>NC_141698.1:671657447-672355363 GCF_964263255.1 Lissotriton vulgaris
TTGTGTTCAAATACTTTTTTATCATACATGTATGTTTACCTTCTGCTTTCCTTTTTCACTGGTTTATGCTTTATTATTTATATCTTACATTCTTCGCTATTCTTGGTTAATTTAATTTTGGTATTTATAATGTTTGCGCACAAAATACACAGCCTTAAAAGCTCCCTATGCCTGCAAGTCACTTGATAGCACAAAACAAGGGTTGCTGTATTAATCAGAAAAAAGATTTTTATAGCTACTGCACCCACCACAATGTTAGTTAAACACGTAGCTATCACCTCAGGCTTTCAGTGAATATGTTGCAGCCTCATTTCTTACATAAAATGCAGGCAGAAAGCAATTCCTTTGTTGTAGTTACTGCTTCGCTGCTAGTGCATTAAACCAGGGGTAATATTACCTAGGGCAATTACTATGTAAAGTGACACTATTCCATACCACCATTTCCGTAATGAGGCCACCTACATCATCACTGGAACTGGCAGTCCTTCAGGAGAGTGATTATTCTTTCAAGTTATTGGAACGCCTTAGACATAGGGCATTAAGTGGGCCGGGTCTCACCGGTCCTGAACAATGGCAGTTTTTTAAAGGGGCCATTAAAACAGGTCTCTGTCGGGCTCTGTTTTGTGACCTGGCACAGGCGGTCCGTTTTTTTCCGGACTGCAGTGACAGCAGGCACATCGATGTGCGCGTGCTCACACTGCTCACTTCTCACTAGTGGAGAACTTACGGCATGATGTCATGCCAGGTGAGCATTGAAGGGGAAGGGAAATCCTTTAAAGAGTTATTTTGTCTTTAGATTTCCCTTCTCTTTTTTCAACTCAGGAGCAGCAACATTGTTGTGGTGTCATAAGGGCTTTAAGTGGAAGCTTTTTCAATATTATATATGCAACAAGCCATAGTTGCTGCTTATTTATCTTATGCAACTAACAACCATTGACAAGGCCAATAGTCCTGACTTGTTGTAGGTATGATGATCATTCTTGTATCTGGATGCAATGACAGAAACAGCAAAATACACGTTGGGCGGCACACTATGCTAAGCACAGATTTTTAGCTTATGTGTTTTAAGCCACCCCCCTTAATTACATTGGCCATGCCCCTTTGAGAGACTCCTACTTTTTTCATCCCACTTAAAGTCCTGCTTACTCATCAACCTTCAAGAGAACACCAGAAGAACAAGACTACTACAACGCCAGCCTGCCAACTTCCTCACAAAATCAAACAACATGTCAACCCCACAATATACCAACAGCATTGTCTTTGAGCCACATGATTTATGCTGTTAGTAATCATTGTTGAATTTGAGGAATGGAAAATACTCCATTTATTTATTTATCTATTTATTTATAAAGTTTTATATAGAGCGAACAAGATCCCAAAGGATATCAGAGCACTTTACAAAAAGGATGTAAGGAGGGTAATACACACAATATCGACATTAAGTAGGAATAAAAGCAATAATAATCACATAACTACAAGACGCATGGGTCAAAGGAGACTAATACAATAAGCAGGTACAAAGTGGACTAAACAGGGGGACACACTATGAGATAAAGAAGAGCAGCATCCAATGATGGTCCAGTGGTTGTAGGATCAGTGACCTTGAGCAGGTGAACCTAGCCCAATAAAGGTAGAAATTTGTTCATTAAGAATCTTTTGACTTCCAGATTGAAAGCAATCGTTGAGGAGATTCTGCGTATTTAAGGTGGATGAGAGTTCCATATCATTGGGGCAGCGCCGGAGAAGGCTCGCGGGCAAGTTCTCTTTTTCCTAAAGATTTTTGGTTTCACTCTCTATCGATTGCGAGAACCTTCCTTCTAGTCCACTAAGATCCAACCATCATTACAGAGAGGAACAGGAGGACAGCTGATATTCAAGCAAATCAAGTAATCCTTCCGATTTTAAATTTCAGAAGGAACTGAAAACCTGTATGCCTGTACAAGTTTCCCAGGATTATTACAACTCAGTTAAATATAATTTATTTCTCCATATGTACAAAGTTCCATCAACATCCAAATTAGTCATAACCTAACATGTATGAGAAGTGTAAATGCAGCTGGGATTAGTAATATGTGCAACAACTTTCTGAATGAATGAATGAAAAAACAATGGATTGTTGTTTGGGAATGTTCAGGACAAGCCGCGTTGCAGCGTTTTGCACATGTTACAGCCTATGTACCAGTTTTATTGGTGCTCCCAGGTATAAGACATTGGCATAATCCAGTCTGAAAGGAATCAAAGCATGCACAATGCAGTTTCACATAACTTCTGGCAGATATGGTATAATATTTTCTAAAGATTTAAGGAGAGAAAGCAAATAGCTGCAGTGGACTGCACAGTGTCCAATAGCACGCCCAAATTTCTAGCGACTAATGTAGGGATAGGAGATTCCGCCAGTTCTGTCTGTCATAGTCTCCTGATGTGATGAGTCAGCAAAGACCAACATTTCTTGTTTATCAGCTGCTATGCATCCAACATGTTATAGCCGAATGGCATCCCTGAGAATTGGCTGTGATGGTATCCTCCAGTTGTTAAAAAGTGAGCATCAGCTGTGTACCATCCGTATATGACACTGGTAAACCCCAAAGTTGAATTTCAAGAGCCAGCGGAGACATATGGATATTAAATAGGATGGAACTGAGAGACAAATCCTGTGGAACACCACATTTCATTAGACGTGTAAGGTGTGTAAAAATACCGCTTATTGTCTGTTGGTAAAGAAAGATTTTACCAATGCCATGCTCTATCCACAATGCCAGCCTTGCCCAGTCTCTGCATGAAGATGTCATGGGGCAGCATATTGAATGCGATAGACAAATCAAGAAGAATGACCACTGATATCCTGTCCTAAATCGAGGTGATACCTAATAAGTTCAGAAACCTCTAATAGTGTGGTTTCTAGTCTAAAACCCGCACGGAAACCTGATTGAGAGGAATGACAGGTGTAACTAATTTCAATATGTCTGGTGATCTGAATGTTTATCTGGGTTTCCAACATTTTGCCAACTACAGGAAGAAGAGAAATACTTATGTAGTTACTCAAAATAGATTTATCGAGTTGCCTTTTTTTCAGAAGCAGCAGTACTAAAGACTTTTCCAGGCCGAAAAAAGTCCTTGTCCCATCACAAATTAAGCAAAGCATTCATCAAATTATTAAAAGAAGATGTTGCTCGAGTCAGAATATGTGGAGGGCAGACATCCATAGCAGAGCCGGATGTGACTTTTTGGATAATTAACTCAGATTCTGCTAGAGATATTCGCTCAAATGCCTCTAGCAAGGACTTGTGTACTCATGAGAGACCAGAAACTACCCTGGTCACTGGATTTAGAATTATTCGATGATGCAGTGGTCTTAGTTTTAAGGTCTGCAAAGGGGACCAGGTGGTGGTTCTCAAGTACTTGGAGACAAGGAGAGGTTCAAGCTTGATAAGGTGCAATAGAGCACCACAGCATAGGAATACGATCTTCTTGGGAAGTGAATCAGAATCAGAAAATCTTTATTCGGTTATTTACACAAAACAACCATAAAAGCACAATTTGATAAAAACATCATTAAAACCAAATATCTAAAAAACACTTATTCAGAAATATAAAACACAGTTAATCTGGTGCAAAGATTTACAACAATTCTAGGCATTTTTACCCTCCATACTGTTTCTAAATTTTAGGGCTAATTTTAAAAAGCTGATTACAAATAAAGTGCATTCGTGATTTCGCAGCTGTAAATAACAAAGTGCAGGTCTAACCTGGGTAAAGTTCAATTTTTTGAGGAGAGGCTTAAGATAAACCCTCCGAGGTATATCATAAAATGGACAGATGAATAAAAAGTGCACCAAGTCCTGTGGAGACACATGGTCGCAGCCGCAGGACGGTAGCACTTGGCCTTGGTGGCTACCTCTTGGAACAGCTAGCAATAAATGAAAAAGTCCCAGTCGGAACCTAATTAACATAAAACGGTCAAAGCTCGACATTGGCCAGGACAAATAAGGTTCCAAGCTGAATGTAGTTTGTAAAACAACATATTTTCGGACACTGCTTTTGATTAGTCCTGCCTCCTCACGCTGAGAATCTGCGAAAGAGAAAAGGTATTCTTCACAAACTCTACATCAGCTATGGTGATAGAATCAGGGGACGAGAAAAGTTCAGGGCGCCCCAATGCAAGGAAGCAGTTTTTCAAGTATTTTAACCACAGGATTTTTAGCATATTGTCCCATGATAAAGCTTTTCTCAAGAGCAGGTGGTTTAACAGTAGATCCTTATTAAGCCAGCATTTCAACCAGCATGTTAAAGGTCGTAGTGCTATAATATCACTTAAATAGGGAGAACCTAGTTCTTCGTACACTATAAAATTAGCAGTTCCCCTTGGGACCCCCAAAAGCTCTTTCAGGAAACTATTTTCAGCTACCACCAGGTTATTAACAGCTGTATGCCCCCATAACTCGCTTCCATAACAGCCTATCGCCACGCTCTTGGCCTGGTAAATTTTTAACAGTGCGGCAATCGGCCGTTTGCCCATTTTCCTCGCGATGTAAAAAATGGCTGCGTTAGCTCGGGTTATCTCCCCCTTTTTCCTCTGTACGGCAGGTCCCCATTTCAGCTGATTATCGAACAGGACACCCAGGTATGAAAAAGTTTTAGTTGTAGGAATCTTCTCCCCGTTTGCATAAAATGAATACGTCTTATTATGTCCTTTGCCTACATTCATTACAAAGGATTTTGAGTTGTTAATGGCAAGATCCCGGGATTTCATAAAACTGAAAAAGGTGTCGAGCAGCGATTGGAGCCCTTTTGCAGTCCTAGCCAACAAAACGGTGTTGTCCGCATAAAGTAGGACAGGTAACCCTTTGCGACCAACATAAGGGTAATCAGCGCCTATATTTAAAAGATTGTTCTCCAAATTGTTGATGTATATGTTCAAAAGAAACGGGGCACGATACAGCCCTGTCTTACACCCAGATGTACTCCAAATTCCCTGGTTACCTTCAAGTCCTGGGAATATCGTACATTGGCCCGGGTGTCCTGGTGTAAATCCGCCAAAAAGTTAACCAGGTTCTGTTCCACCCCCATGTTACCCATAGCCTCCCATAACTTGGCCCGGTTGACCCAGTCAACCAGCACTATGTACAGGTTGAGGCACTGTGTAATGGTGGAGTGACCTGGTCTAAATACTGAATTGGAGAAATTATATTGTTTTCTTCAGCCCAGGCTGTTAACCTGTTCAAGACTACACCTCCCACTACTTTGACCACCGAGTCAATTAAGGATATTGGCCTGTAACAGGTCGTACTATTACGGTCCCCTTTTTTAAAAACTGGGACTATTGTGGATACCCCTCGGAACTTTGGGCATCCGTGATCAGCAACTGCATTAAATACAGCAGAAAGAACAGGCGCCCACAATAATACCCTAGATTTAAAAAGGTCCGGGGGCAGGCCATCAGGCCCGGGTGCTTTATTACTGGATAGGCCCATAATACCCTTCTCCACCTCCCGAATAGAAAATCGCGGAGGGTTATCTCCTGGATCACCTTTTTTATGTTCTAGTTGTGGCATATCACTGTTAAAAATAGAACTAAAATGGGAGACCCACTCTTCTTCTAATATATGGGTGCCTACAGAAGAATCACCTGGGGATTCAAACAAGGGTTTGTTTATAATTCCCCAAAATGTTGCACTGTTTCCAAGAGTTATGGGATCTAACAGATTATCCCAAGTGGAAGCTTTAACTTCTGCTTTACGTGTAGCCAGAGCCTTTTTGTAGCTAAGGCGAGCTGCCCTGATACTTAGGAAGAAGAGCAAGACTTATGTAGTTACTCAAAATAGAGTTGCCTTTTTTTCAGAAGCAGCAGTACTAAAGGCTTTTCCAGGCCGAAAAAAGTCCTTGTCCCATCACAAACTAAGCAAAGCATTCATCAAATTATTAAAAGAAGATGTTGCTCGAGTCAGAATATTTGGAGGGCAGACATCCATAGCAGAGCCGGATGTGACTTTTTGGATAATTAACTCAGATTCTGCTAGAGATATTCACTCAAATGCCTCTAGCAAAGACTTGTGTACTCATGAGAGACCAGAAACTACCCTGGTCACTGGATTTAGAATTATCGATGATGCAGTGGTCTTAGTTTTAAGGTCTGCAAAGGGGACCAGGTGGTGGTTCTCAAGTACTTGGAGACAAGGAGAGGTTCAAGCTTGATATGGTGCAATAGAGCACCACAGCATAGGATTACGATCTTCTTGGGAAGTGAAGAGGGGATTTAATGCCAAAGAAGAGGAGCCCATATTTCAACAGCGATAATTTGTCTTAGAGCATTAGTGAAGTATTAGCAAATTTAGAGTAAATTGTTTTTTCTTGTTATGTTATCCTTCCACAGGCCATATTGAGAAGCAACTTGATGGACTTCCCAAATGGGCTGATGTTCTTTTTGTTACATTTTAAAAACCTATTCCTCCAGAAGATGCATTGTCCGAAGTGCCTTAAATAGCTGTTCATCGCACGCAACCTGGGCTTCATCCTGGACTCCTCCCTCTCGATGACCAGACAAGTCAACGCGGTCTCCTCATCATGCTTTCACACCCTTCGCATGCTCCGCAAGATCTTCTGATGGATCCCGACCGAAACAAGGAAGACAGTCACCCAGGCACTCGTCACCAGCCGACTGGACTACGGAAACACCCTCTACGCCGGAACCACAGCCAAGCTACAGAAAAGACTCCAACGCATCCAGAACGCCTCAGCCCGACTCATCCTGGACATCCCCCGACGCAGCCTCATCTCCAGCCACCTGAAAGACCTGCACTGGCTCCCCATCAACAAGAGGATCACGTTCAGGCTCCTCGCCCAGGCACACAAGTCTCTCCACGACCTGGGCCCCAAATACCTCAACGACCGCCTGACCTTCTACAGGCCCACCCGCCAGCTACGATCTACTAGCCTCGCCCTCGCCGCCGTGCCACGCATCCGAAGAGCCACCGCCGGAGGCAGATCCTTCTCCTACCTGGCAGCCAAGACATGGAACTCCCTCCCCATCCACCTTCGGCTGACCCAGGACCATCTCGCCTTCAGGAGACATCTCAAGACCTGGCTGTTCGAGCAGTAACGGACCCCCTCCCCCAAGCGCCTTGAGACCCTTCCGGGTGAGTAGTGCACTATACAAGTGTTATGATTGATTGATCCATACAAAGAGAGGTCAATCTAATCCTAACATTACCGTTATGTATATATCATATCAAATGTTAAATATTGGACTTCCATAGGAAAGAGAAAACATATTTCAACAATGGTCATTTGTTCGCTTTGCTGCCATATCAACCCCCCCCTGACTGTGGGCAATGCTGAGAGAGGAGTTGAACTCTGACTGGTGCAGTCAAGTGTGAGGTAAATAATTAATAACAGGAAGAATAATGATTAACCCTTGGAGGAATGTCACATACGTATGGTAACATACTAGAGCTTTGGAAGCCAAGGACTAACGTACGTTTTTGGTCAAAGGTAGTACTTCACCTGAGACATTACTTGCCCTTCACTAACTCTACTGGTATGAAGGAATTAGAGGGCAATGGAGTGGTCACTGGAGTGCATGAGAAAGGAGAGAGATATATGACAATGTGTGCTACTATGCTGCTGAGCTGCGAGAATTTAGGTAAAATGTCCAGCACAGTTAGTGACAATCTCATAATGCTATGAAGTGAGTAGAAGCTAGGTTTGAAGTCAGCAAAAAGATTGTGTTGGAGAGGATGTTGTTGAATTTGTCGTGGTCCAATGCCCTGAGAACATTATCCAGAAAGATGATATAAGAAACTTGGGCCTGATTTAGAGTTTGGCGGACGGGTTACTTATTCACAAACATGTCAGATATCTCATTTACCTTATTACAATTACCAGAGAAGGTAAAGCACTTGCAATAGGGTGGACTGATTATCCATCACATTTGTGACAGAGTAACCCGTCCACCAAATTCTAAATCAGGTCCTTGGCTGCAGTTGTTACTTTTGGCGTGATATTTTTATGAGTGTGTGCACATGTGTGTGTGGGGGCATGTGCACCTATGCTATGAAGACCAGATTGATCCAAAAATGCATTATACATACCCACGCAACATAATAATCCTCATAGTCCAATACTCCTCATAATAATAAGTATGTTGTAGTGTGTGTGTGTGTGTGTGTGTGGGTGTGTGTGTGTGTGTGAAAGAGAGAGAGAGAGAGAGAGAGAGAGAGAGAAAGAAGGTGGTAGGTCTGTCATAATTCAAATTCAGACATGAATGGCAGTTATTAGGCATGGATATTGTTTACTTCAATTGGATATTTTGGCAGTGGGCGATTAGAGCACTGGAGTGATGATGGCTTGGTTTAGGGTCATTGGAAGCTTCCCTGAGTTTCAGCAATATTATAAAATCTGGGTTCAGGTTTTCAATCAGCTATGTGGTGCAAATGCCAAAGGCACAGGAGGTGTTTAGTATGCATTTTAATGCATTTCAGCTTTGTGTTCGACGATTGAGGGGTGAAAAACTGATATATGATTCAGAAGTAGTAAAACGGGTGGTGGCTGTTTCAATTAGCTCCAACAGGTTTAAACAGACCTGTTCTTGACAATATTTAAAAATAAAATAAAAAAGGATAGGATCTCAAAGTTAGCACCATTATTAATTTGTTCATGATGCATTTAATCCCAGAAATATGTGTACAGTTTTGTGAAACACCCCCTTATTCAGGCTTTACAAATTGATTCAATAAATATAAGGATCACTCATCTTGTATTAGACTGAGGTCAGAGCAGGGTAGTCTTGAGTTTAAAGGGAGAGGTTGTGATTACTAAGAAAATTTAGGGTTGAAGTGAAAGTGAATTATTAGAGGCTAGTTCTTGGCTCAGATTGCCCTTCACTTTCCTCACTCATTGACGCCTGTAGCTAAAGCAAGCTTTATGCTTTGGAGGTTGATGCTGAGTTGGCTAAACAGCTAGGCCCATATATGTCATATTTTCACACCAAGCAATGCAGCAAGACAGCTTTCCCAGTGCAGCCCAGAGCCAATACAGGCACCCCTCTGTCATGGTGCAAAGGTGCTTACTTTGCTAGCGGGATTGTTTTTGACCAGGAAGGGACACCTTCCTGTACAAAAACATTCCCTAGTGGTAATTTCCTATTTCTACGTATGCTGCAAAATGCTGGAAGCAATGAGAAGCAATGAAGATATTTCTCCTTGTGGCGTGTCTAGTGGGAAAGTGGACGATTTTGATACATTCCCAGATCTCAAAAAAGGAGATAGGACACGCACCACAAATCAAGTAGAATTTGAAAAGGTGAAAGTTTGTCGCGTGCAGGCTGGGGCTTCACCCTCTGAACCACAAAGCGTTGAAGGTGAATAAGTTGTCCCCCTGACACCATGTTAAGTTCATTAAAGTTTTTACTTCGTGGCGGTTTTCTTTTTGTCAAATTGTATTTTCCATTTGTACAAAAGAGATGAATTCCAAAATAAATCAATGAATATATCCATAATGCTTCATCATCATTCCCTATGCATTTCGGGCCATATTAGCCCTTCGTCAGGGGAAATCTCTGTAAACAAAATAAATAATCGGAATGATTATCAGGGACATCTCTGAATATCCTAAATCATGATAATTCAAAACAGACAATACTAGATCTACTAGTTGAATTCACTGGTCATACAAAAATTATTACAAACAGAGTACGTGATCAAAAACTGTAACCATTCAGATACGACGTTCATGTGTTCCCATCAATTTCAACATCGTGTAATGTGCTGAGATCTGTAACAATACGGGGTGTTCCAAAAGTTGGTGTTCAGGTTATCGAGTAAAACGTTATGTGTCAGTGCATTCATGTGTCTGAGTGTGTAACCAAATCTGGTGATAGCGTTCAGGAAAAAAGTGCACAGGTGTGTGTCGGTAATTAAAGCAACGAGTTTAGTGCAGTTTAACCCAACACATAATAAAACGCCAGTGTACACGCTGTCATGTCAGGTTGAAAAAACTGAGTCAGTACTTACTCGAAGCTTGCTCAAGATGGACTTGGTAACTGTTTGCACATATCCTGGGTATATTTGTCAAGTTGACTGTTAAGGTCTTGCAACATTTTACTGTAGTCTGTTGTTTCCATTGAACCAGTGAGTTCGGTTTTGATGTTATCAATTTCTGAACTGAGCTCTTCTAGGGTTTTGGATAGCTCTTCTATTATCAACAAGATAAGATCAAGAGAGAATTTATTCAGGATAGCGTACCATCTTTCAACAAAGCGTACATTATTTTTGCAGTGTAGCGGTTTAAGTGGGACCCGTAGGCCCCTGGGGATCCGTTGGGCACAATGATACCTCACCAGGGTACTGGCATGAAGTCGTTGGTTAGTTTCTTTCTTTAAAAGATACAAGAGTTGTCTGATATTACTTTCTTTTCTTTTTTATTGGATAAAGGAGATGTATCCTCCCTAATCAGCCCGAAAATTTTAGTAGCATCCTCACTGGTAAAGGCGAAAGTGTCGGCTTTTGAATCTGTGAGGCTGGTAATGTTATCATAGTTCATGTTAAACAGGCGTGCAGTGTCCTGAATAAGTAATGTAAATCACAGTTGCAGCAAGGTTGAAGACCTTTGTATTTGACGACAGATGCAACGGATTGTGGATGTGTCAGTAATTGCCCAAAAACAAAAAGTGAAAATAAACGCATGACTGTGGTGTCTAAACACTCCACACTGAGTAACAGATACAGAAAAATTGTGTTGAAACATTGGCAATTGTTAAGTAGGGAACCAGACTTCATGCGTCTCTTTGAACAACCTCCCATCTTGTCTTACACCAGAGGTCCTACCCTCAAAGAGTTACTGACACATCCACAATCCATTGCATCTGTCATCAAATACAAAGGTCTTCAACCTTGCTACAACTGTAGCAATTGCAATAACATTATAAAAGGACACACCTTCCACCATCCCATGAAAGGTTACGAGATCAAGCTAAACGCGAACGCAACATGCAATACAGCGAATGTAATTTACTTGTTGAAGTGTCCTTGTGGCCTTTGTTATGTCGGACACACAGAACGTAAGATAAGGACCAGAATTCTGGAACACAAGAGCAATATCAGGACTGGCAACTTGAAATCCACTGTGGCGAAACATTTTGTGGAATACCAAAACAACGTTGCTCAACTGCAATTCACGGTTTTTGAAAAGCTATTGAACACAGAGGGTGTTAACCCCAACAACAAACTACTCCTGAGAGAGAATTTTTGGATTCGATATTTGTGCACGATGCAACCCACTGGTTTGAACGATAGAATGGAATTTCTTAGTTATTTATGATTCTCACCTGATCATATTATGGTTCTTTTCCAGCTGTCTCCAAATTATGTGTTTCTTATTGCTTGTTAATTATAATTTTTAATTCACTATCACATCTACAATGGTGGACATGGGACAAGTAGCCTTATCAACTTCATAACTATTATCTGTTCGGTAGTTGTCGACTTTTGACAACAAACACACCATCATTTTACACTGTTTCATCATGGCCTCCAGGTCCGCTTACACTATTGTCCTTCCTTTAATTTTTTGTCTCAACATCTCGTGAAACTTTATTCATCTTTTCATAGTTAACACTCGCATTTGATATGCATTTACTTTGACACTGTTACAAGATGGTCACCGTAAACACCAGTACGATAGTCCGCCTTCTATCTTTATCAAACAATAGGGAAGCGCGCATATCGCTTTCTATTTATACTTCCCCTTCGGCACATACGTGTGAACTATCAGCCGTGCAAACAGTTACCAAGTCCATCTTGAGCAAGCTTCGAGTAAGTACTGAATCCGTTTTTTCAACCTGACACGACAGCGTGTACACTGGCGTTTTATTATGTGTTGGGTTAAACTGCACTAAACACATTGCTTTAATTACCGACACACACCCGTGCACTTTTTTAATGAACGCTATCACCAGATTTGGGTACACACTCAGACACATGAATGCACTGACACATAACGTTTTACTCGATAACCTGAACACCAACTTTTGGAACACCCCGCATTGTTACAGATCTCAGCACATTATACGATGTTGAAATTGATGGGAACACATCAACATCGTGTCTGAATGGTTACAGTTTTTGATCACGTACACTGTTTGTAATATGTTTTGTATGACCAGTGACCTGTTTTGAATTATCATGATTTAGGATATTCAGAGATGTCCTTGATAATCATTACGATTATTTATTTTGTTTACAGAGATTTCCCCTGACAAAGGGCTAATATGGCCCGAAATGCATAGGGAATGATGATGAAGCATTTTGGATATATTCATTGATTTATTTTGGAATTCATCTATTTTGTACAAATGGAAAATACAATTTGACAAAAAGAAAACCGCCATGAAGTAAAAACTTTAATGAACTTAACCTGGTGTCAACAAACTTTATTATTCCATTGGGTAACCAACACGCGGTGCGCAGGGGGACAACTCCTTTTGGGATTTACGACCACGCATTCCCAGATCTACCAGTTTGGAAAACCTGAAAATGCATCAGAATGCATTAGCGGATGGATGGGAATACCAATGCTCCACCTTTGTAACAACTCTACCATATAGTGTAACACAAACCAGCGACTTGCGCTGTCTTGTGTTATACCAGATTTACCAAGCCACGCAGGTCACGCAGGGTCCTCTTGCATGGATTGGTAAATCTGATTCTAGGTTTTGTGTCACACTACGCCGCCTTGCCTAGTGCAAACGTGGCACTAAACAATGATAAATCTGCCCCCTAGTTTATATATGTTCCTGCATGCAATCATTGTGACCTATTTCAGAATATCTCAAAACACAGTGCTCGAGTTCTTGAGCTTCTACCCCTGTTATATTGTCTCGTAGCACTAGGAAGCTTTGGTGAATGTATGTGCGTTTATAATACTAAAGTAGTATAATGTAACATAAGAGTGGCCATAATAACAATTTCATAAGACGCCTATTAAAATGATTAACAATACCTACGAAATCTTTGGAACATTAATGACTTAATGTGAGTTTTTTTTTATAAGCACTGCAAAGCCAATAGGTCTGGCTTTAATTTGACAATGAATGTCAGATCAGACATTCAAAAATGTAGTTAATAAGCATGGCATGGGCGAATGCTGTTTATCACACTAAAACCTACACAATTTGCTTTGACAGTGCTGAAAAGAGTAGAAGAAAAAGACTGCTTTCTGCATAGAAAGATCATACAAGATAAAGAATTGAATGTGACAAACATCTTGATTATTAAGTGCAATTGTTTTATTTTTTTTTGAAGTTCAACAAGATCTTTATTGTCGTGTTTTAGGCATAGTTGACACAGCTTTTGGCCTACAACCCTGGGGCCGGCCGCGAGGTGTAGAATCTCAGCATCAGAAAACAACACAGCCTTACAGCTGGCAACCCGGGGGTCCAGCGGCGTACCTTTAGTAACGTAGCAGCAATATATCGCATTCATGCGGAACCAGCTGACTGCTGCTGAACATGCAACTTCATTTTTTGGGGGGTGTTGAGCCCCCTTTTTTTTTTTAAACAGAACATGTATAACCATCAACCTGAGAACCCCTGGGCAATTCTACACTCCGACATCCTCTGTGTGTAGCATGGTATAAATGCGTGTAGTACAGGCCTAGGACATTGAGCTGTGTCAAGAAAAAAACACATCAGACCCGTTTCTTTAGGGGGTTAATCACATAAAGTCAAGCAGCATTATACCTCCTCATCATCCCCCTCAGCGGTCAATAGATAGTCAGTCAAATAACACCAATAGTTCTTAGAGCGTGAGCGTCTGGGCAGTTCCTCTTCATAGGTTTGTAGCATGTCCCTACAATAAGTCAGATCCGTTAGCCATGTTTTAGAATCTGGGACCTTCTTCCCTTCCCAGCACTTGGATACTTGTCTCTTAGCAATTAACAAAGCCACAGCGCAAAACTTACGTTTCCCCACTTTAACACCGGGCAACAGTCCCAACAAACAGTTTTTCATTGTACATTCCACTTCGATCCCCACCATATCACTCAGAGTGGTCGTGACCGTGCCCCAAAATGCATTTATCCTCTGACAATGCCAAGCTAAATGGACAAAGTCCGCCCCATCGTATCCACATCGCCTACACCTGGCGTCGTCCCGTAGCCCAAATCTATGCAACCGGTGTGGTGTGTGGTATGTTTGATGTAAGTACTTCAGGTGTGTGATGCGCAGGTTGCCATTTGAAGTAAGCAATTTAAGGAGCGTACACGCGACAGACCATTCACGCTCAGTTAGTGCTTCCGGTAGCGAGTCGTTCCACCTTTGCCGGGCCTTGTCAGTATTATGTGGGAGCTCAATTTGTGCCACCTTGTACAATCTAGAAACCATATGGGAAGTGTTCGAAGTGGTAATTATAAATTGCAACGATTGTAAAGTGGGGGGCTCTTCTGGGTAGTTTGGATACAATTCCTGAATCGCCTTCTGCAGTCTAAAGTGTGTGAACCGGAAAAGGAGGGTCGGGTTGCTGACATATGTCAGATCGTCGGCTGTGCGGAAAGCTCCCTCGTGATATAGATCCCCAAAAGTGTCTATGCCTATATTTTTCAGTATGTCCATTCCCACTTTTTCGTTAGCCACAGATATGCACGGGTGAAAATGCAGTGGGAGTGCCGGGGCGTAGAGCGGCAGCTTATGTGCCATCCTCCCTAGTGTTCTCCATGCACGGGCCGTGGTGTCAACCGTGTTAATATCTTTTGAGTGTAATGGCGGACGTTTGTGTGATACTATCGCGTTCAAAGGAACCGGTGCCGCATCGCCCTCCTCTACCGCCGTATGGGTGAGATACGGGGTGGGATGGTACCAGTGCGCCGCGTATTGGGCCTGCGCACAGAGATAGTAGAGCCGAAAGTCTGGTACACAAAACCCCCCCTTGTCATAGGGTAGCGTTAACGTGTGCAGGTCAATGCGTGCCTGCTTACCCGCCCACAGTAGCTTGAGTACTAGGGATGTTATGTGCTTGAAGACTGCTTTGGGTGGTGTGATTGGTATATTATTGAATAGATACAAAAACTTCGGAAGCACATTCATCTTAACTATTGCAATTCTGTCGGCCAAGGATAGCGGCAGCTGTATCCATCTAGCCACTTTACTCTCCAACTCTGTAATCGCTCTTCCATAGTTCGTCCTGATCACTTCTTCGGGGTCCCGGCTGTACCATATGCCCAGATAGCGCGTGGGGTCTGTCTGCCAGTCCAGCGGAAAGTCAGGGGAATGCGGTGTGGTGGAGTCAGTAAGTGGGATGATTAGTGATTTTTCCCAGTTAATCTGTAGCCCAGAATGGCGTCCAAATTTTACATACTCACGTAGTAATGGGCTAAGATTTTGTTCCGGGTCCCTCACATAGAGCAGCATGTCATCAGCATATAGCGAAATATGCAGGGGCCTCCCGGGGAAATGCAGAGCAGAGTGGTTATGTGTCTGCCTAATCGTGCACGCGAGTGGTTCTAGGGCCAATGCAAATATTAAAGGCGACAGAGGACAACCCTGTCTGGTCCCTCTAGCAATATGGAAAGGCGCTGATATGTATCCATTTACACGCACTCTAGCCACTGGTCTTGTGTATAGTAGAGTCACCCAAGATATATACTGAGCTGGAAATCCCATTCTCTGTAATATCGTGTTTATGTAGGACCATTCGATGGAGTCGAAAGCTTTGGCTGCGTCAAGCATGACGGCCACCGCTTTCGTCTGGGGGTTAAGATAGTGTGATAGTGCAAACAATGTTCTCGTATTGTGGGAAGTGGCACGTGTTGGTATAAACCCTGCCTGATCTGGGAGTATCAGATTCGTCATTAGGGGCTGTAAGCGATCAGCTAACAGTTTCGCTAAAATTTTAGAGTCGACATTTAAAAGGGATAAGGGACGGTATGACTCGCAACGGTCCGGTTGCTTGCCAGGTTTTAGGAGTGTGATAATCACCGCCTCGCGTAGAGATGGTGGTAGCACCCCCTGGTCAAAGGCCGCGCCATACATTTCAACCATGTGAGGGGCAAGGATGTCAACGAAAGCCTTGTAAAATTCACATGTATAGCCGTCGGGCCCCGGAGCTTTCCCGTTCGGTAATGCATGTATAATGGTGGTAACCTCCTCCACCGTGATCGGTTGGGCCAAGTATTCACGTTGGTTGTCGGACAACCACGCTATTGCTATATCATGTAGGTAGTCTCGTGTTTCTTGTGGTGGAGCAGGCTGGCGGGAAGTGTATAGGTCTGCATAATTACGTACAAAGCTATCAAGTATTTCCCCGGGTTGTGTATGTGGAATGCCATCCTCGTCTCGTACCTGGGTGATGAACTGTGAGTCCCTCCCCATACATATTTTCCTCGCTAGTATCCTGCCCGGCCTACCACCCTCCCCAAACCGCCTTGCTAATGGCCGCTTGTTCGCATACTTCAGTTCATCCTCTGCGTATCTCTGATGTTCAATGAGGAGAAGCTTAATTTTCCCCAGTTGTTCCACATTACCAGTAAGTGCGTATTCCCTCTCCAGAGCTGAAACCTCCCGCTCAAGCCTGGTTATCTGTGTCCGTATGTCTTTAAGTATCCCAGCTGTTGTACTAATACAAGCGCCCCTAATCGTCGCCTTAAAGGCCTCCCATAGTATGCATGGGTCGTCAACTGAGCCCTCATTTAACTGGAAGAATTCCTTTATAGCCTTAGTTATAGTAGTCACATACAAGGGGTCCAATAGTGCTTGTGCATGGAAACGCCAGCTGAATGGAGGGGGAGTGTAGTGTGGTATTTGTAGTGTAAGTTCTACTGGGTTATGGTCGGACAGCGTGCGCGGGAGCGTTTTTATCTGTGTAGCCCACAACACTGCGCTATCCGTCCCCAACCAATAGTCTATCCTGGACCAGCTACCGTGTGACATGTTCACATGTGTCGCACCTGGTGCTGACGGATGTTGGACCCTCCAAATATCTTTGAGCGCAAGTTCGACCAATATGTCTCCCAGCTTATCTCTGGCTTTCCTGTGTGGTTCTATGGAAGCAGTGGAACGATCAACAGAGTCCTGTAGTGCTACATTAAAATCCCCTCCCCAGATTATCGTTGTGTCAATAAAATCCAACAGTTGGTCCCACAATTCCTGAAAAAATTCTGGAGCATCTATATTAGGCCCATACACATTTACCATTGTTACAATTCGCCCTCTCAACATACCTGACACAATCACATATCTTCCATTCCTGTCGACAATTGTACGTGTGATTTTATAATTAGTGCCTTTTTTGACCAGCGTCATAACCCCTCTGGAATAGGAGGAGTATGCCGCCGAGTAGTTCGACTCTGCCCAACGCGTGCCAATAGGTCTATGCACCTTGGGGTCTACATGGGTCTCCTGAAGCAATGCTATGTCTATGTGGTGCCTATCAAGACATGCAAAAACCTGTCTGACCTTTTTGGGATTGGTGAGGCCCCTCACATTCCACGTTATTAATTTCAAGCTATTTCTATCCATGTTTACCTCGAGGCGCTCTGCCTGCGCCACATGAGATCCGCCCCCCCATACAGTGCAGTTCAATATCACGCAACATCATGAAGTAGATTATCGGCCATTGAATAATATCCGCACGTCGGCGTACGGCAGTGCATCTCGATCGCCCAGGTAGTTCAAAAAACATCAAACCCCAACAAACCCCGTACCCACCCACTTCAGCAACCCAATTCTGCCGAAGCCATTGTACCCTCAGAACCAAGATAGACAACATAACTTGCCGGGGACTGCCCTAGTGGAGGTCCGCCGAGGACGCATTGCTCCATCCTATTGAAAGGATGTGGGCGAATCCGTGCTTTGTGAATAGATCGCCAGGGCCTTAAGACAACACCAGTCCCATTGTACATTCCCTGAGCAATAGGCACTTGGAACAGTTATACAGCAGAAATCATGTTGTACACACACCACCCCCCCGCTCCCTGATATTATATAGTACTGCATATCAATATAGAGCACAGTTTAGCAGTTCGTCATGGTCCACTGCTGAGCGTACCGCACTAAAATGTCTTAGGAGTGTCTAAGTCACGCCCTTACACTGCACGGCGTCTCCAGCAGACATTGTCTCACCATACAATTATGGTCTGCATACATAGGAGTCACATGCTGGGAGTCGTTATTCGCATGGAGTCCGGTTCTCCCTCTCCACAACCCCAGGTTTATCAGGTGGGCACAGTCAATGCAGCGTGTATCAGCTAGTCTTACCTTTCAATCTGACTCGTAGTTTCTGTCTCTACGATTGGACCGTTTACCTTTTGCAACCGTGGTCTTGACGAAGGCCATAGCAGCTTTGGGCGTCGAGAAGAAAATTGGCTTATCCTCCCAAGTGACTCGCAGGCGAGCGGGGTACAACATGGCATATGGGATCTGCAACTCTCGAAGTTTGGATTTAACCTCGTTGAACTCTTTGCGTGCCTGTTGTACCGTGACCGTGAAGTCGGGGAAGAATGCAAGCTTATTCCCCTGATGATGGATTTCGCCTTTTTCCCTCGCCAGCCTGAGCACGGTGTCCCTGTCGCGGTAATTCAGGACTCTTGCCACAATCGGTCTAGGCGCGGCCCCAGGCTTTGGCTTTGGCGCCAAGGAGCGATGTGCTCTCTCAATGATGAAGAGTGGTGAGAGGTGTTCGGGGCCAAACAGGTCCTTGCACAGTTGCTCCACATAGGTCTCCATACGGCCAGTGTTGGTTGATTCTGGCAGACCCGATATGCGTATATTGTTACGTCTCGACCTGGCTTCCAACTCCTCAGCCTTGGCTTTGATAACATCAAGAACTTTCTCCATTCCTGTACATTTGCCACCGTGGTGCGTGATTCGTCCTCCACCGCTGAAATCCTGTTCTCCGCCGTATCCAAGCGTTCGCCCTGTTTGTCGAGTTTGGCCGCCATGCTGTCCACTCGTCCCGTCAAGTGATCAAGTTTACTGTTTATGTCCTGTAGGTTGGCCTGTATGGATTTTAGTATGCTTTCCATGACATTGCCATTGCGTGAGTCAGCCTCCGGGTCTTCCTCCGCAGCACCGGTCTGGGTCTTCGGCTTCTTCCGCGCCTCAAACGTTAGTTTGGGTTGTTGTTTGTCCGGCTTGCCCATTTTGTGCTATAGGGGGGGGTGTCGGACTGGTATTTCCCCGGTTCCTGCGTCACCAGAAGTTTGCGTGCAGCGCCTAGGACCGGGAGGAGGGAGCTCGGCCCCGATCTCTTGTGAATAGTGCCAAGTGTGTAGATGAAATACGTGCCTGTTTAACATCGATGTCTCAGCATTGCCCCCAGGTGTCACTGATTGTTACATGGGAACCAGGAGCGAGGCGTATGATCCCCCTGCCACCACGTGTAGTGTTGGGAATGCGTGTCGCCTATAACACAGGTATGGAACGGGCATTCGGTTGTAGCTTGAGACACCCCTCCGCACTGTAGATAAGGTAGGGCTGATGGTGGCTGTCCATGAGAGGGCCCAGTGCCAGGCGTTCGATATCAGGAGGTCCCCCGGGGGCTGATACCCAAATGTGACAGAAATCAGTGACACCTACAGCTTCATGGCACGCAGGTTCGCAAGGCGGCAGGCACCGTGGTCCCCGGCGCGCAGAGCAGCCTCCCAGCGTCCAGGTACGTTTATGGCACGTTGCGATTACATTCGTGCCCTGGCGCCGCCATTTTATGTTTCAGCATTAAGTAGTGCCCCCAAAGACATCAGAGGGGAACTGCCGTTGGCACTGCTAGCATTGTGCCATAATAGCCGTCAGAGGGATTCACAGCTGCTGCCCGGTTTCAGGAAATGTGCGCAGGGTGGTCTGTGTGCACTGCTCAGTCGCTCTCGGGGGCCCCCATGTCCGGTAACGCACGCTGCAGCCGTCTCGCACCTCTAGCGCCGCCCTCTCATGTCCATGCGGTGCCTCAGCTCTTGCCGGACACTTAGTGCAGGCGGCCCCCTCATGGAAGGAGCGCCTCCGTCCCCGACTCACCCCGCATTTTAGATTGCTGCTCCGGGAGGTGCTGGCTCGCTCAGTCCTCAAGCCGCGCCGGCCGAGCGCCACCCGCCATGCTGGATCGCGGAGCTCGCCGGGTCCCGCGGATCGTGGGCGAATCCAACGCGGTCCGGGTCCTCTCTACACGCTCTTGGTACGCCCGACCTGCTCCCACGCCGTCTGGTGTGCTCGTTTCCCCACGGCGATCAGATTCAGCGCATTATACCGGCGATTTTAGAATTCGCCCGGCGGAGCTGCACAGCTAGGCAGCCATACCGCTGTGCGCCCCCTAGCGCCTCATCTTAAGTGCAATTTTGAGATGGAAAATGGTCCCTTCTGGTGCGCTGTGATAGGTGGCAGCGCGCCAGAAGGCCAGGTCACCAGAGTTCTGGGCGGCATTGCGCAACAGCGGCTGTGTTCCCTTTGTGTTTTTAAATGCATTTCTATTCCTGTTCTAAACCAGTTTTAAATTGATTTACCTGGCACTTGCACTTTTCTTTCCTTTCAGCGTGTCCCCGTTCCACCACAGCTGTGTGTTGATTGCTTGGAGGGACATGGCTCCGCCCACAATTCCAACACTTCCATGTGGGGGGCAGTACTTAATCTGCATGTGTGTCCGGCCGTGCAGCGGGTGCGCCAAGGGCAAGCCCGTCTGCGCCCGTCCTCGGCCGGATCACGACCAGCACCAGCCATGCTGCCCTTGTGTTTAAAAACGAGGTAATCCAGTAGTCCAGACACAAAGTTCTAGCCCTGAATGTTAAAACCTGCGTCAAAGCACATGGCTGTAATCCTGCATCTGATCTGTCACTCAGCACGGGCACGGTGTGTAACTGGGCGCCGGGAGGTGTGGAAGCCTATAGGGGCTTAAAAAAGGCAAATTGAGAGAGCAGAGTGTGCCAGTTGAACAGATCAGGGCAGGCCTAATTAACTGCAGATCCCTGCCAAAACATGCGGAGGACTTGTGGTTACTACTGGCTGAGATGGAGTATGAGATCATGTTTTTGATAGAAACCTGGTTGAAGAATGAAACTCTTGCAGCTGTGGCGCTTGCAAGTCCATCTGATTTTAAAATATGCTGCTCAAATAGGGAAGGAGACAAAAGAGGAGGAGGAATAGCAATTATCCCTAAGGAAGCCTGGGAGATAGCTTGCTCAGCATTGTAGAATAAGGATGTGATTGAGGGCTTCATTTTTTAATTAAGAATAACCCTACGACCTCTGTCGCAGGCTTGTTAATATATAGTCCTCCTGACTGCCTGCCAAATATTCACCTTGAAATTTGCAATTATATCGCTCAGAAATCCCTTATTCTCCAATTTTACAGTACTTGGGGACTTTAATCTACACGGTAATGACCCCTCCTACACGCAAGATATCCAGGTAGTTTCCTCTCTTGAAGGAGCCAATTTACCCCAACTCGTTAAACATCCCACCCACAAAGCAGGGCATACCCTGGATCTGTTTTTTTCCAATATCCCATCTTTGAAAATTAAAGCCCTGTGCCAGCTGGTGTGAACTGACCACTACCTAGTGCCTTTCTCCTTTAACTTGGCTAAACCCCATTTACTGGATAGCTCTCGATATTTCGTGAAAAGAAATTGGAAGAGGCTAACAGCGGAGTTTTTACGCACTGTGCTGCTGGCCAGCCAACCTGCACTTTCTAAGGACCCCAATGCAGACTCTGCGACCCTTTATAATTGGATTACGGATGCAGTAGAATCCACTGCTCCAGCTAAAATTATGAAATCCTTTAGGCAATCACCTTCTGCCCCTTGGTTTTCAGAGTTGCTAAGGACTATGAAAAGCAGATGCAAGCATCTTGAGAGACAGTGGAGAGGTGACTATGATAGCGCAGCTAAAACAATATATAAAAATCGATTTAAGAAATGCATAAATTAATGAAGGAAGCTAGGAGAGATTATATAGCTAAATGTATTGAGAACGCCGATAAACCTGGTAGGGCTGTTTTTAAGGTTGCAAGCGCTTTCCTTAAACCTCATGAGTTGATGACTGACACACAACCTTTGGTGGCATTATGTGAGAAAATATTGGATTTTTTTAACAACAAAATCCGTAAGGTTTACAATTCCTTTTCGGCAATATTTGAAATGGGCAAATCCGACATAATGATAAGGAAAGTACCCAGGTCTTCCTTTTCAGAATTCACTCAGATCTCACAGAAGGAGGCACTGGTGGAGATCCAGGGCTGTAATTTAGGCTCACCGGAGGACCCCTGGCCACCGAAATGGTGGAACGCGCTGGCCAACTCCTCCATCCAGGTGTTGTCTGAAATATGGAACACCTCACTTACTACCGGCATCTTTCCTGACTTATGGAAGCACGCCACTCTCCTCCCCCTCATGAAGAACCCCAATGTTGATGCAGGCAAACTGAATAACTACAGACCAATTTCATTGCTGCCTGCACCAGCTAAGATGCTTGAAAAGGTGGTGCAGAGACAACTGACTAATTTTATCGAGAGCCATGGTATCCTGCACAACACCCAATCTGGCTTCAGAGCTGGTTTCAGCACGGAAACTGTGCTGATAAAGGTGGCGGATTCAGTCAGGATGGCGCTGGATTCAGGGGCATCAGCTATGCTGGTGCTACTGGAAATTTCAGCCGCTTTTGATATGGTGGACCATTTCATACTGGTCCAGCGCCTCTCGAAAATGGGGATAGAGGGCAGAGTCCGGAGTGGCTAAAATCATTCCTCCACAAGGGCATGCAGAGGGTGGTGATTCAACCGCATCAGTCCATTTACAAGCACTTATGGTGTGGGGTTCTGCAGGGGTCGGCCTTGAGCCCTCTACTTTTTAATTTTTATCTGGCCCCTTTGTTTTTGCTGATTGCTAACTGGGGGGGGAAGGTGATCTCCTAAGCTGATGATACCCAGCTGGTATTTCCTTTGAAAGATCTGTTGAGTGATTCTTTTGAGAACTTTAAGAGTTGCTTAAAAGATATAGCTCAATGGATGAATAACAACAAACTCAAGCTGAATGCAGACAAAACTGGAGGTGTTGTTTTTTGGTAAAAAAAAAGCCCCCCCGCTGCAGACCTCTGGTGGACGGAGGAAATGGGCTGTCCTACCACCCCTGCAGGGTGTGCAAAAAATCTGGGAGTAAAATGGCAGACAGACTTATATTTTTCAGCCCAAATTCAGCAGGCGACAGAAGCGTTCTTTACCAGGCTGAGAAACCTGCAAAAAGTCATACACCTTTTGCCTGAAAACTACTGGCAGGTTGTTGTCCATGCCACAGTAACTTCTCGCTTGGACTATGCGAACGGCCTTTATCTGGACCTACCAGCGTACCAGTAAAGAAATTGCAAATGGTTCAGAATGCTGCTGCGAGATTGATCAAACCTGTTCCATTAGGCCAACATATCTCTCCATATCTTAAAGAATTGCATTGACTGCCAGTCGCTAATAGAATTAAATTCAAGGCATTCACCCTAGCCTTTTGGGCATTCCATGGAACCTGCCCCAGTTATTTGAAACTTAGGCTTGGCGCGTACAAGCAGTTTCGTCCACTCAGGTCTAGTTCGTAGAACCTGCTATGTACCTCCTGAGTCAGGAAAGCACGGATGGGCAGCAGATCTTTCATGCTCAGTGCGTCCATGATTTGGAACGCCTTGCCCAATGCCCTCCGCCAGATTACCTCTGAAACGCATTTTGGGACAGCAGCTAAAACATGGCTTGTTAATCAAGATTAATCTCCTGGACTCTTTGAACGCTGCATGCTTTATTTTGTGCGCCACCTGTTTCTGTAGCGCGGGAAACCTCTTCGAAGGTAGCTGTTTGCGTTCTACAAATGGCAGAATTATTATTATTATTATTATCATGCAAATCAATGGGAGAACTTCCTAAAAGTCAGAATGACATGCCACATAGTCCATAGAATGTGGTGAAAGGGTAATACTGCTATGGGTGTAGCCAAGGCCCAAGCTGTATATTTTAACAAATTGGAAACAACACATATTACAAACATTTACAAAATCAAGCCAAACCTAAAATGGCATAGTTATCACAATAGTGTGTTACAAATACAGTTTACTAAAGGGGGTGTTGATGGACGGAGCATCTGAATCAATCAAACACTCACACCCAGTCAAAAGATCGGGCTGGACTGTTCCCATGAGGCACAGGGTCAGACTGATTTGCATATGGCCATGTCTGAACTGGGGTGGCAGAGTGGGCTAAAGAACGGTGATGGATTAAACCCGGATCTTTTGACTGGGTATGAGTGTTTGATTGATTCGGATCCTCCGTCCATCACCCTTTTGTACCGCTTTTGGCCGCCATAAGTGTGGCAGGGTATGCTCAGACGTGAGTCCCTTGCTCACTTTGCCACTGGATTCAAGCAAGCTGAGCTGAAGACGGCTGGAATGCCAGAAACCGGTCCTCAGAAGGTTGTTTCCGGTCCAGGGAAGACATGGCTTGGCAGTTCGGGCTGGACTGTTCCCATGAGGCACAGCGTCAGACTGATTTGCATATGGCCATGTCTGAACTGGGGTGGCAGAGTGGGCTAAAGAACGGTGATGGATTAGACCCAGTTCTTTTGACTGGGTGTGAGTGTTTGATTGATTCGGATGCTCTGTCCATGACCACTCCCTTTTGTACCACTTTTGGCCCCCATAAGTGTGGCAGTTTATGCTCAGACGTGAGTCCCTTGCTCACTTTGCCACTGGATTCAAGCAAGCTGAGCTGAAGACGGCTGGAATGCCAAAAAACGGTCCTCAGAAGCTTGTTTCCGATCCAGGGAAGACATGGCTTGGCAGTTCGGGCTGGACTGTTCCCATGAGGCACAGGGTCAGACTGATTTGCATATGGCCATGTCTGAACTGGGGTAGCAGAGTGGGCTAAAGAACAGTGATGGATTAAACCCAGATCTTTTGACTGGGTGTGAGTGTTTGATTGATTCGGATGCTCCGTCCATCACCACCCCCTTTTGTACCGCTTTTTGCCGCCATAAGTGTGGCAGGGTATCCTCAGACGTGAGTCCCTTGCTCACTTTGCCACTGGATTCAAGCAAGCTGAGCTGGAGACGGCTGTAATGCCAGAAACCGGTCCTCGGAAGCTTGTTTCCGGTCCCGGGAAGACATGGCTTGGCAGTTCGGGCTGGACTGTTCCCATGAGGCACAGGGTTAGACTGATTTGCATATGGCCATGTCCGAACTGGGGTGGCAGAGTGGGCTAAAGAACGATGATGGATTAAACCCAGTTCTTTTGACTGGGTGTGAGTGTTTGATTGATTCGGATGCTCTGTCCATGATCACTCCCTTTTGAACCACTTTTGGCCGCCATAAGTGTGGCAGTTTATGCTCAGACGTGAGTCCCTTGCTCACTTTGCCACTGGATTCAAGCAAGCTGAGCTGAAGATGACTGGAATGCCAGTAACCGGTCCTCGGAAGCTTGTTTCGGGTCCAGGGAAGACATGGCTTGGCAGTTCGGGCTGGACTGTTCCCATGAGGCACAGCGTCAGACTGATTTGCATATGGCCATGTCTGAACTGGGGTGGCAGAGTGGGCTAAAGAACGGTGATGGATTAAACCCAGATCTTTTGACTGGGTGTGAGTGTTTGATTGATTCGGATGCTCCGTCCATCACCACCCCCTTTTGTACCGCTTTTGGCCACCATAAGTGTGGCAGGGTATGCTCAGACGTGAGTCCCTTGCTCACTTTGCCACTGGATTCAAGCAAGCTGAGCTGAAGACGGCTGGAATGCCAGAAACCGGTCCTCGGAAGCTTGTTTCCGGTTCAGGGAAGACATGGCTTGGCAGTTCGGGCTGGATTGTTGCCATGAGGCACAGGGTCAGACTGATTTGCATATGGCCATGTCTGAACTGGGGTGGCAGAGTGGGCTAAAGAACGGTGATGGATTAAACCCAGATCTTTTGACTGGGTGTGAGTGTTTGATTGATTCGGATGCTCCGTCCATCACCACCCCCTTTTGTACCGCTTTTGGCCGCCATAAGTGTGGCAGGGTATGCTCAGACGTGAGTCCCTTGCTCACTTTGCCACTGGATTCAAGCAAGCTGAGCTGGAGACGGCTGTAATGCCAGAAACCGGTCCTCGGAAGCTTGTTTCCGGTCCAGGGAAGACATGGCTTGGCAGTTCGGGCTGGACTGTTCCCATGAGGCACAGGGTCAGACTGATTTGCATATGGCCATGTCCGAACTGGGGTGGCAGAGTGGGATAAAGAACGATGATGGATTAAACCCAGTTCTTTTGACTGGGTGTGAGTGTTTGATTGATTCGGATGCTCTGTTCATGACCACTCCCTTTTGTACCACTTTTGGCCACCATAAGTGTGGCAGTTTATGCTCAGACGTGAGTCCCTTGCTCACTTTGCCACTGGATTCAAGCAAGCTGAGCTGAAGACGACTGGAATGCCAGAAACCGGTCCTCGGAAGCTTGTTTCCGGTCCAGGGAAGACATGGCTTGGCAGTTCGGGCTGGACTGTTCCCATGAGGCACAGCGTCAGACTGATTTGCATATGGCCTTGTCTGAACTGGGGTGGCAGAGTGGGCTAAAGAACGGTGATGGATTAAACCCAGATCTTTTGACTAGGAGTGAGTGTTTGATTGATTCGGATGCTCCGTCCATCACCACCCCCTTCTGTACCGCTTTTGGCCACCATAAGTGTGGCAGGGTATGCTCAGACGTGAGTCCCTTGCTCACTTTGCCACTGATTCAAGCAAGCTGAGCTGAAGACGGATGGAATGCCAGAAACCGGTCCTTGGAAGCTTGTTTCCGGTTCAGGGAAGACATGGCTTGGCAGTTCGGGCTGGATTGTTCCCATGAGGCACAGGGTCAGACTGATTTGCATATGGCCATGTCTGAACTGGGGTGGCAGAGTGGGCTAAAGAACGGTGATGGACTAAACCCAGATCTTTTGACTGGGTGTGAGTGTTTGATTGATTCGGATGCTCCGTCCATCACCACCCCCTTTTGTACCGCTTTTGGCCGCCATAAGTGTGGCAGGGTATGCTCAGACGTGAGTCCCTTGCTCACTTTGCCACTGGATTCAAGGAAGCTGAGCTGGGGACGGCTGTAATGCCAGAAACCAGTCCTTGGAAGCTTGTTTCCGGTCCAGGGAAGACATGACTTGGCAGTTCGGGCTGGACTGTTCCCATGAGGCACAGGGTCAGACTGATTTGCATATGGCCATGTCCGAACTGGGGTGGCAGAGTGGGCTAAAGAACGATGATGGATTAAACGCAGTTCTTTTGACTGGGTGTGAGTGTTTGATTGATTCAGATGCTCTGTCCATGACCACTCCCTTTTGTACCACTTTTGGCCGCCATAAGTGTGGCAGTTTATGCTCAGATGTGAGTCCCTTGCTCACTTTGCCACTGGATTCAAGCAAGCTGACCTGAAGACGACTGGAATGCCAGAAACCGGTCCTCGGAAGCTTGTTTCCGGTCCAGGGAAGACATGGCTTGGCAGTTCGGGCTGGACTGTTCCCATGAGGCACAGCGTCAGACTGATTTGCATATGGCCATGTCTGAACTGGGGTGGCAGAGTGGGCTAAAGAACGGAGATGGATTAAACCCAGATCTTTTGACTGGGTGTGAGTGTTTGATTGATTCGGATGCTCTGTCCATCACCACCCCCTTTTGTACCACAAATACAGTTTACGCATAAATAAAGGGATTTACACACACCTATACATTAAACCAAAACAAAACAATGTATTAGAGAATATGACGTACATATATTTTAACCAGTTAACCGCGGCGGTAATTCTGCCGCGGTGCAGGCGTTTTCGTGAGTGGGTGGAATGCCGTCGGCCAATGGCCGACGGCAGCACTGGGGAGGTAGTGCTGCCGTCAGCCATTGGCCGATGGCAGCAGGGAAAGGGTTAATGGAACGAGAAAAAAAGGGGCTGAGCTCATTGGGTCAGTCGGGAAGGGGACAAAGGGATTGAGAGAAAACAATAGTTGCAAAAGAAATTTAAAAAAAAAAAAAAACGCTTACATTATTGCAGGAATATTTACGCCTCCAGTGAGTGTATTTAATTAAATTTTAATTAATAAATGTATTGCCAGACAAAACTTAGTCACACCATACCGCTCATGCATAATTTGCTTAACTACTTCATTACATTTCAAACTCTAGTCTTATTTAATTCAAAATTAGAATGTGCAAAACTAATTACCAGGACTTTGTAAGAACAATCAATTAACTCAGAGACATAAAATAAGAATTTATTATTAATGTTAAACAAAGTCTCCTTCGTTACTACCTATGAATTTAAATGTTACATTTATGGTATCTCAGAATGTATCCAGAGTTTTTCTAGCGTAACTAAAACGTATATAACGATATACCAAATGCTCAAATCAGTGCAGGGCTTGTTCACCCACCACAAAAATCGAAATTCACCTAACTCACAATGAATATAAATATATATCTTAGGTATCATCCATTTCAACTGATACGATTTTCATAGTTTATTTTTTGTTCTGAAAACCAGACTGTATGTTGCTATCCCGTAGCTCAACTAGTTGGCCTATGTCAAATGCTTTTTGTCAAACAACTGCACTCTAAAGTCGGATAATTCTGAAAAATATATCATTTAATTAACAGTCACGTCTTAAGGGGAGCATGTAAATGAATGAGGACCTTTAAAACCTCATTTGCTGCTTTACTGTCACGGGCAACATGCGAGTTCACGGAATGGTCCCGGTCAGAGACAAACCCTTGTTCTACTGAACCATCTTGAATCAGTCAATTTCATTGATTTATTGGTGGACTTTTGTCCCATACTATGATCCGTCCGAAATCAGACCATAATTAGCTTTTACTACTTCCACATTGACTCCCTTCCAAATGATTACACATCACATGCCAACAAGCCAAAAGAATCATTAACAACAAGTATTGGCAAAGCCAATAGGTATCTCCCATGAAAGCGCTTTACAAATGTTTTTTTCCTAGATATTCACAGTGGTTGTGCATCTAACCTTGGCAAACCACCTATGAATGGATTTTTATAAGACATAGGGAAATGTGTTCAGAGATGGCAGCTGCAAGTGTGCATGCTTATGCAGAAGTTTTCTTTGGAATAAATTCAACTGTTGCCATTGTTCATGGGCATGAATATGCAGCAGCCCTATATTTACAGAAATCGCTGACCTGAAAATTTTAAAAATATGTAGGCGGGATTCTATGAATTCAAGGAAAAACCTGCAGGCAGATAGCAGTAAGCATAAGCCAGGTCCTCAGAAAAAAATACAAAACTGTAATTAAAAAAACATGAGTGGGGACAAGGGATGAAGATGATGGAACTGCTCAAATGTGCAGCACCAGGCCCTCTAAAATAAGAATCATTTAAAAAAAACTATTAAAAAAGTGAGGCACAGTGCTCATTTGAAGCTGATGCTCGACACCAGCACTTATGTCACACGGTGGCGCTATCAGTCGGAATTAGAGATAAGCACAACAGATATTCATTAATTCAATACACACAAATAATAACTAATACCTATCACCTTAGCCGGTTTAATAGCTTTGGGGCCTTGAATTGCCACACTTTTAAGAGTGTGATGATTAGTAGTGTGTTGGTGCTGTCATTGGTAGCTCCAGCAGGGGCAACAAGTGTTGCAAGCTGAATGGCCTCCTGAAGAGGGCCCTAGCATGTATTATTTTACAAATTAGGCACTGGGAGGCACGTGTATGGAATGAGGTCCCATAAGCAAACATCCCAGTAGCTGTTTGCAGCTGTCCTCAGTAAAATAACAAACACATTTTTAAAAAAGAAATAAGAAAGTGATAACAGGCAAAGAACAAAGAACTGTGATGCACTACCAAGGACTGCTGCAAGAAAATAAGAAAGTAATTCCAACAAGTCACCAGTGTAAGAGTACAAGTCAACCAATCAGATACATTGTAAAGCAGAAATATTCCAGGGGCGGGACAGCAGAAGAATAAGGAAAACAAGCGATTTAATAAGGAACAGTGAACAAAAATGGGCAAGAAAGTCATCCAGTCACAGGCAAGGGCCTAACCAAAAACTCACTCTTTGTGTATTGTAATTAAGGAGTTGGGAACTGAGATACTCCTGAAACCACCCAACAATGACCTCTTGGCTTGACCCATGGGATGAGGCTTGGGATGACCCAGCACACACTCTGTTTTATTGTAGACTATAGGTCTTCAACAGCTGTCTATGAAGTCAAGACCGAAAAAGAATTTGAAATAACAAAAAAAGATTCAATCTTGACAAACAATTTAATTTCTTTCCTTGTCTATGTGGATTACTTATTTGTTGCCACATGCATTTGTGAGGTTGCTTCTAAGTACAGTAAGTCGTTAGTTTAGGTTCAAGGTTTAATTGAATCTAATTCTGATATTGCTCTATAAAGTGTTATTGGCTGCTGTGTGGTTTGTGACTGTAGGAAGCTGGTTCTGTATATACTATACCAAAGTAAGGTAAAATGTGCACATAGTCAAGTGGATACCCAAAGGCTTACAGAAGTTAAAGTAGGTAATACCTTACTCTCTATTTGTGTTAGTGTGGGCAGGCAGAAAGGCTTTATCAGAGGGTAGTTTTAAGCATTTACTGTACACATTCAGGCAAGAAATGACTTCACACACTCAAAGACTAAACTCTGACAATTGTTTTGTATAAAAATGTTTCTTTGTTGCATTTTATTTTTAGAACAAAGCCAGACATGGTGCACGTAAGTAAAAATAGTGCTTTTCTAATAATACAGTTGGATGTAGATACAGGTATGTCAAATGTTCAAAAACAGTTGAAATTACTTTTCAGTTACTTTGCGATTACTTTTTTGATTAATTTTTAGATCGCTTTTTCTACTCTGCGTTTTTTTAGTTTTTTTAGAGTTTTATATAGCGCAAACTAGACTTGAGACATCGTGTATCAGAGCGCTTTACATGAGCACCAGTTTTGTTACAGACGGACACATTAATTTTTGTTAGGCGCGGGAAGATTACGTGATTTGCCAAGAATCACAGGATGTTGAGCGTCGTTGCCGAGACTCGAACCCGGTTCCCCAGCTTTGAGGTCGACAGTTCTAACCGCAAGGCTACATACTCCCCGTTATGCCTAGATATCAAACTGGTGCATTTCCTAAATGTATGGCTGAGATACCCGCCACCCCCTCTCAACACACTCCCCAAGAATGGGAAACCGGAAACGGTTCTGAACTTTTGGAAGACGGGAGGGAGTGACCCTCCCGGCCGTATTTATTAAAATATGAAACAAAATTAAAACATTAAAATAACAGTTTCATATTAATGTACAATTTCATTTCCACATTGCGATGTTTGGCTAACCTTAACATATTCTCTAATACAAAGGTTCTCCTAGCCGAACTAACATCCTACAAAACGTTTAACTTGAAATTGTACATCCTAACGTTTAAGGGCCAACGGCAAGGTCGTAACCGGTGTCAAGATCCCTAAACCAGACATATCACCCTCACTTGTGAGGGTCGACCACACAGAGGCGTACCTCAAGTGCATTTACCAATTTCCCTTGACTTGACGGGGGCCCCAATAAACTCGACGCCATTTAAAGGTCGTCCGAGGACTCGTGTGAGGTATCTAGAAGGTAGCGTAGACCCCCTCCCAAACCCCACACAACTTACCACATCTGCCGTCGCAGATGTCCCGGCCCCGGGAAATTCCCCAGGAGGGGGCTGTAACCCCTCCTACCCAGGAAGGGGCCTTGACCGCCTTTCCTTTCCTTTCGGCGGCCCATCCTTAGAAGGGACCGCCTCCCCGTTGAGGGGCCAATGGCCACCTCCCGCGAGCGCTCCCATCCGTAATGGGTGACGCCCACCCCTAGGGATCTTCCAATTACTGCTCACCGATCACGACCTTACCGCCCGACCAAAATAAATACGACAATTCTAACTAAATTACTAAATGACTAAATTACTAAGAGACAGTAACAATCACCATTTATTCAGAGGCATGATTACTGATCAACACTACTACTTTATTTGCACAACGTATTACAATTAGACCATTCTTTATTGCATATTCAAAATTATCACGATAGTTATCATAACCTGCAAAATTAGTGTTAACACATCAAACTTTATTCCAAAACCACATGCTGTCCTCAGGGGCTGGTGGGTGGGTCAAAATTGGCTCTTCGTTCCGTCTCGAGCTCACGTGCAGCGAGGAGGTGCAGCTTCAGAGCACAGGAACAAGAGGATGCTTTCTTGGCTTGTTGCTCCTTTTATCCGTCTTCAGGGCGGGCGTAAACCCGCCCCTGCCTGCCCCAAAGGGCGTGGCCGGCCGCGTCAGTGTCTAGGCCAGCCCACTCCAGGGCGGGAAAAAGCGCGCCCCGGCTACGCCGCTTCGGGCATACCAGCCGAGACTCGCCTCCCGCCCAAGATGGCTTCCCGGGGGGATCGTGGTACTCCGCCATACGTTCGGGGGGACCGAATGGTCGCCCCTTTCCATATGGCTGAGATACCCGCCACCCCCTCTCAACACACTCCCCAAGAATGGGAAACCGGAAACGGTTCTGAACTTTTGGAAGACGGGAGGGAGTGACCCTCCCGGCCGTATTTATTAAAATATGAAACAAAATTAAAACATTAAAATAACAGTTTCATATTAATGTACAATTTCATTTCCACATTGCGATGTTTGGCTAACCTTAACATATTCTCTAATACAAAGGTTCTCGTAGCCGAACTAACATCCTACAAAACGTTTAACTTGAAATTGTACATCCTAAAGTTTAAGGGCCAACGGCAAGGTCGTAACCGGTGTCAAGATCCCTAAACCAGACATATCACCCTCACTTGTGAGGGTCGACCGCACAGAGGCGTACCTCAAGTGCATTTACCAATTTCCCTTGACTTGACGGGGGCCCCAATAAACTCGACGCCATTTAAAGGTCGTCCGAGGACTCGTGTGAGGTATCTAGAAGGTAGCGTAGACCCCCTCCCAGACCCCACACAACTTACCACATCTGCCGTCGCAGATGTCCCGGCCCCGGGAAATTCCCCAGGAGGGGGCTGTAACCCCTCCTACCCAGGAAGGGGCCTTGACCGCCTTTCCTTTCCTTTCGGCGGCCCATCCTTAGAAGGGACCGCCTCCCCGTTGAGGGGCCAATGGCCACCTCCCGCGAGCGCTCCCATCCGTAATGGGTGACGCCCACCCCTAGGGATCTTCCAATTACTGCTCACCGATCACGACCTTACCGCCACAGGCCGAATAGTTGACCGGCTATCCGGACCCCCCACAACACTCCTGCCTAAAGGTCATGTCATAAAGTCCTTAGCCAAGCTATCAGGTCTCCTATGAGTAACTCGTTCCCCACCCGGGACAAATGGACACCATCCCCTAAATACATACTGTCCCCTTTAATACAACCATGCGAAATAGAATGCAGTGTATTTGAACGGAACAATCTACTCATTTTATTATTAATTTTCCTTACTGAATGATTCAGAGCTGAAACCGAGAGAGCCCCCCGCCACACTTTTCGTGGGATCATATGGGACCATGCAATTGTGCACCCTGGAACTCTTCTCGCTAACCAACTTACAGTGGAAAGCATCGCCTCAAGAAGAAGTCGTCTACCAGTGGTCACCAAATCGTTGCCCCCAAGGTGTACTATGACTATAGACGGCGGTGACCTCGTCCGCCCTAACAAACCCTCAAAAAATGATTGAAACTGGTCAATACAGAGCCCGCCCCTTCCGTAGAAGGACACACTGTACCCGTATTCCCCAGCCACGTGAATCATGTCACCTGCTTTGAATACGTCCGCGGCACGCCTCACGTATGAGTGGCCCACAATCCACACCTCCTTTTTTTCAGCCGGTGATGTCTGACCGCTGGCCCGGTGTTGGGTCGACTGCACAGTCCGCCCCGCCTCGTAGGCTTGCGCAACTGGAACCAAACAAAAACAAGAAGCGTGAGTACATCATTACAGCTTCACAACATGTGCAACCGCACATACCTTTTATAACAATTTGAGGACCAACGCCCCACACGTTTAACTTGATCGACATTCAGACCCCTGGCTGTAGCCTCAGTAGCAGCCCCTATCCGAAAGGAATGGGTCCCAAACTCGCCGGGGTTCATGCCCGCGGCAGAAATCGACATCGCAAGCACCCGCTGAAACTGAAACCTCGTCAGTGGGGTGGCGTCAGCGTGTCTCAACAAGGTCCCCCCCCATGATGCCACCCTTTGCGCTAAATATTCCTCAATGCAACCCACCGGGCACATGGACGACCCGGGAATCCTTTGTATCATTATGCAGTCCCCCATCGAACCCTGATCGGTCTTGGACTTGACAAATGAGACAGTCATTGTCTCCCCCCTGACCTGAACGTGCTCTCGGCACAGTCCCCCCATGGTATCCTGCTTGTTCCTTGCCACTAGTTCGCTTACCCGCATAGCCCCATGGAATGCTAGCACAAAAGCGGCTCGGAATAACACTGCTTCATACTGGGATGAACACGTTGCAGGAAGTACAGATAACAACAAAGCCAACCTATCCAGACCTATCGGGCGCCTTTCATCTACTCTGCGACCCTCAAGGCGTTGCCACCCACGTAGCGCTTTTTGCACAACGAAAGACGCAGTCGGGTCCTGGATCCCATGAGCCCTTGCCATAAAGGAAATGGCGGCCCGATGCCTCTGGGCCGTAGCCACTGATTTGCCTGCCTGATGTAAGGACAGCAGAAAATCCACTGCTAGTTCTTCCTGGCCCCAAAGCTCCCTCCTAGCATCCCCCACAAAGGCCCAGTAGGATCGGAACGCCCCTTGGTATGCCTTCCTCGTCCTGGGTGCTAAACTCTCTCCCACGAGGTTCTGTAATTCGGGGCACCGAGAGACCAGAGAGCTTCGGGGAAGGGTGCCGCCACCGGGTCCGCTGTGGGCAGAAAACCCCAGAAGGCCTGCATACGAAAACGAGAAAGCGCATCAGCCGCTTTATTCATTACCCCTGGCACATGTCTTGCTTTGAATAGTATGTTCAACTGCATACACAATAACACAATTTCTTTGAGTAATCTCAGAATCCATTTGCATCGTGCTGCCTGGCTGTTGATACACTCAACCACGGTCATGTTATCAGACCAAAACACCACAGAGTGATCTCTGAACCCTTCGGGCCAAGTTTTCAGGGCCACAAGAATGGGAAAAAGTTCCAAAAAGGCAATGTTACTTGTCAGTCCACACTCATGCCACCATAACGGCCATTTTTGAGCCGACCATCGTGTGCCGAATATGGCACCAAAACCAGTGCTCCCTGCCGAATCTGTCCACAGCCCCAGCTCCCCGGAGGACACCGCCGGTTTGTTCCAGACAATTCGACCATTGAAATCCGCCAGAAATGCCAACCAAATGCGCATGTCCTGACGAACCTCTGCCGATAACCGTGTGCGATGATGACCCTCCTTCAGGCCGACCATGGCTTTAGCGATCGAGCGGGAAAAGGGGCGGGCCATCGGCATGACTCTCAGGGCAAAATTCAGCTGTCCCACCAATTGTTGCAACTGATGCAGCCTGACCTTGGACTCGTTAATACAAGCTTCCAGGGCAGCCCTGAATCTTATCACCTTCTCTTTAGGTAATCTAAAACAACCTTCCACAGAGTCGAGTTCGATCCCCAGGAACTCGAGGCAAGTCGAGGGACCCACAGTCTTACCTGGTGCCAATGGCACACCGAAATGCTTCATTAAAGTACAAAATTCATTCAAAGCCTGTCCACATTCCGGACCCCCGGCCGCCCCCAGAAACAAAAAATCATCGAGATAATGCATGACATGCTGTAAACCCGTCTTCTTTGTGAAGACCCATTGCAGAAAACAACTGAACTGTTCAAAATATGCACAAGAAATAGAGCAACCCATAGGCATACATCTATCCATGTAATACTGACCCTGAAACATGAAACCAAGGAGACGCTGATCGTCTGGGTGTACCGGGAGCAACCGGAACGCTGACTCAATATCTGACTTTGCCATCAGCGCCCCGGGCCCTAGGCGATTCAACATGGCCACGGCCTCATCGAAAGATGCGTACCGCACCGAACACACATCCGGGTCTATTGCATCATTTACGGACAGACCACGTGGGGCCGATAAATTATGTATCAGTCGGAACTCACCCGGGTCCTTCTTAGGGACCACCCCCAAAGGAGAACAAACAAAGTTAGCACACGGTGGCTCATCAAATGGTCCGGCGACTCGACCTCGAGTAACCTCTTTCCCAATCTTTTCCTGTACCACGGTCGTATGTTGCAAGACCGATATTTGATTTTTACATTTTCTTACACCCCGAAACTCCCCCACTGGGATGCGGAAACCATATGAAAACCCGTTCCTCGACACCCCAGCGGAAGCGTGATCCGGGTATTCGCTGAGCCAAGGAATCATTGCCATGGTATCAACCGGAGTAGGTAAAGGCGCCCCTCGGACTATTTTAGACCTGTTTGGCGCCTCCTCTCCCCCCGTTATCACCCGTTTTGGCTCTGCACATGGACTCCGGATGGGATGGCTGCCCACACCCTCCACATTCGTGACGGAATTTACATGACCCCTGGGGCCTCGTACATTTACCTCTGTTGAAGTTCCAACAAATCCCCCTTTTACCTGTGTTGCCGTTCGGCCTCGAGTTGTATTCGTTACCTGTACCTGATCGAAAGGGGGTCCCGGCATATTGGCGGGAGGATTCACCCCCGCTACTCCCTACTAATGGTACTTTTAACATACCAGTACTCTCCATTTTTGACCACGAAACAGAATCGTAACAATCCCAAGTTAAGTTTTTATCGTGTTCCTTTGCTTTTCTGAAAATATTATCGTAACAGAACCACTGATTGCCCCCATATGATACGGAATATTCCATGATCCGTGTCTGGTATATCGGCAAATCGGACAGCAACTCGGGTCTCCGTTCGCCCATGATGGAGGTAAAAATTCCCCACGCCTTCCCCCAAGTGCCAATGTTTTCATCAACTTTAAAGGCGGCCATCTTTGCGCGCCAAACACTCGGATGCATGAGCTCCTTTTGGCTCTTAACATGCTCCATCTCATAATGATCGGTAAGCAACGAGAAGATGTTTATATACTCATTTGCCCATATCTTCTCCTTAATAGCCAGAGGGACATGTTGACCCAACTTTTCCCTTCGTGAAGGTGCAGACTCATCCCTCGCAATCGGCAATGGCCACTTACCTGAACCGGAAGCTGTATCTGCGGCTGGACCTGTTCCTGGTGGTTTTTCTACTGCCGCAGCCGGCGTGATAACTGGCGATGATGCCTTCGCCGCCTCCCTCGTTTCACGTAGTTGCTTCATCAACACCCGTGCGTCGTCAGCCGTGGCGCCCTCGCTTTCTTTCCCCAACCACGCTGCTAATTGTGCTGCCAGCTCGGGCGGCATATCCCCCCCGGACACGGGGGTGATCACCACGGGAATCGGATTCCCCTCTGCCGGCACCGGAGTTGGCTCTTCGAGTGGGGCACAGGGAACCGGGATGTCCCCCCCAGCTGCTCCCCTTCTGGGCCTCTTGCCTTTTCCTCCCGGAGCTGCTCCTGCCAAAGGTCGTTTCGGTCCCCCTTCCCCGTCTCTATCCGCCATCCGTTTCTTCAGATCGGTCACTTCTTTCATGAGTATACGCAGCATCTGGTCGGTAGTCATTCGCTTTCCGACTTTCTTAGGCATTCTCCAACAGAGTATCTGTAAGACAAAAGAAAGATTACCACGCTCAAAATTGGCTCTTCGTTCCGTCTCGAGCTCACGTGCAGCGAGGAGGTGCAGCTTCAGAGCACAGGAACAAGAGGATGCTTTCTTGGCTTGTTGCTCCCTTTATCCGTCTTCAGGGCGGGCGTAAACCCGCCCCTGCCTGCCCCAAAGGGCGTGGCCGGCCGCGTCAGTGTCTAGGCCAGCCCACTCCAGGGCGGGAAAAAGCGCGCCCCGGCTACGCCGCTTCGGGCATACCAGCCGAGACTCGCCTCCCGCCCAAGATGGCTTCCCGGGGGGATCGTGGTACTCCGCCATACGTTCGGGGGGACCGAATGGTCGCCCCTTTCCAAAAGTTAAGTAAGTCAGTTTTTGTAAACACACAGTCTCTTAAGTTCTCATACCATTTCCAACTCCACACTTGGAACTTTTTTCACAGAAATGCAGTCATTACAATCCTATGGGACGAAATGAAGTTATTGGTTTAAAGGTAAGTTCTTGGATGTGGGAGTAGGGTTTCTGGGGTGAGAACCAGGGTCCTTCAAAAACAGACGAGGGACCCTGAGTACAAAGATACTAGGAGAGGGAAGCAGGGAGCAAAATAAAACAAGAACAAAACCTCTCCTGGAAAGCACAGTTAGTACATAGGTGTTATATCCATTAGTTTGTATATATCAACATTGTCCCACAACAGTTTATTTGAAAAAAATATTTCTTATTTATTTTTAGACATAAAAGAATAATTTTTATAAATATATACAGTACACTTTAATAAATTAGAAATACACAACAGCCCCCAATCAACCTGAAGCAACCAACCATCCTCACATGCGACCATACACAATTACACTACAATAAGAAAATTATACAAAACACTACAATAGGAGGAAAAAATACATAAAAATACAATAATTATAAACAACAAGAAAAAGGTGCTGACACGCATTTGGAAAGGACAACTATCCACAGTTCCTTCGTCAGGGTGCAAAAGAATACAGTTCTTCAGAAGCGATGCTTTCTTCAAATTTCAAATGGTAAACCAACAATTCAGGTTATAACCAAAAAAAGGGGGGCTCATTCTTGAGTTTTATCAATACATATAGGTATATTCTCTGTAGGGACAATGAGACAAAATATAATTATATATAAATAATTAAAACAATCAAAGGATTGAGCTGCTGGAAGAACCTTCACCAAGATAAATAGACATCGGAAACTCCATGATGTATGAATAAGAAATAGTGCCAAGATAAAAAAGAATACAAAGGTGTCATCAGGAAGACCGAAACAGATAGAGAAAAGGATAAGGTCAGTGAAAGCCCAACCAGTGAAAAGGGACAAAGAGTAAGTGATTGTCTTACATGCACCGAAGGATTGGAAGGTACCCAAGTAAAGGATTGTGCAAAACAAGGACCCCCTGGAAACTAGAATAGACTCTACTCCTAGGACAGGGATAATAATGTATGTGAAAAACTCCTAGGCAGTAACGATTTGGAAAACAAACAGTATGAAATGACAGCAAAAGCAAACTAAAATTAAAATGTCAAGTTTAATAAACACATTAAAAAATCATACAATTTGTGGTACGATATATACTCTATGGCAATGAAAAATGAAAATCATAATCCATACATAAAAATACAACCAGTATTATCAGCTTATACACATTTAATAGTTTCAAACATAGAAGCCATACAGTGAGTGGCGGATGGAGTCGGGTACCCAAGTAAAACCTACCCGAGTATCCAATGCGGGCAGAGTGTCTAGGAAAAGCTCACGGTTCCTAAGATGGTAAAACGCCACGATTCCAGGGGCCTAATATGAAGAGAAGATGCAGTTATATCCTAAATACGTGATTTAAGGTATGGGCAATGCACAACTTGGCCAAGGTCAATAGAACCTCTACCTTCCTATTTACAAGAGATTGCAAGGAGCTCAGGTGCAAAATTGAGCTCACAATGTAGAGATAGATCCTAGATCCTAACTAAGAATGGAACCACACACTGAATCTAACCCGGGCACTCCTGAGTGTACCCTAAGTCGATGATAATAAGGGGGATTAATTCCTGCAAACTAGCTCAACTAAAAGGAATCAATGCTATACAGGGTGCCGTACTCTACAAGAAGGTTTAGCTAACATTCTGTAAAGTCCTAGTGGTCGAATGACACAAAGTATGACTTACCATCGGAAAGTATATACCGGAGACAATATTAACAACCAGGTCCTGGCTATAAAGCGCGATGGAGGTAACACCACTCAGGGGTAAGGGAGAGTCGATATTCATATGTACTACACAAAAAAGAGAAAAAAGGAGTCTCACGTGATCCAACATACATATTAAGATCCAGGTTAAATGAAGAAAGGAAAGGAATAATCACATACCTAGAACTTCTAACTACTGACAACATTAAAGCGTGACATCCAAGATGACCATTCCAGGGAAAACAAGTATAGACATACTCCCTCGAAATTCACAGGGACTGTATGAAAATAAGTAGACAAAACCAAATGAATCAGTAAATGGGAAACGTCTATCTAAACCAATGGGTGAAAACTTCCCCGAGTAAAGAAAGCATATCCCGATGGAGATTAACTCTCCCATAAACGTACCGGAAGCCAGCAAGTCAGGTCCTCAAACGGCATGGCGTCTACAGGTAGCGCTGAACAAGTAAAACCTCGCCCGTTCTGCCTCCACATATACCCGTACTCGAGTGACACTACATGCACCTGCATAGCATGAAGAGGCGCACGCATAGAAAGAGGACTGATGGGGCCGGTCTGAGCAACAGAGGCGCCATGATGGAAGAGACGGAGGGAAGTGTATTAACATGGACCAGCACTAATGCACTAAACCGATCACAGGACGGGGGCATAGTCATGGCTCTAAAGCCTAAAGCGGCACATAATGGAGTGTGTCTAGAGAAAAAACAAAGAGGCCTGGGCAACACCAAATACTGTGTCCAAACAAACTCAAGACGTAGAAAAAAAATAAAAATAAAAATAAAAATAAAAAGCGGACTGTCATCCCAATAGCCGCACAATAGATCCTGCACAGAACGCGATAATGACATAGAAACCGGCACTACTCACAAGGTCCAGGGGAAGCTCACAATGAAGCAGAGAGAAAACAGAAGAAAATAATAATATAAACAAGATGCTAAAAATAGTCTGCTCAGATTAAGCAGAACTACAACCCTAAGTCTAGAACGAGAACATACAGACATCGGGGTGTCAGAGAACACAGTTAGAGGCATTGGAAAAATCGCCCAGATCACAATAGCGCATTATGCCACGGTATGGATTCATTTAAACCTGTGACTGCTGTCTGCAGAGTATAGATCCAGTAGACCTCTCTTTGAGCTCTCAGGCCATTGATGTTGTTGTCATGAGGTTTGTGTACTTTCTCTAGGATTCTCCATTTAATGTCAGACAATGAATGCTGTTTTTCAAGCCTCAGGCCATTGATGTTGTTGTCATGAGGTTTGTGTACTTTCTCTAGGATTCTCCATTTAATGTCAGACAATGAATGCTGTTTTTCAAGCCAATGTGCCACCAGACGAACCCCTCTTTTGTTTTTCTTAATGGCAGACCTGTGTTTACTGAGTCTAGTTCTAAACTCACGACTAGTCTCCCCCACTTACCCCTTAGGGCATGGGCATAGTATGAGATAGACCAAATTGGCCAATCTACAGTAGGTCATTTCCTTAAGGGGGAACTTTCTCTTACCCCATACTAATTCTGCAGAAACAATCGCTGAGCTATAGGCGTGGCAATTGCCACATCTGTGGTACCATAGATGGTATTCCCAACATGGATAGATTTCTGAAGAGGTAAGACGGTGGTGTTAAATTTGGAATGGGCCAAATGGTTCCGGAGATTCTTACTCCTACAGAATGCAAAGACTGGTTTAGGCATGGCTACTTCATGAGAACCTGAATTAAGAATGTGCCATTGTGAACAGACGATCTGACGTAGTTGATTATTGATATTAGAGTGACGTGTAACACAGACAAGTCTGAAATCAGTGTCATCCTTTTTACTTACCAATAGGGCACCTCTATTGAAGTATTTCGCCCTTTTATAAGATTCTTTAAGAAGTATTGGGGGTAGCCTCGTCTAAGTAGTTTGCTTCACAGTACTTCAGTATGAATCTCAAAGTTTCTGATGTTAGTACAATTGCGCCTCAACCTCTGAAACTGTCTAAACGGAATGCCATCTTTCTGGCTCCGTGGATGGAAACTCTGCTATTGGAGTAACCTATTACGCGCAGTTGGTTTGGTGATACTTCAATCACCCCCTTCAGGGCTTGAATCCATAAATCAAGGAATTCAATCCAATTCCTGCTCGTGTTAGTACTAAATTTAAGATGGGGGTCACATAAATTAGGCCACAGAGTAAATTCACCTGGCTGTTCTTCCGGTCCCCTCCAAATAAAGAAAATATCGTCGATAAAATTATATCAATGACAGATATTTTCAAAAATAGGAGCAATTTTTTTAAAGATAAAACGGTCCTCGAATTCTCCCATATAGATGTTAGCAACATTCGGGCGCAGGATGCGCCCATGCCGACACCTTGCACTTGCTTAAAGATAGATTTATTGAATTCAAAATAATTTTCCTGAAGGACTGTACTCAAACATTCCAGAATAAACAGGTTATCCACCGGATTATTGCTCTTCTCTAATGCCTTTTTAACCGCTTCTAACGAGCCCCGTTGGGGGATAGCAGTATAAAATGACATAGAGCCTAAAATGTCGGAATGATGATTAAATGTCAGTCCCTCAATGAGAATAATGAGATGTCCTGTATCTCCAATATATGCTGGGAGCACCTGTACCATAGATCTAAGAAATTTGTCAACGTATTTTGACAATGGTTCGGTAATCTAACCAATCGTCGAAACAATAGGCCTATACGGGGGTTTGGAGATACTTTTATGCGTCTTGGGTAGCCCGTACAGCACTGGTATACTGGTATAGGGCTGATTAAGATAGTCGAATTTCTATTGGCATATTATCCCTCTACCCAAAGCTCTTTGAGTGAAGAGCACAATGTCATTTTGAATTCTTTTTCCTGGGTAGGAGTTCACCCGCTGATAGTGTTCCGGGATGCTGAGCATCGCTTCAAATTGCATTTCATAGTCTATACTGTCCAGGGCCAAGATCCCTCCTCCTTTGTCACAAGGCTTAAAAATAATTTCTTTAATCATAGACAGTGTCTTCAGTGCCATATATTCATCATATTTAAGGTTATATATGGGTTTAGGGACACACTTAATCAAGTTCTGAATCTTTGAACATACAATCTTTTCGAAGATACCAACCTCCGGTCTAACTTCGTCCAAGGTCGGTGTAAAGACGGAGTTAGGGCGTAGTCCTGATAGATTATTTGTGGATGGTGGATCATGATTCTCAAAGAATTTCTTAAGTCTAATCTTTCAAAAAAAAGCTTGTATGTCACCATTTTATTCAAACTTATTGAGTCCAATACTCGAGACAAAGGATAAACCTCTAGACAGCAAACTTAAAGTATGGGCATCAAATGAAACCTTCGATAAATTGAAAATAGGAATGAGGTCCCGCTAACTAGATGTATCCCCTGTCTCTGATTCTGGTGCTTCCTCTCTTGTAGTATTCATTGTCTCCAATACTGGTTCCTTCTCCCATGCGGATGTCGAGGGTAACTCTCCGGATAATATTGATCCTCTGACTGTTGATATTGACCTCTGCCCTGGGATCTGAGCCTGGTTCTTGGAGTGTACTGTCTGTTACCTAAAAAACGACTGCCTCTAAGGTGTTGATCGAAGGCTGGTCTCCTATAGTTGTTTCCCCTAGAGTAGCTAGGTCCTACTTCACCTTCCGAATCAGAGGACTCGGAGAAAGTCAGTATCTTTTTATTAGACCAATATGGATAGTCTCCTTGGTAGCCCTGATCCCTAGGGGTATTATAGTATTGGGCACCTAGATACGGATATAATCTCTCTTCAGAAAAATAGCTAATATCCTTTTTAAATTTCTCAGTTTTCTTTTTTACCAAATAGTCGCTAAAGGAGTCAAGTTCAAGATTTACCTCATCTAATTTCTTTTTAGCCTCTTCTACTGAGTTATTTCTCCTCAAAGATTCCTTGATCTCTGCTATTTCTTTTAGAAGTGAATAAACTTCCTCACGTGCTGTTTCAATGATAGGAATCATTAAATCCCTTGAACAACGGTCAGCAATGAGCGATCATCTTTCAAGGAATTCTCTTATTTCAATGAAAAGGCCTGGAATATTTCTTACACAAAGTCCATTTGGGATAACTTATTTTAACAAAAAAGGGGTAACCCTGTGTCCCTCAGAACCTGGGTATTGGTAGTTAAACAAACAGTTGGTTCTGTCGGTTAGGACAAATCTCTTTGAGAAATGCTAGTATATGCAAGCGATACAATCAAAAGAACTCTCTGCTACATACATACGCAACTGAGAAATCAATGCTCTAGTTGACAAGACAAAACAAATGATATAGCCAGTCGTTTTTGACCAGGCATTTCCTGATCGTCTCCACGACGGATATGACCTGTGCATGAGTGGCCGTACATCAGGGAAATCGTTATTCCTGATTCATACTGTCACCGATCGCATTCTGTCTTGATAAAGACCCGCAGCGACCGCCAACTGGGGCACACCAGGGTCGAAACGTCGACGCTATAATTAGGTCCAGACACTCCATGACTCCTCTACAAAGCACTGGGATTCATTGGAGATCAATTAATTATTGGCCTACCTATCATTCTTCTGTATAACTATATATATTGATTTTCACTGTACGTATACCTTGACACCTGAGCACTTTTTTCACTAATGTGTCACTGAACTGTAATTATATGTGATGGTCGTAATTTGTACTGATTCTTTTGTCACTGAATGAAGTAATTCAACACAAACAAAACTGAATTCTAATTATAAACACTCTTGAATTCAATACCTGGCTATATCATTTGTTTTGTCTTGTCAACTAGAGAATTGATTTCTCAGTTGCGTATGTATGTATCAGAGAGTTCTTTTGATTGTATCGCTTGCATATACTAGCATTTCTCAAAGAGATTTGTCCTAACCGACAGAACCATTTGGGATAACCCCAGCCTTTAAATATGGTAGCATAAACTCTGCATGGGACTCTGTTCATCTAGCCTTCTTTTTCACGTTCAAAAGTTTGAACCATTCGTCATTATCTGTTTTATTCAGAGTAAATTGGCGATCAGTAGTAGTACTCTGCCCAATAAGTTTAGAGAACTCTTCATCAGTAAACCCGAAGGTTTTGATCTTCTCCATATATCAATCCTCCCCACGATGAACAAGGAAGACAATCAAATCAAATATCAATGCCAGGTAAAGGGAAGACCCATCCAACCAGTGGAAAAGAGAAACAAGAAACAAATTAACAGGAAAAATCCGAGGAAAGAAAGGTCTCCAGCTGCAAGAGAACACATAAACAACCCTCAGAGCAAAGTGCTGGGGAAACTTAAAAAACAGACGAGGGTCCCTGAGTACAAAGATACTAGGAGAGGGAGGCAGAGAGCAAAATAAAATAAGAACAAAACCTCTCCTGGAAAGCACAGTTAGTACATAGGTAATATATCCATTAATTTGTATATATCAACATTGTCCCACAACAGTTTAGTTGAAAAACATGAACCAGGGTCCTCTTAGGGTCAAGGACGCACTCAAAGGCACCCTCAGCGGCACTCGGGCAGCCGGGTGCAGAGTGCTGAGGCCCAATGTTATCCAATGGGGGATAGGGGGCCTCCAGTTGGTGGCTGCTCACAGGCACACGACTTGGATGTGGGAGCAAATCTCCTAGGGTTTAGCTTAGGGGAAGGGGGATCCAAGATAGCAAACAAAGTGCACCCACAGCAGCACTGTGGCGGCAAGGTGCAGGGTGCTGATTTGTCATTGGGTGTCCCGTTGTTTTCAAAGGGAATTGCCGGTTTTGACTTTTGCCTGCAGTCTGAGTCAAGGAAGTCTTCTGGGAGGAACCAACAGCTCAGCAGGTAAGTTGGAGGGCTCAGTGATTTAGGTGCACCTCAGGTCCTCTTCTCTAGGGCACAGGGCCGCTGAATGTAGGGGTGCCTTTTGAGGTCATATTTCACCTTACAGGGTCACTCGCCTGTTCGGGGGTATCTGCAGAGGCTGGGGGCAACGTTGGGGAGTCCTACAGGGGTCAGCCTATGGTGGACTTGGACTCTGGAGCACTGGGGAACCTCACTGGAACCGGTGGGCCACTCAGACTCAGGCCGCAGGTGTCGTGTGCAGCGGTGGTTTCAGGTGTTGAGTTTCTTTGTCCTCAGCAGCAGTCTTTATTTGGTGTTTCTTTTCAACAGAACTGCTGTTCACAAGAGATCTGGTCTTTGCTGAAGGCAGTCAGTCCTCCCAGGTGTTTTGCAGGTCGCTGGCTGCAGGACAAGGTGATTTTTGATGCAGGATCTCTGGAAATTGTGTAGTCGGGCCGGTAAGGCTGGGGCCAAGTCAGTTCTTCTCGGAAGTCTCCTCTGCTGGGTGTCTTCTTTCATCCTTGTTCTTCGTAGGTTGCAGGAATCTGCCTTCTTGGTTCAGGGCTGCCCCCTAAATACTGTATTTAGGGGCTGGTATAGGGGTCTTGAGGTCAGTAGCCAATGGGCTACTGACCTTAGGGAGACTACACACTTGGTGTGCTCACCCAATGTGGGGGAGAGTGCCTGCCTTCTGCAAGATGGCTGGGCACTGAAGGGGGGCTTCACCTCTCCTTTCCCACCTGAGGGGCGAGGTTTGCAGAAGTAGCTACACTTTCTGGGCTTTTCAAATTGTTCCCGCCTGTCTTCCTGCTGAATAGGAGGGGAGTCAGAAAGGGGGCCTACCCCTGATAGCAGCAGCGGCTGGGGGTCACATTACAAAGGTGGGAAGGCCTTTGAGACTCCCCTGCCACAGAGGGCTCTTCCTGACATGGGGAACCTCCACCCAGGAAAAGCTTTGTTTCTGGGTCTATTGCGCGGCATAATACATCCCTCACTGGCATCAGTGTAGGCTTATTATACTGAGAAGTTTGCTACCAAACTTCTCAGAATACTGTAAAGCCATTGTGATGCTTTGGAGTTCGTAATGACAAACTCCCAGGCCATATTCTCTTTATGGCTTTACTGCACTTACAATATCTAAGAATGAACGTAGACACTTTAGGGGTTCATTGCTCATGCAACCGTACCCACACCAGTGCTATAGTGCACCCAGCTAGAGGGGTGTCTTACCTATACCATAGGCAGTGGGTTGCAGGCAGAGCACGCAGGTATGTGTGCCATGCCCACTCTTGACTTTTTCTGCACCAAAACATGCAGCCTGCAATGGCAGTGTGTGTGTGTGTTAAGGTATAGGACCTCCAAAGATAGCACAATGTGTGCTCCAGCTCTTAGAGGCCTTCCCTGGTCACAGTGCCCTTGGTATCCATGGTACTTTTTGCAAGGGACTTACATGTGGCCAGAGAGGAGCCAATTGGGGGTACAATGGTACAGTTTTGGGAAAGAACACAGGCCCTGGAAATCTGATTTGCAGGGACCCCTGGCACATCAATTCAAAGTGCATCAGAAGTCTGGCAAAAAGTGGGGGGTTACTGCAACAGAAACCCACTTTCCTACAGTGACTACCTATAAAACAGCACAAGTACATATATACTTTAACCCCTTCAGCGCTGCGCGAATTCCGCTGCGGTGCTGAAGGTTCTAAAGAACCAATAGAACCATGACGGAACGGTTCCGTCATAAGCACAGGCCAACCGATGCTCATGACGGAACCATTCCGTCATGAGCATGGGAGGGGTTAAAACAATGTTGATGAGGCAAGAGCCTCAAACAAATCCTGGCTAAAATAAAATGAATCTCAGGGCCCAACATGTTGCTCCATGTGATGCTGTAGACCCAGAGTATAAAGCATTTCAAGAAAACACAAATTGCTGTATTTGATTCCATTGTCAAAGGAGGGATCTCTCAAAAGTGATAGTTTATTGATGTTTTATGGTTTGTACAGCAAACTCATTATTTGGTCCCTGGTGCAACTTAGATCAACAAAGACATTTATATTTTGCTCTAATGTGTAGGGCACTGCCATTTTAGAGGAAACATTGTGGGTTTAATTTCTCGCTGCGAGGCAGGGGGTTAGGGTAAAGGGGAAAATAAAAACGTAACAATAGGAGGGTAAGGAGGTAAGCCCAGTGGCAATACGATGTTAATTATAGAAAGTTAAGGGGTAAATGTAATTAGATTAGGGTAAGGGGTTATGGGTAAGGTTAAGGAGTTAAGGAGTTAAAGATAATGGGTAAGGTGTTAAAAGATAAGGGCTTAAGGGGTGGGATTAAGGGAAAGGGGTTAATGGTAGGAGTAAGGCTGTATGGGTAAAGGATTGAGGGTAGGGGTAAGGGTAAGGGGGTAAGGTTAAGGCTTAAAGGTAGGTGGTCAGGGTTAGAAGTTATGTGTAAGGGACATTGGTAAAGTGTCAGGACATAGGGTTAAAGGAAAATGGCAGGGTACTAAGTAGAAAAGGGGTAAGAGGGTAAGGGTTTTTAAGGGTAAGTGGTAAGTGTAAAGGGTTAAGGGTATGGGTTAAAGGTAAAGAAGTAAGAAAGGGGGGTGGGGTAAAAAGCTAAGGGTTTAAAGATTAGGTGGCAAGTGTAAGGGTGTTAGGATAAGCAGTTATGGATAAGGAGTTAAATGTAAGAGGTTATGGGTGTAAAGGGGCAAGCTTAAAGAGCTAAGAGTAATGGGCTAACAATAAGGCAAAACATTCTAGTTTAAAGGTACATGGTTAAGAAACAAGGTGAGGGGTTAAGTGTAAGGGGCAAGAGGTAAGTGTTTAACTGTAGAAGTAAAGCACAACTTTGAGGGGTTAAGTATAAACGATAAGAAAGAACATATAAAGTGGAGAGTGGGGCCCAACAGTGGGCAGCCCGGAATACACTGTACAGCTGCAGGGCCTTTGATAACTTTAAATAAAAATGAAAAATTAATAAAATAAGTGAGCAGAGATAAAAAAGGAAGGAAAGTGATTCACTCAGATAGAGCACTGTAAAAAGAAATATCTGCAAGTCAACAGTGGAGGGAATCAAGTCATCCAGAAACTTGGTAAAGCTGAAAGGCTCTGAGGTGTGACAGACAAAAGAATATGGAGGAAAACTATCAGGAACAGGAAGCAGGCAGCCATGCTCCCTCCCCATAATCAATCACAACGCTGCAATGGCAGCGTTGTGATTGGTGGGGATGCTGCTTAGCCAGGGGTTTACAGGGAGGCCAAGTACTCAGCCTGCATGGAGAAAGGGCAGAGTGAGCATGACGGGTTTGGGCAGCCCCAGAGAGCCGACCAAACAGTCATTGCGCCCTCAGGAGTGGGCACACCGCACCACACCTCCCCTGCCCTGGCTCGCCTGCCTGCAACCAAACATAAAATGGTAATAACAGGATGTTATTTCCATTTTATGTTTCTGCTTCTCACACTAGAGAAAGCAATAAGGTGATGCTCCTCCACCCTAGCTGAGGAGCCACCCCTGGTGACCATGTATTATAAGAAATGTACTACTCTCTGATAAACGATAAAATGATATTGCACCTTTATAAATAAATTCACTATTCAGCCTGGTATTCCGTGTGGTCATGGAACTCTTCAATTACTTGCATTTTTATTGTTTTGCATGGTAGGATATTCATTGTCCTATATATGAAAAGCACCAAACATTTGTTTTATTTGCCAAATTGTGCCAGCATTCTTGGACTAAATCTGTTAAGTAAGAGTGGTAGTAGATTTTCATTTACAGTTCAATATTTATCACTTCTTAAGCATTTAATAATGTGACTCTTTCAATATGTTATCTGCTGTGTAGCAGGACAATTGTTTGGCCATAGTTAATTAAAATGACTGTTAAAAAAACGAAACCGGGTTTGACGCTTCTTTTCACGCCAGAGACTAAAGACAATATCAATATGTGCAGCTCGCACTATTCTCGTAGAGGAAACAAATACCTATATAAGGAAGACTCTGAAGGAAATTAAGAGAATGTGATTTGATCACAATGCCATTTTTATTTTGCCACTAGTTGCAATAATCTTTACTTATTTAGCCAGCCATAGCAACTTAAACTATACCACTGTGCTTTGGATTTCCAAGAGACTCATCATTGTCAAAACGATTATTTTAAGAAACAGGAAATACAAAAACAACCTGATCATAAACTCAAGGCCCTCCAAAATGTCAACCCAAGCCAACTTGGCAAACGTTCAAAGTGATAAACAAAGAACCACATTTTCACAGTATGTAGAAAAATGGTTGACTTCATCGCATCTGTTTTGTTTCACCACATTCTCCTAATGCTGCTACTTTTCTCCATTGTTATCACTTTTTATAGTTCGTACACTCCCGTTATACCTCTCTTGAAAATGTCCTGTGGTTCAAACTAGAAGTTATTTTAGAATATTATCTTGCTTGTAATGTTTTATTTGACGTCATTCTTCATGTGAAAGATTTCATGCGCCTTTCCTCAAGCTGTTGCTTCATAATGTCATATAAAACTATATAAAAAAATTTTAAAAATTGGTAAGCAGAATTTTATTTTCATTTGTAGTTTGTGTGAAGTTTCTCAAGTGGCCCTTTTGTAAATTTGCAAACCTTTCAGGATTTTGTTTCAACCACACAAACAGAAAATTATATGTGTGATGGTTAAGTCATGCATATACACAATTTGGGGTTCAAGGTATTCGCAGAAATGGTTGCGCATTAAATTATTATGACATTTTTACATCTAATAAAAATTATCATCTGCTGCATAATCCTCAGTAGATAGTATGAATAGGCATCTTTGTCAAATATACATCTGGCATATCAGAGACCAATATGTGCATAAATCCTACTAGCAGAGGATTAAATGCTCATATTCATGATATAAGGAAAACTGGACTGGAAGTAGTAGTTGTAATTTAGACTACTAAAGTTTACTGTGCTGCTGACTTGTGTTAGAAATGGAATTCCTGGTTGGCTGAGGTATGAACCCAAGCCAAACAGGAGCCACCACTGTAGTCAGGGTAAGCTAAGTACACTCTAAAATATAGCCTGTGCTCATTTGCTGGTAGCTTGGGTCAGAGCTTATTTATGAGAAGGTGTAAACACAATGAGTAACCATAAAATGATTCCACACAGGTTAATAAAATAGTTGTCTGTAGTGTTAGCATAACGAGACCAAAATGATATAATATCACATATATTTCACAAGATATGCACATTTAAAGAAAAGAAAGAATCACAGTTTTCAAAAGTTATTGAGTGTTGAAGGGACACAGGTTCAAAGCCTTTTGTTTAAAGTAAGCAAGAATGCAAGATTAGCATACTCTGGAGTGCCGATAGAACGCTCATGTTGGATCGAGCAGTCACGGTATTGATGACCAGTTTACACTACAAGCGTAAACAACAGAGGAGTTGGAACAACACGGCCCGCTACTGAGGCAGACTCTGCCACCTGTCAGTGGGAGCACAGAAGATGCCAGGACCTCTGATATATGCTGTGATTCCATACCTGCTTCAGGTGCTGAGAACAAGGGAAGTGAGTCTCTGGCGTCAGATGGCTCAGGGCAGCTGGGGCAGGGATAATGAATTTGCTGCACTCCGCATTACCCATGCAATGTGTTCAAAGGAAATACAGCTGATCTACTCGTAATTCAGCCCGAGGCTCTGCTCTCATCTGGAGTCTCTGCTTTCAGGGCGCTGACGTGGTGGGGGGGGGGGGCACAAAGCGTCAGCCTTCCAAGGAGGAGAGCTTGTCTTTATAGGACTGAACCGCAGAATCTTAGGAGGTTTCATATGCCAGACTCAGATTCCCACGGCAAAAGTCTTTGATGAACCTGAGACTTTTAGTGACAGGAGCAAGGCAACATGTCCGGGCTGCAGAGTGGTAGTCCCTTCTGCAGCACAGCACTTAGCAAGCAGCAGGCCAACACAGCAAAGCAGTTAGCAAAGTCACAGTCCCTCCTGGCAGCACAGCAGTCCTTCTGGCAATGTGCAGATGTAGAGCTAGCAGCGTTTAGCTACAACTACCGCAAGTGTATGGTTTTGGGGGTAAGAGCCCCAATTTCTATAACCAAAAGTGGATTGGAGTAGGGTGTGACTTCAAAGTAGTTCTCTGCGGTGCACAAAGATCCCTGTCAACCCAATCCTGTCTGCCAGGCTATCAGTGGGGGTTAACAGTACCATGCGTGTGGGCAGGACACTACCTATTCAAGTGTAGTGTGAGTCCCTCCCATCCCACCCATCCCTCACAGCCCAGTAAGACCCATCAGAATATAGATTAAATTAATGCAGATGCAGTTGAGCGACCTGTGTTGTAGCTGTCTAGAGGGAATGCACAAATGTAGCTGGTACCCAGCCCAACCTAGAAGTGTAATGGATACAGGATGTCAGTCACACAGAGCAATAAATGCAGAGAAATGCCCACCCTCTAAAAGTGGTATTTCTGAAATAGTAGCATTAAATCCAACTGCACCAGAAGGAAGTATTTATCATTACCATTCCAAAGATATAACATATGAAAAAGCTTCTGCTCTCTGATCATGGATTGCTTTCCATTTTAGAAGTGAAAATATGTAAAACAGTACTATCGCCCCTACTTTACGTCCTCCCAAACGCTATTGTGAATAAGCACTTTAGTCTAAAATTCTGTTATCGGCAGTGGTCCCTGTCAACAACTTCCTGTTACACAGAACAGAAAGGGTCACAAACATTAAATAAATCTCTTTTTGACCCTTGCCCATAGTCTAGAAAATTGACTTAAGGAAAAGAAGTTGAAAAATGTGGCATATATGTAAAAGAGGAACTTTTAAGTAAAACAAAGTTCATTGAATGATGCCTTCCATTCAGTGCTATGGAACGTGTTAAAAATACTGTGGATGTTATACACATTTAGTGCCAAAGCGCACACATTTGACTTTCGACAATATGCTGTTTTTGCTTCTAGCAATTGGATTGTAAATAGGACCTTTTTTTTGTAAGTAACTTTGAGCTCATGAAAGCCCGTCTGACAAAAGTTAGGAATGGACTTGACAGAGAATCCACGGGTGGTCTTGGGAAATCATGGAAGTCCCAGATTTACATAAGTAGCACCTTCTATGTAAAATGTACCCCTGAAAATTTTCCACCCAAATACGCAGGAGTAAATGATCTATAAAAGTGCATTTGCACGGGTGTATGATGGAAATATGTATGCGATTACCATGCCTTTACAATGCGGCTTTTACCACACGGGTACAGTTACCATCCCTTAGCTTTACCACGCACAATGTTACAACAAATGTGCCTTTACCATGCATGTCTTTACAATGAATTTCATTGGAAAGGCATGAATGGGAAAGGCATATGTGCAGTAAAAGTTTTACATTTATGGTAACAGCCATGTTGTAATGGCTACTTCCCCATTTAAGTGATAATAAAGCTGAAAACTGTTCCCTAGATAATGCCTATAAACGGTTCTCTGAGGTTCACGTGTGGGCCCATGGAAATGAAAACAGAAAAACACAAAAAAGTTGTGTGGGTTTAGCGAACAAAAATAAAATGGCACTAGTTGGACGACTTTGCAACGGAAAATGATTGTGAATTTGCAGATAAGTGGAAAGCTTGCCTTTGCCATCTGTCTCTGTAAACTCTGACGAGGACTTTGCACTAGTCAGAATCTTAAGAATGTGCATCAGAACTGTCTTTGAAGCCACCAGTGACTTCATTCTCCTGCTTGCTGCAAGTCAGCAGTGCAGACTTAGCCAGTAAGAAAATATTAACTAAGAGGTTGTATAACGTATGCGGAATGACATTTCATTTTTGCAGTATCAATCAATCAATCAATCAAAGCATTTATATAGCGCACTACTCACCCGGAGGGTCTCAAGGCGCTAGGGGAGGGGGGGTACGCTACTACTCGAACAGCCAGGTCTTGAGCTGTTTCCTGAAGGCAAGGTGGTCCTGGGTCAGGTGGAGGTGGGTCGGGAGGGAGTTCCAAGTCTTGGCGGCTAGGTAGGAGAAGGACCTTCCTCCTGTGGTGGCTCTTCGGATGCGGGGGACGGCGGTGAGGGCGTGGACGGTCGATCGAAGTTGGCGTGTGGGAGCGTAGAAGAAATGCGTTACTTACCTGTAACTGCAATTATCCAGTATTAGTGTCTTTCATAGATTCACATGCCTGAATCATTCCCCGTCGTCGAGACGGGAGCCTCCGGTATATAAAAAGTAATGTCCTATAGACATACATATAAAGGAATAGGCCTACGGGTCTCACCTTAGTGTCCTATCTAAGTCCTTATGTAAGAAGGACCAAAACAGAGTAGGCCCAAGGGTCCCACCTTGGTAGCCTATCTGTGTCCTTTTGTAAAAAGGACCAAAGTAAAGAGAACCAACCAATCAGCTACTACCTCCATCTAGAACCTTCCTGTCAGGAGCCTCAGTCTCTCAGATTTTCGTACGCACCAAGCTAGTTAGGCGCAAACTTGTTAGAGAGATAGGTGAGTCCTTCCAGGGGAGGCGGGAGGGTGCATGTGAATCTATGAAAGACACTAATACTGGATAACTGCAGTTACAGGTAAGTAACGCATTTCTTATCCAGTATTTGGGTGTCTTGCATAGATTCACATGCCTGAATCAGAGTAGCAAGCAATACATTATCAACATTCTGTGAAAGTACCTCATATATGAGTTTGTAGTTAATACATATCCGCGACTGCAAATTACCAACATGCAATGTCATGTAGTATCTAGGAATAAAGAAATGTGCATACCAGTAAAGGATGGTGGGATGTAAGAAGGCTCACCTCACTGGAATAGATGGCGAAGCACTGCTCTGCCCACTGCTGCATCCCTCGTCAGCTCAGTTTCCAAGCAGTAGTGCCTGGTGAAGGTGTGCGGGGACTTCCAAGTCGCCCTCTACAAATGTCCAGTATCGGCACTCCAGCAAATAGTGCCGCAGACGTGGACATGGCTCTTGTTGAATCGGCTTTGACTCGTGCCTCCAAAGGCCGTCCAGCCTTGTCGTGGCAGAAAGTTATCGCTGAAGAGATCCACCTTGATATACTTTGTTTCGTCAGGGGCATGCCTTTCCTTGGTCTGCTAAAGGCGACGAAGAGGTGGGATGACTTCCTGTTCTGTCGATGTAGAATTTGAGACATCTCTTCAGATCTAATGAATGCAGGGTTCTTTCCGCTGCGGTAGTTGGGTTTGGAAAGAACGATTTGAGCACCACTGGTTTGTTAAGGTGGAAGTCCGAGGGGACTTTCGGTATGAAGCGGGGGTTAGTTCGTAGAATGACCCTGTCCTCTCTGAATTGCAAAAAAGGATCTTGGATGGAGAGAGCCTGCAGTTCACTGACCCTTCTGGCAGAGGTTAGGGCCAGGAGGAGGGCCGTCTTCCATGAAAGGAATTTGATATCCGCTTTGTGGATGGGTTCGAAGGGGTGCTTCATCAGTTGGTGAAGGACCACGTTGAGGTGCCACGACGGAGGGATTGGTCTTGGTCGTGGAAAGGATCTGAATAGACCTTTTAGGAATTGTTTGACAAGCCTGTCCGCCCACAGGGAAGGACCCTTGTAAGTTCTTGTGAACCTGGATATCGCTGCTAGATGTACTTTGATGGACGCATATGCAAGGCCTGATTGCGCTAGATGCAGTAGATATGGTAGCAGCTGCTGTGGAGTGACATGGAAGGGGTGTAGGTCTTCCGCCACACACCAAACACAGAAACGCTTCAATTTTAGAGAATAGGTCTTATTAGTGCTGTCGGCTCTAGCCTTAGCGAGGACATCTCTACACTCCTGCGGAATGTTCAGGTGGCTGAATTCACGGTACTCAGGAGCCAGGCTGACAACTTCAGAGGGCTCAGGTTCGGGTGGAGAACCTGTCCTTGAGACATTGTGAGCAGGGCCGGATGTTTGTGTAGGCGAAGAGGTGGTCGGACAGATAGGCAATGAAGTTCCGTGTACCAATGCTGCCTCGGCCAGGATGGGGCGATGAGGATCAGGGTGCAGGGCTCCGACTTCATCTTCCTGAGGACCCTGGGTATCAGTGGAAATGGTGGAAAGGTGTAGGCAAACACGTTCCGCCAAGCAATGGAAAATGCATTCCCGAGGGTTCCTGGTTTGTGAAGCCTGCTTGCGAAGCTTGGGCATTTGGCGTTCTCTCTGGTGGCAAAGAGGTCTATCTGCGGGGTTCCCCACTCCGCGAAGATATATTTCAGCGCCTCCATATCCAATTCCCATTCGTGGGATGGTGACCTTTCCCTGCTCATGGCGTCCGCCAAGACGTTGTCTTTGCCCGGGACGTATTCGGCTTTGAGCGTTATTCCATGCTCTAGAAGCCAATTCCAGACTCTCTGTGATTCTCGAGAGAGTGAAAGTGATCGCGTCCCTCCCTGTTTGTTCAGGTAGTGCATCGTCGTGGTGTTGTCTGTCCTGACGAGCACTGGGGAGTGTCGGATGCGTGGAAGGAAAGCTTTTAGAGCTAGAAAGACTGCCCTTAGTTCCAGTAGATTGATGTGGAGTTTGGATTCCTGTGGCGTCCACTTGCCATTTATCTGGAGTTCTTGCAGGACCGCTCCCCAGCCTTCTAGGGATGCGTCCGTTGTTATTACGTGTGGTTCCGCCGGAAGCAGGAATGGCAGTCCCTGCGACAGATGTTTGGGCGACCTCCACCATTGCAAGTGATTGACTATAGCTCGTGTGACCTGTATGCGGTCTTCGAAGGATCCCGCGGCTTGTGTCCATTGCCTTGTTAGTTCTTCCTGGAGGGGGCGCATTTTGAGACGGCAGTGTGGAATGAGCATAATGCATGAGGACATCATGCCGAGGAGGGACTTGAAGGTACGGACCGGCAGAGTCTTTCTCGATGCCACTGACGTGGCTAAGTAGATGAGTTTGGTCTTTCTCTCCTGAGAGGGGAAGGCTCTCACGCGTTCCGTGTCCAGAGTCGCTCCAAGGAAAGTGATGACCTTGTTTGGCTCTAGTGCCGATTTCTCTCTGTTGAGGGTCAAGCCTAGGCGGCGGAAAAGATTTAGATAGGCGCTGGAGGATGTGGCTGCGGCTATCGCAGACGGTGCCTTTACCAGCCAGTTGTCCAGGTATGGGAAAACCTGGTGACCCTGTTGACGAAGGAAGGCTGCCACAGGAGAGAGGCATTTTGTAAATATCCGTGGGGCAGATTTGAGGCCAAACAGGAGAACACGGAATTGATAGTGGGCTCCTGCTACTGCGAACCTGAGGTACTTCCTGTGTCCCTTGAGGATAGGAATGTGATAGTAGGCGTCCTGCAGGTCTAGGGACGTCATGTAGTCACCTTCTTCCAGGAGGCCGAGGATTTCTTGTAGTGTGACCATACGGAACGACTGTTTCTTTAGGAACACATTGAGCGCTCTCAGGTCGAGGATTGGTCTCCATTTCTTGCCCTTTTTGTGAATTAGGAAGAAGTGGGAGTAGAATCCTTTTCCCTTTTGGGTGTGTGGAACTTTCTCTATCACTCCCTTTTGAAGCATGGAAGCTATTTCCTGAAGAAGCAGCCGTAGGTGTCTGTGGGACCGTTTGGCTGGTGGTGTCGTTGGGGGAATTGAGAGAAATTCTAGTGAATGTCCGAATTGGATAAGTTGTAACACCCACCGATCTGTTGTTATTTTTTGCCAATTCTTCAGGAAGAACATGAGTTTTCCTCCAAGTCTTAAAAAATGCAATGGTGGATGGGCTGGCCATTGGGATGAGTCATTGGTGATTGCCAGCAGGTCTCTTTTGGTTTTTTCCCCTGTAGGTTGATTTATTGCAGGAAGATTGACGTCCTGACTGGCCTTGACGCTGTTGGTACTGTGTTTTGCTCTGGGTGTACGGGTAGGAGGACCTGTTCTGGTAGGATCCTCTGTATACAGGTTGTCCCCTTCCTCTGTTACCACGAAAGGACTGGTTTCTAAATTGTAGAGTTCCCAGAGCTTTGGCCGTATCTGTGTCCTTTTTGATAGTGGTGAGGGCTTCGTCGATTTTTTCGCCAAAGAGATGTTCGCCATCGTAGGGCATATGGATGATTTTGGTTTGTACTTCCTGACGGAAGGAGGTGGCCTTAAGCCAACCTTGTCGTCTTAGAACAGCGGCACCTGCCAGCTGCCTGAAGCCAGTCATGGCTACGTCTAGTGCACAGTCAATTAGTTCAGAGGCAGATGTTTGGCCCTCTAGGAGGAGCGAATGTACCTCCTCCCGTAAATCCTCTGGTAGATTAGCTAGGTAGGGCGCGATGTCTGCCCAGAGTTGACGGTTGTAGCGGCCCAGGAGTGCAATTGAATTCGCGACCTTCACCGTCATTGCAGAAGTGGTGGAGAAGCGTTTTCCAATGGTATCTAGCTTCCTGCCTTCCTTGTCGGGTGGCGTCGATAAAGGGGATGCAGGGTTGCGCGAGTTTTTCTGCGCTGCTTGTGTTACCACGGAGTCTGCTTTGGGGTGCCCGTGAGGCATGCTGGCGCCGATGAGGTTGCTTTGTATTTTTTATCAAGCCTGGGCACTACCACAGGAAGTGAGGCTGGCGTGCCTTGTTTCCATAGATAGTCAATAATCGGGATTGACCTAGTCGTCTTTTTTGTAGGCTCCTTAAAATCGTAGAGGAAACATTCAGTCTCCTGCGTTTCCATAGACATATGGAACCGTTTTGCCGCCCGCTCTATGAGGTTATGGAAACCACCTATGTCTACGGGTGGTGATTCCGACGACTGTGGCTCTGGAGAGGCCGGGGATTGAGCGACGTAGTCCTGGTCTGCGTCAGGGTCTGAGTCGTCATCACGGACTTCTCCTTCTTCTTGATCCCTCTCCTCATCGTCGGACGAGAGAATGTCTTGTGTTGGATCTTGGTCTTTAGAAAGTACCAGTGGAGGAGGCTTATGTCGAGGTACAGGAGCAGGTACCTGTGTAACTGGAGGTGCAGTTGTAGTGGTTTTCTCTGGGAACCGCTCTTTATAGTCTTTTATGAGGAATTGTAAGTCCGAGACAATGGATGCTGGTAGGCACACCATCGGTGTTACTTGTGTGTGCACCTGAGTATGGATGGTCTGTTCCATGTGTTCCTCCACTTCTTGTTCCTCATCTGTGCTTTGGCACTTAAGCACCAATTCTGAAGGACTAGTGGCCTGTGTATATAACTCCTCATCCAACTCTTCATCTTGCAATAAGCAGGACGGGGTCAGTTGTTGCACCTTACTGGGTGACGTCATGTCTGGTGTGATTGGCTTTTTTGTTATTCTGATTGTGACATGGGATGTCTGGGCATCCATGGCATGTGAAAGTAGTTCAGACTCTTTCCATGTGCCTGCGGTCGTCGACGCCTGTGTCGACGGTGCCGCCGCTGTAATCTCCGTCGTCGCCGGTAATTTACTCTTCGTCGACGGTGTGTCCGTCGACGACTCCCTCGTCGACGTTGTCCTCATCGACGGCAATTTCTCCATCGTCGACGTCTTCGTCGTCGTCGATGGAATACTCCTCGTCGACGAGGGAGGCTTCGTCGACGTTGTGGTTTTCGTCGACGGAGTCGTGGTCGGTGTCTTCGACGTCGATCTCGTCGTCAACGGCATAATCCTAGTCTTCGATGGGACGGTAGACGGCACAGGTTTACTCGCCGACGACGAAGGTTTCGTTCTCGTCGTCGAGGAAGATGCCGACGATGCCGTCGTCGTCGACACTGTTGTCGTCGATTTATAAACGGTTCTTAGCGCTGAGGTGACCATTGACGTTGTCATTGTCGCCAGAATCAGCGGCTGCTTCCTGGGGACAGGAAGGTCCTTGTCAGACACTGGTGTTCTGCCCTCTGAAGACTTTCTGGAGGCCTTCTTAGGAGGGGTGTCTGAGGGGCTAGGGGAAGAAACCCTTGGCCTCTTCAAGGAGAACTGCGAAGCACCAGAAATGCTCTCACCTTCTGAGACCAAGTCGCTCTCTGGTTTGTTCTTCAGTCTATTCAGCCATAGTAACAGGCGTCCTTCTTGGTCCTTCAGGGTTTTGTTGGAGAAGGTTCTACATATCTTGCAGTCCTTGGCCTGATGTTGGGGGTAGAGGCAGTATAAACACGTTTCATGTTTGTCCTCTACGTGTAGCCTTTTTTTACTGCAGGAAGAACAGGCTCTAAAGAGACCTTTTTTCTGGCTATCAGCCATAGCAAAGAAGTTGTGCAAATTACGTTTTTGAAGAAAGAAGCAAGTTTCCTGAGAAGAACTCAGGTGGAGACTCCCTAGCACAACGTGCGGTAGAAAATCTGAGAGACTGAGACTTCTGACAGGAAGGTTCTAGATGGAGGTAGTAGCTGATTGGTTGGTTCTCTTTACTTTGGTCCTTTTTACAAAAGGACACTGATAGGCTACCAAGGTGGGACCCTTGGGCCTACTCCGTTTTGGTCCTTCTTACATAAGGACTTAGATAGGACACTAAGTTGAGACCCTTAGGCCTATTCCTTTATATGTATGTCTATAGGACATTACTTTTTATATACCGGAGGCTCCCGTCTCGACGACGGGGAATGATTCAGGCATGTGAATCTATGAAAGACACCCAAATACTGGATAAGTTGTAGGATATAAGATAAAGGCTAACTCACTACCTTAGAGTCTAGGAGTTTTTAAATATGTAAGAGTTCTAGGTAGCTAGGACTTCTGTATCCCTCTAAAACAGCAGCATTTTTTTCAACTCTAACGGCAGCCGAGAGCCACTCAGACTGTACTAGTACTTCTAACCTTTACCATGCATATGCCTTTACCAGTCATACTTTTGAAGCAAAATTCGTTGTTAAATCCGTGTGGTAACAGTAGTCGCTTTGTAACAGCCGCGCTCTAAAGGCATTTTGTGGTAAGGGCCACGTTGTAATGGCTGTTGTTCATTTGGACAAGTCCCTTTTTTTTCAGCATCACATGAACTGATCCCGAATTTAAAGTTTTGGGAAATCCACTACAGTGGCAGATTTTCTAATGCTGTAAGTGTGCCTAAAAATTCTATCACTCCAGGCTGTGAATCAGAAAATTGAATTTTAAAGCACGACTTTCTTGTATGTTCACCTCAGTTCCAAAAACCTTTTAAATGCCTGGCCAGAGAAGCTTTTGCCTAGTTTGAATTCTTCAATGATGACAACATACTGAGAAAACAAATGAGTCTGTCTTTACTGTGTGATTTGCGCCACACACAGGTGTCTGTGGCTGGCATTACAGCTTGTAATGAGTGATTAGCTTTAGGCAAACACTTCCAAGGAGTACGATTTATATGAATACCATTCTCCCTCCAGTGAAGTTTGACATGGCAAGAATATGGATTGGCTATTAGTAAGCTTGCCAATTTGTCTCTATTATGTCAGTGCTGCCCATGGACATGCCTCGTACTACAGTGAATGAACACATGGTTTATTGTGTTTACATGTTCCTAGAGGAACCTTTTGACACAGACCCAAAATGAATTCATCATAGGGTAATACTGGTCATCATGTGGCTTTTTTGAAAACTCGTCCGGTTCGTTTTGTCTTAACTTTTACATTTTTCTGAGCATGTGCTACTTTATTGTTTTCTGGCAGCAATAAATACCGTAAGAGAGCACTTAATTCTGAACATTGCCCTATATAATTTTATTTATTTGCTTTCAAGTGGGATTTTTCAAATTTATGTGTGTATTTTTGCATATATTCATACAACCCTAATGTGCGAGTAGCGTATCCTCTCATAAAGGCACGCAAGGAGAGGAAAAGCGGTAGGTTATGGCCTAAGCCTACTACAGAAAAAATAGTTTAAATCTGCTGCTCAATATTGTTACCTTTAGGAGCTCATGTTACTCAAAGTAGGTTCTATATGAACAGAAGGACAGGTTTACGTAGACTTTTCTGTGAGTAGTTGTGTCTTACTCCTGACTTAGATGTGAATTAGACGTGAGTTACTGCTCAATATACAGACCTGATACCTATTCATGGCACAAAACATACACACACACACACAATCATAAATATAGTTAATAGTTCAATAGAATTAATATATTAAGTAATTAAATGTCAACATTAATAAATAATGCAAAAACAACAGTTGATGGACAGAATGCAGAACAATGTCATACATTCACCCCAGTACAGAGATCTAGGCCTACATCCATCGTTTTTTTGCTCACCACACCACCCCAGTTCAGTCATGGCCATATGAAAATCAGCATTGACCCTGTGCCTCATGGGAACAGTCCAGCCCGAACTGCCAAGCCATGTCTTCCCTGGACCAGAATAAAGCATCCTAGGACCGGTTTCTGGCTATCAACAGTCATCAGCCAGGATAGCTTGACTCCAGTGGCGTGGAGAGCACGGGACTCACATCTGAGCATACCCGTCCCACTCTTGGTGATAAATGCAAAAACAACAGTTGATGGACAGAATGCAGAACAATGTCATACATTCACCCCAGTACAGAGATCTGGGTCTAAATCCATTGTTTTTTTGCTCACCACACCACCCATGGCCATATGCAAATCAGCCTTGACCCTTTGCCTCATTAGAACAGACCAGCCCGAACTGCCAAGCCATGTCTTCCCTGGACCGGAATCAAGCATCCTAGGACCGGTTTCTGGCTATCAGCCTTCATCAGCCAGGATAGCTTGACTCCAGTGGTGTAGTGAGCACGGGACCCACGTCTGGGCATACCCTTACCACATAGGGTGAACAGCATAACACACAAGATGATGGACGGATTGCTGCACAATGGCTAAACATTCACCCCCAGTCACAGATCTGGGTTTAATCCATCGTTATTTTGCTCACCAAGCCACCCCAGTTCAGACATGGCCATATGCAAATCAGTCTTGACCCTGTGCCTGTGATGTCACTGACCATGTCATGAGTGATGTGATATGTGACGTCATCAGCAGTGCATTGCGGAGGCGTGAGTTCTAGTTATCTCAACCAACTATAACAGGCAAATTTCTCTGGTTTTATAAGAGTCAAATGTTCAACTAACTATAAAGTCTGTAAAACCTATGGCATTTTTCAGTGATTTTCAAAGGTTTTTTAAATGTTAATTTAATATTTTTATGTTTATAAAACCTACATTTTTTCTATAATTTTTTTAAATATTTTGGAACTCTATTATACTTCTTTTTTTAACCTTTTAAAATGATGTAATGTTTGATATCTTCCCCAAAAAATATGTATATTTTGTTTTTGTTGAGGCAACTGCCCTCCCATACCTGTAGAGTACCAATATCCATCAGCACGTGTTTCCTATCCACCATATTGCTAAACTTGTAAATGATGCGCATTTCGTATCCGACGGGTTCGTGGCACTGCGTCCCGCGTAACATCATATACGCATGAAGTCACCCCAGCTGCTACTTTGGTATCCGACGGGTACACAGTACCAAGCCACGTGTTACATCATGTACGTATGGGGTCGTGCTCGCTGTGCATTGCGTATGCGATGAGTACACGCCGCCACGCCCTGTGTTACATCACAGACGTATAGTGTCACACCGGTTACGCCATCCACAACTTTTTTTTTTGTCTCAAAAGTATATCTAAATAACTTTAAACAGAATATGAGAGCAAGCGATAATCTAAAATATTTTAAACATTTTTACATTTCTAACTGTAATAAACGTATATTATCATAAATATATTTTGTCAAAATCGCGTCGGTTGCGGCCTCCTTGCGCGCTTGGTGCGTGATTTTAATGTGACCTTAAAAAAAAGCATTTGATTGCTTCATAACATTTCCCATTGTAACAGTTGGACGACCCCACCCATTTTACTCACTCTCTCTACAGCGTTTGATGAGAGAAACCTCTTCTGCTTAGAAAGCTTTTTTGAAAAGTGTTTTCCTATGTGCACATATCTTATACTACACACAACATGCAACGATCATCTTGATCAATATTCATGGTCTGTACATAGCCTTCCATGTGTGATTGCCATGCATTTCAAAGATTCCATCAAAAAACAAATATGTGTTCCAGGATGACCCTGCTGTGTGTGTGTGCACATTATTGTGCTCCCTTTCGGTCTGGGTATTTGTGGCTCTAAGAAGCATCAGGAGCCACAGCCAGAGTGCACATCCTAGATCACATGTGACGAACAGTAAACAGCAATGTGTAGATTTCTTTTGCTGTAAGCTCTGTTGTCAGGCTTTATCAATATAGTAGTGTGTTATATGTGAGACTTTCAGATTCACATTTGACATGCATTGCTTGACTGGAATGAGTGTTTTCACTGTGTATGATGTAGCCTTACTGCTGATCCTCCCTCCATCCGAGCACATTCACATGTGTACGCTTTGTGATAGCAACACTTTCAATAATACCGTACACCTTTGACATGCGTGTCTGCGCATATCCACAACCTTGACATCGACATGTGATGTTCGCCATTCAATCTTTTCAAACACCATCTCATTAGCGATAGTTGCCGCCCTCCCGACACATGCCACACTAATGTAAATTGCGCACTCTGCGAGGTCAAAACTACAAAAGAAACACACATAAGTACACTTCCTGGCCAGGCAAGAACTGAACAATGTCCAAGTCCCCAGAATAATTATTCACACCCCTACGCTGGCCTGGCGTACACAAGCCCAGCCCACTTTGCGTACAGCTAAATAGGATAACCATGATGCCACACGTCCCTCTTCTTCCACACTGCTTCAGGTGATATGGCCGCATCCACCACGCATGTCACAATGCGCACTAAAAAAAAAGGGATTCATGAATTGTACACCATCCTGGCAATCATCACTCCAGCTGAATTGTGAGCACTGTTGCCCGTAGTGTTTGCTCACACAACAATGACAGCAGGTGTGCAGAGCGGCCTGGGTGCACAGGGCCTCCAATTCAGCGCAGTGCAGCGGGAGGGGTGGGGTGCATCAGCCTGGCTGCGCAGGTGCGAATAAACGGTGTTGCCATGCGTAATGATGTGATCTCTGACTTGATTCAGTCTCATCTCAGTCTCATTTTAAAGACCTGCTGGACTATACTGTAGATCTGAGCCAGAGGGTAGCGCTTCCCTACAGACATGTGGCGTTGGCTTTAGGACACTGTAGTGAGCTTGTTACTAAGTGTACATGCACACAATCTTCGCCCACTGCATTACACTTGCACATTATGCTTCTATCATGCACTCTGTTCCTTTTTATGTAAAAGTTCATATAAAGTATTATTATTTAACCTTGTGAATTATCGTGCAAACAAAGGATGCACTCAACTCCAGTTTTCTATCAAGCTTGAAAGAAACCTTCATTTACCTCCAGACATTTCCACCATTAAATATTTCTCCCTTTTCAAACTCTGAATTAATTGGCTAAAGATGGGCGGAGCAGGAGGTCACCACACGATGATGCCCTGGGCATTCTGTGCCTTCTATCGTGTTATCAAGACACCGTCCCAGACCGGAGACCTGCTCTCCTACCAAACAAGCGTACCCTGGACTCACAGCTTGCACCAACACATCGTGGGACACACCGGTCATGGCAGGTGAGCAGTGAAACCTAAGTGTGCAGGATCTACAATTGAGCACAGTGCAGAAGAAGGGACAGGGGTGCAGCACCCTGGGTGCACAGATGATGATGATGATAAAAGGACGTTTATTTAGACCATAGTCTATAAATCATGTATAAAACTTTGGATCCACATAGTGATAACATAATTATACCACAATTCATGTTAACACAATTTACAAAAATATAAAACTATAAAATCACAATATTGGGATAACTCTAAATTTTTTAAAGTCAACAGCCATCCTTTGTTGCCTCCTTTACAGATTCTCTTATTGCTTTCAAAAACTTCCCCAACGCAATTGTAATATCTAAAAATGACATTTCTGTTAGAAGACCAGCAGCGTCAGCATGACAATTCACATTATATTTTAAAAATATTGGGTGTAAAAACACTTTTCGTACTGCTGAATCCAATGTACAGTCAAGCAATATTTGTAAGATATCATTCCTTACTCCTAAGCCACATTTACAAATACCATCTGGTTGGATCAGGGCTGCTTTTATTTTTCCTTCAGTCTTCCATGGATTTATGCCCACACGGACATTTAAGATTTCGTGTCTTAGCCATTTGTTGGGCAGAAAATCCAGATATAGGAACCGGACCTTCTTTTCCCATTCGCTCCTTACCCAATGGACCGATTTTTTTACCCTCAAATAAACATGGTCTTGTGATCTAGAGTATTGGAGCCCTTGGTCCCTAAGCATTTTCTTAGTAAAGACTACATCCAGGGATTGCATTAAGATATTAAATTCTAGGTGCGCAGCTACAGTCTGGAGGGTTTTCCTTACATCCCGCGCCCAGCATAAGCTGCTTGTTTGGATTTCCTCTCTGCACCATATTGAGACCTTCTGTTCGCCACCAGGCTCCTGGTGTTTCCAGAATCTTAATAAGGACATTTGCGTCATTACGTTCCATGCAATTAGCCCTACCTCCATTCTAATCGCTTGGACCATGGTACAATTTGGTAAAGACAGCATAATTTTGAGACTCTTTCCTTCTTCACAATCCCACCCCTTTTTCCCGCTCAGATAGAGCACTTCTGAACCGTAAAGGACTTGCGGGGGGATCATAGCTTCAAATGCCTTTAAAATCGGTCTGTGTGACATATCGCCATAATCTTTATTACATTTTTTCAATCCACAGACCGATGAAAAAGCCTTTGCAGTTTGCGCCTCCAAGTGAGTACTCCACTTTAATGCGCTGTCAAGCCTGAGGCCTAAGTATTTATATTCGCTTAATATATCCAATTTGCCCTCTTCCCAAAACATAGGACCTTTGTTTTTTCCATATTCACGGTTAGAAGCTTTTTGTCACAGTAATTTTTAAACACATTTAATTTCCTTTGTAGGCCCATTTCAGTTTGGTCAAGGATCACAAGATCATCAGCATATAAAAGGAATGGCACTTTATTTCTGTTCATACGCGGGCTCACGCTTCTTTCAATTTCTAATTCTGCAGGAAGATCTGCTAAGAAAATTGAAACAAGCATTTGCAATGCAATAGGTCTCGCATTAATTAAGTTTGAGCTTTTGGCATTGCTAAATATTGCAACACTAATTGCAACAAAAGTCAATAAATTGTAGGCCAAAAAAATGTGTATTTATTTTTGTAGCAATGGTGGCATGCTGCACTTTTGATGAATATGTTTAAAAGTAAAGTGTGCCATACTGCGATTTCTGCAATAGTTAATTGTGGATGCGTTAACAATTGATGTGTGCAGTGATGGCTAGTGGTGTGTGTGCCTGTAGAAATTGTGCACTGATGGTTGGTGGTGTGTGCCTGGTGGAAGTGTGCACTGCTGACTGGTGGTGTGTGTGCCTGGTGCAAGCGTGCACTGACAGCTGGTGGTGTGTGTGACTGGTGAAAGTGTGCACTGACAGCCGGTGGTGTGTGTGTGCCTGGTGAAAGCATGCACTGACGGCTGGTGGTGTGTGGATGACTGGTGAAAGTGTGCACTGACGTCTGGTGGTGTGTGACATGGAAGCATGAATTGATGGCTGGTGGTGTTTGTGTCTTTTGAAAGCGTGCACTGACAGCTGGTGGTGTTTGTGCCCGGTGAAAGCGTACACTGATGGTGTGGTGGTGTGTGGTAGTGTGTGGTTATGTGTGTGTGGTTGTGTGTGCGTGTGTTGTTGTGTGGTTGTGTGTGTGTGTGGTTGTGTGTGTGTGTGGTTGTGTGTGTGGTTGTGTGTGGTTGTATGTGTGTGTTTGTGTGTGTGGTTGTGTGTGGGGTTGTGTGTGTGTGGTTGTGTGTGGTTATGTGTGTAGTGTGTGTGTGTGTAGTGTATGTGTGTGTGTGTAGTGTGTGTGTGTGGTTGTGTGTGTGTGTGGTTGTGTGTGGTTGTGTGTGTGTGATTGTGTGTGTTTATGTGTGTGCGGCTGGTGCTGTCATGTTCTCTGTCTCCCAACCGTCTACATGGACCTTCAGTAGATTGTGATTTCTATCATACTCATCATCAAGCCATTGTAATAGCTATGAAAGCACTATGCCTGCTCACTTCACTCTCACAGAGAACAGAAGCACAGCCCTCATAAATGAAGGAGGAGACACACCCAGACAGAAGTGGGTATGAGGCAGTAGCTACCTCAGATATATCTTATCGTTCTGGGAAATGTACGCTGAGGGAAGACCAAAGAGAGGGGGGTCAGTGTGGCAGGCAAATATGTATATTTTGAAATATATGTGCAAATTGGACCATGCTAGGGATTGGAGTGTGACACTAGACTAAGTATCTTGCTTTCATGAATAAAGAGAATGACAGAATAAGAGCTGGGAAGACGCCATACACACAAGATGAAATATATAGGAGCAATGTGCGCTACATTTCACTAAAGAATGCCAGCGACAAAATACACAGAGCCACGGGGTGTTAGAAGGGAGGTGGGACAGTGGAACAAAGAAATATAGCAAAGAGAGTGAACGGAGGAATCGATGCAGAAAGTATGAATGAAATGCTGCCATTAGTCAAGGGAAAATACAGAAAACGTGCATGGGAAGGGAAGGAAGCAAGCTGAACGGCAGGAGTGTGAAAGGAGGCAAGAAAGGAGGAGAGAGGAGAGAAGAAGGGAGGGGAGCAAAGTGGCAGGAAGAAGAGAGAGGGCATGAAGGGATCGAAGGCAAGGGAAAGAAAGGGAAGATGGACGAGATTAAGAGGAGCCACAGATTGTCTTTTGAAAAAAGAAGGGAGGAAATGGTAGAGGAGAAGACTCAAAAACACGAGCTCCCGTGCCACAGTGCTAAGAGAGCCACAAAACGATTTTTTAAAAAAAATAAGTTAATTGTGCACACGCACATTGGGTATTTCCGCTTACAGACAGAATTCACTCACAAAAGTGAACTGACCAATCATATAGGTTCCCTGCAGTGGTCATAGTAGAGGCAGAGGCAAAATGACGTTTTTTTATGGGACGGAGGGGGCAGCCATTTACAATATGGGAAGCAGCAACAAACTAGCACTTTGGAAAAACAAAAGAAGAGCATAGACCGTCTGTCTGCAGATCAAGCCTATCATTCAGGTTCAGGGCCTTTAATTACTGTTATGGCCCTCAGCAGCAGATTGGCATGCTATTAGATTGCCTGGAATTGTGGGCTTTCCAAAACAATAGGTATTGAAGGGAATACAGAGGGGTTCACTTGTCTGTCTTCTTTTTCCAGTAAAGTCTTGAAATGTAGCATGGCAGCATTTAAATTTGCATGTAATTCTGTTTATCTAGTCTGGGTTTTATCCATTATCTTGCTCCTGAGGAATCTTGTTATGTTGACATTCAGTTTCTATCACTGCCCATTCTGCTTTGTTGCACTTGTTTACATTTTGTACTCTACCCATTACCATTGAGAAAATGAAAAGGGCAAACTTCAATAGCGAGTACATGTTTTGGACCCCTCGTCTGAGATAACTTTTCCCAGCCCTTCTCACTGAATAGAGTTAGCGTTTCTGTTCTTTGTTGTTTCTTATTTTGAGCAGGTGAGGGGGCGGCCTAAGAAATTATTCTTTTTTTTTCTGACCTGGACTGCCATGTTTTTTCTGGCTGTCCAGAACAGAAAAAAAACAACCTCAAACTGCCTCCTCTGTATGGGGCAGGCAGTCCAATGTTATAGCAACAGCCCCGACTCCATCAGACCATCCCTGTAGGTTTCTGATGACAAAGCCAGTGTGGGCAACACTGTTGGAAACCTGACAGTCCGCCCCACTCATAATGATGCCGGTGGACTGAGGGTTTGACGGACAGGGTGCTCTGCCACGTCTGTGGCGAGTGATTGAAAAGGCGTGAGTAAATCTGACATGAATGGTAGCGTGATGAGGCTGTAGTTGGGGCGGGTGGGGGAGGGGTTGGTGGTAATGAGGACTCTTCGCTCAGAAAATCTGTATAGGCCGATAGTTCTATTTGCAGATAACACCTACACACATGGGAATGTGCAAATGTATGTATTTAGCCATAGAGTGACAAGTTGTTAGGTGTTTTCTCATGAGGCTGGGCAACGCAAATGTGATATGAACACCCACAGAAGTGCACATTGCAACATTAATGACCTGACCACACTTACTGTACTTTTAAATGCACAGCTGAAGTAAGTGCTGTAAAACCTCAGAGTTTTGAGGTGCTGTGTAGTAATAATTTTTTTGATATGCAAAAATATTTACTGTTCTAACAAAACGAGATAATGAAGGAATTATGCAGTGCACTGTTTCCCTGACACCACACATGCAAATATTCCGTGGTTTAACAGTAGTGTTAGCAGGCATGTGCATAGAAATCTATAGAAAAACCTCCATTTCCCCGATAGATGCGTGCAAACCATTCCTGACCAGGGAAACATCTGAGGGGCAACAGTACAGGGCATTAGTGCACATGGGGGCTTAGTGAAATGAGGCACGAGAGCAGGAAGTGAAAGCCCTCTGTGCACCCTTTCCACAGCTTGCAAATTTTTTTACAATTTTTAAGGCCATGCTTTGCAACAACATGGAGATTAGTGGCCGTTTGTTTACCTTCGTCGCGTCCCGGTTGGCACCGCTTCCAGGGATAGATGTGATTGAGGCTGAGAGAACCTTCACCTCTGCCTGAACTCAGCTTGGTGCATAAAGGGCCTTTTAAATTTGTGTAAACTGAGCTCCTCTGGCTGGAGTTAACAAGAACAAGACGTGCAGGGCGAGTGCTGGTCCGGCGTGATGGGGCGGGACTGCGAGAGCCGATTCCGACGCGCACCTTCGGATTGGGCCGCGCGACGTCAAGTGAGCTGTCTACGGTAGAAGCTCACGCGCGCGATCCGATCCAAAGGCGCGCGTCGGAATCCGACGCCGCCATAGGGAATGCTGGGCGCGCGACCAGCTCTTGTCTCCCCTCGTCCCGTTTTTCGGTTGAGACGCCGACTATAGTTCTCACTGCGAGAACGCGCTTAGCGCGTTCGTCGTACCGAGACCTAAAAAGCAAGGGTGCCAGAACGCACCCCTGTCTAGGGCCATTCTTTACTAAAATTTTGTGGGTTAGTGATCCCTTTGTATCTCTAATGGGTGCACAGGTGCATGCAAGCGATTTTTCCGTAGCTAATAATGTAGGACTATATCACCAAACAACGGCGATAACATTATCGCTGCTACAGCGGCAGGAAACTGCAGCTAAAGTGGCATTAAGGGGCTTGATAATATGCCCTTGTGAATTCCCATAGAAGCCCAGGTTCACACCAGAACCTGGGCTTCTATGGGAATTCACAAGGGCATATTATCAATCACCTTATCGCCGCTTTAGCGGCAGTTTCCTGCCGCTAAAGCGGTGATAATCTTTTTGCTGTTCCTTCATAATATGGCCCCTAATCTCTGTCCTCATACGTTTCATTTTAAGGACTTGCTGCACCACACTCTTTCTCGCGGACCATAGCATCCTATACAAACAGGTGACGGGAGGGTAAAAACTAAGTAATGGGGGCAGTAGGCCGGCATTCTGTCTCCTACTCTCTCTCTTCTTTTGACTCTCCCTCCCCTTCTCCCTTCCACCCACTCCCCCTCCCTCCCATTCTCACTATCTTCCTTTCATTCGGACAACCTTTCTTTACCTCTTCCACACATAGTTATGTTTCATGTTTGTCTTACAGGTTTTCTGCGCTGCATCCACTGGAGTCCAACCCACATTTGTTATATTATACTGTTTCTTCTGTTTAAATTACGTTTCTATTTATTTGTGTTTTAATAAAGGTTACTTTTTTTCTCAAATAAATAACTGAGTGTATAGCTCTTCTTTTTGTCACAACGCTTCTTTATAGTTTATTGTGAAAATCATCTGTTTATAGGAGATTATGAGGGCAAACCTTTTTAATATTACAGTGCACCTACCAAACATAATCTAACTGACTATTACACAAATGAAGCCGGGGAAATTCTACAACTGCAAGAGTTCTATGAGTGTATCACTTTATCACACCATGAGTACTGTCCGTGTGATTACAGAACCAATAAGGCACTGCCTAGGACCACCGAGGCTTCAGGGACTGCCGAGGCCCACCAAGCATATTTAATTAATATATTAATAAATAATTAAAGCCCCCGAACAATTAGTACACAATAGCCGGGAAGGAAACATAAATGTCCCGCGGATGCTCACCCCAGGACATTGTATGACCTGCGCATGGGAGGTCGCCCTTCCTAGGACCATGATGCATTTGTTAGTATAAACGCATACTAACACTACTTACACACGTGTAGTACAGCGACCAGAATGTACTGAAGAAGTAGAGGAAGCACAAAATCTAAAACAAAAAATCCTACCAGAACTCTGATGATATAGTTCAATATTAGTGAATGCTGCCTTCTTTTTACCTTCTCCCGCTCGTCACCAAATGTACTTAGTTAAGAGGCAGACAGCAGTGCATCCAATAAGTAGATTTATTACAAGAAAACAAGACACCTGGAACAGCCACCAACAGGAGCAGACAGAAAGGCAACCGTCTTCTCCAGCACCGTGTACAAACTCTGCAAAGTTCCCGCTCATGACAGCCCTACATTCTAACATTACCGCCAGTAGGTAATAAAAAACTAATTAGAATAGTTCCTTGATTCTTTTAGCTTTCAAAACTTCTCTATATTACTGTCTTTCAATTTTCCATATAAACAGTTTTTTAAATATTTAAATATACATAGAAGTCAGAAATGCAATGTCTTCTATCAACACACTTTCTAGAACATTCTACAACACGTGGAGGTTAAAAGTTCATCAATTTTTTTAAACCTAATGATTTTTTTTGCAACATTTTGTCGAACATTTAATGGCATGTGCAGGTTAAAAGTTCACGATTGTTTTAAGTTCAAACACTACATTCCAAACGCAAGTAGCAGGTGTGGCTGAGTTGATCAAATTTTATCCTATAATATGTACTCCGCGTTCATACTGCTTTTTCTTAACCAATCACAAAGATGCTTTTCCACAAAACGAATGTGCACCCTACTTTTAAAAAATAATGCTTTTCATCTCCCAATCAGGTATCATTTTATATGGAAAAAGAAACTAGTTCCCCATCTTTAAACATATCTCTTATTCTATGAAGGAACTGCATGAGCTACAGACATATTTCCATACCTTCAAAATGCTAGTGTGGATCGTAGGACATAGCTATTTTTTTTGGTGCAAAAGGTATGCAGAACAGAGACGTATTGACTTAGTCCTCCGTTTACAAAATGTGGACATTAAATGGTTTCGACAGAGAGGATTGAAGTGGCACCAACTGTTGCCTTTGGTTAAAACCTGTTTGCATCTCCAACACCCTGACCTCATGATTGTGCACTGTGGTGGAAACAGCCTAGTCACATTGACTGGGGTAGGTTCGGAAATGCTTATGAAGGACACCTTTGAATAATTAATGTTACTTTTGCCTCAAACTGTCTTTGTATATTCCAATATATTCCAAAGACAGAAATGGAAATGGTCCAAACAATTTTGACCTCAGATTGAAAAATCTCGGAATAAAGTCAACAAAGCTGTCTCTGCATACCTCAGAGACCACAAAAAGATATCCATATACAACAACAACATGTGTTTTGATATGGCGGATATGTACAGAAGTGATGGAGTACACTTCACAGATCAGGGGAACCGAGTTTTCCTGAATAACTTGAAGCTGTGCATCCGCACTTACATGTAGCTTCAACTAATGAACACAAGGGCTCTTTTTAGAGCCACCCTATAACTTACAACTTAGGCCCGCTATTTTCAATGCCAGATAACGGCAACTGCCGGACCCTCGCCAAAATGTTTGCTCAACACAGATGTGGCGCAGCGGCCAGACCATCTCACTTTGCAGCAAAGACCTTTCGCTTTGATCACCAGCTCTACTCAACCATAGGGGTGAGTAGTTTGCACTTTACAAATACCATATTGATTTACCTTCGAACTCCCTATACAACACCACCTAAGCACCATATACAAGTTCGACAGGTGTGGCACAGCCGCCCAGAGCAGATGACTTCACAGCACACACAGTTTAGGCTCACGGTTTCATCCCCGAGTCCAGCAGCAGCTTAATTCAACAGCATCACACTCTAGGCAATATCCCACTTAATTTCCGAACCCCGCACTTTCAGACCGGTAGGGGTCAGTAGTTCAACGCCTTTACCCCCAGTTCGTCAGCCGCTCAGCTTACGCCCCTGGCGCCATCAGACCCGTAGGACCGCTAGCACTTCACAAATACCGAATTGATTTGATACGCGCAAATTTCCCTTTGCACTCCCTCTATAACACTCCCTAAGCACCATACTCAAGCTACAATGTTCGAAACAAAAATTCATCCAAGTAGCTATAATTACATGCTCACACTACTAGGACAGGTATGGCACAGCAGCCAGAGCACATGACTTCACAGCATATGACACACAGTTTGGGCTCACACTTTCATCCCCGAGTCCGGCAGCAGCTTAGCTTAGCAGCATGAGACTCTAGACAGTACCTCACATATTTTCCGTACCCCAGGACTTTCAGACCAATACGGGTCAGTAGTTTGTCCTAGTACATATAAACACATGCTGACACTACTTCCACAGTTGTAGTGCAGAGGCCATGGCACCTGACTTCACAGCATAAGACACACAATTTGGGCTCACGATTTAATCCCTGTGTCCCGCACCAGCTAACATCAGACTCTAGGCAATACCTCACTTAATTTACAGAGCCCACCACTTTCTCACCGGTAGGGGTGAATACTACGCTTTGCACCCCCTCTATAGCACACCCTAAACACCCCACAGAGGTTACAGTGCTCCTACCCTCCTCTTTCCCACTTTTTTCACCCTTTTTTCCCCTAACTCGCTCCAATGGAATCACAAAATGGTGGTCAACACTTCCTAGTTGCAACCGCTTGCAGCCAATCAGCAGCAAGCTTGTGCATGTAACACAGAGGTCTTCAAACTTTTGTAGCTTGAGCCCCCCCAGGTGAATGTTTTTAGATGTTGGGGCCCCCCCCACCACCTGACAGAAATTTCTGGAATCTGGTACACTACATAATCCTTGATGGGGAACGACATGCCCATGCTTGTGTACAGGGGCGCAACTAGACCCGAACTTCGGGGGGCTAACACTTCCATCCAGGGCTGGCCCTAGCACTGGACGCACATAGTGCAACGGTCTGTTTTGGCCCCTCTCCCCCATTTCCTCCTTCTCCCTGAATTTGCTCACTACCACTCACCAACAATGCACCCCATCTCTCTATAGCATTTTCTGGCAAACATTTCATTTTTTTATAGCGCTACTCATAGTTTACCCACACTCAGTTCTTTGATCTGCATGGTACACATTCTTTGTAGCAGGCACATTAACCCTCTGCACTTTTTAGGTGGTAGGAGTGCCCATGTGAGTACACAGTGAGTTATGCAACAGTGTGAGAGAAGGTTAAGAGGAGTGACTGCAGGGTGAGTGAGGTGACCATATGAATTTGGATGTGGATGTCAGTGCAGAGTGGGACAAATGAATGTATGGTTAGTGATTGTCTTATTTGAGTGAGTATGCACATTGAGCAGAAAGGGAGACATGTGAGTGAAGTGTTTCATGAGTGCAGGGTGAGTAGTGTGCTTATGTGACTGCACGGTGTGGTACAGGGTGAACAGCACAAGTGCATTGTGAGTACAGAGTGATCACTGTGAGTTCAGAGTGAGCGGGTGATCAGTGTGAGTGCCTGGTGATCAGTGTGAGAGCATTGTGATCGCTATGAGTGCAGGGTGAATGGTCTGAGTGCATGGTGATCAGTGTGAGTGCATTGTGATCGCTATGAGTGCAGGGTGAATGTTGTGAGTGCATGGTGATCAGTGTGAGTGCATTGTGATCGCTGTGAGTGCAGGGTGATCAGTGTGAGTGTATGGGGATCAGTATGTGTGCATTGTGATCGCTGTGAGTGCATGGTGAGAGGGTGAATGGTGTGAGTGCATGGTGATCAGTGTGAGTGCATTGTGATTGCTGTGAGTGCAGGGTGATCAGTGTGAGTACAGGGTGATCAGTGTGGGTGCCTGGTGATCGTTGTGAGTGCATTGTGATCAGTGTGAGTGCATTGTGATCGTTGTGAGTACAGGGTGAATGGTGTGAGGGCATGGTGATCAGTGTGAGTACATGGAGATCACTGTGCGTGCAGGGTGAGCATGAAAGTGAACGGCGAAAATGAGAGCGAGTTGTCTAATGGCAGGGTGCATTCCCAGACACTTGAACTAACTCAGCAGGGTATTGACGGCAGCATAGGGTTTCAGATATGTTAAACTATTGCTATTATGGCATTACCAGGGATCAGGGTGGACGAAATAAATGTGCTGATCTTCCAACAAACTTCCAGTTTTATGGTTAGGGTTGCCAGCTCAATATTTTGATGGCCCAGTTGGTACAACAATAACAGTCACCTGAAGCTGTATTGTCAGCACTTGTCTGTGCATACTTTGAGCAACAAATATAAATAGTAGCCCTTTTATTTGTGTTCTATAGCTGACTGAATGGTCCATGACTGATAATAAAATGGAACAAAGACAGAAACATCACATCACAAATGGTTGTTTTTTAGCATATTTGGTGTCAAGACAAGCAGGCTGTTTAAAAAACACATGGCTCATTTTTCAGGCGCCTGCCTGTGTAAATGTAAAATAAACATTGTCTCCTTTCTACTAAGAGCTTCCTCCCAGGTCGGGGTTAAACTGGTAAAGCTGAAATACTTCAGCTGCTTTGGGAGGCAAGATGTCTACTTTGCTAAAACTGAAAGCAAGCAAAGAGCGTCCTTTCAGCTGCAGTGGGAGGCAAGGAGTCTCCTCTGCTTTGAAATCGAATGCAAAGGAACAGGACTGTCTGTTCCTTTTTTAGCAGAGGAGACCCTACCTCCCACTGCAGCTGAAGCATTCAAGCTCTACCAATTAACCCCCTCCTGAGAAGGTGAACTGTTAATGGATTCAAATAAACGTGCTCATTGAAAAACTTTGTGTGGCAGTGCTTCGCTTAAGGCTACCTGTTCTGATTGAATATTTTCGGCTGTTGCCCAGTCGAGAAGCAAGTCCCACCTTGAATGAGGGTCCATGCAGGCTTTTGGTAGGAGCTTGCAGTCATGGAACGAAGGCAGGTGCAGCGCCAACGCAGGTGGTGCTGCCTTGGACACAAATTCACTGCTGCTAGTGCGCTTCCAGTCAGGTTCCAGTGCCCTCCTCGCTCCACTGGGAGAACATTGGTTTCAAATTGCAAGGTTGAAGAAGCAGCCCCACTGAGGGTTAAAGGACAGTGTACTACAAAGCCCAGGATGCAGTGCGCCTGAGACACGCCCATAGAGGCAGGTGAGAGCTATTTGAGTAGACACTACTAGAAACTGTTTGATTGACCTTCACGAACATTGCCTCTGAGGAAAGGGTCACCCCTGAAACGCGTCAGGCTTTTATGTTCGAAGGAGACTCTGAAATCTGCTAGGGAGCGAGCAGTGAAATGGATTCAAATAAACGTGCTCATTGAAAAACTTCGTGTGGGCAGTGCTTCGCTTAAGGTTACCTGTTCTGATTGAATATATATATATATATATATATATATATATATATATATATATATATATATATATATATATTACCTACTGGCTATCGCCAGTAGGTATATATAGTTAGGATTAATTCCCTATGGGATTTCTGAAAATTCTATGTCTAATAACTTTGGCGTTTGTGGACGGAATCGGCTGAAATTTTCAGGAAAATGGCACATTTTGTTTCTGAGCAGCCCCTAAAAATTTGGTGGGGTTTCGTCAAGGGGGGGCCGAGAAAAAAGGGGGGTCCCAAAACGCGTTTTTCCCATTCATTTTTCCATAGGGCCTTTGGCCTCACTTTTAGCTCGAACGGCTGAATGGATTTGCACGAAACTTGGCAAAATTGTAGGGACTGGTAGCCCGATGTGCCTTTGCTAGGTCTCAATATATGTGCTTCAGTGGATTTTGAGAAATTAACGTTTAAATCAAGATATATATCTGTAACAGCGCTCCGGGCAGCGATCCGGTCCGCTTACTTTTCGCTTATCGGAACTTTGCGCGCAGAAAGCTGATTGGCTCTCCGGTGTCTGTCAACATTCTAAACAGTCCGGAGCGGCCGCCATCTTGTCTCTCGGTAGGATCGAGAGAGAAGAAGAGGTGAAAAACGAAGGGGGAATTTAATGAAAGGGGGCAAGGTATCCCCCTCTTGACCCCCTAGGAATGTTGTTGGGGTTATTAAAGGGTCCCGTGGGGAAAAGGAAAAAAAAATGATTTTTCACGGTAGAAGCGCTTCACGGGCCGCGAACTGGGCCGCAAACTGGTAGCGAAACGGGAATTCGCCATTTTGTGCTTCGTTAATTCAATTACTAGGTATAAGGGGGTGCGGGAGACGTATCCTAATCCCCTATGTTTCCTGAGGGTGGCTGAGGAGGCTGATATATGTTGATACATCTCTTCCAGCGGCTGTGCGTGAGCTTTTTTTTATTTTGCTGCGTGACAGTCCGGAGCGGCCGCCATCTTGTCTCTCGGTAGGATCGAGAGAGAAGAAGAGGTGAAAAACGAAAGGGGAATTTAATGAAAGGGGGCAAGGTATCCCCCTTTTGACCCCCTAGGAATGTTGTTGGGGTTATTAAAGGGTCCCGTGGGGAAAAGGAAAAAAAAATGATTTTTCACGGTAGAAGCGCTTCACGGGCCGCGAACTGGGCCGCAAACTGGTAGCGAAACGGGAATTCGCCATTTTGTGCTTCGTTAATTAAATTACTAGGTATAAGGGGGTGCGGGAGACGTATCCTAATCCCCTATGTTTCCTGAGGGTGGCTGAGGAGGCTGATATATGTTGATACATCTCTTCCAGCGGCTGTGCGTGAGCTTTTTTTTATTTTGCTGCGTGACAGTCCGGAGCGGCCGCCATCTTGTCTCTCGGTAGGATCGAGAGAGAAGAAGAGGTGAAAAACTAAGGGGGAATTTAATGAAAGGGGGCAAGGTATCCCCCTCTTGACCCCCTAGGAATGTTGTTGGGGTTATTAAAGGGTCCCGTGGGGAAAAGAAAAAAAAAATGATTTTTCACGGTAGAAGCGCTTCACGGGCCGCGAACTGGGCCGCAAACTGGTAGCGAAACGGGAATTCGCCATTTTGTGCTTCGTTAATTAAATTACTAGGTATAAGGGGGTGCGGGAGACGTATCCTAATCCCCTATGTTTCCTGAGGGTGGCTGAGGAGGCTCATATATGTTGATACATCTCTTCCAGCGGCTGCGCCATCTTGCCTTTTTTCCAATGCCACAATTTTGTCGTGCACGGCATCCATTTTAGATGCCAGGCTGGTCCCAGGCTATCACCTACCCCTGCGGATGTAGTTTATGGCCCCAGCTGTAGAGAATTCAGACATGCCAACCCTCCCGATTCAGGCGTGTGACTACTGATTTCAGTGCTAGTCTCCCGCCTCCCGATTTCTGCAAGCAAAAACCCGGGGGCATATTACGAACAACTAGCGATAATTTTTGTCTCTAACTTGTTTAGAGACAAAAATTTTCGCCGCACATCGGCGATTTTTATCGCAGATAAACCTTGCTATTATCGCAGAAAAGTCAGCGATATTCATGTATTATTGAGCAAATGCTCATAGCCATGTTATCCACCTCCCATTGGATAACATGGCTAAGAACTGCTCAGGGCAGGTGTTAGATTTTGGAGATATCTCCAAAAGTTGGTAATAGAAGGTAGCGATGTTAGGGACTGTTTTCAGTCGCTAACATCTTGGCACGCCACTTTGCATGTCATTAGTGATAAGTATCACTGACATGCAAAGCGGGGCCCAAGATGGTCGCTATCTCCTTTTAGCTGTCACTAACTGGTGTTAGCGACAGCTTGGTAATAGGGAGATAATTTTATCTCCGCTTTCTTGGCTTTTTAAGCCAAAAAAGCGGAGATAAACCCCCTTGATAATATGCCCCACGATTCCTTGGGGGTTTCAGCTGACAGGGCTTGGTATTGTGTTACATGGTAATTTTTCCAGGAAACGTCAGAGGGTCGATGCAGGGGTTCTAGAAGAGGTGATAAACCATTTAAGCCTCATGAACAAGCGCATGGTCTTTTAAAGATTTGTGAAGTACTCGGAGCGGCGGTGTGTGTGTTTCCTCTTTCAGGAGCGGGCGGGGGGGCACTGCCAGCAACTTGCCAGGTCAGGTAGTGTTCAACACGTGCATCACCCTTTCTCTGCTTGCTATTGCGCTCCATGCTTCGGAAAGGTAAGAAAAAGAACGTGCATTTGAGTTTGAAATGTCCGATCCTGCAGCAGCACACTTCCAAAGCCCACACATGACAATAACCCGATTCAAGGCCCCATTCACCCGTTTTAAAAAAAATAGATAACACTCCAACAAAGTAAGGTTATAAAACTTTATTAACTATTAACTTTAACGAACGGAACAAAAACTAAAAACATTTAAACATTTCTCAACACAAAAAGCAACAATGGTTAGAAGCTGTTTTTTGTGCGAATAGTCCCAAGGCAGCACAACGTGCAGAGTTCTGGACGGCACCCAAGGTGATGTCGCCTGGGTGCCGCACTGGTTTAGGGATCCTACAATGCTGCTCCGAAAATTGGCGTGGGGCGTCCCGGGTGGGGCGGGGGGAGGCCTCGTCAGTAGCGGTCTGTTGTGCGAATAGTCCCAAGGCAGCACAACGTGCAGAGTTCTGGACGGCACCCAGGTGATGTCGCCTGGGTGCCACACTGGTTTAGGGATCCTACAATGCAGCACAGAAAAACAGCGTGGGGCGTCCCGGGTGGTGCGGGGGGAGGCCTCGTCAGTAGCGGTCTGTGTCCAGTGTCACATGGCTGACACAACATGTACGACAGGCACCCAGGTGATGTCCAGTAAACTGCCGCACTGGTTTTGGTATCCTACAATGCTGCTCCGAAAATTGGCGTGCGGCGGCCCGGGGGGGGGGGCGTGGGGGAGGCGGCGTGAACGGGCCTCCCCAGGTGGCGGCCATCTAGCTGAGTTGCGCCCGCTCTTGCGGTTACAGCGTCTCGCTCACCATGTTGTTGAGTTGCTCCCACTCTTGCAGTGCAGCGATAGGCGGCTGCCACATGGCTCTTAAAATGGCGGACGGCTCCTCGGTTTTGGGCCTGGTCCACTGAAATGGCCCTGGGACACTTTGGAACTCGGACGCTTGCCTGCTAGGGCTTGGGCTCCATTCTCGAAAAGCGTCCCCTCAGCCGTGAAGATTGTACAAAAGTCTTGGGGGCCCCCGACTCCCGCAGGCTTCCGGTGGGGAGCGGCTGCCATGATTGCTCGCGGAATGACCACGACGGAGGCACGAGATGGTGGTGCTCTCATGCTGACGCCAGCTTCAGTCTGAATGATCCAGAAACAAGGTGGGGCTTTCATCGTTTGGGAAAAATAAATGTTCTAAACCAATGAAAAGTGTTATTTTTAGGTCATATGACCAAGCCTTCCATCTTTAGGAAACCAAAAGTAAAATGAACCAATGAAAAGTTTTATAAACAAGTCACATGACCTGTTATGCGACATAGGGCTACAAAAAGCGTAGAAAATCCGTTGGCACGTGAGGCGGCGTCAGTAGCGGACCGATGTGCGAATAGGCCGAAGGCAGCACAACGGGCCGAGATCCGGATGGTACCGAGGTGGTGTCCAGCAAATTGCCGCACTGGTGTGGCCATCCTACAATGCTGCGCCGAAAGACGGCGTGTCCAGCTGAGTTGCGGTCACTGTTGCGGTACAGTGACTCGAACGCGCCGAGATCCGGATGGCACCGAGGTGGTGTCCAGCAAATTGCCGCACTGGTGTGGCCATCCTACAATGCTGCGCCGAAAGACGGCGTGTCCAGCTGAGTTGCGGTCACTGTTGCGGTACAGTGACTCGAACGCGCCGAGATCCGGATGGCACCGAGGTGGTGTCCAGCAAATTGCCGCACTGGTGTGGCCATCCTACAATGCTGCGCCGAAAGACGGCGTGTCCAGCTGAGTTGCGGTCACTGTTGCGGTACAGTGACTCGAACACGCCGAGATCCGGATGGCACCGAGGTGGTGTCCAGCAAATTGCCGCACTGGTGTGGCCATCCTACAATGCTGCGCCGAAAGACGGCGTGTCCAGCTGAGTTGCGGTCACTGTTGCGGTACAGTGAGTCGAACGCGCCGAGATCTGGATGGCCCCGATGTTGTGTCCAGCAAGTTGCCGCACTGGTGTGGCCATCCTACAATGCTGCGCCGAAAGTCGGCGTGGGGTGCCCCGTTGGCTTATGAGGTGATGTCAGTAGTGGACCGATGTGTGAATAGGTCGGAACCAGCACAAGGCGCCAAGATCCGAATGGCAAGTCCTGGATGTTGAGTGCCTCAGTTGAGAGTTCTGAGCAGTGCTTGTAAGACTGTCTGAAGCTTATTTGCACCTGCTGCAGCTTCACTAGGTCCGGCAGAACTTTTTGCCTTTTCCTTTCTGCTTCTTTTCCTACAATCCGTTTCATCTGAAGACACGATCAGGTCCCTGAATGTGTGCAGGGGGACGCTATTGATTGAATGAAAATGGCGGCTTGACACAAAGCTGACTCAAGCGTTACTGTTGGTGCTATACAGACAAAAATTGGTTTTCAGTTTGTACATTCTTCAAGTTTTTTTTTTCCATCCAAGTCTGATTGAGAGTTTGTAGAAAAATGGCTTCAGATTTTCCACATACTACTCTTCAACATTCTTCCTAAATGTAACAAAGTGAAACTCACTAGGAGAACGGCTGTTTCTGTTTCCTTTCAAAATGCTGCCAACAATATTTTCTGAATGGAAGACACCATCTTGTAGCATAAAGGGCCGAAAGGGGTTCTGGTCTGGCCGATGGTTGGTGGAGACATTTTGACTATATCTTGGACCTGCCCGGCCTCGCCCAAAATGGCGCCGGTATAAATGGGACTCGTAACTCCTTGCCCGCAAATGTATATCTAGAAAATGTTATTGTAAGTGGCCCTGTTCTATTTTAATTACAAAATGTATGTCCACCGATTCCGCAACTGTTAGACACCTTAGTTCTTGCAACCTAATGGCCCGCTCATTACGTTCCTCTACAGTGTAAATGTCTCCTCATCATATACGATTTCAGTTTGCTCCGTGGCCGGCCCACGTGGTTATAGGCCCGTATTTGTATACTGACATTTTCACAATAAAGGTTTTTAAAACAAAACACGGTAGTAGTATTTACATTGGTAAAGTTTTTACTTTTAGTCACTGTTTTCGAATCAGTAAAAGGCAAGTGAAATAAAGCAGTCCAATTACATGACGGATAAAAGGTTTTATATGTAGGAACGCAGTAAAGATAAATGGTCAAGGGCAGTTGTGTTTTTCTTGTCTGCAACATAAAGTGATCGATAAGAATCTGATAATCAGGCGTATCGGCGACTAAGACAGCAGGCCGAATCTCTTTTACTCAACGGCTCCGTCATGTAAGGAAGAAACGCCCTTTTTCTCGAAAAAGGAATATATTTTACTTGCAAGACAGTTGTAAATTTTCCGGGAAAGTACATTAGCCTGGAATATTATAACATATGTTTGAAAAAAAAATATTGTTCGAAAATAATAAAAAGCGTAATTTTTAGGTCATATGACCAAGCTTTTCATCATTAAATTAACAAAAGTAAAATGAACCAATGAAAAGTTTTATTAACAAGTCACATGACCTGTTATGCTTACGTTACGCGCTGCGCGCCGCGCCTCGTATCGCTTCCGGGTGCGCTAACGCGGCGTGTCATAAAACGCATTACGCGACAACGTAGGTCAAGAATATAGTCTAAATGTCTCCACCAACCAGCGTTCAGAACACAACCCCTTTCAGCAGTCCAAAAAGTTCTGTTAAATGAGAACAGAGGGGACAGGCAGCAAGAACCATCAGTCAAAGAGGGGAGGGCAAGTTCTTCTCTTCCGGGTCATGTTGGGGCGCTACCGGAACTGATCGAATTGGTAGTCTATAGTGTTTCTGGATGTTTCAGACTTAAGCAGGCGTCAGCATGAGACCACTACCATCTCGTAGCTCCGTCGTGGCCATTCCACGAGCCATCATGGCAGCCGCTCCCCACCAGAAGCCTGCGGGAGTCGGAGGCCCCCAAGACTTTTGTAGAATCTTCACGGCTGAGGGGACGCTTTTCGAGAATGGGACCCAAGCCCTATCAGGGAAGCGTCCGAGTTCAAAGGTGTCCCAGGGCCATTTTAGTGGACCAGGCCCAAAACCGAAGAGCCGGCCGCCATTTTGAGAGTCCTGTGGCAGCCGCCTATCGCTGCACCGCAAGAGCGGGCGCAACTCAACTACATGGTGAGCGAGACGCTGTAGTCGCAAGAGCGGGCGGTAAACAGCTGAATGGCGGAAGAGGCACAGTGTAGCAAAAGCGGGCGGAATGGCAACTAAAACGATAAAGGGGCGCCCCACTACAGCTTGTCTTCAGGTCAAACGGATTGTGGGACAAGGTCCAGAATTGAAGAGTCATCAAAAGGCAAAAAGTTCCGCCGGACCCCGGGAGCCGGCCGCCTATGTCGGGGGCGATCTCAGGCTACACCAGTGCTATAAGACTTGGGGAGGGTGTCGGAGCCATGCGTCTTCTCCGAGTCCATGGCCATCACACCGCCCCTCAGGGGCCTCTGTCAAGCTGTTTAGGAAGGTAACATATCACATTGTTTTCTAATGCAGTCAGGTCTACAAACGACACTCACTTACTTTGAGAATAGTGAAGCTGCAGTAGGTGGAAATAAGCTTTAGACAGTGTTACAAGCACTGCTCAGAACTCTTAACTATGGCACCCAACATCCAGAACGTATGCTATTTGAGAATGGCAGTGACATCGAAGCATCTCAGGGACCAAAACCATTAACGTACTTTCACGTATGAAAATCTTACTTGGGGAGGGGGCAGGAGCGAAGCGCCCTCTCCCAGTCAGCGCCACCACACCGTATGTTGAAAATCTGAAGCCATCGTTCTACAAAGTCAACCAAACTTGGATTGAAAAATCTAGAAAAATGTACAAACTGAAAACCAGTTTTGGTCTGCATAGCATCAGTAGCAACGCTTGAGTTAGCTTTGTGTCAAGCCGCAAATTTGATTCAACAAAGCACAGACATTGAAAAAGGCTGAAATTCAGAACTCTAAACTATGGCACCCAACATCCAGGAGCTTGCCATCCGGATCTTGGAGCCTTGTGCTGCTTTCGATCTATTCACACATCGGTCCACTACTGACATCATCTTATAAACCAACGTTATGTAAATAGTTTTTTAATAAAATGTTTTACCCTGTTTCTTTGCTGGTGTGTTGTCTATATTTTTAATATTTGCATAGGGTTTGTCGTTATTTTGTGCGGGATGGGTGATGGAGCCGAGCGGTCTTGCAGCCCTCATGGTGTGGAGCTCAGTTCATCTCACTATTTTCGTATTTCTCATGAAGGGTTGTTCCTAATATTTCTATTTTAGCGAGGTCAAAAAGAGATCCAATTAGTGGCCTACTGATTTTGCTCGATTACTTTTATTTTTTTACACGATTTTTCACTATCTGCAAAGACTAAACAGAGTATTGCGACTTTGTTTTTGTTTGTAAATAGAGAATGATCCAAAGAGAACCAATTCTAAAACAGTAAATGCTTGGACAACAATCAATCAAATGGAGAGACAAGGAGGCACGACGGATTACAACGGGGGTAAAGGCCTGCGTTAACTACCCTTCAGTATCTGCAAAGAGAGAGTACTACTAAGACAAAAGAGGGGAGGGGGGGGGTGCAGCGTTCAAAGCACATCAGCGTGCATAAATACGAAAATGTTTTTAGCTATCACGTACTTGACATTTTAAAGCTTTTCATATTTGCTATTAAAAAACCAATGAAATTCACAGAAAAAACCATAGGTTATAGTGGATATATAGTTAGGAATTTGCATTTACAAAACCTTGAAAATTCAATGAAAAAACCATTGGTTTTAGGCCATATATAGTTAGGAATTAGCATTTACAAAACCTTATTTTACTCGCATAAAACCATTGAAATTCCATATATAGTTAGAAGCGCTAACTATATATCGCGCACCCGCAATCCACTGCTGATGATGTCACATATTACATCATTCATGACATGGTCAGTGACATCACTGATGACATCACTGATGACATCTCAAATGACATCACTGATGACATCACTGATGACAACTCAAATGACATCACTGATGACATCTCAAATGACATCACTGATGACATCACTGATGACAACTCAAATGACATCACTGATGACATCTCATTTGTCATCACTGATCACATCACTCATGTGATAATACAATGAACCTCTTCAGACTCTAATATAACCTTACATACACTCAGTATAAACAGACACTCACAGACTGTCACTCATCCATGGAGTTACTCACACACCTAGTCAGTCATGCAAAGAATCAATCACACCTCCATTTCCTCAACTATACAGTTATACACATCTTACTTATTCAAACATATAATAACACATATTTACTCTCTTATATAATCCCTGATACAAGCTCACAGTGATCGATACAGCCACTCACACATTCACTGGCTCTTATGTTCAGTTATTTATATATCTCAACTCTCACATGTATTGTGTTTTACATACGTACTTACTTGCACATGTAGCAATGAGAAATCCATTCACTCACCAACAGACCCATGCACAGTCAACCGCCCATATAGCTGTTTCCACATGCACTCTTGAACTCATACTCCTAGTGAATCAACTGCTTACACATCTATGCACAGAGTCACGCACCTCCCAGCCACCCACACACACACACTCAGCCTCCCATTCAAATACTTGGGCAACCAATCAATAACCCATATGGCCACTCTTATAGCTACTGATCAACACATGCAGCAGCTTACACAACAACAAACATAATGATGCACAAATTAAGATAGTTTAGTCACTAACCCATGCACTCAGTGAGACACATTTAATCACTCACTCATATAGTCAGTCATGCACCTACTAAATTCTTCATCCAGACACTTATACATCCACTCATTCTTTAATATGTAAAACATATTTAAACTTTACAGACACATACAATCACTGGATGTTGTCATCAGTGATGTCATCAGTGATGTCATTTGAGATGTCATCAGTGATGTCATCAGTGATGTCACTGACCATGTCATGAATGATGTAATATGTGACATCATCAGCAGTGGATTGCGGGTGCGCGATATATAGTTAGCGCTTCTAACTATATATGGAATTTCAATGGTTTTATGCGAGTAAAATAAGGTTTTGTAAATGCTAATTCCTAACTATATATGGCCTAAAACCAATGGTTTTTTCATTGAATATATATATATATATATATATATATATATATATATATATATATATATATATATATATATATATATATATATATATATATATATATATATATATATATATATATATACATATATATATATATATATATATATTACCTACTGGTATATATAGTTAGGATTTTTTCTCTATGGGACTTTTGAAAATTCTATGTCTAATAACTTTGGCGTTTGTGGACGGAATCAACTGAAATTTTCAGGAAAATGGCACATTTTGTTTCTGAGCGGCCCCTGCAAATTTGGGGGGGTTTCGTCAAGGGAGGGCTGAGAAAAAAGGGGGGTCCCAAAACGCGTTTTTCCCATTCATTTTTCCATAGGGCGTTTGGCCTCACTTTTGAATGGATTTGCACGAAACTTGGCAAAATTGTAGGGACTGTTAGCCCGATGTGCCTTTGCTGGGTCTCAATATATGTGCTCCAGTGGATTTTGAGAAATTAACGTTTTAAAAAACAGATATATCTGTGACAGCGTCCCGGGTAGCGCTCCGGTTCGCAAACTTGTCGCGTAACGGAGCTTTGCGAAGCGAAGCTGATTGGCTCTCCGGTGTCTGTCAACATTCGAAACAGTCCGTAGCGGCCGCCATCTTGTCTCTCGGTAGGATCGAGAGACAAGAGGAGGCCAAAACGAGGGCCAAATGACCATAAGGGGGCATAATAGATCCTCCCTGACCCCCTAGGTTTGATGTTGAGGCTTTAAAAGGGCCCCACCGGGCAAAAAAAAAAAAAAATGTTTTTTTTCGTGGGGTGCGCCCGGTACGCATACCGGAAAGCAGTCTGGGGAGCGTACTATAAGGAAACAAGAATGATTGACTTTTAACTTATTGTATGTTTATTGATTGTTCGTTTTGTTGGGTTTTTTTGTTTTTTTTTATTTACGTAGCAACATGTAGGTACCAATGCAGAGTCTACAAATCAATAAACGCCGTCTCCTTTGTAAATATCTTGTCTGTTGTTATAGAAGTTATTGTGGTATATGGAATTTATACCATAGTCTGTCAGGAAAGCCGAAACAACATGGAGGCAGGAGATGATAAAGAGATGTTAAATACACATTGGAGATTATATAGTGGAAGAAAGGAAGTAACTATGAGCAAAGTTAGTATGCAACACAAAAAAGTTGCACAGTATATTTAAAGTCTGACTTCACGTTATAATCAATTTGCTACTAGTTTACAATATACATATAAAAATGAATAATGTGTCAAACAATTTTTGAATTAAGAAATAATAATTTATTATTCTGATTGTTTCTCAAAATTTAAAAGTAATTCTAAAAAATCATGATCATTTTTTTCTTCATTTTTCAGTAGAAAATCTACTGCATCCACACATTGCAGAAGTTCAGTGTTTAATGAATCGTCATAGAAATCATGGTGAATTTCCGTCTCGTTTTGTGTTCCTGCTTCAATTTGCAAGTTATTTTCTTGTTGTCCTTCCATTTTGTATTCTGAAAAAAGAATTTTTAAAAAAATAAATCAGTACAGATAGGGCACTGTTGTGTTTCAGTACAGACAGGCAGTTTGGTTATTTAAACAGTGATTTTTTCGTTGGGCTGTGTATGGTATCAAATTGGAAGTAGAAATATGAAGAAAATTATCAAATAAACTCTTAGTCAATTCTGAATTATACTAGACAAGTCTAACTTCATCCATAACTCAGGGCCGGCGCTAGGCATGGGCAGTGTGGGCTGCCGCTCATGGTCTCGCACTCAGCCCATCAGCATGGGGCCACGCACTGGTGATGTGTCCTTTTGTTTCCCTGGAGATCTATCACAAAGAAAGGTGTTGCCTGCAATTAAGGTCCATTGGAGTGGGCCCCCTTTTGGGCCTCTCATGGATGGTGTCAGGAGGTATAGGGGAGGGAGAAGGAGACGCTCCCTCAATTGCAAGCAGACCATTCACAGACACTGTGGGGGGCCCATTGTCCAGCATTTTGGCGCACCCACAGTTTTAACTTTTAGACCACAATCAATTCTCACACCTATGAAGGTGTGAGAAATGCATGTGGAGTAAAAGTTCAAACTGTGGGGGCATCAAAATGCTGGACAATGGGGCCCCCACAGTGTCTGTGAATGTTCTCCTTGCAAGGGGCCACTTATGTAAATTGGAGGGGGCCTCGCGCACGTTCCCTTTTAGCCCAGGGCCTCGCAAATCCTAGGATCGGCCCTGCCATAACTAAAACAGAGAAGTCTATTTTATTCTATAAGTATTAGAGAGTGATAGAATATAACTGTCAGAAAATCTTTTTCTAATTAGCTTACAGTACAGAACATACTTCAGTTTAAAAAAAAATATCTTACCTTTTAAATATAACTTGAAGTTATCAGTTGATTTTTAGTGGTTATGCACTTCACGAAGTAGTAGTCAAAATGGCTGTGTTTCTCTCTTTGTTTATATATATTCAGGTACATACCCAATCAAATGTCATGATATAATAGTAGAAATTCTATATAATATTTTAATTGGTTGTCATTTCCAACACTTCCGATATGTTTTGTGAAGTAATTTACCTCAGGAATTTTAGAGAGTTCTACATGCTAAATGGATAAATGGTATTCCAACGAAATTTGTGAACATGTTAGGGATTGGAATGTAGTATGAGTTAATGTTTAATTGGTGAAAGTGTCTCCAGTGTTTTTTCTGTAAATTACTTTCCCACCTTTTTTGAGCGAGTGCTTGTCAGTGCGTGTCCCGGTACGCGAACCTGCAGCGTTACGGGAGTCCTCCATTTTGTGTTTCGGTAGAATTGAGATACAAGATGGAGGGTAAATAATGTTCAGAATGGGTAGATTGGGGTACTTTAGACGTATCCTGTCCCCCTAAGTTTTCTGAGGGTGGCTGAGGAGGCTCATATATGTAGAGAAAAAAAAATTGAATTTTCCGCGTGGTTAGCTTCCGGTACGCGAACTGGGTAGCGAACCGGGAAGCGAATATAAGTGAAAATAAGTGAAAAAAGGTACATTCGAAATTTCAAATGAGTAATTTAAGTTAAGGTAGCTCTGAAAAGAGCTTTTGGGTTCTGTGTAAGTTCTAGAAACTTATAAGTAGGAACCAATACACATTCTTAAATTTAGTATGAAAACTCTGTTCCCCTCATCTGAGAAATGCACGCCATCTCCTCTGTAGATATCTTGCATATAGTAACGCAAGTTATTGTTGTAGATGCAGCCCATTCCATGGTCTCTCATGTAAGCTGAAACAGACTTATTTACATGCTTCCTCGATTTCTCAATTTGTGGACAAAATTGATTGGACCACCTCCATTTTTGTCTTTGGCATATATTGGAATATACCAAGGCAGTTTGAGGAAAAAGTGTCATCAATTGCTGAAAGGTGTCTTTTAGGAGCATTTCCAGACCTACCCCAGTCAAAGTGCCCAAATCGTTTCCTCCACAGTGCACTATTATGAGGTCAGGGTTTGGCAAATGCAAAAAGGTTTTCACCAATGGTATCAATTGGTGACATTTCAATCCTCTTCGACCAATCCATTTGATTTCCACATTTTGTAAATTGAGGTTGTGTAAATTTCTGTTATCAGCATACCCGTGAGCCCAGTGGATGTAGCTATGTCCAAGAATCCAGACTGAAAACATGGCTAGAGGAGTTTTTGCTGCAGTCAGATAAAGTGTGGGAATGAAATGGCAGTTGAAATAGTGAAGTTTGTAATGAAAAAAAATGTGGAGTTTAAGTGCAAATGATTCATTAGCAGTGATTGGTGTATTTCCATTGCTGAAAACAGAAAGTTAGGGTGCATGGATGTGTTCTTTGAAAGATGTATTTTGAATGGTTATTTAAAAATGTTGTTATGAAACATTGCAGTGGATTACCAGGTGTACTGAGAGTTCAGAGTTCATTTGAAACATTGTTGTGTGAACTTGTGAACATGAGAGGTCTGGCAGGCGGTAGTTGCTATGGAAAAAAGGTTGAAAGGGCAGAGGGGGGAAGGGTGTTGATTTGAAAGTAGTGAGGGAAGAGTTTTGATTGGCTGACATGAGAGATATGTGTTATGAATATCAGCGTTTCAGTGCCTTTGTTGGTTCCAGCCTCTGGAGTGCATACCTTTAATTCTGCTCAAGAATAATTGGTGTGTTTCTGAGACTGTTTTGAAATTCAAAAAGAATTTGTAAAGATGAGTTATCGTTTCTATATTTTAGATAAAGACTAGTATGCTTTTTTGCGTAAATAAGAAAGTCAGCTGTGTATTTAAAATGATGTTTTGCGTCAAGTGTTTGCATTATGCTTTCAAAGGCGATTTTGCATTCTTTTACCAATTGTAATTGTAGATAATGTAAAGTATTAGTACTGATAAGGTGTGTATGTACATAGGAGCTGTGCTGTGTTTTTTGAAATTATGATCAGAATGTGATGTGATTCCTGCAATGCGTCGCTTTTGCAGAACAGATGCATGATGCATCTGTGTTGTTATTGCCCCATGCTGTTCTACAGTGTATATGTAAAAAATGATGCATAAGTGTTGCACGGGCATTGTAAATACTCTCCTATGTGTCCTTAGCCATTTCAAGTCACTCCCCCTGGTTCAAGGGCCTTGTAAATACGTCCCCATGTGTGTCTGGTCATTTGTAGTCACTTTCCCCGTGGTGCAAGGGCCTTGTAAATACTCCCCGATGTGTGCTTGAAAAATTTTGTTTTTGATTGTTTGAGTTACATAGCCATGTAAAAAGTTTTTGAAAAAAAGGTGCAAGTACCTTAAAAAAACGTTTTCATGGGTATTAGGGCATTTTAAGTCAGTTCCCCATGAATGTAGGTGTATAATTGTTTTACATAAAAGGTTTAAAAACTTTTTTTGAAATCAAATGCATGCACACTTAGGGCCCGATGTAGGTGGTCGTTTCAGGCCATTTACTGACCGGTTACGGCCGATTTCGGCCGTTTCCGATCGGTAAATGGCCAATCGGTATGTAGGGGCCTAAATCCAAGGCCACATGTAGGTAAATCTACATTTACAGAATCGGTAAAATTACCGATTCAGTAAAATACTGAATCGGTAATTTTACCGATTCTGTAAATTTCCTATGTAGGTGGGACTCTTCTGAGTCCCAAAGGCCTTAACGAATCAGTATTTTAACATGAAATCCAACTTCATAGTAACATACCGAATCCGGTGTGCATGCACATGTGTGCATGCACACCTATGTCATGTGAAAGGCAGACCTGCCCTTAGGGCAGGTATGCCTGCCACATGGCACCTGTGTCTGTTTTGAGGGTGCCAGAGGGTGTGAAAGTCACACCCCCTGCACCCTTGTGAATTCTTTAATTACTGATTCGGAAAATACCGAATCGGTAATGCCTAATCATTCCTATGGGCTTCAAAGCCCATAGGAATGATTGATTGTTTGAGTTACATAGCCATGTTAAAAGAAAATGATGCATAAGTGTTGCACGGGCATTGTAAATACTCTCCTATGTGTGCTTAGCAATTTCAAGTCACTTCCCCCGGGTTCAAGGGCCTTGTAAATACATCCCCATGTGTGTCTGGTCATTTGAAGTTACTTTCCCCGTGGTGCAAGGCCCTTGTAAATACGCCCCTATGTGTGCCTGTAAAATTTTCATTTTGATTGTTTGAGTTACATAGCCATGTTAAAAGTTATTGAAAAAAAGGTGCAAGTGTCTTAAAAAACGTTTTGATGTGTATTAGGGCATTTTAAGTCAGTTCCTCATGAATGTAGGTGTATAATTGTTTTACATAAAAGGTTTAAAAACTTTTTTTGAAATTAAATGCATGCACACTTATGGCCCGATGTAGGTGGTCGTTTCAGGCCATTTACTGACCGGTTACGGCCGATTTTGGCCGTTTCCGACTGGTAAATGGCCAATCGGTATGTAGGGGCCTAAATCCAAGGCCACATGTAGGTAAATCTACATTTACTGAATCGGTGATATTGTTTTTGATGGTAAAATACCGATTCGTAAAGGCTCCTGGCATTTTGAAGAGTCCCACCTACATATGGGTGGCATGAAATCGGTATATTTACCGATGTTTTATTTTAACGAATCGGTAAAATTACCGATTCTGTAATTTTACCGATTCTGTAATATATTGCCCCCTACATAACAAATTTTGTAAACTGGTCGGTAACGGCCGAAAATACCGTTTTTCGGCCGATACCGACCGACCTACATCTGTCTCTTAAAGTTTTAGGGAAAGATTTATGATGGTTGTGCGCCTCTTTTGTGTTGCTGTTGCGTCACTTTTATAATGCAGGAGAGATTTACAAGATGCACCATGTAGCAAAACAGCAGCCGCGGGTCGTGGAGGGAGTTACGGTGGGGCAGGTAGGCGGGGAGGGGGAGGGGCAGGGTGGAGGGACGTAAACACTGGCATATGGATTATTGCAGGTAAGTATACAATTTAATGTGCGTAAAGTTTAATGTGGGCTTTTCGTTGCAGGGTGGGCAGTCATTTGTATGAAAGCCCTGTAATATTATCACTATCACAGTTAAATTTAAAATATTTTATTGAATCATTTTTACAGCATTGTTTAATCTAATTCTTACTGTTATTGATTTACTGTTTGGTAATAGTGGTTAATAACATTTTTTATTATATTTTATCACAGATTCAACTGCAGATTATTTGGAAATTAGACAATGCCGTCTAAGGATAGAATTCGAAAGGCCACGAAACGTCAAAGACAGCAGTTTACTAAAAGCTTGCAGCAGTCTTCTACATTAAAAGCACCTCAACGCGCGAAGAGAGCTCCGGGTAAGAGAACGAAATCATTCCTTAGAAACATTTGTAGAAACAAAAGTATAACTACAGAGCAAGTTTTAGTCCAGAAAAAGAGAGCCAATTTAAATGGAAAGGAAAGGCCCGTCAAAAAAGTTTGTGCTAGAGCAGGAGATAACTCTGTGCATGGCAGTAGAAGGGAAAATATATTCAGGGACATTCGTAGGCGAATGTTCCGCAACAGGGTAATAGTGAATTTGGTAAAACAATTTAAGAAAGGTCAACAGAAAGTGTCATTTTATAAGAAAAAGAAAAATGTAGAGAAAATTATTGATCAGGCTTTCGAAATTAAGCGAAAGTTATTTATTTTGGTAATTAATAGAATTAGGAAACTAAACAAGGTAATCTATGTTTTCAAATCTAATAGTAGATGGAAGAGAGAAGTTAATCGAAGTAATTTTTTTGAAGTTTTCTTAGGAGAATGGATGCATAGTTCAAATAGTGAGGCATTTTTTAATGAGGAGAGTTATTTTCAGGACAATGATTTGGTGCATGCAGTTGACAGCAGTGGTCGAGCATATGAGGTAAAAGATGGTCGTCCGGTTGAAAAAGAAATACTTGTGTCTGCAGATGCAGAAGAGGTGTTAAGTGATGAGGTTTTAGCGAGACGTCCTAAGGGACCAGTGTACACCTGGAAGTGTAGTTCTATTTGCAGTGTGCGACAGGATTCCATCAATTTGCTTTGTGATTTTATACGGACATTTAATAAGAAAAGTGTAAAGTTGTTGCAAGAATTAGATCCTTGCAGAGTGAGACAAGTGACAGGTTTGCATGGTCATTCACTGGCTTGTCTTTCTAGGAGAGTATGCCAGAGTGTATTTCATCATTTCAGGATGCTAGCAGTGCATCATAATAAAGTGAGGAAATTAGTTAGAATGTTGTATTATGCTAAGAGTCCAGCAATTATGCTTAAGAAATTAAGCAGAGCTCTTTTGCATGATTCTGAAGTAGATGTGAAGAATATTTGTCAAGAAATTGAGTTCTGTTACTTTGCTGGTAAAGAGAACAATGTTGATATTGAACCACTAGAAGAAGGTAATGTGGAAGACAGTGTACAGATTTTCAGTACAGATAAGTTTCATAAGGAAATTTCCATGTTTATGGTGAAATCAAGTGAGAGGCCTAATTTCACTTGTGTGTGTTGTCGACGGACTTATTATAAGACTCAGACTAAGTTAGTGGATTTATATGCAAAAAGTGACATGGAAAACAATAGTGAATGGAAGGATTTTGCCACATACTTGATGGTAGAAAATTGTTTTGATTTGGGAGCGGACCAACGTATGTGTACTTATTGCTATAACAAATTAAACCAAAACCAGATGCCTGCTAGAGCGGTTTATAATAATTTGGAATTAGTTGACATTCCTTCTGAATTGAAGGATTTAAATATTTATGAATCTATTTTGATTCAAAGTGTCCATCCCTTCCTGGCTATTGTACGAATGGAGCCAAAGACAGGGAAGTTGCCTCCATCAGATTTACAGAGAGGATTAAAGGGAAGGGTTGTTTATTTGCCTTTGGATTTGAAGAAAAACATTAATACAATTGGAGTAGAGAAAGTGGAAGAGGAATCTCTGGTTATCATAGTTAATGGTGTTCCGACAAAGAGTAAGAAAATCTGGCAAGATTTAGTGGATGTTAGGAAAGTCAAAAAGGCAACATTGTATTTGATAAAAAATAATGAGTACTGCAAGAATGTATGTGTTGCAGAAGAGGAAGTAAGTGAAGAAGAGGGCAGCGATTTGTGTCCTGGACAAATTGAGAAAGTAGAAGCCTCTAAAAAGGAAGAAATATATGAACATTATAGTGTTCATCCTTTGTATTCCAAGGAAGACATGGGGAATGCTATTGAGTTGTTTCAAATGAAACAAGCCAAAGGGAGTCCCATTAGTGTTTGGGAGGAAAGTTTGGAAGCTCGATGTTTCCCACAGTTATTTCCCACAGGTCGAGAAGGACGATATGATGTGCGACCTGTTCAAATTCCTGCTTCAGAATACCGGACTGTACGATTGTATGCAGAAGATCCTAGGTTTCGTCAATGCATTCCCTATTTATTTCATCTACTGTTTGAAAGTGATCTCTCTGGATTGTCTTATGCAGTGAACCACATCTTGAAAAGTGGTGAACAACTGCGAAATATCTCGGCAAGGGACTTTATGGATAAAGTCAATGTGCAAGACAGTATTTTGGATTCTCACCTGATTAATCTGATGGCATGTCAGCGTGGTACTAATGAGTACTGGTACCGTCGTCATGGTGACTTAAAATGTATGCTGAGGAACTTAGGAACTCCCACATGGTTCCTCACTCTCAGCTGTGCTGAGTATGGCTGGGAAGACTTACTTGAATTTCTACGAGAGGTAAATGGAAACATTGAAAATATTGAATTCAAAACACCCGGAGAACTGTGCTCTTTGGATCCTGTGAATGTATGCAGGTACTTCAATCATAGATTTGAAACTATGATGTCTTTCATCACGAACAAGAAAAATCCACCTCTTGGAGAGGTGTTGGATTTCTTCTGGAGAAAGGAGTATCAAGCAAGAGGTGCTCCTCATATACATATGCTGCTATGGATCAAAGATGCACCCAAATTTGGAACAGATCCGGATGACTTAGTGATGAGTTTCATAGAACAGTATGCTACATGTGCTGTTCCAAAGACAAACGAAGACAAAAGTCTAAGAGAACAAGTTTTACGGTTTCAAAGCCATCGTTGTGGAAAGTACTGTCGTCGTAAATTCAGAAACAAGGACAAGTACTACACCAAATGTCGTTTTGCATTTCCACGGTCGGTGATATCAAAAGGAAGAGTTAACAATTTGATGTCTTCGCTGCGACATAATGTGATGAGGAAATCACCCAAAAAGACATACAATTTGAAAAGAAACGAAGAGTCCAAGTACATTAATGACTACAACCCAGTGATTTTGTCCATGTGGAATGCTAACATGGATATACAGTTTGTGGCTGACAACTGTATGGCTGTGGCTCGGTATGTGACGTCTTACATCACCAAAAAAGAAAAGACAGAACTGAAGGATATGTGGGAGGATATTTCCCATGAAAAGAGCCTCAGTAAGAAGTTGTACAGTTTCAGTCTGAAGATGTTGTCGCATCGAGAAATCGGAGCTTACTAATGTACTGACCGGTTATCTTCAGCAAGTCTCTATGCCAAATCTAGGAGTATCATTTGGGCGAGTCTTGGTCTTGCTGCAACGCGTAATCGAGTTCTGAAACCTGTACGGGAAATTGAGTATTTGGCGGAGAAGGAGCCAAACAGTACAGATATTTTGAAGACCAACATGTTGGATACATATTATCCAAATTGAAGCAGTCACCTGGAGAATGTTTGTCTGTATGATGTTCTTCAAAATTACGTTTTCAAGAGGAACATCAAAGAAGATATTGATAAAGGAGTGTATGCTGTAACTGGAAGTGAGGGATGTCTGGTCAAGCAAAAAAAATGTCAATTGATAAACCATCGAAAATTGGATTGCGAATCTCCAGAAAGAAAAGAGTTTTTCTATTTAGCTCTTTTGCAACTTTTCAAACCTTGGCGTGCAGAAGAGGAACTGCTTGGGGATTTCCTCTGTTACGAAGACTCTTTCAATGCAGCCAAGGAGTCCATAGAATGTCCTGTTTTTCCAAAATATCTAGAAATGTTGAATGCAGAAATCGAGCAGGAAGCAACAATTGCAGCCGAGATTGCTAGAGACAGTTCTCAGGACAGTCAGAGTTCTGTTTCATTGAGTCAGGATCCACTAGGAGAACCAGTTATCGAAAATGAAGCTGCCACTGCCATGATTGAAGTGGAAAGAGCCATGGCACATGCTCAGGAGGATGCGGTTGAATTTAGAAAAACAAGAGATTGTGAAACTGGAAGCTATTGACAAAATAGAGCATATGGGAGCAACAATTATTTTGTCTGAGAATTTGAAATCTAAATTGGATTCATTAGAGAAGACTATATCTAAAACTGCGGGTTTTGAAAAGACTTTGAATGTGTGCTTAAATTGCCGTATCATTTTGAGAAGGAATTTACATGTTGAAAGAGGTCTGGTAAATGGATCAATGGGTAATGTTGTTGATTTTGAGAAATACAGAAGTAGAGATGGAATTGAATTTTTAAAAAATAAATTTGATGGCATTGAGGAAGTACAGCTAATTGGTCGTTGCACAGCAAGGTTTTTGCTTGTAAAAGACTTATATGTGCGCCGTAAGCAGTTTCCTGTTTGCTTGGCATATTGCGGTGACAATTCATAAATCGCAAGGTTTAAGTGTAGACACTGCTTTAGTCAATATTGGCAGTTCTGTATTCAAAGAGGGTATGGCTTATGTAGCATTGTCACGAGTCAGAACTTTATCGGGATTGTACTTGATTGACTGTGATGTCACATACATTTGTGCCGATCTAGATTGTGTTAAGGAATACAATAGGTTAAGAAGAGAGTATGCGCCACATTTGCCTCAATATCCTTTGTTTGAGAAACGTGTGGTAGGCCGGAAACGAAAAAATATCAGTAATAGTAGGGTAATAGTAGGGAGGTTGAAGCAAAAAGACCAAAAGTCGATGATCCAAAAATTGTAAGCAGGAATAAAAGGAATTCTGTTGAAAATGTTGTTGGTTTTAAATTTGAAAATAGTTCTGGTGTCAACTGCTATGCTAATGTAGTTGTTAATGTTCTCTTTTCACTAGAGACTTTAAAAGAACAGATTGTGATCAATTCGGAACGAAGTTTATGCTGTTTTTTGAATTCTGTGTTAGAGAAATGTAGTGCTGATAGAACGAGAGTAGAAAGTGTGTCTGAAATTCGTTTTCTGTTAGACAAATGTTCAGGTCAAACAGAATTCTCTGAAAATATTCAGCAGGATTGTCAGGAGTTTTTAATGCATATGCTTGATGTATTGCAAGATGAGGGTGTAGATGTAGATTATCTATTTGGCCTTTCTTATCTATGGCAGCATGACTGCGAGAACTGTAGGCTATCAAGTACTACTAGTGTAGAGTCAGAAAGATTTATATATTTAACTTTGCCTGACAGTAAATCAGTATCCTTCAATAAGCTAGTAAAGGCAGCCGATCAAAACATGGAGTGCAGCCAATGTAAGTCTGGAATGCTGTCCACGTTAATTTTACGAAATTATGGCCAGTATGTCATTTTAATGTTTCAACTATGTAGGCCTGATGGAACTAAATTGACAACTTTAATTAATAATTTTGTGGCTTCGCAGTTGTCAATATCAGGAAGGACTTTTATAACTACTGCAATTATATATCATAACGGTCCTTCAACTAATTCAGGACATTATACAGCTTATTTAAAATCTGGAAACGGCTGGTCATTCTGCAATGATTCTGTTTTAACTTTCAAAAAAAGATTGCCTTTCCACCTTCAAAATTCTTACCTGGTGTTCTTACAACCAAAATTTTAGGAAAGGTAGCTTGGGATTTGTTTAGAGGAATTTCCAGAGGTTCTAATGGCTCCTACTCTATATGGCCTTGTGGATAATTGTAGTACAGAGCGAAAACTGTTTGTGTTTATAAGCTAAGTCAAGCAGCAGATCAAAATAAGGAGTAGAGGAAATGTAAGTCTGCAATGCTGTCCATATTTTTTATAGAAACTTATGGGTGAAATGTCATTTTACAATTTGAACAACATAAACTGGATGAAAAAAAGTTGTTAAGTCTAATTAAAATTTTTTGGGTTACACAGTCATCGAGTTCAGGAAGAACATTTGCAACTGCAGCTATTGTATAATATGCTGGTCCTTTGACAACATCTGGATATTACACAGCTTATTTGAAATTTAAAAAAGGCTAGTCTTTCAGCAAACATTACTCAATACTCGTACTCAATGTTGCCTTTTGACATGATTTTTGAAGTCAGAATTTAGGGTAGGTAGTTGGACTATAATGTTTCTAGGTGTTGCTGTAACTTAGTGTGCTGTTTTAAATTGCTTTGTGTTAGAACCTGGGTAGCCTGGCCTAGGGCAAGAAATACATTTCAGAGGCACAGTGTTAAGGATGCAGACCACCCAACAGTAAAATCACGCAATATCACACAAAAATAACGCTACACCAAAATGTGGAAAAATAAGTACTGCTTTATAAAAATAATATACTCTTTGTTTTCAAAATCTTATAAGTTAGGCATTACAATTTGTCTTGAAAGCAATTACTATACTCTTGAACTCCTATCACAATTTAGCAAGCAATATTTCCAGTACTATATATTTAGCCACACGCCATAACTCTGTCTGGCAGGTAATGCTTACACTCCCAAAGGTTAGCTTAAATATGACCTGTACTCTACAATTGGTCTCATAAATAGCAATAATACTTTTAACTGCTGCACAAGTTATCAACTAATTGCAATAGTTCATTACATTCAAACATGCACCATAACCATGGCTGGTAGGTAACCCTTCTATTTTCCTAAGACAGATTAACTGTGCATTGCGCTTTACTTTGCTTCACAGAAACCCTACTCCATCAGAGGGGGGGCAAGCTGTCACCAACTGTCAAGAACCAGGGGTCTATGGAGACCTTTATATTCCTTGCACCCCACCAGTACCCAGGCTTTTGGAATTAGTCAGTTTTTAAAAGTCAGGCCACTCGTTTCTTACAGGCCCTCAACCCCCTTCCTCAAGGACAGTGCTGTCCCGTGTGGGGAAGGAGACAGACGAACAGGAGGCCTAACCGGCACTCCCTCGCCACCCCTCACTCTTCCCGGCTTACTTGTGCAGGCGGCCGGCAGGCAGTTCCTCCGCTCACCCACTGTGCTCTCAGACGCTTCTCCTCCGGTGATCGGCCCCCTCGCTCCCTCGCAGGGGAGCCGAGGCCCTCTCAGCTGCAACCCGGGCCGCTGTCACAGTGATTCCGCCACACGAGCGGCGGCTCCTCACCAGGAAGGATCGGTCCCACGGCGCACAGAACAGTCTTCAGGCACTCGACGGAGACGCCTCCTCCCAGCTCCCCTCAGCGGCGAAAGTCGTCGTTTCCTCCACGCGAGGGCTCTTCTGCGCATGCGCGGGGAGATAGTATCTCCGCGCTGGGCCTGCTCGGTCCTAGGCCCCTCCTGCAAGGCAGTCCCCAATTCAGTGGGGGATTAGCGAGCTGGCACCGGGCTTGAGCACTACGCACTTTCTATCCTGATTCCACCGGGCGCTGACACAGAGCGCGGAAGGCGCCCCCGGGGTCCCGTTCACGGCGATGGCCTCACAAGACTGCCCAGGCATAGATGGGACCTTTCTCCACTCTCAACTACCTTACAAGTTAAGAGAGGCTCGGTTTGCTACCAGTCCTGTCACAGGTAAGAGGTGCCCAGCGCCACCCAGGCCAATAGTTCACTTCTTGCCCTCAAAAGGGAGGGGGGATCAAAGGGGCTTCCTCAGTATAAAGTCACTGTGCACTTTTCCAGCACTGGAACCCCAGCCCTCCTTACTGGACAGAAAACAGGCTCAGGAGTCCTCTTTAGTTCAGATCCTCCCACTGGGCAGAGGACTGCGCTCCACAGCGCCGCAGTCTCCTTCTCCTGTCTACACCCCACTATTCTAAAGCTAGGGGTCAGTCAGGCGCCCAGGGTCTCCAGTAACCCTTAACAGCGGGGTCAGGACAAGTAACCCAAAAGGGGATAATGAGGTGATTCAGTAAGGCAGCTTCCCTATCCAGGAGGTCAACCCTAAGTCTAGCCTCTTCCCACCCTTAGCTACAGCCTGTCCTCCAGCTGACTCTCTCAGGTAGACAAAATGGCTGCCCCGCATTCCGCCTTATATAGGCTGACCCTCAGTGGTCCAGAATGGACCAGAAGGTTCTAGAACGCCCTATGCTAGGCTATGGCCAAGTTCTGAGTGTGACAGTTAGGGCAGTTGGTAGCCACCATTTTGTGTGGTGCCAACTTTCCTGTCAGAACAGGCCTCTGGGCCTGAGGTGAAAATCATGAGGGACAAAAGAACACCTATCCCCCTGGCCAACACCTATAAAAAGTCAGTGGACAAAAAAATTATCAAGGGGATGAGGGGCAAAAAGGGGACAAAATAAATAATAAATAGGAGGGACTACGTCAAAAAGCCAGACAGGTCTAACACGCGTCCCCCCCAGCTGAAAGTGGGGAGTACTACCCAACCCCTTGGGAGTCCTCATCACTAAGGCGGAAATACCTGGAGAGACCGTCTGCATTGGCGTGGTCCACTCCAGGCCGATGTTCCACCCGGAAGTCCATTCCCTGTAGGGAGATGGACCACCTCAACAGCTTGGGATTGTCCCCCTTCATTTGCATCAGCCAACGAAGGGGTCGGTGGTCAGTCTGAACCAGGAAGTGCGAGCCAAAGAGGTATGGCCGCAGCTTCTTCAGAGCCCACACCACCGCAAAAGCTTCCCTCTCAATGGCACTCCACTTCTGTTCCCGGGGAAGCAGTCTCCTGGATAAGAAGACTACAGGCTGATCCAGGCCCTCTTCATTTAGTTGCGATAACACTGCCCCAATGCCATGTTCTGATGCATCTGTTTGGACAATGAACTCCTTGGAGAAGTCTGGGGCCTTCAGGACCGGTGCCGCACACATCGCCTGTTTCAATTTCTCGAAAGCTTGCTGACAAGCTCCCGTCCAAACTACCCGTCGAGGTTGTTTCTTGGAGGTGAGCTCTGTGAGGGGCGCTACAATAGTGCCATACCCCTTCACAAAGCGACGGTAGTAGCCTGTGAGGCCCAGGAAAGCTCGGACCTCAGTCTGTGTCTTGGGGGGTTCCCAGGCCATGATTGCCCTAATCTTCGCCTGCAGGAGCTGCACAGTCCCCCTACCCACCAAGTGTCCAAGGTACACAACCGACCCCTGCCCAATCTGGCATTTGCTGGCTTTGATTGTCAATCCAGCTTGTCTCAGGGCCTGGAGAACTGCTTGCAAATGCTGCAGATGATCCTCCCAACTGCTACTGAAGACAGCAATGTCATCCAAGTAAGCAGCAGAGAAACTCTCCATTCCAGAGAGGACCTGGTTCACCAGCCGCTGAAATGTGGCAGGGGCGTTCTTGAGCCCAAAGGGCATCACACAGAACTGGAAGTGTCCCTCAGGCGTGGAGAAGGCTGACCTTTCCCTTGCTCCATCTGTCAAGGAGATCTGCCAGTACCCTGAAGTGAGGTCAAAGGTACTCAGATATTGGGCAGCTCCTAACCGGTCAATTAATTCATCCGCCCTAGGGATCGGATGAGCATCAGTCTTTGTCACTGAATTCAGTCCTCGGTAATCCACACAGAACCTCAGTTCAGGTGTGGTGCCTGGTGGTGCGGCTTTTGGCACGAGCACCACCGGACTGGACCAAGGGCTGTTGGAAGGTTCAATAACTCCCAGCTCTAGCATCTTGGCAACCTCTCCATGGATGCTAGCCTTCACCTTGTCAGACAGCCGGTAGGTCTTCGACTTTACTGGTGGGCTGTCTCCTGTGTCCACGTCATGGGTACACAGGTGAGTCCTTCCCGGGACAAGGGAGAACAACGAAGAGTACTGCTCCAGGATCTGGCGGCAGTCCTCCCGTTGCTCAGGAGTTAGAGTAGGAGAGAGAATCACTCCCTCCACTGACCCATCCTTCTCTTGAGACGAAAATAGATCTGGAAGAGGTTCGCTTTCCTCTTCCTCTTCCCCGTCAGTCACCATCATCAACATGACTTCGGGCCTCTCATGGTGGGGCTTGAGACGGTTGGCATGCAGCACCCGTAGGGGCTGTCGAGGGGTCTTAAGGTCCACCAGGTATGTGGCCTTACCCTTCTTCTCCAACACCTCAAAGGGGCCTGTCCAGCGATCCTGGAGGGCACTAAGCTCTCCAGGCTCCATCACCCACACTTTCTGTCCAGGCTCCAATTCCACCTGGTGAGCATTGTGGTCATACCATTCCTTCATGACTGCCTGGCTGGCCTCCAAGTTGTCAGAAGCTTGCTTCCACAACTTCGCCATTTGGCTCCTGAAGGCCAGCATATAGCTCACCACATCCTGGGGGGGTTTCCTGGGAGACTTCTCCCAACCATCCTTCACCAGGCTGAGAGGACCGCGTACAGGGTGCCCATACAGAAGCTCAAAGGGGCTGAAGCCCACTCCCTTCTGGGGCACTTCCCTGTAGGAAAAGAGCAAACAGGGTAAGAGGACGTCCCATTTCCTCCGCAGGCTTTCGGGCAGACTTCTGATCATGCCCTTCAAGGTCTTATTAAACCTCTCAACCAGTCCATTCGACTGGGGGTGATAAGGAGTGGTGAACCGGTAGGTCACTCCACACTCCTTCCACATTGCCCGCATGTAAGCTGACATGAAGTTGGTCCACCTGTCAGACACAACTTCCTTGGGAAATCCCACTCGGGTAAAGATTCCCATTAGGGCTCTTGCCACTACAGGTGCAGTGACTGTCCTCAGAGGTATTGCCTCTGGGTACCGTGTGGCATGATCCACCAGAACCAGGATAAACCTGTGACCAGCTGTTGTTGGTGGATCCAAAGGCCCTACAATGTCGATGCCCACCCTCTCAAAGGGTGTGCTAACGACTGGAAGTGGTTCCAGGGGAGCCTTCAGCTTCACCCCTGTTTTCCCACTGGCCTGGCAGGTTACACATGTCCGACAGTAAGTGTTGGACGCCACTTTCATCTGAGGCCAGTAAAAGTGGAGGACAAGCCGTGCAAAGGTCTTGTCCTGGCCTAAGTGTCCTGCCAGGGGTATGGCATGAGCCAATTCCAAAAGAAAGGCTCGGTACTGTTGCGGGACTACCAAGGCCCTAGATGAACCAAGCAAGGGTACCTTGGGTTCACTGTAGAGGAGTCCATCCTCCCAGTAAATATGGTAATGTCCCGTAACATCACCTGCTGCTTGGGCTTCAGCCTGTTGCCTCAGTCCCTCAAGGGTGGGGCACTCCCTCTGCCCCTTACAGAATTCCTCTCTGGTAGGACCTCCCTCCACATGCCACTCAGCAGGGATGGGTAAATCCTCCAGAGAGTCTACTTCCCCCTCCACGGACTCCTGGTCCACCACCGCAGGTGGCCGATCTGTCACATGGGGTGTGGAAGCCGGAGCAGGCTCTCCCTGTCTCCGGGTCTGTCCCTTCTTAGCAGCGGGTTGGGCCATGGTTCCAGGCTCCAACCCAGGCGAACTCCCTCTCCGGGCAGTCGCAGACCGTGTGCTTGCACAGGCCCAGTCAGGTGTACCCAGCATCGCAGAGTGCGTCCGGTATTCCACCTCTCTCCAAGTGTTGTGTTCCATGTCATTCCCCAACAGACAATCGACTGGCACGGCAGGGCTTACGGCAACTCGAAGTGAACCTGCAACCCCCTCCCACTCAAAGGGAACCTCAGCCACTGGATAGTGGCCCATTCTGCTGTCAGCCATCGCGGCGGGGTGGAGTACATTAGGAACAACCTGCTCTGGAGACACCAGTTGACTTCTCACCATAGTCATACTGGCTCCTGTATCTCTCAGAGCCTCCCCTCTCTGGCCATTGATGGTGACCCATTGCCCATACTTTGTAGTATTTGGGGGCACCTGGATCTTGGGAACCATCTCCCGCTCTCCCAGGGACACTAAGGTGACACCCGCCCACTCACCCCCCTTATCTAAGGGCAACTCCTCCCCGAGCGCTACACTAGCTACTCCCGGTGACTTTCCTCCGGTGGGAGGGGGTGGTCTCTTTGGGCATCTGACATCCCCCTTATAATGTCCAACACCACCACATTCAAAACAGTGGAGAACCCTTGGCTGCTGGCTTTGGCCAGGATTAGGGTTTCTGGGTGGGTTTGCCCTAGGGGTGAAACCTGCTCCCTTCCCTTGGAAGTTATTTTGGGGACCTTTGGAGAACTCCTTCTTTTTATCTCCCCCCTCCTTCTTCTGGGGGGCGCCCTGTCCGGCTTTTTGAGAATCCCCTCCAGTCCCCTTTGAGGACACCCGGGTACTTGCCCAAGTGTCCGCCTCCTCTGCAAGCTTCCGGGGATTGGTCAGCTTGCTGTCCACCAGGTGTTGGCGCAGCTCGGGAAAACATTTCTCGAGGAGGTGTTCTTTCAAAAATAGATTGTACAGCCCCTCATAATCCTTCACCTCGCTTCCCTTGACCCAACCCTCCAAAGCTTTTTTTGGCGTAGTCTAAGAAGTCTACCCAATTCTGGGTACTCAGTTTGTGACTTCCCCTGAATTTCTGTCTGTACCTTTCAGGGGTAAGTCCAAACTTCTTCACCAGGGCCACCTTCATCGTGGGATAGTGGGTTTGCTCCTCCGGCTCCAGAGCCAACAAGGTGTCCCTGCCAGCCGGGGGCATGTACTTATACAGCCCACCCCCCCAGTGAGTGTCTGCGATCCCGTGAGCCCTTAAAGAAACTTCGTAGGCGGCCAACCATTTGGCAATGTCATCGCCTGTGGTGTAGCTGCCGACGACATCTTTGGGTAAATAGGGTCTGGACTCCCTGGTGTTCACCTTGGTTTCGCTGCCACCATTATCTGGGTTGGGGGACTTTAAGGTTAAAGCTTGTAGGTCCATCTCTTTAATGGTTCGCTCATGAGCTAACCTCTTGTCCTCCCTTTCCATATCAATCCTAGCTAGTTCCAACCTCATTCTCCTCTCCTCCCTCCTATCTTCCAGCTCGGCTTCAGTAAGACCCCTCTCTGAGACGCTGCTGCCCACCCTCGAAGGTGTCCTGGGACCTGTTAACAGATTCCCTCCTCCAGCTTGGTACAACATGGTAGTCTCAAGGACAGTGTCCCTGTCACTTCCTTCCGTGTCCAGTTCCTCCCTTGAACGAGCTTCCACCCATGCCCTTATGCTGGTCAGCAACTCTCCTTTCCTGGCACCTTTCTTAAAGAATACCCCCTGTTGCTGACACCACTCCTTGAGTTGGGTCACCGTGTAGGATTCCAGCTCCTCAAAATTTAATTCCATCTTTTATTATGGAATAGAACTAACACACAGGGGAAAAACAAGAAGTGACCTGAGGTTAACCTCCACCCACCACCAGAAACAAATTTGGAAAAATCTAAATTCAAATTAGGAGGGCCGCAAGGAGAAAACTCCTGGTGTAGGTTTAGTGTATTACGTGGAATTACTAATGAGTAGCTGCAACCAAGTCAGAATCCCACCGCTAGGCACCAATCTGTTAGAACCTGGGTAGCCTGGCCTAGGGCAAGACATACATTTCAGAGGCACAGTGTTAAGGTTGCAGACCACCCAACAGTAAAATCACGCAATATCACACAAAAATAACGCTACACCAAAATGTGGAAAAATAAGTACTGCTTTATAAAAATAATATACTCTTTGTTTTCAAAATCTTACAAGTTAGGCATTACAATTTGTCTTGAAAGCAATTACTATACTCTTGAACTCCTATCACAATTTAGCAAGCAATATTTCCAGTACTATATATTTAGTCACACGCCATAACTCTGTCTGGCAGGTAACGCTTACACTCCCAAAGGTTAGCTTAAATATGACCTGTACTCTACAATTGGTCTCATAAATAGCAATAATACTTTTAACTGCTGCACAAGTTATCAACTAATTGCAATAGTTCATTACATTCAAACATGCACCATAACCATGGCTGGTAGGTAACCCTTCTATTTTCCTAAGACAGATTAACTGTGCATTGCGCTTTACTTTGCTTCACAGAAACCCTACTCCATCAGAGGGGGGGCAAGCTGTCACCAACTGTCAAGAACCAGGGGTCTATGGAGACCTTTATATTCCTTGCACCCCACCGGTAACCAGGCTTTTGGAATTAGTCAGTTTTTAAAAGTCAGGCCTCTCGTTTCTTACAGGCCCTCAACCCCCTTCCTCAAGGACAGTGCTGTCCCGTGTGGGGAAGGAGACAGACGAACAGGAGGCCTAACCGGCACTCCCTCGCCACCCCTCACTCTTCCCGGCTTACTTGTGCAGGCGGCCGGCAGGCAGTTCCTCCGCTCACCCACTGTGCTCTCAGACGCTTCTCCTCTGGTGATCGGCCCCCTCGCTCCCTTGCAGGGAAGCGGAGGCCCTCTCAGCTGCAACCCGGGCCGCTGTCACGGTGATTCCGCCACACGAGCGGCGGCTCCTCACCAGGAAGGATCGGTCCCACGGCGCACAGAACAGTCTTCAGGCACTCGACGGAGACGCCTCCTCCCGGCTCCCCTCAGCGGCGAAAGTCGTCGCTTCCTCCACGCGAGGGCTCTTCTGCGCATGCGCGGGGAGATAGTATCTCCGCGCTGGGCCTGCTCGGTCCTAGGCCCCTCCTGCAAGGCAGTCCCCGATTCAGTGGGGGATTAGCGCGCTGGCGCCGGGCTTGAGCACTACGCACTTTCTATCCTGATTCCACCGGGCGCTGACACAGAGCGCGGAAGGCGCCCCCGGGGTCCCGTTCACGGCGATGGCCTCACAAGACTGCCCAGGCGTAGATGGGACCTTTCTCCTCTCTCCACTACCTTACAAGTTAAGAGAGGCTCGGTTTGCTACCAGTCCTGTCACAGGTAAGAGGTGCCCAGCGCCACCCAGGCCAATAGTTCACTTCTTGCCCTCAAAAGGGAGGGGGGATCAAAGGGGCTTCCTCAGTATAAAGTCACTGTGCACTTTTCCAGCACTGGAACCCCAGCCCTCCTTACTGGACAGAAAACAGGCTCAGGAGTCCTCTTTAGTTCAGATCCTCCCACTGGGCAGAGGACTGCGCTCCACAGCACCGCAGTCTCCTTCTCCTGTCTACACCCCACTATTCTAAAGCTAGGGGTCAGTCAGGCGCCCAGGTTCTCCAGTAACCCTTAACAGCGGGGTCAGGACAAGTAACCCAAAAGGGGATAATGAGGTGATTCAGTAAGGCAGCTTCCCTATCCAGGAGGTCAACCCTAAGTCTAGCCTCTTCCCACCCTAAGCTACAGCCTGTCCTCCAGCTGACTCTCTCAGGTAGACAAAATGGCTGCCCCGCATTCTGCCTTATATAGGCTGACCCTCAGTGGTCCAGAATGGACCAGAAGGTTCTAGAACGCCCTATGCTAGGCTATGGCCAAGTTCTGAGTGTGACAGTTAGGGCAGTTGGTAGCCACCATTTTGTGTGGTGCCAACTTTCCTGTCAGAACAGGCCTTTGGGCCTGAGGTGAAAAATCATGAGGGACAAAAGAACACCTATCCCCCTGGCCAACACCTATAAAAAGTCAGTGGACAAAAAAATTATCAAGGGGATGAGGGGCAAAAAGGGGACAAAATAAATTATAAATAGGAGGGACTACGTCAAAAAGCCAGACAGGTCTAACACTTTGTATGTCTCAGTTTTCTTAAAACAATGGAGTTTATCTTTCAGAAAGTGGCGGGCAGAAAATAGTAACAGCACAACAGAGTATAAACTGTTCATAGGACATCCTTTGACATCATAGAAAGTAAGTTACTTTGGAGGAGTTCTTATTTCTGCTTAGTTATATTATTTGGGTTTTTTAAACACAATCATTTTGATTGTGTTTTTTTTTCCCCGCTGTTATATGATGAATACCTTCAACTCACTGTTTTCAGTGAAATTTGATATTTTCTGATAACAGCAAAAATAAACCATTAAATATGTTTAATTAATTTTCTACTTTGAATTGTGATTTATAATATGTATTCATTTTGTCTCATGCTTACTCGTTTTTTACCACCTTGTATTAATTAAAAAAAATTTGTTCTTTCTTACACAGATTAAAAGTATAAAAATGATAATTCTGTACGGTAATGACAATTATAAGGTAAGTGTTTAGTACTCTTTACGTTACATGTCTATCAGATTTAGGTTTTATTAGTTCCACTGCTTCATTTCTTCAACCCTTAGTTTCCTGCCTTTGCTACTTCCTTCATTTCTTTTTCTATTACTTATTTATACTACTCTTTTCACTTCTTTTATCAGTCCCTCTTTCAACAGTAACTGTGTGTTACTCCCTCTATTTGTCTTTCTTTTCACATTACTCTCTGTTTATTTACTCGTCTTTTTAAAAAAAAAACATTTTTTAGTTCACTTCCGGTTCGCGTACCGGAACGCTAACCGGGAAGCGTAACAAAAGAAATAGAGGATGCTAGAGTGCTAAACATTCTAGCAATTTTTTTTAAAAGGGAAGGTAGTTCTGAAAAGAACTTTTTTTTTATTATTTTTGATGTTTTATATTTTTTTGTGTTTTTTTGGAGGAAGGGGAAACAAAAATGATTCACTTCAAAGGGCTCAACAGGAGCAACAAACAAAAAAAATACTTTCTTGGACGTTTTGGACATTGATGATTTTCATATGCTCGATTTATTAGAGTAATACTCCTCTCTCCACATGAAATTAATTTTCCACAAGCTACACATGTCAATCTCATCTGTCCAAAGTTCTTTTGGAGATTTGGGACCGTTTCCCTTGCCTCTGATTCTGGTATTGCTAGGTCATTGGTGGATGTTTTGGCCGGTCGGGGGTTATCCACCAAATCTTTAAGTTGTGCAGCACTATAATTAAGAGGGTGCCACCTCTCCATGTGTCGATGCATAGTATAATTACCATAGCTATATTTTTTCTCGGTCCCTCTGGAGAGTCTATCGTGGCAGATGAGGCAGGTAACGTACCTGGCATTTACTTTCTTTTCATGAGGAGGTAAAGAAAAAAATTGCCAGATAAAATTTACTTTAACATGGGACGTCCTTGGCATTTCTTTCAAAAACGGCCTTGTCCCTTGCTCCTGTTCCTCGTCTTCCTCTTCTTCTTCCTCTTGTTGGAAGATGACCTGGCTAGTTGGTACTCTCTTCTTTGGTGGTGGTGGAGGTGGTGGGGATCCACCAGCTGCAGCTAATACAAATGCCATGTCTAAGCAAGCAAAAACAGGTCTTTCTCTCATAAAAATGAAAGTCGGAGTGAGGAAAAAAGGTGGGACTTTCATCATTTGGGAAAAAAAATGTTCTAAACCAATGAAAAGTGTTTATTTTACGTCATATGATCAAGCGTTCCATCATTAGGAAACTAAAAGTAAAATGAACCAATGAAAAGTTTTATGAACTAGTCACATGACCTGTTATGTTTACGTTACGCGTTCAGCGCCGCGCCTCGGATCGTTTCTGGGGCTTGGCGTTTCGCGCCTTGGTTCGCGTTCCAGAACGCTTCCGGGTGCGCTAACGCAGCACGTTATAAGGGGCATTACGTAGTAACGCGATACGTTGCGTTTACGCGACGCGTCACGATGTGGCTTTCTAACGCGGTACTTGCACTAACGGAACGTTTACCGGTTCGCAGACCGGCAGCTAAACAAGAAAATATAATTTAAACTAGAATATAAATTGAATTGAAAAACATAAAATACAAAAATATATAAAATATATTTGTGAATTAGAATAAGAATATATTTTAGAGCTATAGATATTAGCTTTTAAAAAACCAATGAAATATAATCCAGTGACTGTATGTTTCTGTAAAGTTAAAATATGTCTTACATATTGAAGAATGAGTGGATGTATAAGTGTCTGGATGAAGGATTTAGTAGGTGCATGACTGACTGTATGACAGAGTGATTAAATGTGTCTCACTGAGAGCATGGGTTAGTGACTAAACTGTCTTAATTTGTGCATCATTATATCTGCTGTTCTGTAAACTGCTGCATGTGTTGATCAGTAGCTATATGATTAACTATATGGGTTATTGATTGGTTGCCCAAGTATTTGTATGGGAGAGTGAGTGTGTGTGTGGGTGGCTGGGAGGTGTGTGACTCTGTGCATAGATGTGTGAACAGTTGATTCACTAGATGTATGGGTTCAAAACTGCATGTGGAAACAGCTGTATGGGTGGTTGACTGTGTGCATGAGTGTATTGGTGAGTGAATGGATATGTCAGTGCTACATGTCAAAGTAAGTACATATGTGAAACACAGTACATGTGAGAGTTGACATATATAAATTACTGTGTATAAAAGCCAGTGAATGTGTGAGTGGCTGCATGGATCATTGAAAACTTGTATCAGTGATTGTATAAGAGAGTAAATATGTGTTAGAATATGTTTGAATAAGTAAGGTGTGTATAACTGTATAGTTGAGGAAATGGAGGTGTGATTGATTCTTTGCATGACTGACTAAGTGTATCAGTATCTCCATGGATGAGTGAAGTCTGTGAGTATCTGTTTACACTGAGTGTATCTAAGGTTATATCAGAGTCTGAAGAGGTTCATCGTATTATCACATGAATGATGTCATCAGTGATGTTGTCAGTGAAGTCATTTGAGATGTCATCAGTGATGTCATCAGTGATATCATTTGAGATGTCATCAGTGATGTCATTTGAGATGTCATCAGTGATGTCATCAGTGATGTCACTGGCCATGTCATGAATGATGTAATATGTGACATCATCAGCAGTGGATTGCGGGTGCGCGATATATATTTATTGCAACTAACTATATATGTGAATTTCTATGGTTTTGTGCGAGTAAATTAAGGTTTTGTAAATGCTAATCCGTAACTATATATGGTCTATAACCTATGGTTTTTTCAGTGAATTTTCAAGGTTTTGTAAATGCTAATCCCTAACTATATATGGTCTATAACCTATGGTTTTTTCAGTGAATATATATATATATATATATATATACACATATATATTAGGTTCCACACTTGCCAAAGCTTTAGGAAGCGCTCCCCATCGATCAAAATAAGGCGGCAACACCATCACAACTTCCTGGGTAAATTAGATTGCCTACGCGTTTCAGACATCAATCGTCCTTCTTCACAGGCAGAGCAACCCCCAAATGAAAGGCAAAGACTGCTGCTAGATACTTCAAGTCCCTTTTATTGCCCACAGGTGAAGGCTCGTAAGTATGAAAACATGGCATTCTGGGAGCAGCAGTTTAAAATTAGCCTCGTAGTTCATAATAAACAACAAAGTCACTCTAAAGATATTATTTTATCAATTCCGCCATTAGTGAGCTTTCCAGAAAATGTAGACAGCGTTGCTGTTGAATTTGAACTACGGGAAGAAATTCAAAAACTGCTGTTCCTAGAATGCAATGCTGCTAAACTTACGAGGCTCCACCTATGGCCTATAAAAGTGATATGTGATACTAAGTAGCAGTCTTGGTCCTTTATTTTTGGGTCGCTCTAGCCTGTGAGAAAGGACGAATATTTCGTTTGAAGCGCGTAAGGCAAAAGCAATGTATGTTTCCAGTGAGATGCGGATGGTGTTGTAGTCTTACTCTTTGACTGATGAAGAGTGTATCCTAAAGCTTTGACACCTGTGAACCTTAATATATATATGTATATATATATATGTACATATGTGTGTATAATATGCATATAGAAATGTACAAAATATGCTTAACATCTTACCTGTGAGATAAAGTATTCCAAATGTAAATTACCACTTTGTGAGGTTACTCCTGATGTTATACCAGCAGTGTAATGACAACCAGTCATTTGACCAGAAGGGTGCCCTAGTCAAGGTCTAGTGGATGATGATGCTGAATAATGACATACTGTTACAAAGGTGCACGTGGGTGACAATGCATTGAACTGCTCCGGAAGGAAGTACTACTGCAAGATTAAATTGCAAGGGTAGTAGTGTCACTACTCAGAATGCTGACGCTACAGTATGTAAAGTTTATATGCTAACCTACAGTTTAGACTAGGCACAGACCAGCTGGTAATAAATCTCTCAGCAGGCATATAATTGTCCTCCAGTGGATGCCCGGTTCTCATCGGAGAGCTTGTATCTCCTTCCTGGAGTGCATACAGGGATCAGGCCACTAACACCACTAGGCAATTCATGATATTGTGCTTTGTCCCTTTTCACATCTGATGAATGTCATGTAAGGCCTAACCTGGCCTAGCCTACCCCTTGACTACAGGGACTAGGTTACCAAAAAAGCCCACTCAAAAAAACATGAATAAGATACTTCACATTTTAAAGTGAAAATGGACAAACAAGAACTGGATGATACTTTTAAATAGATGGTGTGGTTACAGACCTCCTGCCCTTTGAAGTTGATAATAAAACATGTGTAACCAATGGAGCAATATTTTTGTAAATGATATGTAGTCCAAAATAATTATAGCAACACATTTTTTGTTACTGATATTCAGACACACAAAAATATAGGTAAATCAAATCTTTGGAAAGGTATCAGCATGATCTTTAATAAAGAAAAAATTGAACTTTAAGCATGAATCAGTTGATTATGGAAATGAGAGTTTTTAAATGGGTAAAGGTATATGTAGCACACAAAAAGTAATGTAGAGATGGTAAAAAAGAATACCAATAGCAATCACTCATCATCAAGTTTTAATCATCAGTCAAGTTTATATAGAAGAAAGCTATTCTTTGGAGAAGGAAGTTTGTTTTTTCTTTTAGACAATGGCCATTATACAACCCCAGAGATAGATAAATAAGATGAGGCTTGAGCAAACAAAGATCTGAATCACAGGTAATAGATCAAGAGACAGAGGGAAAGTCCTAGTAAGGAACTTAACCCTGGAAAAAATTATCAAAAACAGTATTTAAAGTATTAAAAGTGGGATTGGTGTATTTACCAATAAAGAAACATATTAAATTAAAAAGTCAAATTAGCTTTTGATTTTTTTAAATCAGCATTTGAAAACATACTTTTTGAATATAAAAACAGAATGAAAGAGAGCCTAATTAACATGAATGTTTAGAACTGACGTAAAACATGTTTTTAACCAATTCTCATATAAAGCTTTAAAAATCTTTGAAACCTTAGTGCAGTGTTCTCCAAAGTCAGTCTTGGAGGGCTGGATCCACTTCAGATTTTTAAGATAACTACATTTATCTAAATGTGGAAATGCTAAAAATCCTCCTCCTCCTCTAGGACCAACTTTGGTGTACCATGCCTTAGTGGAAAGAGATAATAGTAAAATAAGGTCAAAAATGTATATTGTTATGCTCAAAATGGGCAGCACATAAAAAAAGTTTTGGTAGCATTCAATGGATGACTGTTTGAATTGTGTAGTGGACCAGGATGAGAATTGTGTTGTTCTCATGAATATTTGAAGAATGCTCATTATATGACTAAATGTTCGTGTCTGGACATGAAAATTATAAATTTTGAAATATGAGTATATTACGACTAGGGCTGTCGACCTCAAATCTGGGGAATCAGGTTCAAGTCTCGGCAAATTTGTGATTCTGGGCAAATCACTTAATCTCCCCATGACTAACAAAACAAAAAAATTGAATGTGCAACTGATGCTCATGTAAATCGCTTTGATACTTGATCCCTTCGGGTCAAGTTTGCGCTATATAAAAATTCCAAAACAAAAAATACAACTGATCATAACTGTCTGCTATTTACGTGAAGTTTTCAGTCAAAAAGAAGATTGAAAGCTTACTGTATAGCCAAATAATAAGCGTAAAGCAAATTATTTCGAGGGAAAACAGATTTTGGAAACATGTTGAAAAATACTTAAGAATGCAGGTACTTTAAACAAGTTATGAATATTCTATGAGAGACAGATATTTTATATGTGTTTTATAATACATGGCTAATCATTTCACCTACTGTGTAGTAGTGTATCTCCTGATTAATAACTTTTTTTTTGTATCTGTCTAGGCTCCCCAGAGCATGTTTTCCATTCATTTAATCATGTTGGTATTATCATGATAAACATTGTAAAATAACTCTATCTGGCAACTGTAACACTTTGACTTAGTATAGGATAAATAGCATTTGGTCTTGTAATTTAGAATCAACCTTATTTTATAAGGAAGACTGAAGATGATTAAAAAGTCCAGCACAGAAAGTAAAGAAAGGAACAATTAAGGAAATCCAGAGGATACAGTGATTTAAAAAAAGAGAAATCTCCAACATGTTCAATTGAGAATGTATATGGATCAGAACAGTGAGCTACCTCTATGGAATGTATTGAACTGCTTGGGCTTTCCTGGCAGCAAAGGCTCAGGAGAGCAGGCTTAATAGGATTGCCCATCATTACCTCTACACTTTCCTGCATTGATGTGTAGCTAACCCCCTTCTGCCCACAGGCCCAAGGTCAATGAATTGGTAGTGTTATGAAAGGATGGTTATCTGGTCAAGTGGTCACAAAGATTTCATTGTTTGCACCTCACTGTTGCACCTTACCCTGACCTGTTGTGGACCTCCTGGTGACAGGGGTTCAGGATAGAAATAGTTGGAAGGAAGAAAATAATCTTCTCTCCTTGTCTGACACTACAGCTTGGCTCCACATGCTTCTGCACAATGGCCCATGATTTGTGACTTGGTCATATAGTTAATATTTCTATTCTCGAGCGTATCAAATTTAGAGTGCGATTCACGGGGTGCACTGTGTTGTTATTGTTTTTCTTTTGCAATATTTTGTTTCTATATACATTTGCTCAAATCCTATGATTTGGTTCCTATTTTTCAGTTCCTATATCTGTATACTTTAAAGTGTAATTAAAGTTAATTTGACCAAAATACCAGTAGTGTAGGACGTTTCAGCTTTATTGTAACTGTGATAAATGTGATCTACTCTTTTTAACTTACTTCACCACACCTTCTACCAATCTACCCTTAAGAATATAGGAGGCTTGGGAAGTCAACTTTCCTGGAAGGGCTAATTGTGCTTTTAGGTTGCTTTGTGGTAAGGGACATTTGCAATTTCCCCTTTCTTACCAGGTATGCTTGAAGTTTGCTTGGTGGTTGGGGCTGTAGCGTCCTCCCCATCCTGTGCACCCACCAATGACAATGCCACATACAGAGCTTGGTATTGCAATCATTTATTTGTCTGTGTATAACCGCTAACTCAACATTCTAAACCTGCATTCACTTCACAATACTCTAACAGTTACGTCACAGTTCTATGGAGTCCCTCAGGAGCCAGAAGGGTTATGTCATTTCTAACTCACACAACACTACATCTCCTCCTCTGTTAAATAAAAAAATTAACATTATATATATATATATATATATATATATATATATATATATATATATATATATATATATATATATATATATATATATATATATTAAAATATGTATATATATATATGTGTATGTATGTATGTATATATATGTGTGTATATATATATATATATAAATATATATATATATATATATATATATATATATATATATATATATATATATATATATATATATATATATATATATATATATATATATATATATATATATATTTATTTATATCAAAGCTCCAGGTTGCCCGCAGGTTAAGGACGCACTCCGACAGCGGTCAGCTTCAAGCTTTCATAAGGTAAGACTGCTACTTCATTCTGATGTGCTTTCAGCGATGTCGATTTTGGCCTGACGCGTTTCTGAGCTTCCTGCTCTCATCAGAGGCTCGACATATTCACGTGCTGCATCCGACACGCCCTATCAATTACCATTAGTCCGCCCTTCAATGGCTTACTCAGATGAGATTAATGCTTTCATTGTTATAGTTAGGACCCAGTTTCCATAGGAAATCCACAACATTCTATTTGGAATAACTTTGGAGCCGGTGGACGAATCTTCGTGAATTTCTCCAAGAAAATGGGCTGCTAAGGGGGTGATTCGTCAAGTGGGGGCCGAGAAAAAAGGGGGTCCCAAAACGTGTTTTCCCCATGCAATATTCCATAGGGACTTTTAGCCAGGGCTACAGCCCGAACGGCTGAACGGAATTACACATAAACTGGCAGAGAGGTAGAGTTCTGTTAGCAGATTGTGCTTTTTGTTAAATGGTGTAAATCTGTTCAGTAGTTTCTGAGAAAATCATGGCGATATCTAGAGACGGAGTTCAGTACGCGTACTGAAATCTGTTCAATTACGAGCGCAAGCTGCATGCTGATTGGCTGTAAACTGTCAGAAAGTGTTGGCGGCCATCTTGTGCCTCGCTAGAACCGAGTCACAAGAAAACAGTAAAACAAAGTTGAGAATTAAGGGAAGGGGGTAGGGTTGAGACATTGTGACCCTCTAGGCTTGCTCAGGGGGTCGTGCATGGATGTTTAGGCTCTATTTTTTATTTAATTTTTTAAAAGAAAAATCGTGGCCTACGCGTATGGAAATACGTACAATTACGAGCAGGAGCTGCATGCTGATTGGCTGTCAATACTCCAAACCAGGAAGTGTTGGCAGCCATGTTGTTTGTTGAGAGAGCAGAGTCACAAGAAAACAGTAAAACAAAGTTGAGAAATAAGGTAACGGGGCAGGGTTAACACATTCTCAGCCTATAGTCTTGGTCAGGGGGTGGTACATGGATCTTTAGGCTCAATTTTTTATTTTTTTTAAACAAAAAATGTCGGGGTACTCATGCAGTCCGTTTTATTCATTAGGTCCCGGGTGGGCAAATTACGGGGACAATTTTTCTGCATAATGGGGGCTCGTAAGGTGCCCAAGCACTGGGGAACGGCACTCCTCTGGTTTTATTTTGAAGTGTGCGGGGGGGTTACGGTCCTACTCCCTGCAGTCTCGGTGAGCGGCACCCCTCTGGTCCTTTTTTAAAAAAAAGATGTTTTGAGCTCTCTCTCTCTCTCTCCCCGTACACGTCGCGGGGAATGCCACATTTCTGGGACAGTGATATGTAAAATGACCTTCAAGCTCCGGGTACGTGCATTGTCTGGAGTTTTTAGGTCTCGCCTGTCGATGCGCATGCGCATCGAGCAAGGCGAGAGTATTGCGAGTTATCCACTCTTTATCCACACTGCAAGGAATCGTGGCGATTCCTTGCAGTGCCCGTGACTTTTAAGGTCAATGCGCATGCGCATTAAGCTTATGCGCATGCGCATTGACCTTAAAAGTCACGGGCGCGTGCATGTCCGTCTTTGTTTACCCGCTCCGCCCCCTCCCGCCGTGTCGCCTTGCCTACTCTCTTCCACAGCCTCCCCCAGCTCCGCCCCCTCACTACTTGATTGCACGGCCGCTAGGCCGTGCCTCCCCTACTCTCCTCCCCCCTCCTCCTCTCCTCCCCTGCCATGCCCCTGATCTAGATTGTCCCCGTGTCCCTCTCCGCCCCCTCACTACTTGTTTATATCACCCAGCTTTTTCCTCCGCTGTTCCTTCTCGTGTCATCGTTCTATGTCACACATTTTTTTCTGCTTTTCACACTCCACCGTGCCTTTTCCCCTCTCCCTCTTCTCTTCCCCCTCCCCTTTGCTGTGGCTTCTGTCCTCTACCTGTTCTGTCTCCGTTCTGTGTTCTTTCCTCCGTGACTGCCCCCTCCCCCTTTCTCTCATGTCTCGTCTACTTTCTTCTTCCCAGTTTAACTTCTCTCGCTATTTCTCTACTTTCTCTCGCCAGACGCGCGTCCTCCTTTCTGAGTTGCAGCTGCTTCTCCAGGTCGTTGGCGCCCATAATGTTCAACTCATCTAATCCACGCGCCCCCATTAGCTCGTGTCCTCTCACCTGTCTCGTTTTCTCCACGCTCACTTCTCATAGCGCATCATTTCACTCTACAGTCTCCGTGTGCTTGCATACTCAGCCCTGCCACTCTCCCTTTGGTCTTGCCGTTCTGTGTTCTTTCCTCCGTGACTGCCCCCTCCCCCTTTCTCTCATCTCTCGTCTACTTTCTTCTTCCCAGTTTAACTTCTCTCGCTATTTCTCTACTTTCTCTCGCCAGACGCGCGTCCTCCTTTCTGAGTTGCAGCTGCTTCTCCAGGTCGTTGGCGCCCATAATGTTCAACTCATCTAATCCACGCGCCCCCATTAGCTCGTGTCCTCTCACCTGTCTCGTTTTCTCCACGCTCACTTCTCATAGCGCATCATTTCACTCTACAGTCTCCGTGTGCTTGCATACTCAGCCCTGCCACTCTCCCTTTGGTCTTGCTCTTGTCAATTTTCTCCCCTTCCCTCCTTCTCCCCAGCCCGTTTCACATCGACACATCACTCTTGCTATAAATTACGCTCGTGCCCTGTCCCTTCCACTGCATTCCGCTCCTGAAGCTCTGTTTTGAGTATTATTAATTGTAATATTTATAGCGCTTAGAAACAACTGCAGTTTAGTCCGAAACACTATTATAAACTCAAGTTCTCTGCCCCGCCCTCCCTCTTTCACTCTTGGTCTTTTGCCCTCTCTTTACTCTCCCCCCTTCCTCTCCCCCTTCTTTCCGTACTATCATCTAGTAAAGCCCAGTCTGACTCGTTACACATGATTTACAAATGGTGATTGGGAAATTAGCTGAATACCGCATGTATCACTGTTTTAACACGGCATGATCAAACGAGTGACTGACTCGAGCTGTGATAGATAACCAGAGATCAATCACCCCAACCCCCCCCCCTTATTGGAGGCACCTAGAGAGGGTCTTCCTAGACAAGGTTCAATAACAGAGACCCAGGAGCCTCACAGGTATGTTGATCTAAAGTTCAAACAATGGCAGTTATAATTTCCTCAGGCAAATACAAATAATTCCATTTAACGACTTAAAAACTATTCTTTATTGTTCCATAAAATACATTTGCTTATAGCCAGTTGTACAATTGCTTAAAGCCAAAGTGTTTCCTTCTCATGGAACCTCTCCAGGGCTACAGCGAGACACGCATACAATTACTTTCATGGATGTGTCAGTCTCATCGCGCCAGCCATCTGTTCCCCAGCTTGGATCTCCTGGCTACTCCTCCCCTAATTATCCGCACATCAAAGGCTGCTCCCGCCCCCTGCTTCACACAAATGCTACCGAGAGCATTTCCCGCCCGGCCGCTTTTAATTTCATTTCGCAAGCAGTTCCCCCTCCTCCCTCTCCTGACTTTCACATGCACATACCACTGCTTTATAAGCAGGAAATAGAATTCTACAGGAAACAATACTACCGAAGACCATTCGAGGGTGTGAGCTCAATGCCACCGAAGAGTACGTACAATTATTATACTTAAAGTTCAGTCAACTACCCTTGATGCACGGACAACCTTTGAAGAAAATGAAAAGCATGTACCCTCACCCTCACCCTCACTCACCCTCAACCCCTCACCCTCACTCACCCTCAACCCCTCACCCTCACTCACCCTCACCCTCACTCACCCTCAACCCCTCACCCTCAACCCCTCACCCTCACTCACCCTCACCCTCACTCACCCTCAACCCCTCACCCTCACTCACCCTCACTCACCCTCACTCACCCTCAACCCCTCACCCTCACTCACCCTCAACCCCTCACCCTCACTCACCCTCACTCACCCTCAACCCCTCACCCCCTCACCCTCAACCCCTCACCCTCACTCACCCTCACTCACCCTCACCCTAACTCACCCTCACCCCCTCACCCTCACTCACCCTCACTCACCCTCAACCCCTCACCCTCACTCACCCTCACTCACCCTCACCCACCCTCACCCTCAACCCCTCACCCTCACTCACCCTCAACCCCTAACCCTCAACCCCTCACTCACCCTCACTCTCACTCACCCTCACTCTCACTCACCCTCACTCACCCTCACTTACCCTCACCCTCACTCACCCTCAACCCCTCACCCTCACTCACCCTCAACCCCTCACCCTCACCCCCTCACCCCCTCACCCTCAACCCCTCACCCTCACTCACCCTCACTCACCCTCAACCCCTCACTCACCCTCACCCACCCTCACCCTCAACCCCTCACCCTCACTCACCCCCTCACCCTCACTCACCCTCACTCACCCTCAACCCCTCACCCTCACTCACCCTCAACCCCTCACCCTCACTCACCCTCACCCTCACTCACCCTCAACCCCTCACCCTCACTCACCCTCAACCCCTCACCCTCACTCACCCTCACTCACCCTCACTCACCCTCAACCCCTCACCCTCACTCACCCTCAACCCCTCACCCTCACTCACCCTCACTCACCCTCAACCCCTCACTCACCCTCACCCTCAACCCCTCAGCCTCACCCTCACTCACCCTCAACCCCTCACCCTCACTCACCCTCAACCTCATGCTAAAGATTTACAAAAAAACCCATAAACAATTCTAAAAGCACTAACTCTAATGCTGCGAGACCTATTGCATTTCTAATGCTTGTTTATTAATGTTGGGAGGGTGGGCTTGATAATACATCCTTGTAAATTCCCATAGAAGCCTATGATCTGGTGTTAACATGTGCTTCTATGGGAAATAACAAGGTCGTATTATGAAGCTCATTATCGCCGTTTTATCGTCAGTTTTCTGCCAATAAAACGGCGATAATTTTAACATTGGTCCTTGATAATATGCATCTAAGTTTACTGGTCATACGCGTATGGAAATACGTACAATTACGAGCAGGAGCTGCATGCTGATTGGCTGTCAATACTCCAAACCAGGAAGTGTTGGCAGCCATGTTGTTTGTCGGGAGAGCAGAGGCACAAGAAAACAGTAAAACAAAGTCGAGAAATGAGGAAACGGGGCAGGGTAGAAACATTCTGGGCCTATAGTCTTAGTCAGGGGGTGGTACATGGATCTTTAGGCTCAATTTTTATTTATTTTTTTAAATAAAAAATGTCGGGGTACTCGTGCAGTACTTGTACGCGGTGGAAAAGGTAAAAAGAAAGTAGAAGTCCTTTTTATTCATTAGGTCCGGGGGGGGGCAAATAACGGGGGCAATTTTTCTGCATAATGGGGGCTTGTAAGGTGACCCAAGCATTAGGGAACGGCACTCCTCTGGTTTTATTTTGAAGAATGTGGGGGGGTTACGGTCCTACTCCCTGCAGTCTCGGTGAGAGGCACCCCTCGGGTCTTTTTAAAAAAAAAAAAAAATGTTTTGAGCTCTCTCTTTCTCTCTCTCCCCGTATACGTCACGGGGAATTCCACATTTCTGGGGCAGTGATATGTAAAATGGCCGTATTATGAAGCTCATTATCACCGTTTTATCTGCAGTTTCCTGCCAATAAAACAGCGATAATTTTAACACCGGTCCTTGATAATATGCATCTAAGTTTACTGGTAAAAGAAAAAGAGCAATGGGCCATATTATCAACAAAATGCGATACATTATCGTCGCTTTTATTGGCAGAAAATTGCTATTAAAGCGGCGATAATGGGCTTGATAATATGCCCTTGTGACTAACCATAGCAGCCCAGGTTAACATCAGTACTTGGGCTGCTATGGGAATTTACAAGGGCCTATGGTTTTTTAATAATGTTGGGAGGGTGGGCTTGATAATACGTCCTTGTTAATTGCCATAGAAGCCTATGTTCTGGTGTTAACATGGGCTTCTATGGGAAATAACAAGGCCGTAATATCATGGTCATTATCGCCGTTTTATCGGCAGTTTCTTGCCAATAAAACAGCGATAATTGTAACACCGGTCTTTGATAATATGCACCTAAGTTTACCGGTCAAAACAAGAGCAATGAGCCATATTATCAACAAAAGGCGATACATTATCGTCGCTTTTATCGACAGGAAACTGCAGATAAAGCGGCGATAATGGGCTTGATAATATGCCCTTGTGAATAACCATAGGAGCCCAGGTTAACACCAGAACCTGGGCTGCTATGGGAAGTTACAAGGGCCTATTATTAAGCACATTATCGCCGCTTTATCAGCAGTTTCCTGTCGATAAAAGCGACGATAATGTATCGCCTTTTGCTGATAATATGCTCCTTCATTTCTATGATAGTATGTAAAGCTTTCCTTTTTTTTGGTGTAGCAGTTGTACTCTCTTCGCATGCTCAGCGTAGTTTCGAAGCCCACGTTTTCTTTTTCTTCAAGTTCAACAAGCAAACCTTTCTTTATATCAGTTAGTAAATCTGTCGCTTTCTTTTCCTGGTTCGTGTGTGTCATCCGCTGCTGTACTTTCGTACAGTATTAATAGTCATCTTTTTTATATATTTATTTGAAAGGTTGTGACTAGGCGCCAAACGTTAATTACGTACTCCGTCCATCGCCATTTTAGTAGTTTCTCACCGTTGTTTTTATTATATCTGTTAGTTAGAACTCAGTAATTTTCAATCCTAGTCTTGAATATCTTACTATAGTATTTCAACATTATTTTTATTTTGGTGGGTCATACCCCTCCCCCACAAAATAAAAGAAGTATGTAGTTTTTTTTTTAATTAACTTTTATTAAACAATAAATATAAATGAAACTCAATTATAACCATATTAGGACTGGAAATATAACTTGAAATGAAAACAAATTTATATAGCGCTACTAAGCCCAATGGGCGTCAAGGCGCCTAACCAAAAAGAAACTAGCTGTAGCAAATATGTTCTCATTGTGGGTAGGCCTTGATAAAGCACCAAGTTTTGAGCGCTTTTTTAAAAAGGGACAGAGATGGTTGGGCCTTAATCTCCAAAGGGAGAGAGTTCCACAGCCTAGGAGCAACAATGGAAAATGCTCTACTGCCCCAATGGACCTTCCTAGCACGGCGAACCACAAGCAGATTCATCTCCCAAGATCTGAGGGTTCTAGTAGGCATATAACGAGTTAACAGGGCACCTAGAGGGTCCAAAGGACCATCGGCAAGAGCTCTATAGGCCAAGCACAAGATCTTAAAAGAGATCCTCAGTTGTATAGGGAGCCAGTGCAGGCTCTTTCTGGCCATTGTGGCAGAGGATGCATTAGGAAGAGCCAAAAGAAATCGTGCAGCCGCGTTCTGTACGACCTGAAGGCGCTGAATGAGTCCCTTGTTGGAGTCTGCATAAAGTGCGTTACAGTAATCCAACCTGGAACCCACTAATGCAACCGCAGTCTGTTTACGTGCTAGAGGAGAGAGATAGTGCAAGATTCTTTTGAGGATTTTAATGATCCCCCAACAAGTGGCCACTGTTCGATTGACCTGTAGAGTCATGGACAATGATGTGCCGAATATTACGCCGAGGTTTCTGGCTGATTGGGAAGGAGATGGACAAGTTCCCAAAGATGAAGGCCACCACTCACTAGACCAGATATCCTGGTCCTTGCCAAAGACCAGAATCTCCGTTTTATCGCCATTCAACTTTAGGGAGTTCTGGATCATCCAGTCAGAGACTGTCTGCATGCAAGTCCTAAAGTTGACTGCGGAGGTGGTAACAGAGTGAGCCAAAGACACCATGATTTGGGTGTCATCGGCGTATGACACAACCTCCATCCCCTGCGATTTTACTAACCTAGCAAGGGGGGCCACATAGATGTTAAATAGGGTCGGACTCAAGGCCGACCCCTGTGGCACCCCATACTGCAAGGATTTAGCAGGGGAGAGGAATTCTCCAAGCATGACTCTGCTCTCTTAGATGTAAAAAAGAGTGCTGAAGGTTCAAGGCCAGACCCGCAATCCCTGCGGGTTTAACAATGTTATAAACAAATTGTGAAATTGATTCCAAAAGGTGTCCGATTGGTAATCTGCAAAAGAAAAAAGAAAATTAGAGTTTAGAATTATGTAGATGTGAGTAAATGAGCTAAAACATTACGGGGCATATTATCAAGAACGGTGATAAAATTATCGCCGTTTCAGCGGCAGAAAAATGCAGCTAATGCGGCGATAATGGGCTTGATAATATGCTGTTGTGAATTCCCATAGCAGTCCAGGTTCTGGTCTGCACCTGGGCTACTATGGGAATTCACAAGGGCATAATATCAATCCCATTATCGCCGCTTTAGCTGTAGTTTCCTGCCGCTGAAACAGCGATAATTTTACCGCCGTTCTTGATACTAATGCCCACATGCATCAATCGTTTTGCGATTCCAAATTTGCGATTTTTACCGAATCGCAAATAAGGAATCGCAAAACGGAATACATTATTGAAAGTGCATAATATTTGCGATTCGGTAAAAATCGCAATTTTTACCGAATCGCAAATATTATGCGAATTCCAATTTGCGATTTCGCAATTCCCAAGGCCCATAGGAATCAATGGTAATTGCGAATTCGCAAATTGGAATTCGCAAAATGTTGATGCATTCCATGGGTGCAGGGGGGGTCCAAAGGACCCCCCCCCCTGCATCCCTGAAATGTATTTTAAAATGGATGTTTCACACACACATGTCCTAAGGACATGTGTGTCTGTAACATGACAGTGTTTAAAATGCTAATTTGAGCATTTTAAACATTTTTCAAAAATTACCACGAGGTTCAACCTCGTGGTAATTTGCACTTGCAATCTTCAAGATCGCAATTTTTTAAAGAATGTTGCATTGCATTTAAGGAATCGCAAAATTAGCGATTTTCAACAAAAACCAATGATGCATCTCAAAAAGCATTTTTGGAACCGCAAACGGCCGATTTTAAGGAATCGCACTGTTTGCGACTCCAAAAATGCTTGATGCATGTGGGCATATGCCCCTACAAGTTTTGGTAATGGTACGGTTTTACGTGTGCAGTGTGACTCGTACATTCCAGTTCTGTTATAGTGCCGCGTTCAAGTGGTGTCTATATGGAAGTGCCTACTGCGTTACTGACGCCCGTTATGGTGACTTATTTCTAATGCATTCCTATGAAGGCTTTGTAGATCTAGGCCTCTGTGCTTACCGTTGTATTAACCTTGCGGGTAAACATTTCAGGCAGTTGGTATCACAACTTATTCTGAACAATTCTTCTACACGTCTACACGTCCAAGACAGCAGTGTCTCAGTTTAAGGAGAAAGAGAAATGATGTCACAGAGAGTGAGAGAGAGAAAGAGAGAGAAAACAACATTAAAACTGTGTCGCAGAGTCTGGAGTTGAGATTTTTTCTTGAAAAGTCAGATGTAGATTTACTAGCTCCTTGCATCACTTTACCTATGTTAAAAGCGACTCAAAAGTGGCGTAATAAGGTTGTGGATCTGTTTGTCAGACTGCTGTAACCTATCTGTTGTCACTGCTCGGAGGTAATTATAGATTTTACAGAGTAGGTGCTGTACACAACTCACTCTGGTTCATAATATCAAGCCTGGGCGCCAAAATTATCGCCACTTTATCGGCAGGAAAGTGGCGCTAAAGTGGCGATAATGGGTTTGATAATATGCTCTATGGAATTCCGATTGAAGCTCATGTTAGATGTCCTTCACATCTAACATGAGCTTCGATAGGAATTCAATAGAGCATATTATCAAACCTATTATGGCCACATTAGCGGCAGTTTGCTGCCGATAAAGTGGCGATAATTTTGTCACCAAGGCTTGATAATATGGCCCTCTCTTGTTTAACAAATAAAGCTAACACTACAGTTTTACAAGTGCAGTGTACCTGGTACATTTTACTTGTTATAGTGCTGCATTCAAGTGGTGTCTAAATGGAAGTGCCTACTGCGTTACTAACGCCCGTTATGCCAAAATATTTGTAATGCATTCCTATGAAGTATTTATAGATCTAGGCCTCTGTGCTTACGGTTGTATAAACCTTGCGGCCAAACACTTCAGCCAGTTGGATTGACAACTTAATTTCAACAATTCTTCTACACGACCAAGCAGGCAGCAGTGTCTAAGTTTAAGGGAGAAAGAGAAATGATGTCACAGAGAGTGAGAGAGAGAAAACAACATTAAAACTGTGTCGCAGAGTCTGGAGTTGAGATTTTTTCTTGAAAAGTCAGACATAGGTTTACTAGCTCCTTGCATCACTTTACCCATGTTAAAAGTGACTCAAACGTGGCGTAATAAGGTTGTGGATCTGTTTGTCAGACTGTTGTCACTGCTCAGAGGTAATTATAGATTTTATAGAGAAGCTGCTGTACAGTACGCCCTCTTGGCAATAATTTCAAGCCTGGGCGACAAAACTATCGCCACTTTATCGGAAGGAAAGTGTAGCTAAAGTGGCTATAATGGGTTTTGTAATATGCTCTATGGAATTCCAATCGAAGCTCATGTCTGATATCCTTCACATGTAACATGAGCTTCGATTGGAATTCCATAGAGCATATTAATTTTGTCACCCAGGCTTGATAATATGGCCCTCTCTCGTTTCACAAATAAAGCTAACACTACAGTTTTACGAGTGCAGTGTACCTGGTATATTTCAGTTGTTATATTGCCGCGTTCAAGTGGTGTCTATATGGAAGTGCCTACTGCGTTACTGACGCCCGTTATGGCGACTTATTTCTAATGTATTGCTATGAAGGCTTTGTAGATCTAGGCTGCTGTGCTTATCTTGTATAAAGAGTGCGGCCACCGGAGTTAACCATTCGACTTGAACTCTGCTTCTATACATCAAAGTATATTCAGTAAGTTGCAGAGAATTCCATTGCTGTTGCTCGATAGGCCGTGGTTGCTTCTGAATGATGTTTGTTGAAGGAAACAAAAGGACATTTTATTAGTCATCGTAAACTGAGTTGCGTAACTACTATCAAAAGTGAATTTTAATGTGGGTTCTTAATATTCAGCAGTTAAGACTGTAGCAGCTTCAGCAAACAAAGGAAGATCAATAAGCTAATAGAGGCCTGGGACGGCCTTGTGATGCAGAAAAAGAAATTCTATCATGGACGCACAATTAATATTAATAGAGGCCTAAGCACCTGGAATAGTACAGAAATACGACACAAAAATGTATGCACGCACAATTTTTAAGATTAGAGGTGTATAGGACCTCGTGACTTATAAAGAAATATTTCAATTATGTAAGTACAATTTAAAACAATTGAGGGGTAGGAAAGCCATATTAAGGATAAAAAAATAGAATTATGCATATACAATTTACAGTGGAGGCTGATGTTGTGACGCCTTCTCTTACCTTTGCTTCTGTCGTCTTTTGTTGTGTCTTGAAAGGCTGCGGTTTCGCTGAGTCTGGGGTGTTTTCGACAGTCTGTCTGTCACCGCAGCAGAGGCAGGCTAAAGAGAGCGGGCTCACGTCAGTCCCCGCATTATATGGGAACCGCAGGGGCTGACCAAACCAAGCCCAGGGCCGTCATTGGTAGCGTTTTCGCGGTCTGCAAGAATGATGGCCCTAGAGGGCATGCCATTGGGTAATGTATTGGTTTCAAGGCTAAAGGATAGCAAGCATGCTAGGTGGTGGCATGTGGGTAGTGTGGGCGGGCGTGCACCACGCATGTGCAAGTATGAGTGTGTGCACTAACAATTACCAACAGAGAAAGATTGGGGCGGTGTTATAATGTACGCAGAGGCAGGCCCAGAATCGGATCTGCAATGAGTCAGCACTTCTAATCATTCTCCTTAGCGCGCCCTGAGCTCTGATTTGTCACTGAGAGGGTGATCACACCATAGTTTGTACTGCTTATCATACTCAGCGTGTACCCGCGCATACAGTACGAATATGCTTTGACGTTACGCGTCGCATTAAAGCTTCAATGTGACGTCATGTACGGCGTTCTGTACGCGAAAGGGGGCCACGTTTCTACTTTGTTTAAAACATGTATGTATTTTATGTACATACTAAGGGCAGACATTTGGGATAACTGAATTTTTTTTAATACTTGTAATAATCATATATTACTTTTAAAAAGAATTACACAAATCGCGGTAGAACATCATGCGTACTCGTATTGAAAGAGCTGCGCAAGCGCATCATAAGCGTGCGCAAAGCCATGTGACTTTAAAAGTAGAGATTTGATTTGTACATAAGTTTTCCTACCTCAACTGTTGAAAGTTCCGTCCCATTTTAATTATTCGACTTTGACTTTCTAAGGAGAATCCTCTCAAATAGAAGGAAGATCACAATAATATAAGCAATGGAGTCATCTTCCAGCAGTTCTTCAGAGGGAGATTTCATTCCTGAAGAACGTCCAAAGAAGAGGAAAGAAGTTCTAATTTGGACGTTTTTCACTTTTCCAGAAGGTCAAAAAAAGGTTAATGCTCCAAAAGTAACCTGTAAAATTTGCGAAACAACTCTTTCAAGGGGTGATCCATGTAAAAAATACTCCTTTCGCACAGCAAATATGGTGCGACACATGAAGAACTTGCACCCCAAGAACTTTGCTTGAGCTGCAAGACGGAGGTTGCACGAGAACCCACCTGCTGCTACACCAAGCACATCAACTGCGGCAGAAGCATTTTCAGCAAGCAGTCCACACCCACATATTGATTCTGACTTTGCTAAAGTTAAAATTCTATGCATTTATTGCGATCAACTTTTGTGTTATGGGGAACAGTCTATAGACTTGATGAAACACAGGATGCAGGATCATTGCTGTCCTCGACATTAGTTGTTCTTTTTTTCATTCTTTTGTTCCGCTTGGAATTTGTTGAGAAAACACCAAAAAAATACAAAACAAACAAAACTGTTCTTTTTAGAACTACCTTCACTGGTCAAAGATAGAACTATTTTTCAATGTAAGTGTGTAAAAGTTTGTTAGAATGAACGTGTAGTTCATAAATGAATGAATGAATATGTTACTTGTGTATGGAGAATGTGAAAGTGCAGAACTATAAGGAACTGCTACAACATAAATCTATAAGGTGTTTATCTATAGTATACTGTAGTATGTCCGAAGCACTTGAATGTATCATATGTATATAAATATGTTACAAGTCTATGTTTCAATTTGCGCTGCTGGTGAAAGTGCCTGGGTGAATTTGTATGTGCTAGGGGCGGATTTACAATCCCCTTGTGCCTCTTTTACACAGCCGTTGCGTCACTTTTGTAACACAGCGGAGGTGCAAAAGATGTGCCATGGTGTGTGCTATTAACAATGTGACGCATCTGGAGGGTGTATTACATTGTAAAGCGCTGCACCAGAAGAGGCTTTCTTGTGCAGAAAGGGGTGTAGCAATGCCTCCTAAAAGTGACTGAGTGAAATGTATAACATTTTATTCAGTGACTTTTGAGCTTATGCTGCATCAAAACCTTGCACATGCTTGAAGCAGGTATAAGGATTGATACAGCATTGTGAGCATAGGGCCCCAAGAGAATTGCTGGAGCTGTGTTATACTTACAACCGACGTCAAGCAATAATTCATCCAAAAATTACTTTGCAATTTAGTTTTGTTATTATTTTATAATAAGAATATGAATAAGAATATGAAATGTAATCTAAAAAATAAAATAAATATAAATATTTATATTAAAAATATAAGAAATTAGTATAAAAAGAAAGACATAATATTTAATACATTTATAAATTATCATTTACTAAACCTTTGAAATTCACTGAAAAAACCATAGGTTTCACGCACGTTATAGTTAACTGAACATTTCTCTCATAAAAAACTATAACTTGCGCGCCCGCAATGCACTGCTGATGACGTCACATATTACATCACTCATGACATGGTCAGAGACATCACTCATGACATCACTGATGACATCTCAAATGACATCCCTGATGACATCACCAGGTAACCACGCTATGCCATTACCAGGTAACAACGACCGCCAGGTAACCACGCTATGCCATTACAACGCAAGTCTTTACATCGACTTGCGCTAGATGGCGTGCTAACCTTAAAAATAGTGTAGTTTACTATCCCAACACCTTCCCTACTGATAAGTGGACTGGAGTTGGAATAGTAAATTACACTTTTCTAATGTTAGCACGCCACCTAGCGCAAGTCGATGTAAAGACTTGCGTTGTAAAGGCATAGCGTGGTAACATCGCAGTCCTTATAACAAATGCGATGTAACAGCACGCGTTGTAATAACACCCGTTGTAACATCATACAACCATATATATAAATATATATATATTGAAAATAGGATTCCAATCCAGATACGCTCCTATGGAAATCATCCAGGCACTCACGAATATCGTTTTCTTAGGCTTCTTTTATTATAGTTACAGCAGTGTCATCAACGCGTTTCGGGTTCCCTTGATCACAATATAATGAGATGGTTTACACTGACGAAGGCGGCAACGCCGAAACGCGTTTGTAATCCTTGTTATGCTGCAGAACTATGAATAAAATGGCTAGCCACGCTAAAACGACTTCGAGTGCTCTTCTTTGAGACAAGTCCCGGGTACGAAGGGGCTAAAGTGTTTGAAAAGATATTGCGCACTCCACCGTGCGGCGAGAGGCACCCGTGATCAAGTGGAGCGCAGCGGTTGGTGGAACCAGCATTCAAAAAAATATATATATGTATATATATATATATATCCACGAACAGTCCACTCCAATCAGGCTAGACAGAAGACCAGCACGCCATACCTTCAGCTTCAAAAGTTTATTAAATTCGAGCCCCTACCCCCACAACAGACTCGTTTCGCCCGGAGGCTTCGTCAGGGCGAAAAAAAAAAAAAATATATATATATATATATATATATATATATATATATATTCACTGAAAAAACCATAGGTTATAGACCATATATAGTTAGGAATTCGCATTTACAAAACCTTATTTTACTCACACAAAACCATTGAAATTCCATATATAGTTAGTTGCACTAACTATATATCGCGCACCCGCAATCCACTGCTGATGATGTCACATATTACATCATTCATGACATGGTCAGTGACATCACTGATGACATCACTGATGACATCTCAAATGACATCACTGATGACATCTCAAATGACATCACTGATGACATCACTGATGACATCTCATTTGACATTACTGATCACATCACTGATGATATCATTCATGTGATAATAGGATGAACCTCTTCAGACTCTAATATAACCTTAGATACAATCAGTGTAAACAGACACTCACAGACTGTCACTCATCCATGGAGTTACTCACACACCTAGTCAGTCATGCAAAGAATCAATCACACCTCCATTTCCTCAACTATACAGTTATACAAACTTTACTTATTCAAACATATACTAACACATATTTACTCTCTTATACAATCCCTGATATAAGTTCACAATGATCCATACAGCCACTCACACATTCACTGGCTCTTATGCACAGTTATTTATATATGTCAACTCTCACATGTACTGTGTTTTACATATGTACTTACTTTGACATGTAGCACTGAGATATCCATTCACTCACCAATACACTCATGCACACAGTCAACCTCCCATACAGCTGTTTCCACATGCACTTTTGAAACCATACATCTAGTGAATCAACTGCTCACACATCTATGCACAGAGTCATACACCTCCCAGCCACCCACACACACACTCAGTCTCCCATACAAATACTTGGGCAACCAATCAATAACCCATATAGTTACTCATATAGCTACTTATCAACACATGCAACAGTTTACAGAACAACAGACATAATGATGCACAAATTAAGACAGTTTAGTCACTAACCCATGCACTCAGTGAGACACATTTAATCACTCACTCATACAGTCAGTCATGCACCTACTAAATCCTTCATCCAGACACTTATACATCCACTCATTCTTCAATATTTAAGACATATTTTAACTTTACAGAAACATACAGTCACTGGATGTTGTCATCAGTGATGTCATCAGTGATGTCATTTGAGATGTCATCAGTGATGTCATCAGTGATGTCACTGACCATGTCATGAATGATGTAATATGTGACATCATCAGCAGTGGATTGCGGGTGCGCGATATATAGTTAGTGCAACTAACTATATATGGAATTTCAATGGTTTTGTGTGAGTAAAATAAGGTTTTGTAAATGCGAATTCCTAACTATATATGGTCTATAACCTATGGTTTTTTCAGTGAATTCTCAAGGTTTTGTAAATGCTAATTCCTAACTATATATGGTCTATAACCTATGGTTTTTTCAGTGAATATATATATATACATACATATATAAACATATATCATCTGTATATCTATATAAATACAAACATAAATGCATGCATACATATACTTATATGCATTTTAGGGTTGTTAGGGCGTTTTCGTGTGTATTATGTTGCTTTTTTAGGGCTTTTGGGTCAATTAAGTAGGGTTCCCAGAGCCTAGGGCTGAGGGGCCGGTTCAGTTTCGTGCGTATTGGTGTTGGCAAGGTTTTGAGGGATTTTGGCGGTTTTTGGTCGAGATTTGGCCGTTTTATGGCTTTTTTTTGTGTTTGCGAGGGGCGCGTATTCGGGTTGAAATTCGTCCCCGTTCCAGTGGATGGATTGGGCTGAATTTTGGTGAGATGTTAGGAAATCGCTGGAACTAGTGTCCAGCCAAGTTTGAAGCGGATCGGAGCAGTGGAAGTGCTTTAAAGAGCAATTTTTGTGCGGAGTAGCGAATTGCCATGTTATTCAATGGGAGTTTTTGGTGCGCATGGAGAAGGTGAATTTGGGGTGTTCCAGTTGCGCTAGAGGGACGGGGCTTGGGTGAGCTGTAGGGAGTGTGGATCGGCAGGTGTGCCGAATTTTTGGGATTTGTTGGCTGAAGGGAAGGGTGTGCTTGGGCAAAGTCGATTTGGTGAAAACGGTGCGTTATTTACATGAAAGTTGAAAAAACACTAATAAAAGCAAAGCTAAAAAGCCACCTCATTACAAACAGAATGGCTTTAACTTAAACGAGGGCGAGATCTATTGCATTTTCAATGCTTGTTTACTTTGGTTCCATCAAGAAGGCATTCAGATGTGTCACACATTTGCCATAAATTCTGAATGTTAGCACTCTAGTTGCACATTAGATCACTGTAGTAAAGCTACTGCTCACCAGGGACGTCTGCTGCTGGTATTCAAAGTGCATGTTTCAGTCTGCATGTCAGAATTTTTTTAATGAAATAGAAGAGGATTTGAGAAGTCACTCAAAATGATCCCTAATTTTTCTTTCTGAAGCACTAATCATACTTTCTATGGCAAAATTAACCCCCTCATGTTGTTCCTTTTTAAATTGAGTGTTTTCAGACTTTCCACTTCATTCCAATCAAGATGGCTTCTGGTGTGCCATACTTTTGTCATAAGTAAGACTGTTAGCGCTCTAGTTGTTCTTTAGAACACTCTGGGACATTCTGTCATTGGGCTATACTTGGGGTACATCTGGGTGATATTTGGGCTACATTTAGGCTCTTTTGTCTCTGGTGGCCATCTTGGGAGACTATGTCAGAATTTTTTAATGAAATTGAAGAGGGTTTGAGAAGTCACTCAAAATGTGCCCTAATTTTTCTTTCTGCAGCACTAATCATAATTCATATGGCAAAATATACCCCCTCATTTTGTTCCTTTTTAAATTAAATGTTTTAAGAGTTACCACTTTATTCCAATCAAGATGGCTTCAGGTGTGCCATACCTTTGTAATAAGTAGGACTGTTAGCGCTCTAGTTGTTCTTTAGAACACTCTGGGACATTCTGTCATTGGGCTATACTTGGGCTACATCTGGGTGATATTTGGGCTACATTTGGGCTCTTTTGTCTCTGGTGGCCATTTTGGGAGACTGCATGTCAGAATTTTTTAATGAAATAGAAGAGGATTTGAAAAGTCACTCAAAATGTGCCCTAATTTTTCTTTCTGCAGCACTAATAATACCTTCTATTGCATAATATACCCCCTCATTTTGTTCCTTTTTAAATTAAATGTCTTAAGAGTTACCACTTTATTCCCATCACGATGGCTCCAGGTGTGCTATACCTTTGTAATAAGTAGGACTGTTAGCGCTCTAGTTGTTCTTTAGAACACTCTGGGACATTCTGTCATTGGGCTATACTTGGGCTACATCTGGGTGATATTTGGGCTACATTTGGGCTCTTTTGTCTCTGGTGGCCATTTTGGGAGACTGCATGTCAGAATGTTTTAATGAAATAGAAAAGGATTTGAGAAGTCACTCAAAATGTGCCCTAATTTTTCATTCTGCAGCACTAATCATACTTTCTATGGCAAAATATACCCCCTCATGTTGTTTCTTTTTAAATTAAATGTTTTAAGAGTTACCACTTTATTCCAATCAAGATGGCTTCAGGTGTGCCATACCTTTGTAATAAGTAGGACTGTTAGCGCTCTAGTTGTTCTTTAGAACACTCTGGGACATTCTGTCATTGGGCTATACTTGGGCTACATCTGGGTGATATTTGGGCTACATTTGGGCTCTTTTGTCTCTGGTGGCCATTTTGGGAGACTGCATGTCAGAATGTTTTAATGAAATAGAAAAGGATTTGAGAAGTCACTCAAAATGTGCCCTAATTTTTCATTCTGCAGCACTAATCATACTTTCTATGGCAAAATATACCCCCTCATGTTGTTTCTTTTTAAATTAAATGTTTTAAGAGTTACCACTTTATTCCAATCAAGATGGCTTCAGGTGTGCCATACCTTTGTAATAAGTAGGACTGTTAGCGCTCTAGTTGTTCTTTAGAACACTCTAGGAGGCTGCAGTAGAACACAAAGGAATCAACTGACAGTCTCTGTCCTTGTTGGATGTACATGTTTTACTGAGAATGTCAGACTTCATTTTCACATGACTGAGAAAGATAATGTGAATTTACAGAAAATATGCTTTCAGTTTAGCTTATAGATCCCCTTCCAAACCACTGTGGGAAAATCATGAGATATTAGTTTTCTTTCAAACAATATTCATGATATCACAGCAGAAGGTTTTTTCACATGGTAAAATCACCTTAGAACCCACCACAATTCCTAAAACGAGTATGGTACCATCAACAAATGATTTATAATGTAACTAAAGTCCTAAAAGCCTCTATTAACTACAATGCTTTTTAATGAGGTGCTATCATGTATATTGGTCCCAAGATGGCTGCCAACACTTCTTGGATGAAGCGCTGACAGCCAATCAGATCAGATGTGTGGTTAGGCTCCGCCCAGATATATATCTTGTTTTGAACCTAAATTACTCAAAATCCACTGGAGCACATATATTGAGACCTAGCAAAGGCACATCGGGCTAACAGTCCCTACAATTTTGCCAAGTTTCGTGCAAATCCATTCAGCCGTTCGAGCTAAAAGTGAGGCCAACCGCCCTATGGAAATTAACATGGGAAAAACACGTTTTGGGACCCCCCTTTTTTCTTGGCCCCCCCTTGATGAAACCCCCCCAAATTGTCAGGGGCTGCTCAGAAACAAAATGTTCCATTTTCCTGAAAATTTCAGCCAATTCCGTCCACAAACGCCAAAGTTATTAGACATAGAATTTTCAAAAATCCCATAGAGAAAAAATCCTAACTATATATACCTACTGGCGACCGCCAGTAGGTAATATATATATATATATATATATATATATATATTCACTGAAAAAACCATAGGTTAGAGACCATATATAGTTAGCTGGACATTTTATTGATATAAAACCAATGAAATTCCATATATAGTTAGTTGCACTAACTATATATTGCGCACCCGCAATCCACTCATTTGAGTTGTCATCAGTGATGTCATCAGTGATGTCACTGACCATGTCATGAATGATGTAATATGTGACATCATCAGCAGTGGATTGCGGGTGCGCGATATATAGTTAGTGCAACTAACTATATATGGAATTTCATTGGTTTTATATCAATAAAATGTCCAGCTAACTATATATGGTCTCTAACCTATGGTTTTTTCAGTGAATTTTCAAGGTTTTGTAAATGCAAATTCCTAACTATATATGGTCTATAACCTATGGTTTTTTCAGTGAATTTCATTGGTTTTTTAAAAGCTAATATCTATAGCTGTAAAATATATTCTTTATTACGTGACGTATCACGTAGCCACGTGAGAAGCCTCATGACGTGTCGCATAACCGTGACGTATCGGCTCTGCAGCGCAAACAAAACCCGTAACGTAAGCGCGCCGGAGCACGCTTACAGATATATATATTTTTTTTAACCTTAATTAGACAAAATCCACATGTGCACATATCTTGAGGCCTTGCAAAGGCACATCAAACAAACAGTCCCTACAATTTTGCCAAGTTTGGTGGAAATCTATTCCTTAAAATTTTATTTTACTGTTTCTCTTGGTTTTCCCCTTTTTACGCTTAGCGGAACGCTACCCGGTACGCAAACCGGACGCTCCAAAAACACAAGATGGCGGACTCCCGTTACGCTGCCGGTTAGCTGCCCGGTTCGCGTACCGGAAAGCGCCTCTACCGCGAAAAATCGCAATTTTTTTTTCTTTTGCCCCGCGGGGGAACTTTAATAGCCCCCTCATCAATCCTAGGGGGTCAGGAGGGGTCTACCTTACCCCTTTCCTTCATTTCCACCTTTTTTTTTCCACCTCTTGTCTCTCGATCCTACCGAGAGACAAGATGGCGGCCGCTCCGGACTGTTTACAATGTCGGCAGCGTAACGGGAGTCTGAGGAGAAGCTGATTGGCTGTCAACATTGTAAACAGTCTGGAGCGGCCGCCATCTTGTCTCTCGGTAGGATCGAGTGACAAGAGGTGGTGAAAAACGAAGGGGGAAATGAAGGAAAGGGGGCAAGGTAGACCCCTCCTGACCCCCTAGGATTGATGATGGGGTTATTAAAGTGCCCCGCGGGGCAAAAGAAAAAAAAAGAAAATTGCGATTTTTCGCGGTAGAGGCGCTTCCCGGTGCGCCAACCGGGCAGCTAACCGGCAGCGTAACGGGAGTCCGACATCTTGTGTTTTTGGAGCGTCCGGTTTGCGTACCAGGTAGCGTTCCGGTAAGCGTAACAAGGGGAAAACCAAGAGAAACAGTAAAATAAAATTTAAAGGAATAGATTTCCACCAAACTTGGCAAAATTGTAGGGACTGTTTGTTTGTTGTGCCTTTGCAAGGCCTCAAGATATGTGCACGTGTGGATTTTGTCTAATTAAGGTTAAAAAAAATATATATATCTGTAAGCGTGCTCTGGCGCGCTTACGTTACGGGTTTTGTTTGCGCTGCAGAGACGATACGTCACGTTTATGCGACGCGTCATGAGGCGTCTCACGTGGCTACGTGATACGTCACGTAATAAAGAATATATTTTACAGCTATAGATATTAGCTTTTAAAAAACCAATGAAGTTCACTGAAAGAAATATAGGTTATAGACCATATATAGTTAGGAATTTGCATTTACAAAACCATGAAAATTCACTGAAAAAACCATTGGTTATAGACCATATATAGTTAGGGATTAGCATTTACAAAACCTTAATTTACTCGCACAAAACCATAGAAATTCGCATATATAGTTAGTTGCAATAACTATATATCGCGCACCCGCAATCCACTGCTGATGATGTCACATATTACATCATTCATGACATGGTCAGTGACATCACTGATGACATCACTGATAACATCTCAAATGACATCACTGATGACATCTCAAATGACATCACTGATGACATCACTGATGACATCTCAAATGACATCACTGATGAAATCACTGATAACATCTCATTTGACATTACTGATCACATCATTGATGATATCATTCATGTGATAATACGATGAACCTCTTCAGACTCTAATATAACCTTAGATACAATCAGTGTAAACAGACACTCACAGACTGTCACTCATCCATGGAGTTACTCACACACCTAGTCAGTCATGCAAAGAATCAATCACACCTCCATTTCCTCAACTATACAGTTATACACACCTTACTTAATCAAACATATACTAACACATATTTACTCTCTTATACAATCACTGATACAAGTTCACAATGATCCATACAGCCACTCACACATTCACTGGCTCTTATGCACAGTTATTTATATATGTCAACTCTTACATGTACTGTGTTTTACATATGTACTTACTTTGATATGTAGCACTGAGAAATCCAATCACTCACCAATACACTCATGCAGATAGTCAACCACCCATACAGCTGTTTCCACATGCTCTTTTGAACCCATACATCTACTGAATCAACTGCTCACACATCTATGCACAGAGTCACACACACACTCACTCTCCCATACAAATATTTGGGCAACCAATCAATAACCCATATAGTTACTCATATAGCTACTGATCAACACATGCAGCAGTTTACAGAACTACAGAAATAATGATGCACAAATTAAGACAGTTTAGTCACTAACCCATGCACTCAGTGAGACACATTTAATCATTCTCTCATACAGTCAGTCATGCACCTACTAAATCCTTCATCCGAATACTTATACATCCACTCATTCTTCAATATGTAAGACATATTTTAACTTTACAGAAACATACAGTCACTGGATGTTGTCATCAGTGATGTCATCAGTGATGTCATTTGAGATGTCATCAGTGATGTCATTTGAGATGTTATCAGTGATGTCATCAGTGATGTCACTGACCATGTCATGAATGATGTAATATGTGACATCATCAGCAGTGGATTGCGGGTGCGCGATATATAGTTATTGCAACTAACTATATATGCGAATTTCTATGGTTTTGTGCGAGTAAATTAAGGTTTTGTAAATGCTAATCCCTAACTATATATGATCTATAACCAATGGTTTTTTCAGTGAATATATATATATATATATATATATATATATATATATATATATATATATATATATATATATATATATATATATATATATATATATATATATATATATATATATATATATATATATATATATATATATATATATATTTATTTTTCATGGCGCTCTGATCATATGTCCCGATTGTGTTTTAGGAAACTGGGGGCAGGCAGTAGAAATGCCTGTGATATGTGTTGGCGATGTAGGAACAACAGCAGTTAGTCTCTATATTGACATTAGTACCTGACAAGCTATGGGCCACATTTGGACATGTGGAGAATCTTGAGTAATGGACTTCCTAGGAAGATGCAATGTCAATTTGTGTTCTTTGCTGGTCACAACATGAAATTGCTCAGCATCGAAGACAGCATCCAATTTTTTTTTCTAGATTGATGTACAAGCACTCGATCTCCTCGAATGACAGTAACGCCTTTTGCATGTTGGCACTAGTCTGCACAGGCTTTCATTTTTCTTTTTACAATCCAAGCCTTTTAAAAAGGTGTCTCCCTCAGTACTTGATCTTCTGTAAATCCATTTAGGTAACTTTGTCGTCATGGCTCACCTGAACATCAAGGTTGCAGGGCTTTCACACATGGTCACAGGAACACACCATGTAGTGAAGATACCGTTTAATCTCTAGATGACTCATTCTTGATTGATAGATGAGAGATTTTCTATCAATGGGAAATGTCAGTACCGATCAACAATCACCATCAGGTGATGTCCATTGTCAAAAGGACTGCAGAAGTCAATGGCAATTATTTCCGCTTCATACTTTGGCAACTCTAACATTTTTACAATGTGTTGAGTGGTTTTTGATGAAAGACAGTTGCATAGATGACAGGCCTTCAATTCTCTTTCAACTCTCTCATCGAGATGGGGAAACCAGACTCGGTCTTGGGGCAAATGATTCCACAGTGTCCTTTATTGGCCTTTTCAATTTTCTGTTGTTGCAGACTCTCCGGAATAGCAATTCCCAAACCTCTCAGGATAATGCTCTCTTGAGTAACGGAAAGTTCATCTTTAAAAAAATTTCACTTCTGATATTCACTGATACTGGTAAGAGGTCAAGGGAGCTGGTTCCAAGACAGATGAGTAATAATGTTTTTTTAGTTTTAACATGTCACAATCATTACACATGGCAGTTACAAATTGTTACAATGAAATGGCAGCTTGTGTGCTACATTTCACCGTGAAATTTATGTATGCTTCAGCCTTCTTTGAAGAGGTGCCCGAGTTTTGATCTTTTCCTGGACGGTGTACTCTTGTAATGGTAGACCCCAGCGTTCAATGTGAGGAGGCATCTTGGCCTTTGTATTGCCAAAGATGGTTAATAATTCTTGATGATCCATCACAAGCATGAAAGTCTTTCCATGCAAAAATATGTGGAAATGTTCACTCCTAAACTTTCTTTCTCAGGTTGTGAATAAGCACATTCAGTTTGGGACAACTATTTAAATCAAGACGAGAGAATACCTTTGCCCCACTCAATTGTGTGATCATGTTCGCAATGTGCTGACCTGGCTGTCGTTCTCTTTCCATTGTCTTGTTTGCTTGATGCATGCCAACACAGATTCATACAGCTCCATTACTGTCCTCTTTGGGTACAACCACTATCGTACAAATCCATGGCGCTGGTCCAGTGAAACGCTCCATTATATCATGTTTGAATAATAATTCTTTCTTCAACTGCTTCCTGTAAATGAAATGTAATTTGTCCGTATCTTTGAGCAACAGGATGGACATCCTCATTTATGTTTAATTGTACCTTCATAGTCTTGAGTTTTCCTAACCCATGAAATAACGAATGGAACTGACATACTATTTCATGATGATCATTCATGTTATAGTTCACTGATATCAGTCCAACATCAGCAGCTGTGCTGAAGGTGAGTAAAGAGGCACTTGAAGTCATACCTTGAAGTACGTGAATAGGTGCTTGTACTTTTGTTTTCTTCTGTTTTTTCGTTGCTACAAATGAACCTTGACTTTTTAATGGGGTTGATGCAGCCCGTGTATTTGCTGTAGTTTTCTATGCCTTAAGTTGGGGCAATGGATGTAGCTCATTGTATTTTTCCTCACACACAATGCTTATTGATGCATCACTGTTGATAATAAAGGTACTGAACAACTATTTACTTTTAGTGAAATCATCAATGTTTGAATGATTTTGGTGCTTTTTCATGGCAACATTTCTTCGCCTTGTATTTTTCTTCACATGCGGCCAGTCCAACATGTGCATATTTTTCTGATGTAAACATCGGCATTATACAACTTCTTCCCACTGGCGTAGCTAGGGGGGCGTTCCGCCCCAGGCAGCACAATTCTGGGGGTGGTGGCTCATTGCGGCAGCCTTTATTATTTATTTGGGGACACTCACTGACACTACTGTCAGTCACAGCAGTGTCAGTGTCCCCAAATAAATAATAAAGGCCGCTGCAACGGGCCACCAGTGCCTCGCGGGTGGTGTAGTTCAAAAGTGAAAGCGCACACTTGACCTGCAGGATACTAACTGCTGCGCCAGTGCACCTGCTGTGCTGCCAATTGCCGCCAGGACATCCAGTGTACGTTTGTACTTGCTTATCTCAGGTCCGTCAATCAATTGTATGACGGAATAACGATTGCCAAAAAAACCAATGCCTCTTTAATTCTGTGAGTATCACGAGTGCCTCATTAGAACGCTTGAGCTGTTAGTTTTACCACACACATGCCTTTCACACGCATGCCTTTACAACGATCTTTTAGTTGGAAAGGCATGCTTGGTTCAGACTTATTTATGTTCGGTAAAAGTTCTTTGATGTGTGTTATTTTTAATGTGTTTATAATTCTTTGTGTTGGGTACCTCTAGTCCGTTTTCTCCCTCAGCATCTGCTCAATGACTAAACACGTGGTTCTATCGAGCGACAGGAAGGGGTTACATTTAAATATCTGGAAATGAACAGTAACCCCTCCCCATGGGCGTGAGCATGCCAAGGCAGAAGGCATCCTCTATTGAATTTTGGTGAAGTTGCCTGAAGGAAGGCCACGCCCAGAGGAGGGAGGAATTTTCTGAAACCCAGAATCAGAGAAGCATGCACTGATGTAGGCTGCCTGATGTTTGAAGCAATGAACCGAAAAGTCCAGAAAATTGTGAAAATGCTATGCAGCCTTAGAAGACAAAGTAAGCTCATTTGTATTTTAATATTTCTAAACGTAATATTCATTTTAATAATTCTCACCGTAATTATAATGTAATGGAAAATGCATTTACCATTCACGTCTTTACAATAGATTTTTCATTGTAAAGGCATGCGTGGTGAATGCATATTTGTTATAAAATACTGCGGGGGAGGGGGGAAAGGCTTGCATCTTAAAGAGGCATTCATGGTAAAGCCTTCGTTGTAAAGGCATGCGCAATTCAGCCTTCGACAACCCCTGGCTTCTCTCCCTGATATCAACCCTACTCATTCTCTTCATCACCCCTCGGCTTCTTTCCCTCATACCAACCCTCCTTATTATCTTTATCACTCCCTGGCCTCTCCCCCTCACACCCTCCTCATTCTCTTCATCACCCCCTGGCTTCTCTCCCTCATACCGACCTTCTTCATTCTTTTCTTGACTCCCTGGCCTCTCTCCCTTTCACGGCCCTCTTCATCACTCCCTGGCTTCTCTCCCTCATACCGACCCTCGTCATTCTTTTCATCACCCCCTGGCCTCTATCCCTCACACCAGCTCTCCTCATTATTCTCATCACTCCCTGGTCTCTCTCCCTCACACCAGCCTTCTACATTCTTTTCATCATTCCCTGGCCTCTCTCCTTCACACCTGCCCTCCTTATTCTTTTCAACACTCCCTGGCCTCTTTCTCTCAGACACTCCTCATTCTCTTCATCACTCCCTGGCCTCTCTCCCTCACACCGGCCCTCCTCATTCTCTTCATCACTCCCTGTCCTCTTCCTCACACCGGCCCTCCTCATTCTTTTCATCACTCCCTGGTCTCTCTCCCTCACACTGGCCTTCTTCATTCTTTCCATAACTCCCTGGCCTCTCTCCCTCACACCTACCCTCCTCATTCTCTTCATCACTCCCTGGCCTCTCTCCCTCACACCCACCTCATCCTCTTCATCACTCCCTGACCTCTCGCCCTCACACCGGCCCTCCTCATTCTCTTCAACACTCCCTGGCCTCTCTCCCTCACACCCTCCTCATCCTCTTCATCACTCCCTGGCCTCTCTCCCTCACACTGGCCCTCCTCATTCTCTTCCACTGTGGAGTGCTGCTGGAGGCTGAGTGAGGTAGCTATTAGCGGTGATACTACGTGTCTCTCGGACCTCTTTCAAGTGCTCGCTGCCCTTATCCCCCAGCTCCCCCCCCCACCAGGGGCGGCAATCAGAGGGATAGCCCCGGGCGCCACAAGCTCTAGCTATGCCTCTGCTTCTTCTTCACTTTCACTTGGTATTGATACTGAAGAACGTTTTGAAGATGATTTGGATGATGATCGACATGGTTTGGTGTCAATTTGCCTTAGATTGTGTTGTCCCTTTGCCTTGTGGGCTTGCGTTGAAAGTCACTTCTGGAATGTTCAAGCTGCCATTTTGTCTTCACGCCATGACACACTCACTTTTTCCTTCAACTTGCAATCCATTACAAAAAGGCTCTCCTTCCCACAGTCTTTGCTAATCTGTCCAATGGTGTGTCATTTACCTTTATAATGTAATGAAAATCAACACCTGAAGCACAACATTTTTCCTTGGAAACATCACTCTGTGTCCTTCTGCCTTCTGCTTTTGCTTACTCTTCATCTTCATGACTGAGTCTCTCTGGCCACCTCTAGCCTCCATGTCAGCTGCTTGCCAATTAGCACGCTCTTCAGCTCCGACAGCCATGGGAACTCCTTCCATACTAAGCATTTCTTTCAGCATTTGTTGTCTAAATGAATCTGATAGGCATCCGCCAATAACTCTGAGACATATAGCGTCCTCATCGTTAAATTAATTGACCCTACAGTGTTTGATGAGAGTGTTCAGTCTCTCAACAAATTTGTCAGTGATTTCACCAACTTTTTGTCATTCTTGACTGAGAATGTAACTTCCGTTTTCTAAATTTGGCAATGGATTGAACTTGATAATCAAGGCTTTTTTTATGTCATTTTGTCAGCTCACAGCATTTTCTTTATGACTTCTTTTACACCTTCGCCAGCAAGATTATTAAGGTATTTGATAATCTTCTTGCTATCTGTTTCTTCTAGTACATCAATTACATCACCAAATGTCTCTATCCAAGCAGTCCATCCGTTGCCAATATTCTGCTTTTTGGAAGGCAGCAGAATTGTAACTATTTATGCGAATGGCTGACACTGAGTGGAGTTCAAGGTGACCCTGTCTGCTGTTCACTGGAACCTGATTCATCCATGACATTTCTAAGGACCTGTGCTGTGCTGGCCTCTGGGTCATATTGGGCAGTCTGGGAACCTTGGTCTCCCTCTTGGTCCCCATTGAAACCCTTCACTTTCCTGAAGCCCTTTGGAGTTGTTCTGAAGCGCCACACCACAGCTGTGGTGGTGCTCCATAAGCACAGCCACATGCACTGTTTCCCAGGCCACTTCACCCTACGCTGTGGGATGATGACTCTCTTTAATCAGTTCTGGTAAGCAGGTGACTGTTTCTTGTATCTGGATCATTTTGTTTTTAGGCATCTCCTACTGTCTGACACTGGTTGATCCCTGCCTCACAGTACTTCTGATTGCAGCGTTATCTTGCAATTTGCTGTTGCTATTTGTTGCTCTTTCAAAGCCTGGTTGTATCCGTCTTTAACACTATCACTCTGTATGATGTATAGCTTTAGGTTGCCTAGTAGCGTGGTACCCCTCTGTATGGCCTTACCAGCATGTTCTTGGCCAATGATTTGTAGACTTCTCAGTGAAGCTTTCATTATCTTTAGAAAAAAGATTAATATTTCATTTAAAAAGTGACACCAAAACAAAATAAATCCAATCAATAGAACAGGAGTTATGAATTCATAAAGTTGTAAATGAGAAATATCGCCTAAAAGATCAAAGTGCAATGTTGGGGCAAAGTCAAAAGTTATGTTTTGACTGCAATAGAGCGTGGTTCGGATACCCGAGGTGGATTCGGACCAGTCTCAGCTTACATTTGGACTTAGAAGAAATTTAAAGAAAAGCGTTATGTGAAAGTAAAGTTCAGCAGACAAGGCCGCTGGCAGTGTCCAAGGACGAGGCGCCATCGTCGGGGAGCTGCTAGATGAATTTGCGTTGAAGATTCTACATTTGAACTTTGTCCCTTTTTTGGAATTCGAAAATCTCCACCGGAACAAAGTTGAAGGCATTTACTGATGACTGCTCGACAAGGCCAGAAGCCCCTTCTGGCAGGAGCCGCTGCACAGAACTTGGTTCTGCTGAGATAAACAAAGCAAGATCTACCGGAAAGTCAGGGTGACCGGCGAGTCACCTCGGGCAGATCAGCAAGCAGGTAGGTCCTGGTCTCCTGTTAGTTTTCATGCCACTTTTTGGTGGAAAGTTTGAGGGTTGGTTTGGTGAAGCACCATTAGCACATCTTCCAAGAGACCAGGACTGGTTGGCAGGACTCCCTTCAGGCAGGGTCCAAATGCAGGGTTCAAGGTTGCCGGAGCTTGTTGCCTCCCTGTAGCTCAGAACAGGGGGCCAGCCAACTAGCCCATGAAATTAGTCTGGTAGTTCTGGTTTCAAGCAGCAAGGCAAGCCTCAAACAGCAGGGCTGGGCTTTGAGGGCTGTGATCTGAGGGTTCAAAGTGGGCCACAAGCAGCAGAGTAATCTTCTGGAATATAAGAAAGTCCTAGTGTCCTCTGCCATTTCAGAAGTGTACTGAAGAGTTGTTCTGAGGGTACAATATTTATAGCTGGAGCCACCCTTTGAAATGGCATTAACTTCCATGCTTTCCTCCATCTGGTTCTGGAAATTCCCTACCTCCCCCTGCTCAGGCTCCAAGAGGACTAAGGTGATAAAAGGCTGCCTTCAACTTTAATTTGAGTGTGCTAGAGCAGTCCTTTGAAATCTAAGTGGGGACAGTAACAGATCTGCCCCTCTAATCCTCGGAGTATGGCCCATCCTGCTAACAATTGGACCCGTTGGTGAGACTCACGCACTCACTGTTATACCAATTTCTCTGTTAAACCAAGTTGTTGGTGCGAGTCGGTAAATCCTCCTGAGAATGAGGTAAATGAACCTGAGATCATAGTGCTATCCCTAACTAGTAGGAAGCGTCCGCAACCGCACTCAAGGAATATCAATTCCCCATATGTATTACGGTAATCAATTGAAATTTTATTTAATTTCATTTTCTTTCGTGAATCCTATTCATTTTCATCACATAGACTCCATCCTGACTATAGGTTAGTAAACATTCTTTTCTTTAACATGGCTGTGCCCAATGCATTTCGGGACATGCCCTTCAACAGGTGCTTGCTCCTACAAAAATAGAAGAAACTAGGCTTTTTGTCTATTGAGGTACATTGCGCAATAATCATAGGGTCTTCCTTAGTCTCCAACAGCTATAAATTAACTAAATGTGGCAACCATGCCTATTCACGTGATAAGTTTCATGCCATCTGTTTATCACAAACATCTCTCTAAAGTGCGTTGATGTCCTATATAAGCGTGTGATATAAACTGTTGAAAATAAAGTAAAGTGCAAAGCTTTAAAAACAAAAAGTGTAATTCCATGCCGGAATCCGTCCACAGCGTGACACCCGATACTTAGTGATACATGCAACAATCCTGCTGTGTTTTGCCTAACAACCGCGATTTACCAGTCCTTATATCCCTAATTTCAAAAGTGCTCACAGATGTAGCGACTTACTTACTGAAATTGTTGACTCGCTAACATCGATTCTCGTCAATGTTCCATCTGCAAGGTTAAACATGTGTAGCCGTCAAGAACTGCGGCATGGTAGCAGCATAGTTTCTTACATTGATAAAGAGTCTAAAGTAATCACTCACCCGTAACGGTCTTCGCAAAGTTCCACTCGTACCCAGCAGGGAAGTGGAATAGAAGTGTTGACGCGTCTGACCTGACCCAGAGTTAAAAGTATTATCATACCCGGAATTGTATCACTAAGTGTGAAATTGGAGCCCAGGCAGGGACCCACAGTTGAAGTGAAAGGTGCATGCATCATGAAAAATGTAAAATCGTATGGCCACTTATGATCCTGCTAACACCTACTTCAACTTTGTCTCACTTTTTGGGAGAAATACACAAAGGTCAACTGCCATTCTATTCACAGTCATTTGACCCTAGACATAGGCTGCAGGCACAAATGGTTAGGATATGAAAATGTCACATTTCTAAAAGTTGCATATTTTGAATTGGGTCTGATAATCTGATTACAACATTAAAGAGAGTTTTAAATTACAAACATGACTTTTCTACTTGTTCTCAATCAAAATATAGCACTTATTGAATAAGGTAACATAATTTTATCCTTTGGGAGAGGTAGGACCTATACAGGTGAAAAACTAATGTAAGAGTTTTTTTTCCCCTACTATGACATGTAAACCTCAGAATTACATGTCCCACTTTCTAAATACAGTGCACCCTGCCCTATGGGACGTTTAGGGCATATCTTAGAGATGACATATGTATTAAAAAGGAAGGTTTAGGCTTGGCAAAAGGTTCATTCTATCAAGTTGAATTGGCAGTTTAAAACTGCACACAGGCAGAAATGCCAGGCCTAAAGAGCTAATTAATTGAGTGGCACAATTAGTTCAATTTAAGTTACCGGCCTTGTGTACAGAGGTCTAAGATCAATCAGTAAAACGACATCTAAGAACCTGAGCCTGTGGAATGTTAGCTTGTTCATCTTTCAGTTCTTCCTTTAGCACTCTCCAAAACATGGTCCTCTAAGTGCACACCACCCAAGTAGTTTCAGCTGTCAATTCTCTAAACTGGGGGACATATGTGAGAACATGTGAGACTCCTTGAGGGATTTCATACAAAGCTTCCTCTGCAGAGGCTTCTCGGTCAGATTCCTCTAACATCTTTTGGAATTTTTCAAAGACGTTGGGATAAATATTCAAGTTAGGGTCTTCAGCGAGAACCAGATGAGTGGCCCAGATGAAAGTAGCATCCAACAACGAACCAATCAGGTAAGAAACATTTGCTCTATTAGTAGAAAACTGTTCAGGATAAAAGGAGAAATGAACCTCTAAAGATTCTTTCAATTTAGTTGGATCACAGGAAAATGTAGGTGTTGAAGGACTAATGATAGAACTGTCTCTAGTCCTCGACAATATTGCTCAGTGAAGAGCAATATTCTTGGTTCTTAAGTGGTCTAACTCCAAAGTCTGTTGCTGAAGAAGTTACCAGGTCCAACGTCTGATCCCTTTTGGGAATTGTAGTCAGCAAACATTGAGGTCACAACCTGTTCCGAGCAGCAATGCTGATAACTTCTGGAGCTGGGACTTGGACTGTTTGAGATATGGGTGACTACTTTCTGGAGCCATGCTGTAATCAAACAAGTGGAATGTGTGATGTACTGGTGCCCTTGAGAATCTGGAAGAGTTCCAGGAGGAAAAAGCCATTTCCATTAAAAAAAAACCTCCTTGCAGCATGAACGTTAAACAGCACAGAAGCAATATTTCACAATAAATAATAGCTTCTTTTTTGTTTACTTTGTCCCCATCTTTTGAGATACTTACAGCTTTATGACCATATTTAACACCTTGGCTGTGGCACAAATTACGCTGCAGTGCTAATATTCTAATCAGTGGGCGTGGTTCGGACGGCCCACGGCCGTCGTGCGCAAATGCCCACCATGACTCATGATGTCCGGGGGTTAATTTGTTGCATTAAGAGGCCACCAAAATTCATCAACACCAACAGCAGGCAGAAGAAATAAAGTTCTAAGTTTTAAACTGCACACCATCACCAGCCAAGAGCCTACAAACTGTCCTGCTTGACGCAACAACGCTTAGCGCACTTTGCACACAATGCCATTGCACTGTTCCTTTAGTCATCTGACTTATTTACTGACTTTTCAATCAGAAGAAAGGGGCTTCTTTATGAGAGGTTTGTGCTGCCAGGGCGTCACTTTTTTTCCACCCCTGTGGTGCAAGTCCCTCAATCATATCTATAGGGCGACGCAAAGCCACACTGCGTGGCTTTGCATGGCATCATAGATATGAAGAAAAGGCAAGCAAGTGCAAGTAACTGCTTTGCCTTACTCTGCATTGTGGAGGAATTCCATGGGCGTTGTGGTGGGTGATCCCATGTATGACTGCCTTAAAAGCTTCTGGCAACAGTAGGTCAAGGTGGTGTTTGCCTACCCAAACAAGGGCCCACCAGGTGAGTAGCTTTAACAGGGAGTGGCTGTTTGGGGTGTGATACACCACAAATAAATACATTCTTGCCTCAGTACTTGGGCCTGGGTGCCCAGAGTCAGGTCTGCTATGTCTGTATTGGATTTTCCCTCTATTTTAGTTTGAGATTCACAGCCCCTGAATATTACTGACCAAGCTAGACCCCTGCTGTCCACAGTCACAAGTTCAGGTATTTAAATAGCGCTGCAACTTCTAAAAAACAATCACTGCTGAGTGCACAAATTGTCAGAGCCCAGTGGGTGGGGCACGTCGTCTGATCCCCCTGTGCCTCCTCAGCAGGAAGGACTGACTTGTTACGACTGATTCAAAGCTACTGGCAAAAATTGGTTAACTTTGCCGAAACAGGACACCTAGTCACAGGTTCATGTATTTCATAAAAAGGGCAACTGCTTCTAAACAAGTGTTCTCTCTGTGTTCAATATAGATGTAGAACCACCCATCACCCAGTTTTCAGTCTTTCAGCGCAAAGTCTAGCTAACAATATCTTTTTCGTTTTTTAATAATAATTGCATGAAAGAGCAAAGTTTAGTGACTATAAAACAAATAAAGCACACGTGTCATAATTACAAAATCTTTATTTAAATTACTGTATAAAAATTGCCACTCATTAAATACTATTGTAGAGATATAACATTCATCATCCTAAATGAGTCAAACTTTCATAAATAAATACATATTATAACATATGTAATTAAAAATAAATCGAAATGTCTATGTTGTGGTATTGAGAAAAAAAATACTATGAGTGTTTATTTATATTTTAAAAATTGGCAATCGTTAATATTGAAATACAGTTTTTATTATATTGAAAGTGAAATACATATCAAAGTCGTGCTGCAGGTAAAAGGCAGCTTTCAAGAAAAAGACACATAGACTCATGAAACCTTTAAACAATTCCAAGACTTAAGAGGTCTAATAAACACCCATTTCACCTGGGAGGTTTTTGCATTTCATGTGTGGCAGCAGATGGGCGAGCACGAAGATCTCAATAAAGATAACAGAATAGGCCACACACACGAATGATTTATGGCCCATCACTCACACAAGTGCACATTTTAATATACAATGTGTACAAAGCTGTATTAGTGCCTTGCATCTGGCCTCTTACGCTGTTTTTAAGACCTTTGTTTATTAACCCACCATATTCTCATTCCGTTTTTATGATTCAAATAGCACTTTTCTAGCAAGAGCTGTATATAATTAAGGAACATAGAAACACAGATATAAAGTGTTTGATGAAAAAAGTATGAAAGTATGCTTAAAAAAGGACAAAATATATTGGCAAGAGAGATGTTAAAGGATTCGATTAATTTAAAACTCAGTAGCATTCAATAAATTACATTATTTCAGTTCTCACACATTAAAAGAAATGCCACTTTGTCAGGAAAATGGACGGACGGCACAAAAATATGAGGGCGGGGGCGGGGGGGGGGGGGGGCAAAAAATGGGGGCTTTGAAGGATAGTAGGAAACTAAGGAGAGGGGTGAGTGGAATGTGATAAAGCAGTGAGGTTACAAGTACACCCATACAAAATTGCTATAACGTCAAAATTGAACGAGTAGATGCTCAAGGATCCAGGTACAGATGTAAGTTGCAAATTGCTGATACTCTCCAAAAGTTATATTGTTCTTTTTGCTCAACGAAATTCAGGCACAAATGTTTTCTTTCAGGGCAGTCCTGAGAGCAATATATTGGGTGCCGGTGACTGGTTTGCATGTGTTTATGAATGATATGCTCTGATGAAAGGCTACCTTCAGGGTAAATCTTATTCTTGTGTCTGTACAATTCCCTTCTTCCCTAAATCTTATTTCCAGTAGGAAACGCCATTAAGCAACTTACTTAGTATAAAGCATTAATTATTGGAATTTTATACAGTCTAAGTACTTCATCTTTCTAGATAGAAGTAAGCAGCTCAAGAAAGGGCAGAAGGATTATGTACATCAACACACACAGATAGCAGCATTTGAAAATCTATGAAGGAAAACAAAAGCTTTAAATCAGAAAAAAGAGACCTAGGCCCTTGTGGGAGTGGGCTGAAAAACGCGAACCCTGCACAAATTCCGTTTGCGAATTGGTCAGAATTATACATTGTGCAGATTATCCCTGGTAATTAATTACTTTTTTTTTTGTTTAAATCTTTTTATTAGGGTTTTTTTTATATTTCCAAGCAAAATCCCTTGCGGGACATACAACAAATCACAGGTCTATCAACATATACATAAACACATATACATAAACAGTGTTCACCATCAGCGATCATGGTTCGACAACAACAAATGAACTCCAGTCTTCGGAGTGCAGCAAATGTGAGAAAAAGAGGGATCTATAGCGTGTCCCCTGAGTATTGCGTTAAACTATCTCATCATTATATGTCGGTCTCGAGTATACCTGACCTCTCACATGGTGTGTGAGCCGAGTCGGAGGGAGTTATTGCCCCCTTCGTTAGTGTGGTACCCTTGTGGAGCTGTGCACAGAATTATGTTTGTGTAACTGAGTCGGGCTTCAAACTGCCGACTGGAACTAGGCTACTAACGATGGGAGGGGGGTACCTCCCTAAAGATTAACCAGGGAATAGAAAGAGGGGGTGGGCGTTGCAGGGGGGGAGGAGAAGTGCGGTAGATGAGGGCAAGCGATCCATGCGGTCAGCATGTGGAGTGGTCATCAGGCAGCGGGGGCTGGTGTGTATGCCGTGGAGAGTAGTATAGCCACACTGCTGTCTACAAATTTTACGTGATACTATCAAGAGTATTTTCATCACTATAACCTATAATAGTGCATTATATTCTCCGCTGTTGCACTCAGTTTTTCCCTTCATTTTGGATAATCTTTATGTTCATCCAGTTCAAGAAAATACTAATTTATTAATTGAGTTCTTCTGTTTCATTAATATGAATATGTGTTAAGTGGACATTACCAAGGTCCTAATAATCGGAGATCTAAATGCAACCGTCTCTAATCATTCTCATACCTCTTTGCGGACAAAGAATGGGAAGAGGATGTTAACATTCCGAGCATTATGTTCACCACTTCTTTCAGGACAAATAAAAGAGGTTCTATGCTGCTAGAGCTTGTAGGAAAGATCACTTAATATTCCTCAATGGGAGACTACCGGGTGATTTTCCAGTTCATTTTACCCATATAGCAGCAAATTCAGCAACACCATTCGGTGTATGGTCTTTGTTCATATATGGTCTTTCAGTATCTACTTGATTTCAAGTTTGTAAAGAATATTTTAAGTGATCATAATTTTCTTCTTTTTACCATAAACGGCTTACCAGGGGATGAGGATTCATGGCAGATTGCCAAACGTGATGATGTCTTATTTAGCGTAGCTAATGGAAAAGTTTTATGGAGCAAGAAATATAAACAGTCACTCTCAGTAGAATTAAGGAAAATCATTGAAAATCTCCTCCCTTCAGGATGGTTAGCTGTAAATATATTTGAGGAAGACAATGGAAAATTGGTGAGGAGAACTCCTAATTCTGCAGATAGCTTCCACAAGTAACTCACAAATCAATCTAATAATCTTAAAAAGCAGTTTGTTTTTAACAAACCTATTTATCAACTGCAAAGAAGGTAACACACCTTTAATTTCATGAACGAAATAAGTGGATCTCTCACCTAAAAAGAAAAAGAACTAGATTGGCAAGATTCCAAAAAAGATGTACCTGCGATAAAGTCTGGGTAAAAATAACAGAAGCAGTAAAATGTAAAAATCAAAGACCCTTTTTGAAAATTATAGGGGAACAAAACAGCTCCTTCTCCAAACCTAAGATAAACAAAATTATGAGCATGGAATGGCAAAAGTATCTCACCTTCCTCTATGTCCTGCAACTCACAGACCTCCAGTAATAGTACTATTGAGTCTAAAGATGAGGATTTAATGGGGAGTTGTGCTTCCCTTCTTTCCTCCATGAGACAGGAAGTGTTTGAATATCTTAAAGCTGCTAGGACTATTGGGGCAAGAGGTCCAGATCAACTGCTTATCTCTATCATAGAAATAGATCTGGACTTATGGGTCACCTATTTTGTAGCACTTTTGCATTTTTGTTAACTGACCAGGGTGGCCCCTAGATCTTGGAGGGGCAGTATTATTATGTTGTTACATAAAATGCCCCACAAACCTTCCTGGCAATTATAGACAGACCACCCTATTAGATGCCACAGGAAATATTTTTCCAAATGTGTTGTAACTAATCTACTTGAATGGGTGGAGGAAAATAATAATATTCCTTTGGTGCAAGCAGGGCTGAGAGTTTGTCACTTGACCTCGGATAATATAAAGGTAATCCATCTTGTACACGGTTTACATAGATTTCTCAATTGCCTTTTACCGCTTAGACAGGCCTACTCTTTCAAAAAAGTTGAGTGTCTTAGGAATAGCAAGTGGTCTCCTAAAACTCATTATTGACCTTTATACAGCTTCCTGGTGTCATGTGATTTTAGGAGGTAAGTGTGGTATGACAGCAAATATTCCAACTAGTAATGGGTTGAAGCAGGAAGGCCTGTTGGCGCCCCTACTGCTTACCCCCTACATGGCGGACCTGCCTGACAAGCTGAGTAAGGCTGCAGGTGATGCCCTAAAATTAGGTTCCTATCCTTTTGGGATTTGCTTCATGCAGATGATATTGTTCTGCTATATTTGACACCCAAATATCTTCAAAACCGGCTTGTTATTCTGTCACCTTATTCAGATAATCAGGGGTATATTCACAAGAACGTTTGGTAACTACCACAAGAGTAGCGTTACGCAACTTTAAATCGCAGACTATTGCGGGAAAATAACACTGTGTCAACGTGGAATTCACAACAAGGCGGTAGCATGCAATAGACACCAGATAACGCTGCAAATGTCTGCGTGAAAATCAATGCCATGCCACAAAATGCGGTACGCGAACTATAAAAAACATGCAAAAATCAGCCACAGGCCTGCAAATCCCACGCATCTGGCAGGACAATGCACCATAAAAACCACATTAAAAATACACCAGAAACAAGCCAAAGCACGTTGCAACATAGATGCACCCTGACCCAGCGCAGAGGCCAACTTGAACCCCACAGCCCCCACACCCCACCAGCAAGGAACACCGGGGTCGGGAAAGGCCAAGGAGAAGAGGGAGAGGAAGACGGGGTGCAGTCCACAGGCAAACAAGACCAGCGTCATGAACACTACCAGCAACTGACCTACAAGCAGAACACCTTGAATGCAGTTCGAGTGCCGAGGAGGCCAATCCAGGAGGCCAATAGGCGAAGGCATTATGTGACAACCTAAGCCAGGCACCAACCCAATGCCAACAGGAAGGCAGCAACGGCGACAAGAGGTGGCAGTCCAACATCACCGGAGGAGCTGGAGGAAACCCAGGCCACACTCATCCGTGTGGAGACGGTGCAAGGAGCAGGGAGTACAGACAGAGCTCGAGAGGACCTGACGCAACACTAACAGGGAGTGCAACGAACAGGGACTGGGTGGACGGGGAGATGGGAACAATGGCATACATGCACAACGAGGCGTAGCACACTGCAGACCCAAAAACACCCTGGATCATGCCCCAGATCCCCTTGGCACACTGCAGCACACACACATAGCACGAACAGCACACCCACATCGACAACAACATAGCATGCACATAGTCGACACTGCAGGACAGAGGACACACTAGCTCTGCACATGCACAGAAACATGCCTACTACATCCGACAGAGCCAGAAACAGTGAAATGGAAATGTACGCATACGACCTCAAATCCGTCATGTAGTCCAAATGTAGCCTTACCCGCAGTAGAATCCAACACCCCCCAAACAGTCACAATGTACGCTGCCATACAGTCTGAATGCAAACTAGCACAATGCGCCAACATATATGTCAACACAAAGTCAACACGCACCTCCCCATCACATCGCAGAGAGGCAGACAACACTTGCAGCAGAGCACAAAATACAACACATCAGAGATGCCGGAGAGGACCACTACACTGTCAACACCGACGCCCTACAACAGCACATGGATATCCCACGCAACTACCACCAGGACCCGGATAGCCAAGCTACTCAGAGGAGAACACTGAGCCTGCAACAGACCACACAGCAGGAAACACCTGCAAGCACAGCTGCTCATGACACTTCACGCACCCACACATGGCACCCCAATGCCAGGTGTCAGCACCCCAAAAGGAGGTGGCCCAACAGGTGTTGGTGGGGGCAGACTCCATGGAATGCAAACCAGGACACACACGTAGGTGTCTATCACCCTCAGGGCCCACCAACACCCCACTAAGGAGACCCACACTGCCATAGAGATACACGCAGATGCACATTCACAGTACAGAACCGCGCCCAGGGGCGCTCAAAGGGCAGTCCCACATGCATGTTGGCCCTTCGTACGATGGCCCTGGCACCTTCCCTTATGAATTGAGTGGGTGACGACGAAGCTACATGTCCAAGCTCCAACCCCCTACCTGCGGTGACACGTCTGCCTCCGATGTACACAGCACAATATAATGTTGTAGGGCTCAGGGCCCACATGCATACTACAAGACCACAGGGACACACGCAGATATCATTTGAACTGGCTATGTACACATGCGCCCCGCCCCTTTATTGGCAGGGCCACATGTGCATTGATGCCTCTGCTGGATGTGTTTGGGGTGAGTGTAAGCCATTCTGCACAGAATGTCTGGTGCTGAACATTGGACACCAGTGCAACAGAAACAGAAAACACATGCAATACATAGTAAATGGCAGAGCCACATGGAGTGAGCCGGAGAAAGTCCAGAGGACAGCCAACATGCAAACAGAAGTGTCCCTGAGCTGCAGTGCACTGGGGTTGGGACACTGGAGATGAGCGTGATCATGGGAAGAAAAAGTCTCGGATTGTGTCCCTTCGGTATGTACCTGTTGTAGATGCAGTGGGGTGTGTTAGACCTGCAACATCTTCCCCATCAACGTTTCAAGCCCCCCACTGTTTGAGGTGACATAGTTGCACTACCGCCCCACAGCACATAACTCCATAAGCAACGGACAACGGCTGCAGTGCACTGAGTCACTGACACCTGGAGCGCTGAGCAGGGCATCAGGCCAATGATGGCATCCACGACAGGTCTGAGCAACTCAATAAGGCTATCAGGACCACCGTTTCAACTCTGGCAGATGGAAGTAGCAGGTGGTCCTTGCGGAGGTGTCATGTGCCACCTGAGGTGATGCGATGTCTTGGCCGGTCTGGACTCGCTTTGGTGTGTGAGCCCTGGTGGGCCACATTTGGGCGCGGAGGCTGCGTACAGCGCAAGACCACAGAGAAATGGCGTTGATGACCCCAAAGCCTACGCTTCAGGGCCCATCCAATGTCTCTTAAGAAGAGGTCCCGGACTTGACCAGCACAGAGTTAGTGGTTCCGGATGTACTGCCGCCGACACAGGCACCCAGGCACAGGACGGTGACTTCCGGTCAGATGGGCCATGCGACCTGAGTGGGTCACCATCAATGTCCGAGGTGTATGTTGCGGAGGGTTTCAGGGGACAGTGGAAGGTGTCCTCCAGGGCAAGACGCCAAAAGGTTTGATTTTATCGGAAAGCAGCAAATGGAGGAGTGGAATGTGACAGCCTCGTTGCCACCGCCAATTCGGTATCAGCTACATGAGGATGAAAACTGCCCCCTAGTCCATAGACTCAGACGCCACCAAAGTTCAACCAGAGAGTGTCCACGAATGTCGGGGAACAGACTTAATGGCACCCGGGCTGAGTGGGGATGCAGTCTGCGATGATGCCGTTACACTGATATGTACTCCGCTATAGCAAATTCATGACTCTGTGACCTACTGGACAGCAGTGTAGGATGGAGGCAGCGGTCAGCAGTGGCCCACAGCCATGTGTTGTTGGCTCGCGATGCACAGCACTAGTGACACTAGGGCAGTTGTTGGTAGTGTACGAACACCTCTGTAACAATGATCCTTGTCTCTCCGCCAAGATGCAAGGCGACATCCTCTTAGGCCTCTGCTTGCCTGCAATGATGTGTAATCTGACTTTGCGTACTCTGTGTTCATTCCAAAATCTGTGACCTACTCGAGTACAGCCTAGGCTAAGAGCAGTATAGGCCGGAGGCAGCAGTCAGCACAGGCCATTCACCGAGTGTCGCCAGCATAAGTTGGTGGCCCCACCAGCCTGCGTTGTTCAGCTTCAGTGGCACCACTTGTTCGGTCACCTCTGTGACTGTGACCTGGCTTTCTTCCAGGCTGAGCCGCATCTACCTCTTACTCCTCTCCATGCGACCACTGGTGTGGACTCAGCCATTCGTGATTCGCTACTAGTTGCTGGATGTGAGACCTACTGGTCCGCAGGGTAGTCCCTGTCCCCCATCCACGTGTCGCCAGCTAGCGTTGAACAAGGTTTGTGGCAGCACAGCTTGCTGGCTGGCGTTGGACAGGGTTTGTGGCAGCACGGCTCACCAGCTGGCATTGGAGAGGTTATGTGGCAGCACAGCTCACCGGCTAGCGTTGGACAGGGTTTGTGGCAGCACGGTTCTCCAGCTGGCGTTGGACAGGGTTTGTAGCAGCAAGGCTTGCCGGCTGGTGTTGGACAGGGTTTGTCGCAGCACGGTTCAACAGATGCCCATATGGAACTATGCCTCACTGATCGAGGTCATGTGCTGTGGTTGCTGTCCCGGATTTGGGGTCACTGCCATGCAGGAGCCATGACACAGTTTCATACATGGGACCCACTGTGCCACAGAGGGTGCCGGTAGAATATGTCAACGAGGAAGGAGTACTGTGGGCCAGCGTCGGGGGAACAGCAGTGGTCTGAAAGCCAGGCCAGGTCGCGGCACTCGGGCTTGGAGCTTATACTGGCACGTGATGGGCCCTCCTTGACACACGTCTGTGTTGGATGCTGATCAGTGTGGCCTGGCTACGTAGGGTCTGCCCAGGCGGGTTCTCGGTCCAGGGGGCTGGGGCATGACAGGCACACAAGATCTCAGGCAACTCTGCTAACGAGGACGGCATGGGCCTTTTGGCAGGGTGGGAGGTGCCACCCTGACAGAGATGTTGGGTTTTCCAGAAGAGGACCACTCCAAGGGCTATAATATTAATAATAATAATAGGGGCATTTATAGAGCGCTGAGTTATGCACACCGGCGTGTCCCCACGCTAAGATGAGAGAGGCGGAAAGCAGGGTTTTTTTAGCTGTAGGGCAGGCAGTTATCTGACATAGAGGTACGTTTTTAATTTAGCTTGGAACCTAGTTTCTACCGGTTCCAAACGTAGATCCACTGGGAGTTTGTTCCAATGGTTTGCCGCTAAATACCTAAAGGATCTGCCTCCCATGCGGGCTTTCTTCACCTTGGGGATCCTCAGCAGTCCCCCACCCGCAGATCTAAGCGCTCGGGCAGGTTCGTAGGATTCAATCAGGCTCTGCAGAGGTCTAGGTGCCCTGCCATTCAAAATCCGATGGCAGGTGCAGAGGGCCTTGTACTCAACTCTGCTCTTCACAGGGAGCCAATGTAACTTCTGCAGGGCCTCCTTCGAAGGCGCAATTTTGGGCAACCTGAGGATCAAACGTGCTGCCGCATTTTGCAGCACTTGAAGGCGACCAAAACTCTTCCCCGGTGCCTCCAGATATAGCAAGTTCGCATAGTCCAACCTTGCGGTCACCAATGCATGAACCAGGGTTTTACGAGCTTCCATCGGCAGTAATTCAAGGACTTTCCTCAGCCTTTTCAGGACCCCAAAACACATGCCAACCACACGGTTGATTTGGGGCCCAAAAGTGAAACCCGCATCAAACCATACTCCTAGGTTTTTTGCCTCCTGGCAAGGGGTGGGGGTCGGTCCTAGACAGGATGGCCACCAAGCCGACAACCAAGCAGACTGGTCTCTCCCCACCACCAGCACCTCTGTCTTGCTGCCATTGAGTTTCAAACAATTCATGGCCATCCAATCGGTAAGATCTTTCATGCACGATCGGAAGCCATCTGCAGCAAGACAGGGCGCATGCGACAGGGAGATGACCAGTTGCGTATCATCGGCATAAGATACCATTTGGAGGCCATGACTCTCTACAATGGAGGCAACAGGCGCTACGTACAAATTAAAAAGGGTCGGGCTTAGGCACGAGCCCTGAGGCACGCCCTGGCCCAAAAGTACCCCTTTGGAGTAGCAGTCGCCCTACCTCACTTGGAAGCTTCTTCCTGTTAGGAAGGCCTGGATCCACCTCAGCGCAGTGTTAGCGATGCCACCTCTGTTCAGACACTGTAGCAAGGTGGAATGTGCTACAGTGTCGAACGCTGCGCTGAGGTCTAACAGGATCAAGGCCATCGTTTGCCCCTCATCTACACCCTGTCTCAGATGTTCTGTTGCCATCAGTAGGGCAGACTCTGTTGAGTGGCGCGGTCTAATGCCAAACTGCGTAGTGCGGAGCAAGCCCGCCTCCTCCACATATTCCATAATTTGGGTGTTTACCACCTTCTCAGCCACTTTGGACAAAAAAGGCAGGAGTGAGATGGGCCTCAGATTTTCTAACACCTCAAAACTAATGTGAGGTTTCTTCCGGAGAGGGAGCACCACTGCCTGTTTCCACCCCTTGGGTAGCATGCCAGACTTAAAGGAGACATCCAGGACATGCCTTATGTAGGGCTCCAAGACCTCCAAGCTGTCCCCCAACCGTTTAGGGGACACCGGATCCAAAGGGGAGCCAGATTTTACAGAGAGACATACCCTGACTAGCTCTTCAGGGGGGGGGAGTGATGAAATTTGTGAGGAGCCCCAAACTCTCCGTGCCCTCAGATGTTACCTCAAACTCAGCCCCTGTGGGGGGAGGGTTAGGGAAGGTCGAGTAGATTTTTTCAACTTTAGTGGAGAAATAGTCGGCGATGCGATCGCATGTTTCCGTCGAACAACTCTCCGGGTCTGCAGACGAGTCTATAGTAGTCAAAGACTTGTAAATGCAGAAGAGCTCTTTTGCCGAGTTCTTTGCCCCTAGAATTTTTCCTGCATAGAAGGCCGCCTTCGACTTTTTAATCAGCCTGTGATGCAGCCGCCTTTTTTCTAAAAACACTTCCCTAGCCTGAGTGTCATATGTTACCCTCCATGCTCTTTCAGCTCGCTTACATTCCGCCTTAGTCCGCCGCAGCTCTCCATTAAACCATGGGGCTGATCTTTCCATGCAGCCGCTCGCGGATGTTCGGCAAAGTGGTGCGGTATGATCTAACGCCTCTTTAATGCGCCTATAAAAACAGCCAATTCTATATCCTCTCCTCCTGGCTGACCTTCCCTTGTCAATGCTTCATTAAAATCCTCCAAGGAGAATTTTGCCCATTTGCTCCTCAAATAGTTCAGGGGTGCCTGACTATGTTTTACGGCCTTAGTGCAATTTATGGAGAATTCCACCAAAAAGTGGTCTGTCCAGGGGATCGGCTCGACTATAGAGACCTCAACCCCTCCCCAGTTTGCAAAGACCGGGTCCAGAAGATGGCCTTGACGATGAGTGGGACTTGAGATCTTAAGTTCAAGCTGAAGGGCTTGCATGTCCCTGCAGAACTCCTCCACTCCTTTATCCCCTGGGCTATTCAGGTGCAAATTCAAATCTCCCAGTAAGAGGAATTTGTCCCTACGTATCGCTGCCTCTGTTATATTCTCTAACAGACTCTCCCTGAACTTAGTACAAGACCCCGGGGGTCTGTATATAAGAAAGCCTTTAATCGTCATTCCCCCATTAACTTTTATGGTGAAAGCTCCCGCCTCACTATCTGCGACCGGGGTCAACTCCAATAGACAACCAAGAGTCTTCTTAAAAATAATCGCTATCCCCCCTCCCTTCCCCACTGGCCTGTCCTGCCTAACCATGGAGTAATTCTCTGGCATAGCCTCAATAATATCCGAGTCAGAAAACTGGTCTAGCCTTGTTTCCGTAAGGGACAGAAGGTCAAACTTTCTTTCCGTGAGCAGCTCGAATATGTCAAGTCTATGCTTCCGCAGTGATCTCACATTAAGAAGACCGCATATTAGCGCGGCTTGCTCCCCAGTACCCTGCAGCACGGTGATGAAGCGGAACCGACAGTGAGCACATTCCGCGTCCTCAATACTCATGCCATGCCTGCATGGATAGGTGGTTTCAGGACGTAGGCTGAAGAGCTGCTCCCTGTCCCAGTAGATTTTACCATCTGGAGCAGGGGTTGTCGCCCTAGCCTGCAGTCGGCCGCGGACGGGCGCAGACGGGCTCGACTTTGGCGACACTTCGGCGCGCCTTCGTCGCGCCCGCTGCGCTCGTCCGCTGCGCTTCCGGGGGTACATCCGCCTTTTGTATCCCTCAGCCTGTCTGCCTCCCAGCCACTAGACCGCTAACCGGCCCCTCGCGCAGCGGAAGTGACTGTCTCTCACCTCCACGCCCTCCGCTCAACGGTGCTAGCCACCCTGTCGGAACGAGGCGTGGAGGAAGGAGGGACAAGACAGCCGCCCCGAGTGCGCCAAGTAAGTCTGGGGAGTGCGGGGGGAGGGGGGGTGGAAGCCTCCGCCGCTAAGGGTTTGGCCCCACCAGAGTGTCCGATCAAATGCCCTGCAAAATAAAATAAAATACTGCGGTGTCCGCTTTTAAAAACGCAAGTTTGCACACAATCAGCAATTTAAAAATGTCAGCGCGCTGGCGCCACCCAAGCAGCTATGAGCCCTGCCACAACCCACTCACCACCACGCGGGCGAAATCTCCAGTGCCTTTTGTATCCCTCAGCCCATCTGCCTCCCAGCCACTAGACCGTTAACCGGCCCCTCGCGCAGCGGAAGTGACTGTCTCTCACCTCCACGCCCTCCCCTCAACGGTGCTAGCCACCCTGTCGGAACAAGGCGTGGAGGAAGGAGGGACAAGACAGCCGCCGAGTGCGGCAAGTAAGTCTGGGGAGTGCGGGGGGAGTGGAAGCCTCCGTCGCTAAGGGTTTGGCCCCACCAGAGTGTCCGATCAAATGCCCTGCAAAATAAAATAAAATACTGCGGTGTCCGCTTTTAAAAACGCAAGTTTGCACACAATCAGCAATTTAAAAATGTCAGCGCGCTGGCGCCACCCAAGCAGCTATGAGCCCTGCCACAGCCCTCTCACCACCCTGTGCTTTTTATTCACACCCCTATCCTGGCCTGGCGTACGCTGGACCATCCCACTCTGCTCACTCTTATGATGGGGGGGCAAAACAGGCAACATTTATGCAAAGACCCCCACTGGCTGGGGTGACATAGATGCGACCACTACAGTCCATACACCAGAGGTGTATGTCGCCGTGGATATGGATGTGTTCTGCATACTGCGGTCTGTCCAGCACTTTGCTGCCACTCTTGGCATTGTGTAATTTGCCAATCATGGTTCTACTGCATCCTTCATGCATGCCTGGTTGCCACCTCTCCCCACATTCAGATATTGTGTGGCTGAAGTGCCATGCTGTTGATTGGTCATGTTGACGGCTTACCCAGGTTACCTTTGTAAGTTGTTCTATCGTGTCTGTTGGGTGGGCATGTTATTGTGCATGTTGATTGTGAGTTTGTGAGGTGTGCATTTTCAGAGTTGTGGATTGCATGGTTGTGGAGTTGAGGTGAGTGGGGTGTTAATTGGGAACTTGCCAAGTGGCTGTGCATTTCCCTTGGTGCCATCCTGGGAAGGCTGGGTGCCGATGGACTGTCGGAGGGTGAAGGGATCATTCATGCTGGCTGTGTATTTAGAGGCGACATTGGTGATGGTCCCACGGTTTTGTGATGTTGCCTACACATTAATGTGTGAATTGTGCTTCCTGTGACGCTGCTTATGTGCTGTTTCACCAGGGGGCACAGGTGGGACATGTGTGCTGTGGATTACCCAAACATGTGTGTGCATCTGGCTATGGCGTAGGGTCCCTGCTTGGTCTCCAGCGGTTCCTGCGCATTGTGTTCTACGTATGGGGCCTGGGGGGCCAGGGTGATGGTGATGTCCAGGACAAGTGTGGGGGACTTGGATGGGGCTGGCTTTGAGACACCACCGACTCTGAAAGGTGTTGGTTGGAGTGTGTCAGGGGCCAACAGGTGCAGCATAGCCAGCAGCTTGGTGTGGGGTTAGATTTTGGTTGTGTTGGTGCCTTTGGCATGTTGGGTGATGATGGCCAGGATGCGTAGGAAGGTTGTTTCAGCCTCTAGTGGACAGTGACAATGTCAGGTGTTTTGCCTGTGAGGCAGGTGCGTTTCCTGGGAGGACCACTGTCTTTGTCTGCGCTGCCTCTGTGGTGGTCCGGGGGGGTGTGCTGGCTGGTTGCTGTGGCCCTCTTGGGTGTCCGGCCTGCATGATGTGTGGCTCCTTGGCATCTGATGCCCTTCCGCTGATGCCCTGGGCTGTGCTCTCTATTGTGGTGCAGCCGTCTGACTTTACACCAGGTCAGAGCAGGTTTAAATTTTCTGCTGCTAACATGCCTTAGCGCATGTTTTGTGTTCTTATCGCCGATCTGTCTGGTCGTTGTGAATATTGAGGTGTGGTGTTGTCGCAGCTTTTTGCACGGGAACGCCTACTCTGCATCTCATTAGCGATAGTTGCAGGGGTGCTCTGTGGCAATGTTTTTTGCGGCTGCTATTGAGGGAAAACTGGTGCTGTGGGCTTTTTACACCTGCTTGTGAATGGTGGGGTAAATCTATCATGACTTTGGCTGCGATAAAGTGCGGTTAATTCGGCGATGGCTCCCTGTGAATATCCCCCTCAGTTTCTAAGGGAAATATTAATAAAACCAAGATTATGTGGTACAAAAAGGCTTCATATTGATATAAAATATAAATGGTACTATAATAACTCTGTCTTAGAAGTTGTACAGTCGTACCCTCATCTAGGAAGAATGTTGACTGCAAATTTGGCAGGCACCAAACATATCGCACACAAGTCCAATAAGGCACATGCTCACCGAAATGCACTAAAATCACTTTATGGAGCAACAGGTAATAGGCACTTTAATCATCTTGACAGTATATAAAATGAAGATCCTGTCGAGCCTCCTCTATGCTACAGAGACAATAAATATTAAGCAATTACATTTTATCAATAAGATGGAGGGGAAGATTCTCTGATCAACTGTTTTTCTAAATTCCATGGTCTCAATAGAAGTGCTAAGGCTACAATTTGGACTGCTGAGTATTCATATGAGGTATTTCCACCATTCTAAAATGGTATAATTGTATCCTTCATGCTAAGGCAAAATCGTTAAGGAGCCTTATGGCCATGGAATGTCACCCTTGTCTCTACTAAGACTAGTCCAGTTATAACTAATATTTCTGCCTCACTTCAGCACTTTTCCCTAACTAATTTCGAGATGAGAATATCATTTATGTGATCTTAAAAGGTTTCTTTAACTTACTATGGCAAACTCCTAGATGGAGAATTATATGGTTGTATGTAGTGCGAAACCACGACTCCAGTGTATCACTCAATCATGTCAGGTAGCAGTACCTCAAGCTTATTTTAATTTGAACCTTGAACATGGAGTGAAAAGATGTATAATGCTTTGTAGGTTGCAATGTCTACCATTTAAAACTGTGACTGATGCAGAAGATAGTTTGGGAGGATTTGTCCTTTGGATTAATTAATTTGTTCTAACATTTTTACATTTTTTAACTCCTTTTCAAAGTTGTAATATTTGTTATATATTATATATTGTAGATTTAATTGTAAGATCTAAATCTTTAAAACAAAAACCTTGAAAAACCTTGAAACTTAGAAGTGTGATGGTAAGTAGGTAGAATTGGTACTGGAAATTTTCAGCGCCTGCCGTGAGAGTGGGTGGTGAAAACTGCAGTGGCATCTGAGAATTATCCTGGGCCTAACACTTTTCCCCCACAATCAAGCACTGGCTTCACATACAAAATCTCTACTATTTCTGGGAAGGAAATACATTTTGATGTTTAGGAATGTGTGAAGTCTCCATGCGTATTTGAGGATTGACTTCACTTTGGTAAATACATGAAGAAATACTTCCACTCCATGCCCACACAATGGATATTGTTTCAAGAATAGTGGTTGAAGAGTGTGTAAAATAATGTATCAATAAGGCTACCTCACAATGGACCTGATTCAAAAAGGCCTCCACACTCATGGTGGAGAAGCAGCAGTTGTGTGGGAGTCTCTACACTCGAAGCAGACTTTCCACAATGAAAATTCTCACAGTAGAGATTCTGCCTCGAGTGCGGCAAATCCCTCATGACTTCAGGACCTCCTCCATGACAGCGGATGCACTTTGTAAATCAGGCCCAATATGTCTTTTACCTGGACCCACTCCGTTCTTCCAGACTATAGACTCCCCATCAGACCCTGCGAGATTAGCAAAGGATAGGTGGCACATCTGAGCATACCTGAGAATTACTCATTTATGGGAGGCAGATTATATATGTCACTGAGAATTGTTGAGTGATAAAATGCACATGCAGGAATGTACTGACAATTATAACCAAGGAACTGGCAAAGTACAGAAGGCTTCATTTTTGTACTTTGACTATAATCCTGGAACTCAGAGTGTAACCTGTAATGGTAGAGAGGGGTCTCAGGAGTAACAATGACACCTATTTTTACAGAAATCGTAGTGAATGCATATTACTTCTTCAGTGAACGCATGGTAGAAATAGGAGCACAGTAAGGTATTTTGAGTTTCTGTATAAAGACATAGGCAAAGAATGGTGCTGAAAAATTAAGGGGAGCAGTGAGCCACTAACAAATAGGACATAGGCAGACCAGCTGTCTTTAAATTACATTTTATTCCTTTCTTTGGCATCTGAGAATTATCCTGGGCCTAACACTTTTCCCCCACAATCAAGCACTGGCTTCACATACAAAATCTCTACTATTTCTGGGAAGGAAATACATTTTGATGTTTAGGAATGTGTGAAGTCTCCATGCGTATTTGAGGATTGACTTCACTTTGGTAAATACATGAAGAAATACTTCCACTCCATGCCCACACAATGGATATTGTTTCAAGAATAGTGGTTGAAGAGTGTGTAAAATAATGTATCAATAAGGCTACCTCACAATGGACCTGATTCAAAAAGGCCTCCACACTCATGGTGGAGAACCCTTCTTTTGCCACAGAAAGGAAAATATGACCATCTCTATGGCACGAGAATATTCAATGCAACATGCCTTTCATTTCTAGCTACAAAGAAAAAAAAGAGCAAAAAACAGCTCCTGGTGGCTTTAATGAGAAGCGGCATGGAGGGAAAAGTGCACAAGGTAAAGAGAAACATGGAGAAAGAGGAAAGAGGAGGAGGGGAATTAAAGAGGGACATGAGAGAGTGTCTGACAAGGTATTGACTATGAAGAAAGAGGGAGGTGGAGGGAAGAATGCAAGAGGGTGGTTGAAGAGTACAAAGGGAGAAAAGGAGGGAGGGTGGAGCTGTTGTGACATGAAGCACACAGGAAAAGGAGGGATAGGGTTGAGGGAACAGAGTGAGATATATGGGAGGGATCCAGCAGGAGCACATAGAGGGTCAGATTTTTAAAAATGTGATGCCGTGCAGAGCAACGTAGTAAGACAACTTGCTGCACTGCTTCAAATAAAGAGGCAGGAATGCACTATATCTATCAAGATATGGTGCATTCCTGCTTTCTCCTTTCAGTGGCACCCTTGCTCTATTGTACAAAGGTGCCTCCTTTGCAGCAGGCTTTTTTGTGCAAGAAGGGAACAGCTTCCAGCAAAAAAACTAAATCCTTATAGACTTTTTGTCTTTCTTAGGGCCTGATTAAGACTTTAGCAGTGCGGCGCAGAGTCAGCCCCGCTGCTTAACAGCAAAGCTGTGGTCAGACCGCCCACCAGATCATGAGTTTTTTTTTACATTCCTATGGTGGTGTTCTGAAAATGGGCATCGCAATGGGAATGCCAAAATATAGTTCCTGCACATCCACTTATTGAGAACACAGCGGTCCCTCCAAGCATCTTGTGGCCTCCTAACTATTGCAACACCTCCAGGGAATGGTGGTTCCCTGGCGGCTGTGGCAGAGCTGTGGCAGTCTGCCCACATGATTAGTCGGGAGACCTCCACCAACATGCCCCCAAAAGTCTGGCGGTCTGATGACCACCAGAGTCCTAATGGGGCCCTAAGTGTGTTGCAGAATGCAGCACACTTAGAAAGAGGAAACAGCAAGGAGAAATAAAGATATTTGTCCCTGTTGCACCTCTAGCAGGAAAGTGTACAATGTTTATGCATTCCCAGGTTTACCAGTCTTGGTCAATCTGGGAATGCTCCAAAATACATCAATAGATTGTGTGGAAACACACACGCTTCAACATTGAAATGCCTTCCCGGCGCAGATTAGCACAAAGCAGTGGCTTGCGCTGCCTTCCGTTACTCGAGGGTTACACCTCCAGGGAATGGTGGTTCCCTGGCGGCTGTGGCAGAGCTGTGGCAGTCTGCCCACAAGAATAGTCGGGAGACCTCCACCAACATGCCCCAAAAGTCTGGCGGTCTGATAACCACCAGATTCCTAATGGGGCCTAAGTGTGTTGCAGAATGCAGCACACTTAGAAAGAGGAAACAGCAAGGAGAAATAAAGATATTTGTCCCCGGTGCACCTCTAGCAGGAAAGTGTACAATGTTTATGCATTCCCAGGTTTACCAGTCTTGGTCAATCTGGGAATGCTCCAAAATACATCAATAGATTGTGTGGAAACACTCACGCTTCAACATTGAAATGCCTTCCCGGCGCAGATTAGCACAAAGCAGTGGCTTGCGCTGCCTTCCGTTACTCGAGGTTTACCAAGTCACGCATGGCACACAAGGTGGCCTTGTATGTCTTGGTACAGTTGACTCAAGGATTGCATTGCCCTTGAGTCACCTCTTGCATGACTCAAGGGCAACACAATCCTATAAAAAATATGGCCCAGAGATTGCTACAGATGTAAAGCAGTCTCTCATGCAGTTCACAGTATGCACACAAATTAAGGTGGAAGCATATAGCCAGCATTTGATGAGAGATGAATGATCCACTGTGCCCCATCTATGCTTGGCAAGGTCTAAGGCCAAGGGGTGAAAGAGAAGGAACAGTAAAAAGCCAGTAGAGAAAAATGGTGTGACACAAAACCCAGTCTAACTATTTGGTTCTGTTGGGCAGCTGCAAAGTCACAACCTATACTTAAAAAATGCCCCTCTGAAAATACTTGTGAACATTAATGCTATCAAAGCAATTGGAATAGTCAAGACCCTCTAAACTTGATGTAACGTAAAGAGGAAGAAAATGGGAAATCTAGATGGGAGTCAGCAGTCCTTGTCTTCTGTCACTAACTGTATGTCTATTTCCTCAACCGTGAGAGCCCTTTGCAGAGCTGTCATTTAGATTAGCATACATCAATATATGCCCTTAAAATAGAAACATGAGCAGACAGAGAGATGGAGGAAAAAATGCTTAATTGTTGCTGGTGAGGTTCAGGCTACATATCCATCATTCAGTGTATACTGTTCAAACCACCATCCTCTTCCTCGGATGATAATGTTCAGAGTGGTACTGTCAAAAATAACATTACCTCTAAGAAAACTATTTTCTGAGTGCCCTCCTAGTATTTCCATTTACACATAAATGCACCACCCGCCACAATGCTAAAAATGCATTACTGCATTTGCATAGACAAAGCGGCAGGCACTGCGTGGTGCTTGTCGCTTTGTTTATGGATATGCAGGGGGGTACCACAGCTACCCCCCTGTGCACCCCCACCTCTCCTTCACTCCAGGGGCCCGCAGGGGGCCCCGGAAGTGAAGACCGCATGCCTTTCCGTGGCGGCATCGCCGCCGCGGAAAGGCATCTCAACAAGCCCATCATAATATGGCTGGCGGTGTCTGATAGACACCACCACCATATTAAACCTTTTCCGCTCCGGTCGCAAGGCGACCGGGGCGGAAAAGTGGTGGATGGTCTTTCCGTCCGCCGCGGTCCCCCCGCCTTAGGAGCTTGAGAGCAAGGATGGCGGGCGGATTGCCCCCGCCAGGCCGGCAGTCGCTACCGCCGGCCTGGCAGGGGCAATCCGCCCGCCAGCCTAATGGGCCCCCATGTTTCCTAACTTGGTTGCATGTCAGAATATAGTTAGCAAAAATATTGCCACAAAGAAACATTGTATCCTAAATATTGGTTACACAAATATTATTCCTGTGGATGTAAATTTTCCATTATTAACTATTCTATTCTTAACTCCTTTAGGGCAATATTTTTATGAACCTTATATATAACAAAATATTTGTATATGACAATATTTTAGTTATAGTATTCTGATACCATACCCCTAAAGCCAAAATGTGTCTGTCTGTTGACTAAACTGTAAATACATTGAGTTAAGAAATTAGTTAGAGAGAGCACGCTCCGAGAGCAACACAAGATGGCCACTCATTAGAGCTCCTCCTGAGAAGCAGAGGAATGCCGTAATCCATGGTCAGGCTTTTCACCTTTATTGACACTCCACCTGCTACACATGATGTCAGAAGTGTTGGGGAGCAGCAAGGGACATTTTTAGACCTGAATTGGGTGTTTTCATTTGTTTTTTTATTTTTTGCCTGGCGCTCCTGTCACATCTTTGTTTTCTTCCCCTCAAGTCAATAAGCAAAGTGTGATTGACCACAACATACAACTGGACTTATTTTACCCACGGTTTGCTTTATTCTCTATCAAAACACTCTTTTCTTCTATATAATATTTTGAGGTCAGCTGGCTCCTTTTTCTGATTATTGTCTTTTACTTATATCTCTAACAATCAGCAGGTTCAATACTTCTCTTCAAGTGGGGCTTTGGTACACTGTTGAGCATTCACAATGGAAAATGCACATTCTTCCAAGACTTTGATCTCTTCTATTTCAAATGTTAATGCTTGTAAAGAGTCTGGAGTTGGAGCCAGTGAAGGCGTCAAGAAAGATGCTTCCACTCCTACGAAAGCACAACTACCCTTAACAAAGGAGGACATTATGGAGGAGTTTAAAACTATGCGACCCATAACGGCTGAGACAAGCACAACCTTGCAGAGGGTTTAATAAAAATTGTCTCTTCTTGATTCAAGGCTTATTGAGATTGCTACTAAAGTGTCCTATTGATTAAGGAAGTAACACAACTGAAGAAACTGACCGAAGACTTGGGAAATCATAATAGATGCAACAATTTGCATATTTACAGCATTCTGGAGGGCTCAGAGCGGCAGGATTACATTTCTAAAGCTTTTCACTCCAACAAATGTTGGCCTAAAATTTTCAGTTGAACTGAACATCCAGAGGGCTCACCTGATTAGTCCTACACAGCCCTCTAACTCTAATATATCAAGAAGGATTATTGCTTTTTTTTACAATGCTCAGATCTCATGGAAGTCCTAACAATGGCCAAACAACACAAACAAATGCTCTGGTCAGGAAATAAGATTTTCTTCAGCCAAAATGTGTCTAAAGCCACTGCCAACCAACGGAAAGAATTCTTGGATTTGACACCAGCGCTAAGATCTATGAATGCTCGATATGGAGTCATTCACCCTTGTTTTTTTAAGGTCACATATAAGGACAAAACAATTACATTCGACAAACCGAAGGATCCCAAGCTGTTCATGCATGCCCACAAGTGTAGAGGAAATGGAACTTAGTAAACCTAGACTTCTATTAATACAATTTCTTAACTTTTACTTTGCTGTTTCTTTACAGATTCTCTATTACCCCCAGTCCAATGGAATTTGATGTAGTTTTCATCAGTGTTCACCTGTTTTTAGTCCACATTATGTCAGAGATATATTGTTATTTTTGTTGTATGGTAAGTTTGATTGTTTTTCCTTTGTCAGTTTGGATTCAATATTTCATTCTTTCTTTTCCTTATCTTTCTTACCATTAATTGTTCTCTACCTTATCATATTCAATGGCTATCCTTCCTTAAGACTGGACATCTATTTGTCTCGTTCTCCCTCTCATCATCAATAACTTTTTTTCTTCTTTAATGATGACCATGACTAAAGTCTTTTTGCTTTTCCTCATCTTTTCATTTATCCTCACACTAGGGAGCTATTTTAACTGCCTTTTTCTTTTTCTCTCTTCTCTTCCCTTTCCTTTACTTCTCTTTCTCAATTTTCTCCATGTTTTCTACTCTTATTTCTTGCTGATTTTTTCTGTACAGGCAGCCGGGTTTACTTATTACTCCACCAATGCACATCACACTCAATTTTTGTTGTTTTATGTCACTTAGTTATACGTTTATATATGTCTTCGTGTTTAATGGTTATTGTTCGCATCTTCAATGGCTAATTAATATAGGTTAGGTTGTCAAATGTCAGACAGTATCATTCTGCTTTCACCTTTAAGCAAATATGGACCTGGTTCTCAAATTCTCCCTTTGAGATATCTACAGCTTGGGGTCAATTGGAACATGTGTAAATTACACCGTTCACACTTTGTTGCCAATCCATATTTCCCAAGATCTTACGGTCTTCTTCTGATGACTACTTACATACTCTATTTCCATTGCCACACCTCTAATTCTTAAGTCCATTTTCCCATTAGAAAGCATTACACAAACTCCCATATGGAGTAATAATCATATCAAAATAAATAACCAAGTTCTTTTCTGGAAAGAATAGATACAGAAAGGGATTATAATTATTGGTCATATAACCTCAATTGATTACCCTTTATAGTTTAATGATATACAACTTAAATATGGTATCTCTTCTTATTATTCTATCCATTATCATCACCTTTAGCCTATTCTTCTTCAGCTTCTTTCACAATCCTCTCATTCATCATGCAATCCTCAACTTTTTCCTTCCCCATGAATTTCTCTTTAGAAGCAAAGGCATCTTACATATACAAAAACATACATATCTCTGCTTAAGTAGACCAAAATCCACTACAAAATTACAATGGGATTCTGACTTCAATCAAGAATTCTCTCTCCACACTTGGAAATATATATGAGCTAAGATACAAACTACTTCCCGCTCTGCTGCTACTTATCAAACATTGTTTTACTTTTGGAATAGGTTGCATCATACTCCTGTGTGCCTTCATAAGTCTAAACTTATTACAGAAACTAATTGCAGGTCTGGTGCCTAAGAAAAATGTGATCTCCTTTTTGAATATCCTTTGGTAAGGAAGTTTTGGTTACTCATTTGGGATAGAATAGACACAATTCTCTTGTTTGATATTTCATTTCAGTCAGTCATCCAAAACACTTTTATTGAATAGATTAGTATCATAAAAAGAAACAGGTACAAATATATTCATGTAAAGTAAACAACAACAATTTTACATTTAAATTTGAAAAAAAATGTAATTTAAAAGATTCATCAAGATGTGGAAAAACAAGATATCAGTGTCAATTTGGCAATACATTAGTACCATAAATCTAAAATGGGAAGCTAATTCAGTCAAAGTCACACTGAGGTAATTGGGGCACATATACTCTTGTTCTTATTCTTAGACCGCACACCAGCTACTAAGATATTTCATTTAATATTGTACATCTTTTGTTAGAAGGTTCATTCCCATTATGGCACTCTCAAATGATAATTAGGAAATGTATAAGATTTGTTGATTGCAACTGCATTACAAATTATCACATCAAATTATAAAGATACTGCACAATTAACTTTCCTGGGTTGGTGGAGTTTACTTTGCCATCATAGATTGGATTGTGCTCATACCACTACACTGCCCCTTCTAATTAAAAAAGGCTTGTTTTGGCTTTCGCTCATTTCCTATTTGTCCTGGAATGTTACTCCTTCCAGAGTCCAGACCCATTAATACCACATTTGATCCCACATGAGGTAATTATAGTTTGTTAGGTTGCTATAGGTATTATGAAATGGTTGTTAATATATGCTTTAGTTAGTGTTTACTAAATAGTTCTTCTTTCCCTCATTTCTTCTTTTTCTTTATCTTTCTTCTTTTAATTTTAGGAAATTAAAATGTGAGTGTTCAATTCTTTGTTCAAATTCCCTAATTGTAAGCATTACAGTCTTCATTTACTGTACTTTTCAATGTATTAAGTATTTTCTTACTATGCTTGTTACATTAAATTTGCCAAATTCTGTTATATTCCTAATTGTTGAAATGTTATATAATATTTCATTTTGCAATATTCAATAAAGCATTATTAAACTTAAACAAAAGAAATTAGTTGCATTTTATTTAAAAAAATAAAATATGTTTCATTTCCTTTGCTCTTTTCAGAGAATGTAATTTTCTATGAAAACACTTGCTTTTGTCCACATTGCTTCTAAAACCAGAAATTACTGACAATATTTCGACACATTCATTCTGAATTTGTCATATTCGGGGCTCTCCCTCATGGAATTTCCTACCACTACATGCCAGACTGGAAAATTAATCCATCATTTCAGAAAATCCTTTCAGACTCGCTTGATTTCCTGGTCTTTTCAATACTCCTATAATTCTATTATAATTAATTATTCCTCCACAGTTGTTACTTGAATTCCTAACTGGTCAGATGCCTAGGACAGACAAGCACTACCTTCTCTTGGCTTGCAGGACTCATCTCTTTTGGGGGTCTTGCTATACAGTGGGTGCCCTTAGTACACCCCACCTTTGCTAGATGAACTACAGGCTCACCATTTTCAGATACTTGCAAAACACTTTCTGGCTACTAGGCAGGTTTATATATTCACATATCCAAAAGGCCACCATAGAAATATGAAATAATTTAGACATGAATCAATCAGGGTCATTTATAGGTGCACATAAGTATGGATAGCACATTAAAAGAGTGTTTCAATACTCACACATTGATGTAGGGGTGGGTATTCATCTCATATGCATTACATTTCCCTGTCCACTCATCTGACACAACCAAGGAATGCCGGCATCTACGGATGCTTGGGAGGCTTACAACTGCAGAAGTTATGCAATCCTTGTATCTCTTCTATACACTAACCTCTGTATGTAGCACTTAAAGGTTTCTGGCTCAAGGGATCATGTTCAGCTAATGTGTGTAGTAGTAATAGCTTTCTTCATGCACACAGAAAGAGGTTTGCAAAGAAAGCCCTGCATGAAAATATTGGAGGCATTTCTCACATTGATCGCTTCTAGAGTGGACTGCTCATGAACTGTAAAGACACCTTTGGAACAAACATTGCAATGTGCATGGTCACTGTTCCCATTGCTTAACCATCTCTTTCACTCTTCCGTACCCTCTGAATTGATTAAAGAAAGTCATCATGCCAGAGTATGAAGTATTTAGAAAATATATCAAATTTACTTGAGGTGCTAGTTCAGTATCTAGAGCTGGCCCTTGTTTGTGTAAATACTAATGCAATCATTTTCGATAGATGATAGTAATGATATAGAAAGTTCAGAAAGTTAGTACATCATGTGTTTAACGAGTAATGAAGCAATTAAATTCAGTTTGGCAAAAGTTAAATACATTCAGCCATCTCATTTAGGTATTTTACTGTATGCATTACACAATGTAGGCTCACCTTTTAGTATGCGTTCCCCTTTATTCCGACCCTTCTAGCACCCTTCATATCCAAACGCCCATATTTCCTCCATTTTCTTTGCTTTACTTTCTGATGACTCATTAACACATTTATTTACGAATGCAATTTTCCATTCCTGACTCAGAATCATGCTTTTTTGTAAATCTGCACTCAGAAATTAGATTTTTAACGCCATCTTCCTATCATTATTGTATAATTACAGTGCAAGAAGATCTACTCACAGAGGAGGATTTGATGGCATCTGACAGAGAGTCCACCTGCAAAATCTGGTGAACACCCAAAAACTTGCAAACTAGGGGGCGTAACCCCTTGCGTGCTCAGGACGGCCCCCGGCCATCCTACGTCATTGTAGGCGTTAGTTGAGGACAGATGGGGCCGTCCGAACTCCGCCCACTAATTAATTCTTCCACACAGGCGGGGAATTTGCGCCGTGCTGGGGAATCGGCAGTGTTCGGATTACACCCGGCCATCCTGAGCACACGCCGACCGTGATGTAGGACGGCCGGGGGCTGTCCTGAGCACACAAGGGGTTAAGAAAGGTGATGACGAGAAATATAGTACGTCTCTGCATTGCACAGTGAACCTTAATCTTCTGGCCCTGAATAACTTCCACAGTCAGGCTAAAAATAGGGGTTTGCACTTACATTGGAAAGGAGTCTATGAACTCATAGGCTTAGAGTTATACCAGGAAAAAACATTTCTTTTTGCTTCAGCATTGCTTCCACTTTCAGCTCATGTTCATATAAGTTTGTACAAAGCACTGCTAGAATGACCCTACCAGGGTGTTGTTGAGCCTGTGTGAGTGTTTGTGTATGTGGGTCGAGTGTGTGGGAGGTATGTATGTGGATGTATAAACACTTGTGTTCAAGTGTGTGTGCAGGTTGGTGTGTGTGCTTTTGTAGGAATGTATGTGCAGATGTAAGTTTCATCCACCTGGAAATGGACTGTGTTATTTTTTCCGCATACTTTTTTCCGCATAATCTGAACAACAACCTGAGGATTTAACATGTTCAAGTCAAAGTTTAATGAACCATCCAACAACCAATCTGCCAATGCCAAGAATAAGCTAAATTTATAATAAAGGCCCTTTAATAAAAAATAAAAAAGTCCCTCACTTTGAATCATTTAAAAATGAAAGACCGGTAGATGTGAATACTACATGTCTTATTTAGATATCTTTTGATATCACCTGCAGATGGATGCACCTAACAAGTAAAGCAAAAGTCCATCAAACTGCATCCTACAGTCATAGCTCAACACCAATAATTCAGGTCAACACCACCAATGGGGTACAGCATGACTCATGCCTGAAGCCATTGACTATATTGGAAAGACATTGATCAAACAAAATAATGAGGCCTCCGTTAAAACGAACTTCAGCAAAAATAGTGATCAGGCATATTTTGAAATTGTTTGTGCCATCAACATCGATTTACCCAGAAGTAACATCCTGTACCCTTTGACTCTCTGTGACATAAGAGGAAGTGACATCACTTGACCCTAATGACACCTCAAATAGTGACATCACATGACCTTTGACTCTTCTGTTGGGCTATCACAAGAAGTGAAATCACGCTGTATTGAAAAACGGTATTTAGAAACAAACAACAGGAGGATACTCGTAAATCCAGTTGAGATCCAGGTATATAATACATATATATATATAGCAAACAACACTGTCTCAACAGGTAGTATTTAAAGGGCTATTTAACTTTCAAAAAAGTATGCATGGAAGAGTTGCAAGAGAAGTGAGACAAAAAAAACAGTTGTACCAGTAAATGCAACACTTGTGTATTACGCAGAATTGGCATGAATAAGGGAGGATAAAAATTGCAGCACTCAGTTACATTAAATGTACATTTAGCCTGTACAGACTTGTGCACATTAGTGCTCATGAGAGATAAAGTGACCGGCGCAAGTGACAAGTGAAACAAAATATATAATATGATAAAATGGCACAAGAAAAATACATGAACAAAGAACTCTTGGTGGTTCACATAGATTAGTACATTTTTAAAGGATACAGTTAGTTTCATGGAACCATGAAGGTAGCGCCGAGTATTGCGCTGAAGGGTCAACAGCGTTTCAACCTGTTTAAAATTTAGGTGGTAGCGAGAGAACGGTTTATGCCACAGGAGAAAGGAGCTGAATTACTTTGCCCCAATTTAGAATTGCCCATGTCACTTAAGCATAGAGCCCAAACATGAAGACGGAAAGAGTTTGGTGTTTCAAAGACGGTTGCAGTGGTGGAGATGTGAGTATCAATAAGGTTATGCATCGTAATTGCCTGATTAAGAATTTGCCATTGTGTTAAAGCTTGTGCAATTTGTGATATGGCAAGCCCGATAGGATAAGTTGTGTGTATGCTTAGATGTTGTGCAGTTGAAATTGATATCTGACGTGAGGTAGTCTAAGATTCGAGGATAGATAAATAAAAAAGTTTACAGTTGGAATTTTGGTGTTATTTTTCTGATAAGGTTTTGTGGTTCAGATTCATATGGTGCCTTTGACTGACAAGTGAGATAGGGACAATATGTTGTGATGGTACTAATATTGATTTGTGTTAGTGAAACCTGTTCCACAAAGGAGAAACTATATCAAGATTTCATTTGTGTGTATGTGTGTAGGAACGTTGGAGAATGTTAAGGGCTATTTATGACTATTTCTTGGATGAATGGCCTACATTTAATTCTTTAGTGGAGCAGACAAAAGGTATTTGTTTATCGTGCTTGCTCCGAATTGTAGAGTTTTCTCTATGAGAAAGTTCTAAAGGAGGGAGAACAGTTGCAAGGATTGAAGAATTATGTCTGAGCATGCTACACTGAGCAAGGTCTGTTGGTGTGAACTACCACACTGAGACTGGTTGGTGAGTCATCAAGAATTGAGCTGTAATAGGTTTGTAAAAGAAGAATTGTGACCAGATTGGAGGAAGTACTGACGTATACGAAATTGTAAACTGAACAAAACATTGAAGTTTTGAATTTGATAACTGTTCATTCGCTATTTAATACTTGCAATAAATAAAATGTTTCAAAGCACTTAGAGATTTGATATGGGGTGGTGTGCTATTCACAGTGAGGGTGAAAAGCTCCACTGGAAGGTACGCCAGCTCATTATATGGTGACAAGCATAGGGCTACATATGTGTTTGTGGCTTCATCAATGGTGTAAGATAACTCACAATGAGGTACCATCCAAAGTTCCACAACACAGTAATTTTTATTTAAAGATTATTGTAAACTTAAGGGAAAAATTATATAATGAAGCTACCTTTTAGGCCTACATAATATAAAGCATTAAATGCTTGAGTCTGAGTAGGTCATTTCAAGGAGTTAGAAAGGTATCAGAATAGAGCAAAGAGACCAATGTAAAATCATCACGCAAATGCTCAATGGAATGAGTGGCATCAGAGGTGAAGGAAATGCACCAAGCTGTAACTGAAAAGTCCTAAAAGAATTGGAAACAGAGAGAAGATGATGAGGTAGCTGGTAGAAAAACAGACACTGATAGAGTTTCAGGGGAAGACATTTTAGATGCCTTGTTGTCCCCGCGTCCACCACAATAAGTGGCCCCTACTACTATCATAGACTGTGCTACAACTGCCAGCGCTACTCTGGCTGTAGCTCCTGTTGACCCAAATACAACTGAGATTGAGAGATCACTTTCAGTACTTCCGATTACAATGGTAATTGTTGAAATAGCCCCTATTGTAATTACTTCAGGTGTTACTACTTCTAGTGTGACTGTTCCAGCGCCAGTGACACAAGTTGAATCAACCCAGACATTGGCTGTGCCCGTTGTCACTACACCAATAAATATCATCCTGAGTGCTCTTGTTCAAGGTGCTACAGGGGGAGTAGCTGCAACAGTGTTCATCCTGACCACAAAATCCACAAACTGTTACCTGGACACCACCACAGAGTGTGCAATCATTGATAGAAGGGGGGATAATTGGTTTTACAACACCAGTTGTACAGGGAGAGAAAGGACCATTCAACAATGGACTTTTCCCCCATGGGTTGAAGACACCTCAGGAAATAAAAGGGTGGGAGAAACAGGGAGACCATTTACTAGTCAGGAAAGCGGAGACTTTTGGATGTATCAAAATTAAAGGTGGAGTTACTAGAGAATATTAGAGAATTCCTACACATTTCACATTTTAATCAATACCAGGACAATAAATAGATATATCTGAGTCTTACAAGACAAGAGTACAAGATGTGCAGATGCTACCCATGATAAATTAGCTGAATTGGCTGGAAAGTATGAGGTGGATCTTTACAGAAAAGTTTCAGGGTACTACTAGATGATGGAGCTATTGTGACAATGATGTCCTCGACGATGAGATTAAACATTGCAGAACTGATAAAGTGCATCCGTAAATGGAGCGATTTTGACTGGTTAGAGAGTAAGTATGCAAAGAAACAGGGAAAGAAAAAGAAACAAACACATACCAATGAAATGAATGGTAAGCCACCACTAGCACCCCCAGATAAAAGTGAGGTTTTAACGTTTGTTTCAGGGAAATACTAGGTGGAAGGTACTTTTATGTACCTTAGAGTAGAGGTGATCTCACAACTTTTGTGAACAATTTTCCAAAGTTAAGAGTGAATCTCGCACAGTAGTATACACCAGTTGACAGATTTGTACAGATTTCAAAGGATTTCAGGACAGATTTGAATATCTTCTTTGATATCGTGGTACAGCGTGATCTGTGGGCTCAATACAAGATAGCTGTACAATGGCCACATACTGAGCCTTCAAGAGATGAGTGTACTTGTACAATTTCACCAGTGGTAATGACTAGGTATGATGAGGTAATTACTTTTTGAAAGAAAAAGTTCCAGCGAGGGACATTGATTGGCTAAAGATCAGTAGAACTACCCAAGAAGCAATAGACATAGTGCATGCGTATTATCAAAAATTGTTGCTGCTGTTTAAACACCATAGCAGACAAGAAAATCCAGAAAAGGGAGTGATGGGGAGTTTTTGTGTTGTCGTTCTTTATTGGGTTGCGACCAGACATCAGTATGCATATACAACAGAATGTGATTCATTGGCACACAAAACCTCTCCATGAGATCTTAGATATGCTAAATATTGTAGTGTTGTGCAGGTAATGAAGCGAAAGAGACTTAAGGAGACATTTATACTTTTACACACTAAAGTAGCTCAAAACAGATTTCAGAATCAATCGCATATAGGAAATGTTGGTGGAATGCAAGGTGTTCGCTTTCAGATTGGAAGTCGAATTGCAAAGGGTGGAGTTGGTGTTTCACAGGGTAGAGGTTGAGGTGTTCTGGTTGCTCCAAATTCTGGAATAGACATTGCAACATTAAAGAAATCTACTCCTTGTCACTATTGTAACAGGCTAGGGCATTGGAAGAGAGAGTATAGACAGAATCCAAATCCAGTGATGGACACATGCACGGGGTAAATCAAACACATATGTACATTTTTCTAATTCAGGTTGAGTCAAATGAATGCAGATGCCAATGCAATTACAAATTCCCATGATACAGGTCCCACAAGTTCTAATGGCCCTACAGAATATGGGTAATCCCAGATTCAATATCAATCAAGTATCAAGACCAAACTCAAATCAGTGCCAATATCAGAACCCATTTCTTTTTTAAAACAATGTTACATATTACATTTTAGTTTTGCAATTTCATACAGGAACTGATATACAACCAAAAAGAAATTATATACTTATGAATCACAATACATTGTAATGTGTGCCATTAAGAGCAAGCTCTTTTTCATAAGAAGAAACAAATAGTCTTATGTCCTTAATGATGAGGGAAGGCAATTCCACTCGTGAGTCACCCGCGCCAGTAACAGTAGTGTTCCCGGAGCCCCTGGGACAAGCACAGGTCTCAGGGCTTTTTTGTAGGAGCAGTCCCAAAGTTCCATGCACCAGTGGGGTTGAGTGTAAGTACTGAGCTTCAGGATAAGTCCTTAAACGGGTTGTCCCCAAAAGCAATATGAAGAGATGATAAAAACTCTGTTGTCCATCCGAATTCTCCGCCAGGCAGGGGAACAGGCGGCAGTAGCTTGTGGAGACACTCTGGTGTTGTGTCTTCAGTCTCCCTGGCAGGGCAAGATCAGCAGGCCATAGGGCAGCTCAGCAAGTTGGGGCAGCAGTTCCATGGAGCAGTCAGCCTCAGCAGTGTGGCAATCCTTCTGGCGCAGCAGACTTCACTCCAGCAGGGATTCTTCCTGGTCCAGTCGTGTAACAAGAATGTGAGGCCAGGACCCTCCCTTATATATTCTACAGTCCAGCTGATAGAAAGTGGTGGAAGTCTCTGGAAAGGTCTGGGGGCAGGGGCTTCTGGAGGAGTCCAGGGAGTTCTGGGATGTTCCCTGACCTGGCTGTCACATTGACGAGAGACAGGGCCGTTAAGGCTACAGTGGGCAGCCCATCAAAGGGAAGAAGGTGTGAATCACCACTCCCACCTCCCAACCCAGGCAGGCTATCAGTATGCAGAGGGGAGGGGGGAGTCAGCAGTGCCCAATCTAAGTGTAGGCAGGAAAAGGTCCACTTTCTAAAAGTGGGATCCCTTGCATAGTAGTGCACAAACCCCATATATCACTGGAAAGGGTTCCCTGCCCCGAGTCCAACAAGACCAAACATGACCGACCTATTAGGTCCCTGTCAGAAATTATCCCATAAGGGGGTTCCCAATGTTAGCCTATGGAGGATTAAGCCTTACTGCAGTGGCAGGGGCTTGTGGCAGATATGCCAGCATCATATGGTTTTACGGGAGAGCACCTGCCCCTCAGCACTGTTTAGCAGTGGTGAGGCGCCCGGAGTCCTAAGTCCAACAAAAAGGCACAGTGGGTAAGACCACCCTAAGGCTGACAGGCCCAACAATACCAGTGATTGAAAACATGTTTAAACAACAGGTTTTGACAGAGATTGTCATAGGTCCTTGCAATTTGCACATAATGGGTGTACAGAAGACCAATGTGAAATATAGGATTGTACAGGATCTTCGAAAGATTAACATAGCTGTCACATGATGTCCCGTGGTACCAAATCCATCAACCATACTATTTCAAATTATCTGCATTGCAGAATGGTTTACTGTTGGGGGTCTTTGTCAAGCCTCCTTCTCGATTCCGTTGCATGTGGACAGTCAATTTTCAATGTATTGTCATTTGCATCAGTTAATTAAAATCATAGCAATAAAGGTAAAAAGCAATAAATATATAACTACAATGTTGAATAAAAAGCTTCTCAGTGTGCGAGGCAGTCCCTGTTCTTGCCTTGTGAGCTCAACATTTCAGTTTTGGGGCTTTAGGACTTGGCTGGGTAATCATGGCTTGCTGAATGGTTCAGGTGGGTGAGACAGCCATCGTTCCTATGGAGGCCTATGAACAGGGACTCTCAATTGCAAACCCTGCGGGAAAAGACTTGTTGAAATCTAGTGATAAATGTAATAAATCTACAGCTCAATATAGGGTCATCAGGACTTATGCAGGCAATAATGGCTTGCCTACAGGTTTGTATCCCTCTGGAGTTACATGCATGAGGACAGACAATTCCTATTCAAATTTCTGTTTAGATATACAGATTTGGCATGATGCAGAGTTCCACGGGGGTAAACAGAAAGTCCTCCAATCTTTAATCAGACCTTGAAAAAGAATCTTGAGACACTGCAGATGCCTTGCAATTCAGTTCTTGTACAGTATATTGGCAACCGACTTGTGACATCAAGTATGCAAGAAGCTTCTAAACAGAACTTTGATTGAAAAGATATTAGACATTCAATCCAGCTACATTATTACCATTGCTTGAGAATGAAATTGATGGGGAGACATTGAACATGGCTGCCTAGTGTTACAGATTTATGCGCCAAGACCAGACATTGAAGATGAACCTCTCAATGAGCCCTACTACCTACTCTTTCTGGGCGGCTTATGTCTCAGAGACAATGAAGGACCTTTGAGAGCGGCTAATAAAGCCTGCACAATTTAAGAAGTGGTAAAAGCCTCCTGGCTTCGAGGTGTTACCTGTGCACAAATTACTGCATTAATTGTCATTGCAAGAGTTTGCTATCTTTCAGCTCAATTGAGAGGGAGCATATTCACAGATGGGCAGTATGGCTTTGGTGTGGTCCATGATTTTGGGCAGTTATGGTTGCAAAGGGGATTTATGACATCCTCACATTACCCTGTTAGAAGTGGGGAATACATAAAGAGATTATTGAAAGCTTCGCAGTTACCCCCAAAAGATGGCAGTAGTTAACAGTGCAGCTCACAGAAGTGGCAATGATTATGTCAATGTTGGAAATCAATATGCTTATGAATTTGCATGCTATTGTGCACTTTTGGCATGCACATTTAACCAGAATATACAAATGAATCTGAAGAGAACACCGCTTTCTTTATTTTGATGTCAGTAGCTGATACTTGGGAAGAAATCAAAAGACTACACAAGAAAGTTTCAGAGAAAGGACAGCAAGGGTGGATCAGAGCAGGATGTGCTAATATTGCAAATACAATTGGGTTTCAGCAGATGGAAGAACAGGGTTCACATACAATTTATCGTTCCCCATGGCACAACATTTCCATGGGCCTGCACACACTCGAAGGGATGCAATGGTTAGACTATTTAGGCAAAATTGGTAAATTGTCAGAATCAGAGATTTAGCTGAGGAGCTATGCCATGGGTGTGTTACATGTCAGCAGATGAATTTAGAAAGAAAAGTACATATAACACTTAGCCACACAGGAAGATCAGGCGGACCCTTTAACAGGATGTAGTTGGACTTTATTGAAATGCCTGTTGTCAGCAGGCTGAAGTATGTCCTTGTTATAGTGTGCATTTTCTCCCAGTGGGTAGAAGCCTACCCAACGCAGAGGAATGATAGTCTCACTGTAGCTAAGCTTCTGTTGCGTGAACTTATTTTGTGGGTAGGATTCCCGGTTTCTCTGGAGTCAGACTGGGACCTTTTTCAAAAATGAAGTCCTTAGACTGCTGTGTATGGCTCGTCAAGTGCAACAGAGATTACACTGTAGTATCTTCCTCAGCTTCAGGGATAGTGAAACAGTTAAACGGGTTCTTGAAGTATATTGGCCAAATTCTGTGCATCCACTTTGTTGAAATGGCCAGATGCTTTATCTCTGGTTTGGATGAGACTGCTCAGCACCCCTGACAGGAGAACAGGATTATCACCGCATGAAATACTCATGGGTTGTGATATGAGATTACATGCTGTACATGCAAATGCACGTGTAAACAACACAGATGACATGATACTCGATTACTGCAAAGGATTCTCTGACGTGGCGCGTTCCATTTCATATCAAGTTGGAGCCATCATTATCAGTCCACAGCAGGAGCAGTGCCATGACCAAATGGGTTTTGGTGAAGCATTATGTGTGAAAATCTTAGGGGGAACTAAGATGAAAGGCCCCTACCAGCTCCTCATGATTACCAAGACTGCTGTTAAATGTGTAGGAATACAAAATTGGGTGCATGCTTCACACACTCAGAGATTAAGGTGCCAGCATGAAGAAGTAATGTTCTCTGAGCCAAATCCGAGATCTCCTGTACCTGTACGTCCAGAAGGACCAGAGGGGGTTGAAGTACAGCAGAATCTCAACCAATGGAAGTTCCAGGAATCTCGCAAAGTGGTGTGGAAACAAACACTTAAGAGGAAGAATTGAGAGCTATATAAGGGATTTGTTGATGCATCATGAAAGCAATTAAATGATCCAGATGAAGGACCAAGTGTGAGAAGAGAAAGACCCCTAAGGGGATTGGTATGGCAAAAAGGTAGCAGCCAATTGAGATCAGGTGTGTCAGTTGAACATATACCACAAACCATCATCGAACAAACAGTATCTAGGGGTATAATGAAACAGAAAAAGATCAACAGACACCAAGGCGATCCAAAAAGCGAGACCACCTTGTTGTAGGTATTCTGCACCTGAATGGACCTAATATGCAGAAAATGTGCTGAATGCTTCAGATCAAAATCCTAATGAACTGAGATCAGAGACATTTAAACCTCTATAATATGCCACTCTGAGAAACAACATTGATTAAATAAGAATTCTGAAACACAAATTACTATCAAGAACTAGGCAAACACAATTTAGAGAATTCAAACCTGAACTACGCTTTGACGACAAATGACAAACTGTGTTTAAAGCAGAAATCAAATCAAGGACTTAAAAACAGGAAACTGAAAATAAACAATTAATGGAAGTGAATAGAAAAGATTAAAGAAGAATTCACTAGGGTCAAAGTTGCAGTAGATGAGTAGGGATAACATATTTAAAAGAAGATGGAATAGGGCTAGGGATGTCTCACAAAGATTTTTGTATATAAGCTTAATGAAATAATAGAAAGTTGATCATCAAATGTTTTGCATGTTCGCACAAGTAGAAGTCAATGCAGAATATTGAATCTGCCTACTGCTATATTCTGCCAAGTTCCGACTGTAGACAAACATTTGCATCCATATCAAAGCTAAGTGTAAAGTACTGACACTAGTAGTTGTTATATTAGCTGTCATAATCCTTTTAGTTAAGTTGAGTTTTACACCAGAGATAGATACAGTGGCATCTACAATTCCTGCACACACAATAGCTGAGACAAAATAAAAGGCTTCATTTGTAGAGATTTCATAGGAAGAGTTTTTGACTAATGTTTATTCTCGATTAGTTCGGGAATACACTCAAGCTTAAAACTAAGGACTGCTATGTTTGTGTACACTTACCTTGTTCAGTTGCAGAGGTGACATATAATCATATCCTACTATTATATGCAGTTACATGTACTATTTTATTCTTTATATTACACACACAAACATTTTGAGTATTATTTTTCTAATTATGACATGTTTCTATCCAAAGTTTCCCTTCAGAAAATAATACATCATCATCCACAAGCAAAAGAGATGGAAATTACATGGTATTTCTTTAAATCTCCCACAGTTATAGACACCGTTAATGAATATAAGAAGAGTATAACCTGTTTAATGATACCATTAGAAAAAACATTCATTTTAACTCTAGAGGAGAGAATAGCTCAAATTTTTTGTAGTGCAAATGAAGAAGAATAGGGGCAAGATGGCCGCCGAGACGCCGTAGTGGATGGTCGCACCCTGTAACCCTCCTGACTGGGAAGATGAGGTGTACTACGTGCTCATATGCTTAGATTGCAGACTTACAGATTTGCAGATTTACCGATCTACTACCAAGCTAAGTTGATTTAATCTAATCTGCTGTGGAAAATTTGCCTTTCTTACTGGGAGAAAAGAGCACTCGACACTGATAAAAAGCGATGCTGAGAGAACTCACTGGCCTGTTTTTTTTTTTCATATGTGACTTTCCACAAGAGAAAAAGTGGGCTCTGCAGAAATATATGCACAAACACTGTTCAGCTTTGATTTCCCGTTCGCCCCTACCTGGAAGTCGCTATTGGAAAGTTGCTTCAAAATCTATGGCTACAAAACCTGCACTTTACTCGAGGAAGAATCGTGACCGAGACGATTGGAGCCGTGACTCCGAGGTGGAGGAGGATATGGATAACCTTGGGGCCCCAGCGCTTAATTTAAGAGGGAAAGCGCGATCTAAAGCGCAGCAAAGGCGAGAAGCGGCAAAGGAAAATAAATTAAAGAAAATACGTGAAAAAGAGGAAGGAGGGAAAAAAAAGAATGTGACTGTCCCAGCGTCAGCTATTGTAAGGAGAAGAGAGGAAGCAAAACTCACCGCTGGGGAGGTACTTGGAAAGGAAACTGCACTCCGCCAGATGACCATAGTTGAGACTTTTTTGCCCGCAGCAACACCAGTAACGACTGACCAAACAACTTTGCAGTCGAATCTGCCACAGGGAGTGAGAGTCCCCACGTTGGTGAGCCTGTGCAGGATGTTGCAGCCTGCTGTGGAGAGGGAACCGTTTGAACAGGCAGGAGCAGATGGGGATGGTACCTGCACGCTCGAGGTACAGCCTCTAACTGAAGTTACAGAGGCAGCAGAAGGCGGAGACTTTTCTACTGCTGTGGAAGTGGGCGGACCCAAGCTCTTAAAGGAGAAAGCCACAATTCATTTGGCACCAGTGGTATCTGGAGTTAAAGGGCCAGGCGCAGAACAAAGCCTGGTGGAGGATACTGTTGTAGAAAAAAGTAAATCTGAGGCTGCAATTAACTTAATTGAAACAGATCTAAGGGTTGATAAAGATATTAACTTGGATTCAATTAATAAGAGGGATGCAAGCACACCATTGCAAAAAGACGTCTCTTCTAGATCAAAGACAAATCCTGAGGGCAGTATCAGATCTGTGGAAAAAATTAAAACTAAGAGCAAAAAAAAGAAGTCAAGCAAACGAAAAGGGAAATCTAGACAACAGAGATTGTCAAAGGAACGCAGAGGCAATATGAAAACAGTAGTAAAAAAACTAAATTTGGATAAGATGGCAGGGAACTCTGGAATACCGGCAGATGAGTTTGTAAATGGTGAAACTCTGGACTCTGCGGACCGTGGAGCGGATGGTGGTATGTCTAATTTTGAAGTTTTATTTACAACATTAAAACAAATGCAGAGTGAGGCTCGCATTGAGAGCCAAAAAGCAAAGCGCAGGGCTAAACAGGCGAATAGGAAAATACAATCCTCCTTGCGTAAGGTCAGCAGGTTGTATGAGGAGATGGCTGAGAGAGTCTCTGAAGTAGAGACTAGAACCGGGAAATTAGAAGATGATATGGTCAAAGTGAAGGATGACAGAAAAGAACAAGATAAGACTACGGCCGACATGTTATGGAAACTCGAGGAATTTGAGAACAGACAAAGACGCAACAATGTTCGCCTGATTGGAATACAGGAAGGGAAAGAAGGAAGTGATGTTCAGGGGTATGTTGTTGACTTATTAAAGGGTGCCCTCCCAGAGTTGTCTACATGGGATCTTGACCATGAAATACAAAGGGCGCATTGTTTTCCTCTGATCCAGAAAGCAGCGCAGAGTAAGCCTCGCGCAATACTTCTATACGTGGGGAATTTTCTTCCGCGAGAAGAGATAATTAACAAAGCAAAGCCCCAAGCTAAATGCAAATACAACGGCGTAGAGTTCTTTGCACGTCCTGACTTTTGCCACACCACTGTGGAAAGAAGGTGGAGGATGAGGCAGCTCATTACCCCATTTCAAAACATAGGTTGTGAGGCTTACCTTCTGTATCCCGCTCGTTTGAAGATTGGAGTAAATGGGAACTTTAAAATTTTCTACTCTGAGATACTTGCACAAGAATATCTTAACTTTCTGCAAGACCAACGGAAAACAAGGCACAAGGAGAATGTTGAGAATAATGATCATGCAGTAGCTCTTAGGGATATTCCCCAAAAGAAACGAAGATAAATATAATATGGAAAATAGAGACTGTGTAAAGTAATTTTTGGGGACGAAAGCTACATATGCGGACTTATTTAAAATAATAGAGGAAACTGTTTGCTCAAGGTCTATGAAAAATTTATTTGATGTTTTACTCCTCTTTATCGGATGGTTTTCTTGAGTTGTAGCTTTTTCTGCTTCAATAAGTAAAGATTGGTATTAATATAAGAAGAATTGGGGTAGAGGTTGAGCACGAATAGGGGTGGTATTTGTTGGACATACACTGAGCACAGTAAGATGAAGGGAAAGTTAGGGAGGTTTACGGGTTTGACATCCAGGAGGCAAAAGTCGGCCAGACATAGGTCCGTTGGACCTATTTGCCTGTAGGGGGGGTGGGACTCTGAGGGTGGGCAGTCTGGGTTGGGGTTGGGGATGGGCAGGGAAATGGACAGGGCACAAAGGTACAAGACACTTAAGAGGATTTGACAAAAGTAATTTGTATCAACTGTATGATATGGGTAGTGACACTGAAGATGTGGAAGACAATATTGAAATTAACAGGGAAGTCTATTTATGCAGTGTGCTAGGCCTAGTATTGTATATCGTTTCTAGAACATTAAATAAAAGCAAGCAGATAGGGTCTAAAGAGAACTGGCTGGGGAAAAAAAATAAAATGAAAAATGTCTATTAGATTAGTGACATGGAATGTATGCGGCCTAAATGATGTAACGAAAAGGCAGAAGATAGGAATACGGCTACGGCAAATGAACGTAGATTTTGTGTTTCTTCAGGAGACACATGTAATGAGTACCCATGAGATATATCTTAATCAGCTGGGGTTTCAATTAATAGTTGCTTCTAAACAAGGAGTTAAACAGAGAGGGGTAGCGATTCTATCGAGGGATAAAAATGTAGTAACAAGGAGAAAGTTAAGAGATAATTGGGGGAGATGGGCGATGGTTGAGGTACTATTAGGGGGGTGTGGACAACATTAGTTGCAGCATATGGTTCTACACAGGACGATCCAGAAATTCTGCAATTTTTGGATTCTGAGTTGGCAGACTGGGCCCCTCGAGTTGTTATAGGTGGAGACTTAAATATTGACGGAGCGGAGGGTCTAGGATCAGGCTCAATAAGACAGTATAAGGGGAAGAAAAAAAAGGTCTACAAGGCCCTTACTGATCTTTTAGAAAATAATACATTGCGAGATGTCTGGGGGTCAATCAGATCGAAACAACTCGGTTATACATATTATTCAGCACCGCATCAGATATGCGTTAGGCTGGATTACTTCCTGGTTTCCAATGATTTAATTAGTATAGTGGAAATTGATAGACTTCCTCGGATACTTAGTGACCACAATCCCCTAATCCTAACGATAAAGCAGAGTGGGGGAACAACAATAAGAAGGGAGTGGACATTCGAAAGGGGATTGCTTTTAGATGATGACTATATAAAACATATGTCTAAATGGATTACTGAATTCTTTGAATATAATAGAGGAACTGCTGCAGTTGGCATAGTATGGGATGCCTTTAAGGCAGGAGCACGCGGTGAAACGTGTAGTTATAGCGCCTTCAAGAGGAAAACAGAAAGACTGCGATATAAGGAGAAAGAGGGAAAAGTACTGGAGGCAGAAGAACAACTTAATAACTGTGTAATAAGGGGAGAGCCGACTGAACAATTCGTAATAGAATTACTGAAGGTGAAAAGTGAGGCAGAGGAAGAACTTGCTAATAGAGCCTCAAAGCAATATACAATCAGAAGGGAGAGATGTTACGAGTTCAGTGAGAAAATAGGGCGAGTCCTTGCTATACGAACCAGACAGATAGCGGCGGCAGGGACGATTAAGGAAATAAAGGATGAAAAGGGACAACCACATTCAGATCCAGAAGAAATTCGGGAGGTCTTTAGGAAGTTTTACCAATCTTTATATGATGAGAAAGATCCCAGTAGTATCAATAGAATAAATGAATATCTCCAGAACATTGAGGTAAAAACTATATCCCCTGAAGATGCAGAGGAATTAGAGACCGTGTTGGACGAAACTGAGATTAAAGAAGCAATGACTGCTCTACCCTCGGGGAAGGCTGCTGGACCTGATCAGCTACCGATTGAGTTTTATAAAACTTTCTGGGGATGTTTAGGTAATAATTTAACTCAAATGTTTCAAGCTGCACAAAGTGGGGTATCCATTCCCAAATCCTGGAGCGGGGCAGATATAGTATTAATTTTAAAAAAAGAAAAGCCTCCGAATGAACCAGGGTCGTACCGCCCAATAACATTGATGAATATTGACACCAAAATTTATTCGAAGGCACTGGCTGCAAGATTTGCAAGAATTATAAGTCACCTGGTTAGTGATAACCAACATGGGTTTATTCCTGGTAGAGGGACAACTCACCATATTAGAAAAGTTATAGCTTTATTTGATGTGGCGGAAGTAGCAGGAGACCCGATGGCAGTTATGCTTTTGGATGCGGAAAAAGCATTTGATCGGGTCTCCTGGCAGTATTTGTGGCAGACCCTAGCTAGAGTTGGGATTAGAGGAGGCTATTTGAAAGCAATTCAGACTCTATATATGGATCCAGGTGCAGCATTAGGGATAAACGGGGGTATAACTGGTCAATTTAAAATCAAGAGAGGAACTCGCCAGGGATGTCCTTTCTCTCCCCTGCTATTTGCCATCTATATGGATCCCTTAATACGGAAGATAGAATCAGCACCAGAGATCACCCCAGTCAATACAGCTCTTGGGCCATGCAAGATATTAGCCTATGCTGACGACGTTGCGGTGATAACACCTTGCCCTACGGAAGCAACTACATTTGTAGAGGCCGAGGCCTTAAGATTTGGACAAGTCTCAGGGTACTCATTGAACGCGTCTAAAACCCAGATTATTAAAAACTCTTTTACACCTTGTGAAGATAGAAGAGTAGTGCCGGCAGGGAAATACCTCAGAATTAATATTATGTCTAATTTAGATAGTTTGGTGGATAATAATATTGCCCCAGTAATCGAAAAGGCAAGAAAAGATTTGGATCGTTATGAGAACTTACATTTATCATTAGTTGGGCGAGTTAATATTATTAAAATGCTGATCTTACCCAAACTGTTGTATCTTTTTAGGGCAATCCCTCTTCTAATTGAAAATAAGTGGTTTAAAATTTGTGAAAGTATGGTAAATCGTTTTATTTGGGCTAGAGGTAAAACCCGGAGGGCATTGAGGTATATGTCCCTTCCCAGGGAGAGAGGGGGGTGGTCACTGCCGGATCTAAAGGTATATTATTGGGCTGCAGCAATACAAGGAATGGTTGGATTAATTGGGGGGGCTGAGATGGATGGATGGGATAAGACAGGCTCGCTGGCTATATATGGTTTAGCTCTGGGTACAAATGCTGAAAATATTTTTTTAAGATTTACTGATGGAAGTTACTTTAAAAGAACACGTTTCAGGATAATTATGGCGGCCTACAGCATATGGAAAGGATTTTCCAAAAAAGTTGGAATAGGGAAATATAGTGTATATACTAGATTCAAAAATAATCCCTCATTACCTAGGGCTGTGTTCTCAGGAATGGTATTTGAGGAATGGGAGAGTCGAGGTATAAGAATGATTGGTGATATGTGGGATGATAATGGCATCTTATAATTTATAGATTTGAAAAACAAGTATATGTTAAACACAAATCATTTCTTTAAATACCTTCAAATAAGGAGTTGTATATTAAATAAAAAAGAGGGAGCTCTAGGCTTTGGGAGGAGTATAATGATGGATCTCATACAAAAAGGTAATGACTGTACTATAAAAAGATTTTATTTAGAAATGACAAAGTTAAAAAGGATGATCTTGACAAATGGATAATTAAATGGTCCTCAGATTTAGATATAGCTAGAGAAAGAGATATTTTTTCTGAATCACTTGAGATGGGATGTAAATTACTATGCTCAGCGTCTCTTCAGGCCCAGCACTACAAGAGCCTGTATCACCTGTATTATACGCCATGGAAAATTGCTCAATGGGGGGCTGTGTCGGGCATCTCGTGTTTTAGATGTGGCAGTATGGAGGCCAATTTGTTACATATTTTCTCTACTTGTCCACACTTAGATAAGATAAAACAAGATATCGGGAATTTTTTCCGGAATGCCTTAGACACAACAATAGAGTTGGACTCAGCAACTATTTTGTTGGGAATATCCCCCAACGGACAAATTAATTGTAAATATTTTCTGTTTGAAGCAATGTCGATTTTTAGACTGCTTGCGGCCTCAACTTGGTTAGATCCAAATCCTCCCACGTATCATCAATGGCTAGGAAAAACTTTGTCAATACAAAAATTGGAAACAGCTATTTACTCTAGGAAAGGGAGAAAGGGTAAAAAGCTGGGTATACAAATCTGGGGTCCTTTGATTCAATGGAAGGCTGGAACTGAATAAGGTATTTTGAGGAATGTATGTATTATGGAATGTTAACATATATTATTTGTATCCGTATATATTATGATAGGATCTGTATGTAGTATGTATATTGTAATATTTCACTTTCCCTTTTTCTTTTGAATATGTAGTTGAGTATGTGGCTGCCTTATGAAACTTATTGTGCCTTGTCCATGTAATGGGGGAGGGGGGGGGAAATAAAATGTGGGGAAAAATGTATCAATAAAAATATTTAAAAAAAAAAAAAAAGCAAATGAAGAAGAATATCTTTTGAGAAATGTTTGAAGAAGGAGGAAGATGAATACAAAAAGAAAATGGTTTATCCAAAATTAAGCGTAGATAGACAAAAAAAGGGAAATTATGTGTTTACAAAAGGGGAAATCAATTTAGAAAGATACACATTGGGATTAGTAATTGTAAACATACTGTTGACGTTTTGGGAGGACCTGTACAAATTTGAATAGGGGAATAGTCAGTTATTGCAGGAGTTATTTTGTGTGTGGAGAGAATGCTTATTTTCAAATGCCTGCTGATTGGGAGTGAGTTTGCTATTTAGCTTTGCTGTTTCCTAAGAATAGCATAGACAATCTAATAATGGCCCCAAGCCACAGACACACCTGGGGTCTAATGATGGGACACGATTAGTGTTTGATATTGTTGGGAAATCATAGCACCTGTAGGTGTAGTCTTAAATGATGGGAGAACTAGAAAGGTATCAACAGTAGAAGCTAAACTAGGTACTGCCACATCTGGTGCCTTGCTGGCAGTTAACACCGAATTAGTGGTAAGTAGATCAATGGTTTACAGGATTGATTAGCTTTAGATATTTTGTTGGCAGAAAAGGCAGAGTATGCAACATGCTGAAAGCTCAATATTTCTGCTCAAACATTTCTGACCAGAGTAAAAAGATAGAAGAGTTTGCAAAGAACATTTCTGACCTAAAACATGAATAAGAAACTTTAGAAATACCAAGTGTATTAGGGAAGCAGCATCTACCACTGGCAACTGGTTTGCAATAGTAGGAGGAGGACTTTATGGAGTTATATTGAGACCTATATTATTCATTGGTATTTGCTTGACATGTGTATGTGCTATATATAAAGGATTTAGATATTATTTAATAAAAAAGAAGAATAAAGAAAGAGACAAATGAAAGAGGAATTATAAATGGAAGAAGAAAGGATAGATAATATAAAAAGTTGAAGTAAATGGAAACCCTGAAAAATAAAAATGATGACTTGGGAGAGAATGAAGTTGCACTCTAAAAATTCATTTGTGACAAAGTTCTGAAGGTTTTTCGTCAGAATGTGAAAACTGAGGTCCCAAATGTATCCGCGTGTAAAATACTTTTACTAATCATGTGCAAAGTTTATGTTTAATGAAACATATGCTAAATGAAACATTTGTAGTGGCTAATCATGCTTAAATGTTATAGGCCGGCATATAAATAAAAGGCCGATTTAAGTTAGCCTAAATGTTGATGCTAAGCTAACTGAAAAATAATAAATTAACACTGAAAGGCCTATTTTTCTATATTGAATAGATGTGTCCGCACCACGATGATTTTTATTTAAAATACTGTATTTTTCCAACAGCCTTCTGTTACCTAGTGAATAGCCATTTGTTATGCATTAGACAACTGATGGTGAGTTCTCACCAAAAAAGGAGGAGGTGACCGAAAGAATGATTCATAGAAAAAACTAGACCACAAAACATCAACAATATAACTTTTCAGGGTTAAATGACTGAAAGACCAGTTTGCGTATTCCCAGGAGTTTGCTGATATTCTATTGGAGGAGGAAGAAGACAGAAGAAAATAACATTGCAACTTAGAATTTGTAAGTTCATATTCATGCTTGGTCCTAGAATAGCTACCGGATCCCTTCCCCGACTCTTTGACTAGAGACTCATCTTTGATTTTCTCATGCCTTTTCTTCATGAGAGGCTACCTTACTTAGATTTTACAGAATTTTCTTCCGATATCTTTGAGCTGAGAATACTTTCCAACTAATAATGCAAAGGCTTCATGCTTGAGCATTGATTTCTTTCTCACGTCAGACCTTTTCATTGGGTTTCTAAGCTGACACCTTTTCTCTCATTAGGGAGTTTCCTTTATGGAATTTTTTATTAATACTATATGAACTGTGGTTCTAACAATCATTTTGTTTTATTTTATAATCAAATACCAATTGATGGATTATATTAACTTTTAATGATGAAATTTAAAGTTTGATACTGAATCAATCAACAGAGTAAGAACTAAAATAATTGAAAATAACACCTTTTTAACTCACACTAAATCTCTGTATCGACTGAATCGAACATATTTAATGCTTTGTTGTTATGTAGCTAATAGCTCAATACTTCTCCTTGTCAACGAGCAAAGGTCCATGTGACCAGAGGCAGGGATTATTTAATGATTATAACCAAAGATTGGGATACAGAAAACCTGCTCCCTCAATATCAACATCTGCTGCTAAAACCTTTGATGTATCATGATTGTAGTAGAGTTGGAGACTGTTCACTGCTGCTCTTACTATCATATAAAGTGGAGACAGTGATGATTGTAGTATACTTGTAGTGATATAGTTCTATGTACTGTTCATGATGTGTACTCAGGCGAAACAGCAAATCAGAAAAGCAAAACTCCCAGGCCACAGGCAAACAGTGTGGTCGAATGATTTATGAGTACCCTCAAGAAAACTGTTCAGGGAGCTGCACTGTAAAAGCTTGAACTAAAATCAGTTAACCAGTTGATGCTTTGTGCCTACATGTCAACTTTGCATTGTACCTCAGGTGAAAGCCCTTCCACCCTAATGTTTTAGACAGAACAGGCATGAAAGTACCACTATGAAATAAAGAGGGATCTATTGATATTTATAAACTTTGCAGTACTGACTCTTCTCACAAACATCTCGTGAAGACCTATGTGGACAGGCATCACTGTGCATGGAACACTGTAATCAACAGAGGAGACCAAGTTATCGTAATTCAGAAACAGAAACACACAAATTCTGATGCTCTTTTTGTTGCTGACCCACAGAGGGTTGTTGTGACCAGCATAGACACATGGTGACTACTCACCATTTTTGAAAGTCCCTTATGTGAGATTCTTCACATTTGAAGCACCTGCCTTGACCTTCACCACTTCCAGATGTTAGGAGTGAGACTTATCCACCTGAAAGTCCAGAGAACCAAATGACTGTACCAATGTCTTTCTCATGATTGTGAGTCATGGACTCTTCTCCAGTATCTCCTCAGCCTCCTATGACCAAATCTGGTGCCTGGGTGAGGGACACAGAATTTGCGATATAGAATGTTCTGTTCATAGTTAAATGCTGATAAATAAAGACGTGTAATACCAAGCTCCGTGTGTGGTGTGATCATTTACAAGTACCCACCCTAGGGTAGGATGCTACACCATCAAGTTTGGCTCTTCACTCCAACTGGATTCAGATATCCGGACAGGGAGCTCAGCATCATCACCCAGACAGTAAACACAAAACAAGAATAAAGCTCTGATCACCACAATCATCACCTGGCCTGTGCCTACCATGACCTCTGCTAAGCAAACTCAACTGTCCTGTGGGTAGGGTATCCAGCTGGAACTCTGCTGCTGCCAAAAGTGGAAGGGGAGAATGAGGCACGTAACCAAGCATGGCTGTCTGCTCTCCTCTTCTTTCTTCTTTTTATTTGGTCCTCACCCTGTCATCACTTTCTTGCTGGCGCAGCTTTCATCTCCTTCTAGGAGAGGGTGGTCTGCCCCCACAAAGATAATGCTGTTCCACAGTGATCTCCCCCAAACATAGGAAAAGAGAAGGAGAAAACAAGGAAGCAGAGCAGATGTGGATTAATCATTGGAACCACTAGTTTGTTGCCAGTTTACGTAATACAGCCAGACCCTCTCCAGGCTTTGGGGGTCACTAGCTATATCCATGTCACTTAAATGCTTGGTAGTGCCGAACTGCGGGGTAAAATTGGGAGCTTTATCGGGGCCACTAAGGGATCTAGGATCACCTGGAAAAAATTGAGGCAAAAGCTGGGGGCGGGGGTTTGGCTCTCCCTAATCTTCAGATGTATTGCTATGCTTACCACTTTAAGAACTTTTGTATGTTGGCCAGTAAACCCGATAGATCCTCAATGAGCAGATTATATGAGGCAATGCTTTGTGGACTATGGCAGAGTCCCTTTGTTTATTATGGGCACCTGAAATTCTTTAAAAAAGTCAGGTTGAAAGTTATGAAAATAGCACTGAGAACACGGGTATATTTAGGAAAAAGGTTCACTATACCATATTACATGTCTTCTGCACTAATTTATGGGATTCCCTGGGCACTCCAGACTGCTGGGTAGATCAGCTAAGTCGCCCCTTAAAGTCAGCTGGTCTAAGTTGTTGGGCAGATCTCAGAGCAGATTTGTGTTTGGTGGAGTGGGAAGTGTTGAGGGCATGTACTAACGGTCAGCTAACAAGATTCAAATACTATCAGTTTTGATCATGGTGGGCAACCCAAGAGTGGGCTGAGGAGGAAGAAGCATGGCTGGAACAGGTTCTGAAAGATGGTCCCTTAAAGAAGGAAGTGTTGATGAGGTATTGGGCCTTTTTGGAGGCCGACAACAAGAACATGCTGGACATAAACACATTTGGGGAAGGGAAAATTGTGTAAGGAAATTTAAGGCGATTATGGCAAGTATCTTTTTCCACATTATATGCTGTGATGAAACCTGCCTCACTCAGGAGAAACCATTTGTTTACCACACACAGGGTCTACTGGTCACCAAGTAAATTCTCAAAAATCACCGGGAGAGAAATTGGATGTCTGAAATGTAAGTCCCCAGTTGTGAATGACATACATATGTTTATGCAATGCCCGGTCATTGCCCCATTTTGTATTTCTATATGCAACTTCATTTATGATATGTTACGGTAATTTGTAACGCACACAGCTACTCATGAGTGTTCCGGCGAGTGAGCCAAAATAGAAAACTGTGGGGAACTGTATGATACCACCGGTTAGATAAACAATAACATTTTTTGTCTCTTCTTGAACATACAGAGGTCATCAATGCTCCGCATTTCGAGAGGAAGTGTGTTCCAAACTTCAGCCACTTTGAAAGATAAAGAGCTTCCTCTAATTCTAACAAGCTGAAAGCAGGGGATCAATGCAAGACACTGTGAGGGAGAATGCACATGTCTTTGGGGGGCATAGAAACTAAACCAGTTCCTGAGGTAGAGCGGACCAGTTCCATGAAGTGCTGAGTGGGCCAAAGTAAGAGCCTTGAATGTAACTCTTTGAGCCACTGGAAGCAAGTGCAGATCATGCAGATGTTATTTTATGTTCAACCTGCCCGGAATGCCCATCAGAACTCTGGCCGCAGTATTTTATACTACTTGGAGTTTCTTGAGCTAATATCCTGGTAGGCCAATATAAAGTGCATTGGTATAGTCAAGGCGGCTGAGGATCAGAGCACGAGTGACCATCGCCTTAGCAGTCCTAGGTAGTAAAGGTAGGAACTTCCTAAGGGAGTTCAATGTGCCAAAACACTGATCAGCCAGTTTCTTTATTTGCATAGAGAACCGAAGATTCTCCTCGAACCAGACTCTCAAGTTCTTGACTGCCTGTCCCGTAGAACTGGGTAAGGGGTAATCTGGTGGCCAGAGAGCTTCCCTGAACTGTGGGGGAAAGGATCCATATAAGAGACTCTCAGACTTATCCTTGTTACACTTTAGCTGTGCTGCTGCAAGCCATTTAAATACGGCAATTAGACAGTTTTAGCTTGAGTTGGAGATGTATCAGTGTCCTTCCAAGTGAAGAGGAGCTTGGTATAATTCGCGTAGGTGATGATCCTAGCTCCTCAGCAAGATAGATCGAGGGGGTGACATATAGACTAAAAAGGAGGGGGCTCAGGGTAGAACCCTGCGGCACTCCAGTAGTCACCTTTTGTGGGGCAGCTTAAAAAGGAGGTAGTCACACTTGCTGCGATCTATCTTCCAAAAATGACTTAATCCAGTTCCACGCTGAGCCAACAACTCCAATATTTGCGAGGCGGGCTAGTAACAGAGAATGTGGCACCGTGTCGAAGGCGCAGAGACGTCCAATGAAATCAGCGCTGCTCTCCCACCCCCTTGAAAACACTCTTTGATAGCTTCTGATATTTCCACAAGCTCCGTCTCCGTACTATAAGTAACTCTGAACCCTGATTGAGCAGGATGTAGCGATCCAGAAGTTTCTACAAAATTGGCCAGCTGCTTAAAAACCGCATTTTCGCACACCTTAGCCATGGCTGGAAGAAAGGTAATTGGGCAATAATTGGCAGGGTTGGCAGGGTCTAGAGAAGGCTTTTTAAGCAGAGGAAGGAGTTTGGCTTGCTTCCACTCAGGCGCAACCATGACGGATTTGAGGGACATATTAAGAGAATTAACCTCTGGGTTAACCACTTCTGCCACTGCCGCCAGCAAACAAGCCAGGCAGGGATTGACTGGGAAGCCCGAGTTCAATGATTTCAAAATATTCAATGTGTCTTGATGAGCAACAACAGAGAATTCAGACAGGGAGAAGGACGAGCTGGGGCATCAAGGCTAGAACAAAAAATAGTCTGAGGGAAAGACTGTTCCTGGTCAGAATTAGGTGACCCAAAACTAGATTGTATCAGCTGAATTTTATCAATGAAGAAACTCGAAAGTTTCTCACATCATATAACGGAGAAAGGTAGTGAAATATCCTCTGCGCAAGGGGTTACAAAACTTTGAACAATGGAGAAAATCTCCTTAACATTATTTCGGGATAGGGCAATGCGCTCTGCAAAGTGCATACTTTTAGCTAAACTTGTGGAAGCGTAATATGCTTTCTGGGCCTTTCTGAGTGCTATTTTGGCAAGGGGGTAGGAGGCCACTCTCCAAGTACGTTCCAGTTTTTACAATATCTTTTTTGCTCTTTAAGCTCACTTGAAAACCAAGGCTTGGAAGGAGACATTCTGACCCCCTTCGAGGAGCCGGGCGGGACTAGGTGGTCCACGAGATGTGAAATCCAGTCCTTGAAGTTCTCCACTGCTCTTTCTAAATTAGGAGAAGAAGGAGGTCAAGATTCTGACAGAGTTAATCTTAGGGCCGAGGGATCAATTCTATGTGTAGGCCTCCCTTGAACATTCCTGCTTGGGACATGAGGAATCTGAATGGTCCATGAGAATTTGATCAAGAAATGATCGGACCAAGTTACTAGGAGGGGTTTGTTTACGCACAGGGGAAAATTGCAGCAGACTAGATCTAAGGTGTGCCCTCCCTGATACATAGGGGAGTTAACTAATTGGTTAAGTTGAGCAAGGGTTAGAGAGTCACATAGCTCCCTAGTATCACTCTCCTCTACACAATCCATATGGATGATAAAATCCCCAAGAAGTGTAAAGTTAGAAAATTGTAGTGCTTGAGGGACAATAATTTCATCAAGGGCCTTCAAGAAAGCTCCTGTGAGGCTTGGGGCCTGTAAACAACAGTGAAACCCAATGTGAAGTGAGGCAAGATAATAGAGAAGTCGAGAGCCTCTCCTTTTCCAATTTCGGTAATCTCACCACAGCGAAAGGTCCATTTATCTCTACACAAAACTGCTGTACCTCCACCTCTTCCCACTTTCCGATCATCCCTGGAGATCTTGAACCCGCTTGGGTTGGAGAGTTCAATGGCAGGATTTGAGAACTCATTAAGCCATGTTTCTGTTATGAAAAATAAATCTAATTATTCATCAGAAAGTAGATCGTAAATTTCCTGGGCATGTTTGACCAGTGAGCAGGCATTGATCAGTGCAGCCTGGATGGTGGTGCTCGAGAACCCGGTAGTGTAAAATTAACCCATTTGGTATGCAAACTAAAATCTCAGATCTCACAGGTCATGTGAGAATTATCTCCAATTGCCCACCCGCCAACACATGGAGTCTATGGAGTCAAAGGATACCAGATTGAGCAAGCCCTCAACTTATATCTTTTGGGCTTAACCCTAATGCAGGTTTTGGGGCAAGCGCTCCTATAACGAAACTTGTTTTTTATGTGGTTTTGCTGGTAAGACAAAAGATATGCAGGCTTTGGAAATCTGCTAATGTTCCACTTTTTACGGATTGTGTTAAAAATATCAAGCATGGATATAGCTAGTGATCATCCACTTCTTTCTTCTTGACCATCTGCAGCCACCAACAAGGTATAGAGACAAAATATTGAGTAAAAAATATCGAATTACAGAAATATCAACTTCAAAATATAGAATGGACAAAATATAGAATGGACAGAATATAGGGGCCAGATGTATATATCCAAATACCGGTCGGTAACAGCCACAAAAACCTATTTTCGGCTGTTACCGACCGGTATTTGTATACTGAGATGTAGGGCATCTTAAAATACAGATTCGGTAAAATTAACGAATCTTTATTTTGAGATGTAGGTGGCACTGTAAACAGTGCAACAGGCTTTAAGGATTCGTTATTTACCACCAACTATTAGTTGGTGGTAAAAACCGAATACCTGTGTATATGCTAATCTGTGCATGTACACCTGTGCCATGTGGTACAGGTATGTACATGTACATGCCCCTAAGGGCATTTATGTGTGCCACATGGCATACAAGCCATAATCAGGGGTGCAACAGGGTGTCAAAGTGACACCCTGCCACTCTTGAATTATTCGGTATTTACCGAGTCGGTAATTGACATTCATTCCTATGGGCCTCCAGGCCCATAGGAATGAATGGCAATTACCGAATCGGTAAATACCGATTCCGTAATTACCGAATCTTACCGATTCGATAAAAAATACTGAATATTTACCTACATCAGATTTACCGATTCTAAAATACAGAATCGGTAAAATTCGGTATTTTAGAATCGGTAAAAATGATTGACCTACATCTAGCCCATAGTCAGCAAAAATATCGAATTTAAGGTAAGTAATGTAATATCGATTTTCATAAATATAGAAAGTCAAAATATCAAAGTATATAATATAGGTTATTAAAATATATCAAATTTTTAAATATATCGGATTTTTTTAAGTGTTTTGTATGTTAGTATATGTGTGAAAAGTTTTTTTTTTGTAATTTATTTTAAGTAATGAATTTTATGTTATTTAATTATTGTGTAATTTAATTCTGTAGTGGGTTGTGGGTTTGTAGGGGAATAGGGTGGGAAGTACTTTAATTGTAATTAATTAAATATTTTAATTTATTTATTGGTATTTATTTTGAATAAATTGGTAAATAATTTTTTAATTGGTAATTAATTAATTTTTAATTGGCAATTCATTTTTTATTGATTACTTGATAATTATGTGAATTTTATTAATTTGTTTTCTGTAGCGGGTTGTGGGTTTATAAGGGAATAGGGTGGGAAGTAAGTTAATTATAATTAATTAAATATTTTAATTTATATATTGGTATTTATTTTGAATACATTGTTAATTAATTTTTAATTGGTAATTAATTAATTTTTAATTGGTGATTCATTTTTATTAATTGAATAATTGATAATGATGTGAATTGTATACATTTATTTTCCGTAGCGGGCTGTGGGTTTATAGGGGAATCGGGTGGGAAGTTACTAAATTGTAATTAATTAAATGTTTTTATTTATTTATTGGTATTTATTTTGAATTAATTGCTAATTAATTAATTGAAAATTGGTAATTAATTTGTATTAATAGTTAATGAATTTTAAACATTTTCTTTAATTGATTAATTATTATATTATATTAAATTGGTATTTACTTTTAATTAATTTTTTATTGGTATTGGTATTTAATGTATTTTTATTAATATAATAAATATTTACTTTCCCTACTGTGAAGCTCACTAGAGTGGGAATAGTAGTTTTTAACCCTACGCTATCCAACGCTTTCCCTACTGTTGCATTCTCTGGAGTGGGAATAGTAACTTTTACCCTCCCGCTATCCAACGCTTTCCCTACTGTTGCACTCTCTGGAGTGGGAATAGAAATTTTTTCCCCTACGCTATTTAACGCTTTCCCTACTGTTGCACTCTCTGGAGAGGGAATAGTAATTTATACCCCTAAACTATCCAACGCTTTCCCTACAGTTGCACTCACTGGAGTGGGAATAGTAATTTTTACCCCTACACTATCCAACGCTTTCCCTACTGTTGCACTCTCTGGAGTGGGAATAGTAATTTTTACCCCTACGCTATCCAACGCTTTCCCTACTGTTGCACTCACTGGAGTGGGAATAGTAATTTATACCCCTACGCTATCCAACGCTTTCCCGACTGTTGCACTCACTGGAGTGGGAATAGTAATTTTTACCCCTACGCTATCCAATGCTTTCCCTACTGTTGCACTCACTAGAGTGGTAATAGTAAATTTTACCCTCCCGCTATCCTATGGTAAAAATATTTTATGTTTTTTATTAATATCATGTGAATATAGATATATATGTTTTAAAAAATAAAAGTGTATGTTTTTTTTAGCTTAAATTAATTATTTTATAATTTTAAGGTTATTTAAGTATTTTTAAGTATTTTTTAGTTAATTGTTTTTAATGTTTCATTTATTTTAAATTACTTTTAAGACATTTACAAAAATTCGATATTTTGACTAACTATATTATTTTTAAACAATATTTTTGATTCAATATTTTTGTAGTCGATATTTTATCCTCGATATTTTTGTACGTCTATATTTTTGTACTCGATATTATTTCAGTGATCCGCCAACAATAAATCATCACTTTCGAAAGCAACCATGAAAGCCCAAATCCATCACCAACCAGGGAAATGAACATGCCAGATTTGCTTTACCCTTTGCTGAAGCTCTTTTGCAAATTAAACGGTGCAGAATTAGACAGCTAGAATTTGCTATAACATCATTAAGCAAGATCATGTGAAACATGCCTTGAGGACACGCCATTAGACCCCGGTGGTGTCAATGAATACATTCATGCTACTAAGCACCATACACCAACCGTACTGAGGTATAGGTTCTATTTGCAGAAAATTACCTTCCCCTATATTAGACCTCTGCTTGTCTGCTGCACATTGGACCAACCAGCAAGGCTTTAGAAAGACTGAAACAAAGAGCCAGAAGTTTTGGAATACAGGTTCCTAAAATGAATACACAATTCTGCCTTTCAAGAAATGTCTGAAACTGTAAAATTTCAGTGCGGCATTTGAATGAAGAGCTGCACGTCACTTAATGAGTGATTGAAGAAGAGTGGATGGAAGGCTCTTGCTCGCATGTCGCGATTTTCACATTTGTTTTGCTGATGTATCACTCTTAAGTTACTATAAAGTAACTATGTAGTGCTGTTCAACAATGAAAAATAAATGCAAAAATAAATAGCTATTGTGGTAGGGAGCAAGTAGACCTCGTTCCAGGACTGCATTGATTTTCATAAAAGTAACCATTGTGACATTCCTAAATTATCGCAGAATCATCATGCACGCACAGCCCTGAAAGCAGAGCAACAAAATACGAAACATCCGCTTATTTACAACTCCACGGTGCACTGTATCAACCATTTTAAAGTTTGAACCATTTATAATTATTTACAGAGTAGCTTTAAATGATCTTTATAGTGCACTCAAAAGCCTGTGTATCTCACAGTGTATTGAAATTTCAAAGTACTATTGACAGTTGTGTCAAAGACCTGTTCATTTTACAGCGCTATGAGATCGCAACTATTCTGCCAGGCACTACAGAAATCTAAAATATGTAAATAACTCAATCCATCAATTAATGAATGTATGTTTCATTGCGTTACTTTAGACATATCTATGTGGGTAGACTAAGAAACCAGAATCCTAGAAAATGAAAACAGTGTATATGTTTGTGGCTTTCTGGACAATTATAAGAGCCCTGGGCGCACCGCCCTTCTGTAAATTGTTCAAGAAAAATATGAGCCACAATTTGCAAGAACACCCTCAGGGCTACAACGTCTTTGACTGCTTTCTGTCAGGACGCTTTGGAATGATTGCCATGTGTTGATGTAACTGCGGCTGCTGTCCCCGTGTTGTTAAAACCATGTTTTCTCTTTGAGTGAACAGTACACTGACTACAGTTCAGTAAGGAAAATAAAATCATGCTATAAACGTGCAGTTCAATGTATTATTAAATAAACCCTACAAGGAGTTGACCTTGCAGAGCAAACCTGACGATTTCTTTGAGGAAATTACTTCACTCATTAGACATCTCCAGCTCTCTTAAAAAGTAGCAAATATATGTTTTTAGCGGGTTCTTCTATATTTGAGCAGACACGTGTTTGACATTTTAGAGAATAATGTTTACTATTTGTTTTTATCTGGAAGCCGCCCACGCAGGATAGGCTCAGGTGCATGAACATGTGTCATGGATCCAACATCTTCTGCGACTGGCCACTGTGACTCAGTTGACGTTCGGGTTGAGCAAGCAACAGAGAGAGATCTTCTCTGCTTCATGCACAGCTCTTTCACAAGGATGGTCAAAGGCCTCATCTGTGGTGCGACGGCAGTGTGGAGACGGAGGCATTTTGTATTTTATGAGTAGGCCCTAGGAAAAGGCAGTCTGTCCACTGTGCACATCACCAGTACAAAGCTAATGGCGTATAAAGTCAAGAAAGCACGCCACCACACCAGTCATTTTGTCAGCAGGATATGAAACAATTAAAGGGCAACACACCCACCTCCATGCAGTCTTTGCCAGCAACCTCCAGGCTTGTTTTCCAATGCTTATATCTGTATATCCCTGAGGAAGCTCAAATGGAATGGGCCCCTTCCTGATGATGTGCTTTGCTGGTGATGTCACCATGAGGTGCTGCAATAGCTTTATTTGGGAGAGAGGCACGCTATTTTTGCCCACCACAGAGGGAGACCTTGGAGCCCCATCCTTCGAATCATATTTCCTGGCCTCACAACTTCAGTGGCTGTCCCATTGGACAGCGGAGCGATGTGTCGGGAACCGATAACGGAGACTGGTAGGATACCTCTTTCGGTTATCAGGAGAATGCTCCAATCGGGAACCAAACTGTCCCGCACCCACCCGATTCAAGTTTCCATTGCACGCAGATGTATGATGCGTATTCATCGAATGTCCAAAGACCGGCCAATCTATTCCCCACTGTTGCCCTTGGTGGGTCTCCCTCACGGGGAAAAACATTACACTACCAGAACCCTACAAATCTGGACCGATCATGATGTGACGGAGGTGGAAGCGTTGTTCCACGAAGGGCAATTGCGCACCTACGAGCAGCTGGCTGAGTGGTATGACCTCCCGCGAGGACAATTTCTCACGCACAGGCAACTCCTAGATAGCACACAACCGTTCTGGAATCTGCGAGACGGAGAACCGCCCACACATTCGGTGCTCCATACGATACTCCGTATGGGAGCTGGCAGACACCTAGTTACATGGCACTATAAGGCCATCAGGGAATTGACAAATGCCTCTCTGGATACTTAACGACAGTCCTGGGAAGACGACGTTGTCAGGGTGTTCCATGACACGGAATGGAAGCGCGCTCTGGAATACTCAAAGAAAGTATCCAGAAACGCGCAGTTCAAGAATATACAGTTTAATATAATCCACCGGGCCTACCTCACGCCGGACAAACTACACCGGTACTACCCGGAAACACAATTTGACTGCCCGCGCTGTAACCTGCCAGAAGCAAACTTTAGGCACATGTTTTGGGATTGCCCCTCCCTTCACCGATACTGGACCACGATACACCAAACACTCATTGCATTGGTCAACCTGCGGCACATTGATTCCTGGGAAGTCTGTGCACTAGGGACATACAAAAGGAAGAAATCAAAAAAATTGCACCAGTGGTTTGCATCCCTCTCACTGCTACTGGCGAAGCGGGCTATTGCCATGCATTGGAGGGCCCCCTCGGGCCCCCCGGAAACGGCCTGGATAGAAGTGAGCAAGTGGGGGCAGCGGAGGAGGATATCCTACGGGAAGAGTAAGTGAAGGGAACACGCAAGCACCCCATCTCCCTGGAATGGGCACAGCTGCTCATACAATTTAAACAAGAGACAACCCCGAACAACACACTGGGACCATCCCCACCTCACAACCAGGCTACCCCACGACACCCCAATGCTCTTAGTCAAATGCCTGGAGCCTGAATCCCCTGCAAACTAGATAGGACGGGCTGAACGCCGGTCCCTCTTGGAGACGCGGCTCGCCACCTCCGACAGGATACTCCCCTCTTTCCCGAGAGCCCTTGCAATCACGCATTCCCCCTCTGGCCCACAGTCCTCGGCACCCTCTACCCACCATGTCCATTGGCCCCAGCCAGCCTGCCACACACACTTCCACTGTACACGATCTGGGAAAAGTTTTCCCCGCAGTTCCACGTTTAGTTTTGGTCGGCAGTTTGGACACCGACACACATTTCCCTTGTTCGCAACTGCCGATTTGATAAAGGTTCATATAAAAATACACGGGGATGACATTCACACCCACCCCTGCCAGCACGCAGCTCCAAGGACAAGATGTAAAAGGTTCTACCATGATACATTCAGATCCCAAGCTTACAAGCCAGAGGACATTTGGGTACAATTGTGCTAGACGGGGTGACATCCACAGGCTGCAGATGACTTCTAATTGTGAATTTTTTGTAATCCTTCAATGTGTGACATAATTGGTAACTATTTGATGTATCACCCTTCTCGGGGTTTTAAAACGTAAAATCTTAATAAAAAGATTTAAACAAAAAATCAAGACATTGCTGGGATAAAATGACAACAGCGAGTGCAGCTGTTGCTAACGCAGATGAATTTGGATAGCATTGTTCCACAACTCATGAACAGCTTACAGTTTCCTGCCTTCCCCAATTGTATCACCATAATTTTCAGGCATGACATTACATATAAGGCAAATACAGCTTGGCATCAACTGACTGTGCTCCACAGAGTGAATACCTTCTTATGAGAAGCAGGATTAATTCTACTATTGGCCCTGTCCTGCTGTGATGAAGGTAATGCCTTACTGGCCGGCATACTTCAGACCAATCTAAGCAATTTAAGAATGTCTTAAGTGCTACAGCTCGACATTGTAGAAAGGGCTCCCAAAATTCAACAGGATCACTTCAGCTCTGAAAGAATTGCGCAGGCTCCCCCTATCCCCACTTATCACTAATAAGATGTATTGTATCGGCTACAAAATTCACAAAGTTGTTTCCAGCTGCAAGCCAAACTAGGCATCTCAGACATCCGCCAAATTGGTATTAGTGTCCATTAACACAACTGTACTCATAATGTCGACATTGAAAGATTTAATGTCCAAGACCGCACGGATTCTATTTCATTTCAATATATTTTTTATTTTTATTTTTCCAACAACATTACATAAAAAACATATAAAATATAGTCATCAGTGTGAAGGCCACTGAGCTCACTGATGGATGTGTAAATACATTCAACCAGAAAGATTTTTGCCAGCAGCCTGAAGCAAGGAGCAGAGTTGAAAATAGTTGGAACGGAACCTGGCTAAGAATGGACACAGATATGGGCTGTAACAGAAGCCATTACAAGGAAATTTTCCCAAACCAAAACCAGAGACACTGATGAGCAGTGGGGCAACTAATACATGGCACGGAGATCGGCCTATATCATGTGTATTGAACACATTGTGCAATGTTATATTATGTAGTCAGCAAAATGTTGGTTTGGTAAGTGGTAATTTGCATAAATGATTCAATAATGCCATCCGTTTAAGTAGTGCACAACAACAGCAGATTTGTTTATGTATTAAGAAGAGATTCAAGAAAGTTCATTCCATTTTGGGAAAGTGGGAGTCTCATTTTAGAGGTCCAGAAAGCGCACTGCTAGATGCCCTAAAACTCTGTCTAAATATTCTGGCTTTGCTCATTGTTCTTTACCTTTCAGTAGCATTCAATACCCTTGATTACCCACTTCTTCTACATTGGGTTAGTGAGGTGGTGAGAGATTCTGATTTAGCTGTGAAGACAGTTTTTATAAAAAAGTTTGAAGAGAATGAAGATAAACTTTTTCTCTTCTGCCTTTCTCCCGCCAGCTTGTTAGTTTGAGTACAGGGTACATTTAAAAAAAAATGTATTGGCCATATGCACACAGCTATTAAATAGTCTTTTTGTCGTCTTGGCTTACAATTTCACCGATGACACAACTTAATTTTAAATCTTTGATATAATTTTCAGGAGGACCACACTAGCATGCACAGAATTTTCCGGTAGACTTAAAGGCAGACAACGAATAATTGCCTTGCTCAATGAGGCCCAAAAAGATTTACAACTGGTGGACTTTTCGGCAAATTATCTTATTTTCAAGAAATATTACAGCACATATCATTGGCTCCAAATTTGTTTGCAGTGAGAGGAAAAATGAAACCATTCGGTGGCACTTTAAGGTCCTATGAAGCTACACATCTGTGAGATGGTTTTGCCGATGGTTATATTTCATTGCTGAGACTTGTTAGGGTGGATACGCGGTAGAGCCATTTCAAGTCAAGCTGCCCATATGTGTAATTATTCACCTGGTGATTTGAAGCACATGAATGCTGCCTTCAAGTGAATGCAAAAACTCCTCTGATTGTCATATTTGGACCTTCCGCAAGTCCATGGATGGCCATTTGGGTTTGAATTACTATACAAATGAGTGATAACGATGAATATGATCAAGGGCCCACATTTTATTGAAGAAATACAACACTGAATTTGATGTGCGCAGATTTGAGTCCTAATGTACACTCTGCATAGATTACTGTATTTCTTCAACGTAGTGGAGTAGGAAGGAGGGTGCGGTGGGTGTGGGCTACCCCGTGTGTCATAACTGAGGAAGGTGACAAAATGGCAAAAATGTGTTTTAAAATAAAATATTTTTTTTGTCCTTCTATTAACAATTTTAATGTGGGGCGGGGGTGACATTTCAATTTTGGGGGGGAGAGGGTGACAAGACATTTTCCGCACGGTGGGGGGGAGACATTTCAATGTTGGGGGGTGACAAGAAATTTTCCGCACGTGGTACCTCCTGACCTCGCTACGACACTGCCTCAACCCGCTGATCTGTCTTGCCAGAGTCCAACCTAAAACATCCACATAACAAAACAAACACAAACGTCTTGCAAACCACTGTGCTTTATATATAATATTCCAAGTAATGTACAAGGAACCACAAAGGAAGGTTTATTAGGATTGCCCACAGAGGACAAGGGCAGAACAGTAAATGAATGTGAAAAATAAAAGTGACAGGAGAGGACCTAGATGTAAGATGAAAGAATGGCCCCCGGGGAATGCTAAATTGTGCATTGTATGAAAAGCAAAATTTGGTTCTGAGGGTATTCAATTCAAAAGCAGTATATACGATCTTTAAATAGATCCTGTCCCTAGAAAGAAAATACCGAGAATGTAGATATAAGAAGAGCTCGGAGAGCGGGAGAATTGCAGAGTTGCGCGTTGTCAGTCTGCCACTACAGATTTAAAAAAAGATACATTTCATGGCTGAAAGTTATTATAATAATTATTATTTTGATGTATTTAACGCTACTCTTACCCATGACAAGGAACAATAAACAGTGGTGTCAAATAAGCCCTTACAGTGAATTAACGCTCATAAAAAAACAAAAACGAAAGTGGGACTTTTCTTTTCTAAATGACCAGGGATTGGGTTGAGGGTGGTACAGATTTACACTGATAGGAAAGCTTAGCCACGAAAACGTAGTTTTTGTATGTGTTAGTCTGTAAAAATGTTTTTTATATTATCACTGGGTGCACACGCTTTACCAAAATTGCATTAGTACCAGTGTAATGCCATACAATGTGGCAAAGCTGGTGTAAAGGTTCCCTAGCCCTGGTGCAACAAGGCGGGTAGAAAATATGTGACAGGCATTTATAGGGGAATTATTGGCCCAGATAGAGACCATTCAAAGCTGACAATCCTATGTTTTCCATTCATAGGTGAACAAGCATTTGTAATGCAACTGGTCTCGCCTTTGGGACCTTATATGTATTGAGCTACGCAGCAAATTAGCCTGGATGCAGAAACATCGACTGTTCTTTAACATGCAGGGAAAGTAAGCACCAAACTGTGTGACACGCCAGGTATGGGAACACATGGAGAGAAATATGGCCTTTCAGCTAAAACTGGTATAGTCCAAAGCTCTGTTTTAATACAAAATCAGGGCCTTCGGTGGTCATATCACTGAAAATACAAGGGGGCAGATTTATGAAGGGCTTGCGCCACGTTTACGCCGCCGTTGCGTGACGCAACGGCGCGGAAACGTGGCGCATCCCTGCGCCCTATTTACAACGTGACGCATCTAGGAGATGCGTCACGTTGTACAGCACTGCGCCATGAGGAGGCGTTCCTGCGCAGGGGGGGGCGTTGCTGCGCAGGAACGCCTCCTGAAAGTGGCTGAGTAAAATCTATGAGATTTCACTCAGTCACTTTCAGGGCAATGCTGCGTCAAAACCCTGCGCCTGCTTGAAGCAGGCGTAAGGCTTGAGGCAGCATTGAAAGAATAGGCCCCCCCAGAGCATTGCTGGAGCTGCGTCGCGCTTGCGACGCAACTCCAGCAATGCGTCACTTTTACGGCACAGATGCGTGACGCATCTGTGCCGTTTTTGCCCAATGGTGCGCCGCATCATAAATGCGGCGCACCATGGGTGGCGTAGCTGTGGCGCACTGTGGCACATGTTAACTGGCGCATCCCTCGGAATGCGTCAGTTAACATAAATCTGCCCCAAGATTTGTTGTCTACAGGTGGTCGTGGAAGACAATTTCTTTGGAATGGAATCTAGAGAATGCTAAAGTGATTCTGGTGTTTTACTGACCTCTGCTGGTCGTTTTCATTCAAGTAAGTTAAATTGAGGCAGTTGGACAGAAAAAAAGTCAATAAGCAGAAGCAGGCAAGTCATAGGGCTGATTTCCAGAGCCCACAAAGTACATACACACATAAGTATATACTAAAGTATATACAAGAGGTCTTGAATGCTCGACCTAATTCTATAGTGTCTTCCATGAGCCTGTTCTCTGTCCACTTACATGATAACAGCAAAGACCAGGAATATGTAAGGTTTGGAGGAGCCAGCATGGTTGGGTTGAAAATGGCTGATATGATATCAGTTTTCGTTCTACAAAAAAATGCAGACTGCCACACAGAATACAACTCCAATTAGGAACATGTATTTCAGGTGTAGGTGCCCATGATTGTTTGGCCCATGCACATTTTGCATGTTCTCCAGCCAGTCTGCATTTCCTGACTGAGCACTGAACACGGCGCTCAGACCAATCACAACGCGGCATTGTAGCATTGTGATTGGCAATGGGGAGCCTGGGAGCCCGGGTGCTTCCTGCTTCATGTGTGCAGATAAGAAACCAGGAAGACGAAGGAGAGGACGGACGCGAAGCGGAAGCCGGCCGACTGGCATGTAAGTGATTTTTATTTAACCAATTTTCCCACAAACTTGCAGACAACTTTGAAACCACTTTAAGCTGATATTTAAGATGGACTCCAAAAGAATAAATGAGAGCTATTAAATGTCCCACTATTTTTTAATTTTTACCTTCATTAAAGTTTCAGAGGAAAACGATTTTCATTCCTGGCGTCAAAACTATGGAATACACTTCCATTACATCTCAGAGGTCTATGAAACAGACTGGCGTTCAGGAAGGAAATTAAAACATGGCTCTTTCCCAAGCAATAGTAAGATGCCTAAAAATAGTGCTTAACTCTAACACAGCACTGAGACGCCTCGGCATTAGTGCGCTTTATAAGAACAGTCAGTCAGTCAGTCAGTCAGAGCACTACCACTGTTACAGGGAAAAACGGAGGTCATAAACAGCACAAAGCTAATGAAAAGATTACTTGATTACAGCTCTGTGTTTACTTTGTAGGAGTTAGGGGTAAGCAGAGAGGCTACAAAATGTTCAATTAAAAGTCTGTAAGAATAATAACTGAGAGATTCAGCAGGCAGTTGGGTCCATACTGCGTGGTTTGGGTTTCCATGCAGTAAAAGGCAAAAGCCAGATCATGTAAGTACTACACCTTTTCCTTTCCAGGTGTGTTCCAACACCAAGTATGTTTTACAGAATTTATATGCAGGGGCCCTGTTTTCTCTACAATATTGCTTCACTGCTGTATTCATTGAGCATTGTGTTGCATATTGTGTTTTGTGTAATCTCTGGCTTATCCATTTATACAGAAAATATGTGTTTTTATACTAAGCCATCATGGAAGTGTAAGGTTATCATGCATACTTACTGCACATGTGAAAGTTGTGCTGTATTGTACCTAGACTTGTCCTACGTGTCTTGCTTCAGCTAGGCTTAACCTGCATGTGCACATCAACTCAGTGTCAACAGCTGGCTGCGACGAATATACCCTGATCCGGGAAATCCTGACTCCGAAGAAGGGGCAATTCCTTTTCGTAGTCATTGTATCAGACATAGGCAATAGTAACTACAAATGGGGAGGAAATATCCAGTGGCACAAAAACCTACAGCAACCCGGAAAGAGATGAATTAGGGATGAGGAACAACTGGAGCTGAAAAGCTGCACCTACATAAAAACACATAGGAGTATGGAAAAACAGAGGCAACGACTACAGTTGTTACAAGGTTGAAGAGCTAAGGTTATAAAAGCTCTATCTACAGGTACAGGGGAAGCCTTATGCCATAATTTCCCGCTGCCCTAATCCTCTTTAATACTTAATTGTGACCAGGAAGAGAGAGCCAGGCCTGAAAAAGTAACTGACATCATATTGCCTTGAGAAGTCTGAATGACTGCTCCCGGATGTGTCATCTTGTGTTGTGACTGAACATCAAAAATCCAAAGTGGGGCCTACATAACTCAAGATGCATGGAATTCTACCTTTCACTATGTGTGTATGATGCCACATCACAGCACCCCAAACTGCACCGCTATGTGCCCAAAGATTATAGACCCTAGAGTCATAGCAAGCTCTGCCACAGACTCTATGTCTTACGGAATCTTGGAGAGAGGGATGTGCAGGCCACAGCCCCTGTAACACCTTTAGTATAAATGATGCTTAGAGAGAACAAGTTTCCACTGCAGATCTAGCATTTTGAGGACTGTTATTTGAAACCCTCACCATTACCACTTTTTGAACGGCTGGCTGCCCTGCATCTGTGCGCCCCAAAGACCACTCCCAATAATGACAAAGAAGAAAAATAGATGGCGTGGATTGAAAGAAACATCCTTGCACAGTATTGGATTTTAGGAGAAGCACATTGAAGAAGCTTAAAGCTGTAATTGGCAGAGAGCCATAATTGGTGCTTGACCCTGCCCTGTGCAGGTGTGCTATGCATAGACCGGTGCCATGTGACCTATGAGAGAAACAGATTTAACAATGCGGTCACATGCATGCCTTAACAAGCCTAAATGACTCAATGAATTTTAATTTTCCCAGCAAGAGGGGAGGGTGATCAAGCAGAGTGACTTGGAGGGTGATGCAGGTTAGCCGTTGGCAAGACCCGAGAAGCCTAATTCAATTTTTTATGGCAACCTGCTTCAACACCTCTTGTTCCCTCATTGTGTGGCATGGGGGATTAAACGTAAAAAAAGCATAGAGGCTGTTTACCATTAATAGTTATTGCCATACAATAACCCCTTCCTGCTCCCTTCAGCTGCACCTGATGCAGTTATCCAAGGTCTGACTAGCCTACAGGGCAATCAGGTAGTGCCCGATGGGTTGGACTGAAAGATACAAGTGTCGGAGCAAGACCACTGACTCATTCTCAGTGAAATTGCTCTCCCTCCCTCGCAGCTCCACCATTAAGTGAGGCCTTCCCCCGAGCCCTTGCACTCTTGAGTGTTGGTGTTCGAGGCCCTCCTTCATCCGCAGGTTTCCCCTGTGCCTCATCCCTGGTGGTCCAGGGGACTACTGTCTCCATTCTCTCGCTCCGCTTTTTCTCTCCTTTTTCACTTGTGTTGTTCCCTCACTTCTATCTCCCCCTTCACTCTCCTTATGGGTCTTTCCTCCATTTTCTGTTGTTTCAGCTCATTTCAATCTCCCCCTTTCACTCTCCTTCTGTGTCCCCTGTGTCTTTCCTCCACTCTTTCTTGCACTTTTGCTGCCTTATTTGCACTATTGTCTCTCTTTTTGACTTTTTCCTTTTGCCTTTTTCAGCCAGTTTTTCCCCGCCGCTGCTGACCCCGTGGCCCCTCAGCCACAGCAAGACCCTTGCGACCGGCCTAATCCAGCTCCCCTCCCTGCCTCCCAGCTGTCCAGCCCTCCCCAACCCCTACTTAATGGTGGACGCTGTGCGGCCGCACAGTGGCTGCGTCACCAGCGCACCAAAGGCAAGCCCGTCTGCGCCTGTCCGCGACCCGACTGTGGCCAGCGCCAGGAACCCTGGATCTCTGCACCACCAATGCTACTTCCCAGCGGCACTCCACGCTCTCAACCGAGGCAGCAACAACAACAGAAAGCTAGCATCACCAGCCGACACCCACGGACCCTTCAGCTGTCACCGCTGCCGGCACACCTGTAGCACCACCAAGACCATGGACCAAGTGCAACCCGCCCGCAAGAACACAACCAAACCGAAGACCCTGCAATGCATCATCCTCAATGCCCAATCCCACCACATGCCACCAAAATCTGGGACCTCCATGAGAGCACCATCCCAGACGTAGCATTCTCTACTGAAACCTGAACCAACACCACCTCGGGACCGGACATCGCCATTAACCAAGGATACACAATCTCCAAAAAGGACCATCCCACCTGCCCGGGAAGAGGATTAGCCATCGTCCACAAATCCACCCTCCGCCTGAGCAAACTCCCTGACGAGCCCACCGACCTGATGGAACACCTTCACTTCAAGATACTGGCCAGCCCTACCTACACCCTCCGAGGAACCATCATCTACCAACCCCCTGGACCCACAGACTTTTCGCCAACTCCATCACGGACATCATCTCCCCGCATGCCATAGCGTCCACCAACTACACCCTACTGTGAGACCTCAACTTCCACCTCAACAACCAACTGGACCGCAGCACCACAATCCTCCTGGACAACCTCCACAACATTGGACTCCGCCATATCGTGACCGAACCCACACAACCAGCAGGGCACACCCTCGACCCCCTCTTCACAACAGGAAACTCCATCACCTTCAACCACACCACCGAACTTCCATGGACTGACTATCGATACGTCCACTTCACTTTCAGAACACCCACATCCACAGACACCAGTACCTGCTACCAAGAAACTTACCAAGTATCACTGACGACACGCTAGCCTCATCACTCAGCAACTCCACCCCAACAACGACACCTACACCGCAGCCCGAACCCTGCACAGATGGATCTCCAACAGCGCCAACACCATAGCCCTCCTCAAGAAAAACAACACCCATGCCAAGAAAGCCAGATGGTTCAACACCAAACTTCGAGAGTCCAGACGCAATTGCCGCCGCCTCGAAAAGGCCTGGAGGAACACCAAATCCACAGAAGCCCACAACAACTTCAGAGCCCCCACCACCAACTCATCAGAAAAATTGAGGAAAAAAGCGATTGCAGACAGAATCTCCACTCATGCACACAACAGCAAAGAGCTCTTCAACATCATCAAGGAGTTCGCCCAACCCACCAGCGAGTCCACCAATATCCCTCCCTCACAAGACCTCTGCAACAAACTCAGCACCTATTTCCACCACAAAATCAAGAGCATCTAGGACAACTTCGATCAGGACAACCAACACACTGAACCCTCAACAACCACCCCTACACCCTGAAGCCAGCGATCAACAACTGGACAGCCCTCACCACCAAAGACAGACTGAAGATGATGAAGTCAATCCACTCCGGGGCCCCCACGGACCCCTACCTCCACCAAATTTTCAACAGAGCCGCCAACACCATCGCACCCATGCTCTGCCACACCATCAAACGCTCCCTGGCAACCGCTTTGTTCCCTGACGACTGGAAACACGCTGAGATCAACCTGCTCCTGAAGAAACCCTTGGCGGACCCCACCTCAGACCCATCTCCCTGCTTCCGTTCCCAGCGAAAGTCATCAAGAAATCCATCAACAACCAACTCGCCACATTCATCGAGGAGCACAACATCCTCGATAAGTATGGGCGGAAAATCCGTTCCGCTCGCGGATTTTGCGGATTTTCGGTAAATTCGCAATCCGCGAGATTCGTGAATTTCCCGCAAAATCCGCAAATACGCGAGCAGCGGATTTTATGGCTTGCTCGCACTGTTCGCGTGAGTTTGCGGCTTCCCAGTTCAACTTCGCGCCCCGCGAATAAGCGCTAAATTGCAGAAATACGATCTTAGCAAAACTGAAACTACTTACCAGGTTCATATGGCTGAGATACCCGCCACCCCCTCTCAACACAATCCCCAAAGGAGGGAAACCGGAAACAGTTCTTGAAGTTTTTGGAAGAGGGAGGGAGTGACCCTCCCGGCCGTATTTATTAAAACAAAATTAAAACATTAAACAGTTTCATATTAATGTACAATTTCATTACCACATTGCGATGTTTGGCTAACCTTAACAGATTCTCTAATACAGAGGTTCTCCTAGCCGAACTAACATCCTACAAACATTTACTTGACATTATGAAATTGTACATCCTAACGTTTAAGGGCCAACGGCAAGGTCGTAACCGGTGTCAAGATCCCTAACCAGAAATACCCCCCCCACTGGTGAGGGGCGACAGCACTGAGGCGTACCTCAAGTGCAACTACCAATTTCCCTTTGACTTGACGGGGGCACCAATAAAACTCGACGCCACTTAAAGGTCGTTCGAGGACTCGTGTGAGGTATCTAGAAGGTAGCGTAGACCCCCCCCCAAACCCCGCACAACTTACCACATCTGCCGTCGCAGACGTCACTGGCCCCGGGAAATTCCCCAGGAGGGGGCTGTAACCCCTCCTACACAGGAAGGGGCTTTGACCGCCTTTCCTTTTCTTTCGGCGACCCATCCTTAGAAGGGACCGCCTCCCCATTGAGGGGCCTATGGCCACCTCTCCCGAGCGCTCCCATCCGTGTTGGGTGACGCCCACTCATAGGGATCTTCCAATTAGTGCTCACCGATCATGACCTTACCGCCCGACCAAAATAAATACGACAATGCTAACTAATCCTATCAAACTAAAATTACATTGGCATTACGACCATATTAAAAGAAAATAAATGAATTTCTTTAATCACAAGACATAAATGAAATAGACCATTCTTTATTACACACTCAAAATCAACACGATAATACCACGACCTGTAAACGAAATTAGAATTATTCATTAACTTTTATTCAAAACAACTGGCTGTCATCAGGGGCTGGTGGGTGGGTCAAAATTGGCTCTTCGTTCCGTCTCGAGCTCACGTGCAGCGAGGAGGTGCAGCTTCAGAGCACAGGAACAAGAGGATGCCTTCTGGTCTTGCGTCCCCTTTTATCCGTCTTCAGGGCGGGCGTAAACCCGCCCCTGCCTGCCCCGAGGGCGTGGCCAGCCGCGTCAGTGTCTAGGCCAGCCCACTCTAGGGCGGGAAAAAGCGCGCCCCGGCTACGCCGCTTCGGGCATACCAGCCGAGACACGCCTCCCGCCCAAGATGGCTTCCCGGGGGGATCGAGGTACTCTGCCATACGTGCGGGGGGACCGAGTGGTCGCCCCTTTCCATATGGCTGAGATACCCGCCACCCCCTCTCAACACAATCCCCAAAGGAGGGAAACCGGAAACAGTTCTTGAAGTTTTTGGAAGAGGGAGGAAGTGACCCTCCCGGCCGTATTTATTAAAACAAAATTAAAACATTAAACAGTTTCATATTAATGTACAATTTCATTACCACATTGCGATGTTTGGCTAACCTTAACAGATTCTCTAATACAGAGGTTCTCCTAGCCGAACTAACATCCTACAAACATTTACTTGACATTATGAAATTGTACATCCTAACGTTTAAGGGCCAACGGCAAGGTCGTAACCGGTGTCAAGATCCCTAACCAGAAATACCCCCCCCACTGGTGAGGGGCGACAGCACTGAGGCGTACCTCAAGTGCAACTACCAATTTCCCTTTGACTTGACGGGGGCACCAATAAAACTCGACGCCACTTAAAGGTCGTTCGAGGACTCGTGTGAGGTATCTAGAAGGTAGCGTAGACCCCCCCCCAAACCCCGCACAACTTACCACATCTGCCGTCGCAGACGTCACTGGCCCCGGGAAATTCCCCAGGAGGGGGCTGTAACCCCTCCTACACAGGAAGGGGCCTTGACCGCCTTTCCTTTTCTTTCGGCGACCCATCCTTAGAAGGGACCGCCTCCCCATTGAGGGGCCTATGGCCACCTCTCCCGAGCGCTCCCATCCGTGTTGGGTGACGCCCACTCATAGGGATCTTCCAATTAGTGCTCACCGATCATGACCTTACCGCCACAGGCCGGATAGTTGACCGGCTATCCGGACCCCCCACAAAGCATCTACCTAAAGGTCATGTTCTAACGTTTTTAACCATGCTAAGAAGTCTCCTATGAGTAACTCATTCCCCACCCGAGACAAATGCACACCATCCCCCAAATACATACTGTCATCATTAATACAGCCATGCGAAATAGAATGCAATGTCCTGGAACGGAACAACCTACTCACTTTGTTATTAATCTTTCTCACAGAGTGATTCAAAGCAGGAACAGAAATAGCCCCTCGCCACACCTTTCGTGGGATCATATGGGACCATGCAATTGTGCACCCCGGAACTCTCCTCGCCAACCAACTTACAGTGGAAAGCATTGCCTCCAGGAGAAGTCGTCTACCGGTGGTGACCAAATCATTGCCCCCTAGATGTACTATGACTATAGACGGCGGTGACCTCGTCCGCCCTAACAAACCCTCGAAAAATGCTTGAAACTGGTCAATACAGAGACCGCCTCTTCCGTAGAAGGACACACTGTACCCGTATTCCCCAGCTACGTGAATCATGTCACCTGCTTTGAATACGTCTGCGGCACGCCTCACGTATGAGTGGCCCACGACCCACACCTCCTTTTTCACAGCCGGTGATGTCTGACCGCTGGCCCGGTGTTGGGTCGACTGCATAGTCCGCCCCGCCTCGTAGGCTTGCGCAACTGAAAACCAAACAAAGAGAAGAAGCGTGAGTACATCATTACAGCTTCACAACATGTGCAACCGCACATACCTCTTATAACACTTAGAGGACCAACGCCCCACTCGTTTCACTTGTTCAACATTAAGACCCCTAGCTGCAGCTTCCGTAGCAGCCCCTATCCGAAAGGAATGGGTCCCAAACTCGCCCGGGTTCAAGCCCGCAGCGGCAATTGACATCGCAAGCACCCGCTGAAACTGAAATTTTGTCAGTGGGGTGGCGTCCGCGTGTCTCAACAAGGTCCCACCCCATGATGCCACCCTTCGTGCTAGGTAGTCTTCTAAACACTTTACCGGACACATGGAGGACCCGGGAATCCTGCGTGTGATTACGCAGTCACCCATCCCGTGTTGATCGGTCTTGGACCTGACAAAGGAGACAGTCATTATCTCTCCTCTGATCTGAACGTGTTCCTGGCACAAACCCCCTGTCACATCCCGTTTGTTCCTTGCCACCAGTTCGCTTACCCGCATCGCTCCATGAAATGCCAGCGTAAAAGCGGCTCGGAACAACACCGTCTCAAACTGAGATGAACATGTGGCAGGGAGTGTGGCCAACAACTGGGCCAACCTATCCAAACCTATCGGGCGCCTCTCATCTACTCTGCGACCCTCAAGGCGTTGCCACCCACGCAGCGCTTTCTGTACAACGAAAGACGCTGTCGGGTCCTGGATACCATGAGCCCTGGCAACAAAGGAAATGGCAGCACGATGCCTCTGGGCCGTAGCCACCGATTTCCCAGCCCTACGTAAGGACATCAGAAAATTCACTACCCATTCCTCGTGGCCCCAAAGCCCCTCTCTATCAGTCCCCAAAAAGGCTAAATAGGACCGAAACGCCCCTTCATATGCCTTCCTTGTTCTTGGTGCTAGGCTCTCTCCCACGAGGTGACGAAGTTCGGGGCACCGAGAGACCAGAGAGCTTCGGGAAAGGGTGCCGGCTCTGGGTCCGCTGTGGGAAGGAAACCCGAGAAAGCCTGCATACGAAAACGAGACAGTGCATCAGCCGCCTGATTCATCACCCCCGGGACATGTTTTGCTCTGAATAGCACATTCAGTTGCATACACAGTAAAACAATTTCTTTGAGCAATCGTAAAATCAGTTTACATCGTGCTGCCTGGCTATTGATGCACTCGACCACGGTCATATTGTCAGACCAAAATACCACAGAGTGATCTTTGAACCCTTCGGGCCAGGTTCTCAGGGCCACCAAAATGGGGAAAAGTTCCAGGAAAGCAATATTACTTGTCAGTCCATTGTCATGCCACCATGCCGGCCATCTTTGTGCCGACCATTTTGTGCCGAAGATGGCACCAAAACCTATGCTACCTGCCGAATCTGTCCATAGCCCCAGCTCTTCAGAGGACACGGCCGGTTTGTTCCAGACAACTCGACCATTAAAATCCGCCAGAAATGCTAACCAAAATGCGCATGTCCTGGCGGACCTCAGCCGATAGTCTCGTGCGATGATGACCCTCCCTTAGGCCGACCATAGCTTGGGCAATAGAACGGGAAAAGGGGCGGGCCATCGGTATAACCCTCAGGGCAAAATTCAACTGTCCCACCAACTGCTGTAATTGATGCAGCGTAACCTTAGATCCATTTATACACATTTGCAGGGCTGCCCTGAACTTCCCCACTTTGTCAGCTGGTAAACGAAAACAACCCTCACTGGAGTCTAACTCGATCCCCAGAAACTCGAGGCAAGTCGCAGGACCCACCGTCTTACCTGGTGCCAAAAGGCACACCAAACTGCTTCATTAACACACAAAATTCGGCCAAGGCCTGGCCACACTCGAGATCCCCGGCTGCCCCAAGGAACAGAAAATCATCAAGGTAATGCATTACATGTTGGAAACCCGTCCTCTTTGTGAAGACCCATTGTAGAAAACTACTGAATTTCTCGAAATAGGCACAAGATATAGAGCACCCCATCGGCATACACCTATCCATGTAATAATGGCCCTGAAACCTGAAACCTAGGAGACGCTGGTCGTCTGGGTGTACCGGGAGCAATCGGAACGCTGACTCGATATCTGACTTCGCCATCAGCGCCCCGGGCCCCAGGCGATTCAAAATGGCTACGGCCTCATCGAAGGATGCGTACCGCACCGAACACACTTCTGGGTCTATTGCATCGTTTACAGAAAGACCACGTGGAGCTGATAAATTATGAATCAGTCGGAACTCACCCGGGTCCTTCTTGGGGACCACCCCTAAAGGAGAACAAACAAAATTCTGCACCGGGGGTACACTAAACGGGCCGGCAACCCGACCTCGACTAACCTCTTTCCGGATCTTATCCTGTACTACGGTCGTATGCTGCAGGACCGAAAGTTGATTTTTACACTTCTCCACACCCTGAAAGTCCCCTACTGGGATGCGGAAACCATACGAGAACCCGTTCCGCAGCACCCCAGCAGAAGTACGATCCGGGTATTCACTGAGCCAGGGAATCATCGCCAAGGTATCAATCGGGGTAGGTAAAGGCGCCCCTCGGACTATGTTAGACCTGTTTGGCGCCTCCTCTACCGCCGTTATCACCCGTTTTGGCTCTGCACGTGGACTCAGGATGGGACGACCCGCACCCACTACATTCGTGTTTAAATTTACACGATCCCTGGGGCCTAGTACATTTACCTCTGTTGAAATTCCAGCAGAACCCCCTTTTCCCTGTATTGCTGGCAGGTCTCGAGTAATCGTCGGTACCCGTACCTGATCGAAAGGGCGTCCCCGCATATTGGCGGGAGGATTCGCCAACATTACTCCCTACCAATGGCATTTTCAACATACCTGTCTCCTTCATTTTATCCCATGTCAAAGAATCGTAACAATCCCAGGTTAAGCTTTTATTATGATCTTTAGCCTTTCTAAAAAGATTATCGTAGCAGAACCAATGGTTACCCTGGTGTGACGTCGAGTACCCCATAATTCGCGACTGATAGGTCGGCAACTCGGAAAGCAACTCGGGCCTACGTTCTCCCAAGATCGACGTAAAAAAAATCCCCCATGCATTGCCCCAATTGCCAATATTCTCATTCACTTTAAAGGCGGCCATTTTTGCGCGCCAAACACTCGGATGCATGAGGTCTTTCTGGCCCTTAACATGCTCCACCTCATAATGATCAACAAGCAACGAGAAGATGTTCACATATTCCCCTGCCCAAATCTTCTCTTTAATTGCCAAAGGCACATGTTGACCCAACCTTTCTCTACGAGAGGGTGCTGACTCATCCCTCGCAATCGGCAATGGCCGCTTACCTGCACCGGACGCTGCCTCTGCGGTCGTAATCGTCCCTTGTGGCTTGTCACCTACTGCAGCCGGCGCGGACACCTTGGCTGCATCCCGTTTCTCGCGCAATTGCTTCATCAGCGCCTGCGCGTCGGCAGCCGTGGCGCCCTCGCTACTTTCGCCCAACCACGCTGTAAGTTGTGCTGCCAGCTCGGGCGGCATATCTTCATTGGACACCGGGGTGACCACCACGGGAATCGGATTCCCCTCCACGGGTACTGGGGCTGGCGCTTCGAGCGGGGTACGGGGAACCGGGACGTCTCCCCCAGCCGGTCCCCTCCTTGGCCTCTTGGCTCTGCCTCCTGGGGCTGCTCCACCCGAAGGACGTTCCGGCCCCCCTTCCCCCTCTCTCTCCGCCACCCGCTTCTTCAGCTCGGTCATCTCCTTCATGAGGACCCGAAGCATCTGTTCGGTCGTCATTCTCTTTCCGCTTTTCTTGGGCATTTCTCCGACAGAGTATCTGTAAGACAAAAGAAAGATTAAAACGCTCAAAATTGGCTCTTCGTTCCGTCTCGAGCTCATGTGCAGCGAGGAGGTGCAGCTTCAGAGCACAGGAACAAGAGGATGCCTTCTGGTCTTGCGTCCCCTTTTATCCGTCTTCAGGGCGGGCGTAAACCCGCCCCTGCCTGCCCCGAGGGCGTGGCCAGCCGCGTCAGTGTCTAGGCCAGCCCACTCTAGGGCGGGAAAAAGCGCGCCCCGGCTACGCCGCTTCGGGCATACCAGCCGAGACACGCCTCCCGCCCAAGATGGCTTCCCGGGGGGATCGAGGTACTCTGCCATACGTGCGGGGGGACCGAGTGGTCGCCCCTTTCCAAAAGTTCAAGCTCATCATTAGTAGACATTTCCTGTAGTGCTTCCTGAGGGGCCCCTCCAGAGTTCAGTTGCCTACTTGCGACTATTATGTGACCCTGCTCTGACCCTCAGAATAGTTACACATATGCCACAAAGGTCCTGAATTACAGCTAAGGGAGACAAGCAGGAGCCAGGCTGGAAGTTCAAATCCAGTGACACATTAATCAGCCCCTAATTCATTATTGTCAGTTGGGGCAGGGCAGGTGTTGTAACTAATTTTGCAACAATGAAAGCACTTAGCAAGTGCAAAAGATCACTAATCAGGAAGCACTAAGGAAGCAGGTGCCAGCTAAAAAAATATTCTGTGACACATTAATCAGCCCCAAATTAATTCAGGTCACTTGAGGCAGGGAAGGTGTGCTTTGCTTTGCCACAATAATGTACACTGGACAACCAGAGGGTGCTGTGATGAAACAGAGGGTTGCATGGGTGAGCCAGAGGGTGGCATGGGAAAACCAGAGAGTGGCAGTGGTGACAGAGGGTGGCAGTGATGAAGAAGAGTGTCCCAAACAGGCTGGACACGTAGAAACAACAAGTTCGCAAAACTTGCGACCCGTCAGGTAAGTTCGCGTTTGCGAAATTGTACAAAAACCCTCGCGACCTGGCAGAAACCCGCACGAACACACAAAAAAAAAAATCTGCAAATTCGCGAGAATTCGCGGATTTTGCGGATTGCGAGTTCGCAAATCCGCAAAATTCGCGAACGCGAGATTCGCAAAATTCGCCCATGCTTAATCCTCGACTCCTCCCAATGTGGCTTTAGATAAAACCACAGTACAGAAACCACCCTCCTCGCCGCAACAGATGACATCTGTACCTTACTGGACAAAGTAGAAACAGCAGCCCTCATCCTCCTCGACCTGTCAGCAGCATTTGACACAGTCTCTCACCGCACCCTAATATGCCGACTCCACGACGCAGGGATCCAAGACAAGGCCCTCGACTGAATCTGCTTCTTCCTCTCCGGCAGAACGCAGCAGGTCAGACTCCCCCCTTTACTCTCAGACCCTACATCTACCACCTGCAGAGTCCCCCAGGGGTCCTCCCTCAGCCCTACACTCTTCAACATCTACATGGCTCCGCTCGCCCCCATCTTCAGAACCTACGGACTCAACATTGTGTCACATGCAGAGGACACCCAACTCATCCTCTCCCTATCCAACGAACCCAACACCGCCAGAAACAACTCTCGAGGAGGCATGGAAGCAGTGGCCAAATGGATGAAAAACAGCTGCCTACAACAAAATACCAACAAAACGGAAGTACTAATCATGGGCCCAAACCCCGACGCCTGGAACGACACCTGGTGGCCCCCCGCCCCTGGAAGCCCGCCCGCCCCCACGGACTACGCATGCAACCTGGGAATCATCCTGGACTCCTGCTTCTACAGCCTCTGCCTCCTACGAATGACCTTCAAATGGATCCCCCTCAAACACAGAAAGGTCGGCACTCACGCCCTGGTCACCAGCAGTCTTGAATACGGTAATGCACTCTATGCAGGAATTAACAAAAACCTCACCCGCAAGCTACGGAACATCCAAAACGCTGCCGCAAGACTGGTCCTCCACCTGCCAAGACACTGCCACATCTCCCAGCACCTGTACACACTCCACTGGCTCCCCTTCGAAACTAGAGTCACCTTCAAGATGCTAACCCATGCTAGACACCGGACCAGCATACCTGAACAGCTGATTCAAATTCCACACACCCGAAAGGACCCTACAATCAGTCCATCTTTCCTATGCCGTGGTCCCCCCACACCAGAAAGACCAGATCGGGAGGCCACTCCTTCTCTTTCTGTGTGGCCAGAGCATGGAACGACCTTCTGCTCCACCTCAGACAGATAACGTCGCTCCCCATGTTCGCAAGTAACCTCAAAACTTGGCTCATCGACAGACCCCCTGCTTGATGGATTGAAATCTGCGACCCCACCCCCCAGCACCTTGAGACCCTTATGGGTGAATAGTCGCGCTTAACAAACACCTGATTGATGATTGGGATAGATTTTGGCCATTTGCTGATTTGTTCTAAGGTCTGCTGGGTAGATTTTTAGAGTTGCTTTCCCTGATATTAAAACAAACATCGCCTGCAGCAGTCTTAAGTCCATGCATTCTTCCATACTGTACAAACAACTTATCCAGCATGTATTTATAACTTCAAAAGTGCTCCAATTTGCAAACATTGGTCACGTTATTAACTTCCTAATTCACTAAGGTGAGACGCTTTTATTTCGGTGCCCGAACCTATTTTCTGTCCCAGTCTCAAACTGCAGATATCAGTGTCTCCTCTCCAGTTGGTCTCCCAGCACTAACTGTGCATAGAGACAGCCTCTGCTCATGATTCATGAAAAAAAGCATACACCACACCACACCCCTTCAGCCAAAAGGCAAATTCTCTTCAACCACAGCAGTACTCTCCAGTCTCTAGCATGAAGGTAATTGTTGCAACCAAATGTCTCCTCTTTTCTTTGTCTTTTTCCATATGTAGACAAACACTTTCCGATGTCACAGTGCATTGCATCCAAATTCCAACAGTGACTTTCCTGCCACTATTCCCTCTAATGTGGGTCTTACTAGGGGTATGAGACTGCTGAGATGGGTGTGTTTATGCAGGCTAAGGGTGTTTCTATTTTGTGTGGGATTATTTGCTTAGGGTATGATGAGGATGTGTATGTGTTTTATGTATGTGTGTTGCCTGCTGGAAGTTGTGTGTTTGATCGGCACATTTGTGACTGCTACAGTGGGTAAGTGGGTATGCATGTATGCTTTCCGAGGCTTGGAGTGTGGTTGTGCTTGGGTAGTGGGTCTGCATCTAAAATTGTGTGTCTAGTGGTTTACTTTCTGCCAAATAGGTGGGCAAAGATGCAACTTCAAGAAAAGTGTGGAGATTACGGACCCTGCCGACACCGCCAAGAGTCATTGCTGAGGGGACTCATCTTGTTGCCGCCACCGCCACTAGCGCCACAGCAGCCCTGGGACGTCAATACCCAGCAGTCCCAGCGGCGCAGCGTAATTGATGCAGGGAAACAGCGCCAGGAGGCGCTTTTAAGCAGCACAGCCCTCGGTGGAGCGGGGGAGATTATGGACTCTGCCGACACCGCCAAGAGTCATTGCTGAGCAGAGGGGTCTCACCTTGTTGCCGCCACTAGCACCGCAGCCGCCCTGGGACTTCAATACCCAGCAGCCCCAGCGGCACGGCGTAATTGACGCAGGGAAACAGCACCAGGAGGCGCTTTTAAGCAGCACAGCCCTCGGTGGAGCGGGGGAGTTTACGGACTCTGCCGACACCGCCAAGAGTCATTGCTGAGCAGAGGGGACTCACCTTGTTGCCGCCACCGCCACTAGCGCCGCAGCCATCCGGGGACTTCAATACCCAGCAGCCCCATAGGCGCAGCGTAATTGACGCAGGGAAACAGCGCCATGAGGCGCTTTTAAGCAGCACAGCCCTCGGTGGAGCGGGAGAGATTACGGACTCTGCCGACACCACCAAGAGTCATTGCTGAGCAGAGGGGACTCACCTTGTTGCCACCACCGCCACTAGCGCCGCAGCCACCCTGGGACTTCGATACCCAGCAGCCCCAGTGGCGCGGCGTAATTGATGCAGGGAAACAGCGCCAGGAGGGGCTTCTAAGCAGCACAGCCCTCGGCGTCGTGGTACAAGCCGGGCGGACCCGTTTAAGCCCGTTCAAGCACGGATAAGTATGGGACGGGCCACCCCCCTAACATCAGCATAGGCATCCAAGGTCAGTGAGCTGCAGTATCCCAGTTTTTGTGTGTAATAGTTGCCTTGGGTTGCAACCGTAATTTAGGAGTAGAAGGTGGCTAGTCTCATGGCAACTTCACCAATCTCTGGGGGGAATGGCAGACAATCCACTGGAGGATCGCTAGTGGGTACCTTGGACAACTTTCTCGTCAGAGTATCAACAGCTTTGGCCAAAGATATAGAACTCACAGAAAAGAGACTATCTCTCGAAATTCCCTTTGATAAAAGATCCTCATTGGTAAGTCTGGCGAGGGCTAGGTCACCAGTCTTCCAGCAGGTGGATCACCAGGACATACTGGATGAGAGAAGCCATATATCGCAGCCAGTGGTTATTTTGGACACAAGCTCTAATCGCTCCAAGGATGAGGGTAATCACAATATTGTAATGAGAGTGCCTTCGCCTAATATTAAGACTTGATCAGCCAGTCATGCAAAATCAGGACCTGTGCAGCAGGAGACGGGGATAACAAAAAGGAAACGCACAGGGGCCCAAATGCAAGTAGGGAGAAGAAAAGCAAACATTAGCAAAATGCATGCTTCTAACGAGGACTCTCCCGTAAGGAAACTACTAGTCCCACACAATCGCCATTATTTGCTAAAGAGGGGGTAAGTCATCAAGCATGTGGGGGGGGGAGAGGCATTAGCTGATTTGGGCCCGTCGGTCTGGAAAAGACTAGAAGGTACGTTCAAGAAGATATGTCACCCAATATATGATCGTTTGGATTCCATTGAGAATAGACTTGTGTGCCTTGAACTTTCACTTGCATCAGTTCAGACGCAGGTGGTAAATCGGAACAGTGCTCCAATTTGCATGCAGAAAAATGTTACAGGGCAATGTTTTGTTAATTCTATTTCCACTGTTGCATCAAAAGGTGGCATTAGTACCGCACAGAAAGACCCTTCGGTGTCCTGTGATGTATCTCTAACTACTAAATCGACAGGGACCGTACATATAGCCCAGAGGGACAGGCCACACCAAGCAGTTGGAAGTAGACCTGCTGTTGAAGATCAAACAATCCCCAAATAGCCCCTTGCACATAGCACATCTACTCTACCCAATATAGATCTCCCTCCAGAATCGGCCCCTTATGTGGTGGTCCTGGTGGGGGTTCCACCACTGGACCAGGGGAAAAGGGAGTCATATATGGACCTTAAGAATAAATGTACCTTCTGGCTTAATGTTAATCGCCCACTGTCAACTAACATATGTGCAAAAATTTTGTTTGCAAGGAGAGTAAGCATGGGCGAATTTTGCGGATCTCGCGTTCGCGAATTTTGCGGATTTGCGAACTCGCAATCCGCAAAATCCGCGAATTCCCGCGAATTTGCGGATTTTTTTTTTTTTGTGTTCGCCCGTGTTTCTGCCAGTTCGCGAGGGTTTTTACAATTTCGCAATTTGCGAACTTACCTGTCGGGTCGCAAGTTTCGCGAACTTGTTGTTTCTACGTGTCCAGCCTGTTTGGGACACTCTTCTTCATCACTGCCACTCTCTGTCACCACTGCCACTCTCTGACTACTCATGCCACCCTCTGGCCCACCCATGCCACCCTCTGTTTCATCACAGCACCCTCAGGTTGTCCAGTCAGTGTACATTATTGTGGCAACGCAAGCACACCTTCCCTGCCTCAAGTGACCTGAATTAATTTGGGGCTGATTAATGTGTCACAGAATATTTTTTTAGCTGGCACCTGCTTCCTTAGTGCTTCCTGATTAGTGAACTTTTGCACTTGCTAAGTGCTTTCATTGTTGCAAAATTAGTTACAACACCTGCCCTGCCCCAACTGACAATAATGAATTAGGGGCTGATTAATGGATTTGAACTGCCAGCCTGGCTCCTGCTTGTCTCCCTTAGCTGTAATTCAGGACCTTTGTGGCATATGTGTAACTATTCTGAGGTTCAGAGCAGGGTCACATAATAGTTGCAACTGGCAACTGAACTCTGGAGGGGCCCCTCAGCAAGCACTACAGGAAATGGCTACTAATGATGAGCCTGAACTTTTGAACCTGGTAAGTAGTTTCAGTTTTGATTAGATCGTATTTCTGCAATTTTGCACTTATTCGCGGGGCGCGAAGTTGTACTGGGAAGCCGCGAACTCACGCGAACAGTGCGAGCAGTGCGAGCAAAATCCGCTGCTCGCGGATTTGCGGATTTTGCGGGAGATTCGCGAATCTCGCGGATTGCGAATTTACCGAAAATCCGCAAAATCCGCGAGCGAAACGGATTTTCCGCCCATGCCTAAAGGAGAGTTAATTGGGTGGGTAGGAGACCTAAGTGTGTGGTGGGGGACTGTGTTATTATTAATTTTAGGGACTGGGGGTGTGTTAAATACATTTGCAATTGGCCCCAAAATGAATTATTGCCCTTGATCCAAACACTACCCTTGGCTAACTTTTATGCATCCCCGCAACCCCCAGATAGGGATATTCTTCCATTGGGAGAGGCGCCGTACCATTGCGCCTTAGGGAATATAAGACTCTTTAACAGATTCAAGGCTTTATCAGGGCTGGGGGATTGTGATTGACGGCTAGTGCTGGATTGTGGCACTAGGGATAGTATAACATTAGGAATTGAAGATGATGTGGACAGGAGTATAGGCCCAGTGAGTGATCATGGAAGTTCCCATGGAGGGACTGACTGTAGGGCATAGGCAACATAACGAATGTGTAGATACCACACAGATTAGTAGACTAGATCCACTGTTGAAGGATCTGGGCACTGTACACTTGGCCCCTTTTTCTTCTATAATGGGGGCTAAGAGTGCTGGCAGGTGCGAGAGTTCAGTGTGTCCGACTACATTCATATCCTAGAACCTGGTGGGTGTGGGTGTGGGTCCCAAACTAGCTTCACCACATTGGTTTTGATTTTATCGATAAATTTGACATTTGCCTTTTTCAGGAGACCTGGCCGGTTGACCCTGTGTTTAGATTGGGTTACTTGAATTTTTTTGTCCCCGCTGTTAAAAAACAAATAGGTCGCCCGCTAGGTGGGCTGGTGATATGGGTTAGGCAGAACTTAAAATGCAATATACAACTTCTCCCGGTGTCAAACTGTGACATTCTTGCTGTGAGAGTTAGCTTCCCGTCTAGCTCAAAAATTTATATTTTTAATGTTTATGCCAGGGGCTTACCAGGAGGGAGAAAATCTGATGTTGTAACAGCCCTGGAAGTTTTGATTGAGGCCCTGCCAGCTAATGTGCTCCCATTGATTGCAGGAGATTTTAATACAACTTTCGAGCCACTTGGACGCGATGATCTGAACCTAACAGAGGAGGAGGACTCTAGGTGGGGAGTTTCGCAACTGGAGTTAAAACCTATTAGTAAATGGACAGAGGCCGCAATGCACTTGAAGGGTCTTTGTATGGGGAACCAGCTGAGGGCTACCAATGGCCGAACACTGTCAGACAGGATGGGTAATAAAACTTTTGATAACGGCGTTAGGGCAAGTAACATAGATTATTTACTTGTCTACCTTAAGTTGTGGCACTCTCTTGTGGATATGGAGGTAATACCTCGTATCGAGAGTGATCATAACCCTCTGACTGCACTGTTTAGACTGGGCTTAGATGAAACGGTTAGAATGGCCCAGTGGGCTATACCCCCAGAAACTGTCATAACGAACGATGAGCGCCACCTTAAGTGGTGCCAAGTTGCTGAGCACCCTAATACCTTGAGTGATATTGAGACGGATTTAGATAGGGTACTGGCAACTATGGAGACAGGTGTAACATACGGGTTATTGTATACTCCGGTTATGGAAGCCCATGCTAACTTCTTTACTAAACTTAAAACATATTTCTGCAAACCTAGTTTAGTTAGGCGAGTAAACCCGAGAGCTGGTATGATGATACTTGTAGGCAAGCCCAGGTAGAGCTGGGCCTACCATTAAAAACTAAGGAACCCAGCAAAGTAAAAGTGGCTCGATGTAATTATAGGCATAGACAGTTTGTTGCAAAAAAGTATTGGGAAGATAGTAAGTGGCAGGATCTCAAGGTGGCGTGTGCATCCAAAAACCCGAAATCATTTTGGGATATTTTTAAATGGGGTAGGGGTGGGTGTCATGATAGTCCTCAAAATAATGTCGTCCAAAGCTCATGGAGCGATTATTTTAAGCCACAGTACGCCAAGGGAGTAGGGGGTGTAAGTGAGAGCATTTTTGTCCTAAAATTTTACAAGGACGCTGCCTTCAGCTTAAAGGATGCTGACAGGGCGCTAGACTCAGTAACTGAGGGTCGCGCCCCAGGCATGGATTGTGTCCCTGCTGACTTATTTTTAAATGACAAGAAAAAATGGCAAATTTATATCACATATCTAGCAAATGCATAGCCCAAGGGACGGCTGTCCCCCACTCCTCGAAAGGAGCTGAAATTGTGCCTGTATATAAAAAGGGGGACAAGTCGCTAGCAGGCAATTATAGGCCTATTAGCCTGATCAATTCCATTCAGAAAATTATGGGCCAGCTGGTTTGGGGGAAAATTGTGACCTGGATGGAAGAAGGGAACATCTTGAGTTACCTCCAGGCTGGCTTTCGCCCCAAGACCAGCACGATAGATCAGGTTTTTCGGTTTATTATTCTTTATTGGCGGTCTGTGGTTTTTGGAGAAAGGGACATTATATGCTGTATTTGTTGATTTGAGGGCGGCCTTTGATCTGGTGCCACGCAATAAGCTATGGCGGGTCCTGGAAGATCTGGGGATGGCCCCTGAGTTGTTGAGCCTAATCGTTCACTTGCATGAGGACACCTTTGCTCGGGTGCGGTGGGGACGACAGGGTGAGGTTACGGAAGCCTTCCCTGTTGAGCGGGGGGGCGGCAGGGTTGCTGTTTGGCGCCTACCCTGTTCTCACTCTTCGTGAATGGGGTGGCAGACTTCCTCTCCCTGGACCTGACCAATGCCCCAGTGATGGTTGGCAAGTGAGTACCAATCCTCATGTTCACGGACGATATCTTGATAATCTCAAAAATGCCAAGTGGGCTACAACGCGCCCTTCGGCGCTTTGAGGATTTTTGTCTGGATCGCGGGCTAGAAATAAATACCGATAAAAAAAAGTTTATGGTTCTTACTGAACATAAATTTTCCAGGTCTTCTAAGCCATTCAGAGGGAGCATATACATGAATAATTGCCCGCTGGATCGGATCGATGCCTTTACATATCCGGGGGTAACCCTCCAGAGGGATATGCGCTGGACTAGCCAATTAGATCTGGCTATGTTAAAACATCGGTACTGGTAGGGCAGATGCACAGCTGAGAAACCTTCAGGTTAGTTAGCGGGCAACTTTAGCTTTAGCTCGGCTGTAATGTGGCTTTAAATTGTATCCAAGATGCTTCATTACAACATTTTCTCTTAACCTCTTCACCAACAGAGCCGAATATGTTAGTTCAACACAAACTGACACGTAAGAGACCTTTTCCAATTTTTGTTTCACACATGGGCACGGAGGTTTTTAAGGTGACAACTTAACATGTTACACGATAGCAGCACGACCCTTTATGATTAATTCCTCACCCCAGCATGTACATACCATAGACAACAATTACTGACAGGCTGTTTGTTTATTTTTTACGTTTGTAGTGTCCTTTCCCTGATGAAGGGCCGAATTATGGGCCCGAAATGCATTGGATCTATTTGAAGGACCGTGTTATATGTTGAAATTGAAAACAAATCGACTATCAAATGTCCTATAAGGAATATTGTTGCAAATTACTCGCAAAATAAAAACTGTTAACGTTGTGTGAATCCTCTGTCTTTCAAGAGGAGAAATTGTGTGCACATAAGGATGGGACCAGTGGCGCACTGGTCTCACAATTCAAGTATGTTAAAACATCACCAGCAGGCAGGACTCCTTCCCTCATTGTCGAAACCAATCAGCCCACTTTTGGAGATTTACTGGGCGAAAGTGATAAGCTCGGCGGTTTAGGGTCTGAACTTTGGGGGGTTGAAAACCTAAAAAGCTTGACCTTGGCGGAAAATGAGTTTTTGAGAAAAGCGACCAGTGTTCCACAAAGTGCCCCCCTTACACCCTTGCTGTGGGACCTGGGTAGGAAAGCTGTTCAAGATCTAGCTTCTCTACGACCATTATTGTATTGGCGTAGGATATGGACGACCGAGGAACTTCAGCATTACGCCTGGGGCCTAAAGGAAATAATTGAAAAAGATTCCTTCCATAAAATATATTGGCTGAAGGCAATTAGATTCCTGCTAGTAAGCTTGGGTATAGGGGAATTGTGGGATGATCCTATAAATGCGGTATTTCCATCTAAAAAAATCATGAAGGCCAAGTATTGGGAGATGGTCAACTCAAAAGCACGCGCAACGGGTCTTTCCTTTCACCTAACTGGTCGTTTTCTTGACTTTAAGGAACAACCGAAGATGGAACAGTACTGGGATGCCATAGAGAAGCAGTATGATCGCAAGCTCTATTTTCAATTTAGAGTAGGCACCCTTCCAACTAAGTCATTTACAGCAAAATGGGTTGGAGTAACTGACGACAAATGCCCAAATCAACAAGAATCCATAAATCATCTCTTGTTTTTCTGTCCCTTATATGCAGTACCTCTATCATGGTGGGTGAAACCTATTTGCCAATTAATTGGCATGCGCAGACACGATGAGGCTTTAAGAATCCTATGCACAGATCCCAGCCCCCCAATTGCTATAGCCATGGCCAAGTTTTTAAAATGGGCATGGGTAATTCGATTGAAACAGCTACGACAGTAAAATGAGTTTTAACTAATTTAGTCCTCTTACAATTAACCGAAACATGAGGAGGGCACATCTCAATTTGCTTAACTGAAGTTGAGCAAATATTTTTTGGACTGTTTATATTGAAATTTGTATTTTTAAACAATGTTTTTAACTGACATTTAAGCAAATAATATATTCGGCAATAGTCTTCTTGAGTTTAATCATGTTTTAAATATTTATATAAATTGAAATGGTAATGTAATGTTTTATATATTGCAACAATGTGTATTTTATGTATCACTTTTATGACTTGATTGTCGAATAAAGTTTATACCAGTAAAAGTGTGTGTCTTTTACTCTGTTTGCCTGAAGCCTTGCCCATTCGACAAGGGCAGGATAGACAATGCAAGCAGCGTTCACGTATCCTTTCACCTAGGGTGGCATAAATCCTTGCATTAACCCAGGACATGTGTTCCTTGCAACTTACAATCAATCATCCAATCAATCAACCAGGGATTTGAAAGTGCGCTACTCACCCGTGAGGGTCTCAAGGCGCGGGCGTTTCCGCTGTCGTGTTCAGTCGAAGAGCCAGGTTTTGAGCGCCTTCCTGAAGAAGTTCAGGGAGGGAGCGTGTCAGATGTCTATCGGAAGCTCATTCCAGGTCTTGGCCGCGATGTGGGAGAAGGCTCTTCCTCCTGTTTTAGCTCTGCGGATGCGTGGGGTCTCAGCGAGGGTGAGGTTGGTGGATCGAAGGTCTCTTGTGGGTGGGTGGAAGGTGATTCTGTCATTGAGGTATTGGGGTCCGGTGTTGTTGGGGCATTTGTAGGGGTGGGTAACTCACTTCTCGATGGGGAGCCAGTGGAGGTTCCGTAGCTGTTGGCTGATGTGTTCGTGCCAGGGTATACTGAGGGCGAACAAGCTTCACAAAATAGAGAAGAATGCAGTTGGACACAGTTTCAGAGATGCAGGCTGGGACTGCTTTCTGCACTAACCACCCAAGGCACTCAGCATAAAGGAGCCATCCATTGTGTCATTGTGACTCCTATCCCAAAGAGGGACAAAGAACAAGACACAAAGCTAGCATATTGTAAAACTGAAACCAGCATTTTCAAAGCCAATAGGCTTGGCTTGCAATTTGAGTGCTGACTAAATGTTTTGCTAAAACGTGTTGTATTGCAGAAACAAAAAATATTGATGGCTTTCTATATAAATTCATTCATGAGGTAAAGAGACAAAGAATTCCATGTGTCATGATTCACTGTTTTTTGTGATGTAAATTATTTCCTTGTGCATTGAAATGCAAACACTCTGCAGGAGTTGAAATGATACACCATCTAGCCAAAAGCGGTACTGGAGAAAAATATTCTCCTCTCGATAGACCTAAAGCCTTTTGTATGTGTATTTTAACCCGTTAAGCGCGCCGCAAACATTCCGCCCCAGTGCGGACATTCGATTGCGCTAACGGGATTCGGACGTCCAACGGTCGTGCGCAGCACTAGCGAGGTAGTGCACGCGACGACCGTTGGACGTTCGCAGCACTGAACGGGTTAAAGAATTAGTTGCAGTATGTTTTGTAAACAGTTATGTTGTCATACAAGATCTGAAAATAACATGGTCGCTTACTTTCCCTAGGAAATCTATGTTTGTGCTGAATACTCTTCTCTGCAACATGAGGTGTGCAGCCAAGAGATGCCTCGTAAATATTTATGATGCATACCTCTTATGCCTAATTGCACAAAGTCGCTTTGCCCTGTAGATTATTATATGAGATGCAAGAAAGTATTGACCATGGGCCAGCACTTAAATGTGGGATGCTCATGTACTGCTGCATTAGAGTCCATTGTTTTTATGTAATCATTTATCTATTTGTTTGTTTTATAAAATGCTGGCTTGTAATGAGAGCCAGTTTGGGCAAATTCATGTGTGTACATTTATGGGCTATATCCAGAATTTATAGTGGGCTTCAATTGTTTGGAATAGTTGTTACTTATTTATTGTCTCTCGTCCCTCGCCCTTCCTCTTCTTGTCTTTGTCCCTCCCTTGAAGCATAGCCTCTGTAACATACATTTTATGGGTGAGCATGTATCTTTCCACTGCTGACCTTTAGGGCACTACTTTTTTCTTTTTTTGTTAAACACCCCATAAGAATTCATATGTTTTATAGTTCTCTTCCATGTGTGTTTCTCCCCGCCATATATCAGTTCCCTGTGCTCCTTAGGACTTTCTCCCTTGTGTTCTGCTTTTTCTCTCTGGTGTGCTTCCCCCACCTGCTGCCCAATTGCTCAGATACCCCATGCAGACATTTACAATTTTGTGATTTCTACTATTTTGGGGGCTGGCATGTGCTGCCATGCCCTCCACTGCATTAACAATGTTTTTGCTCACTTAAAATGTAATTTTGTTATGTGCAGATACAAATCGCTTCTGCCATCTAAAATCAAAAAAGAAAATAGTGCCTGCAAAATTCTTTAGATGCATGTATGCTTGATGATATATGTGCAAATATAGGTCATAACACATCTGATCCGCATAGTCATCTTGCCTTTGTTTTGCTGATAAGGCACAGCATCGGGAATATTTTTTGCTGATGCTGATGTTGCACGGCATCATGAAAATGTATTGTCATAGTGAATAGGTCTAGAAGGCACGACATGTTTACTTTGGCAATGTGTGTTTCTTTTACCTTCCCTTCCAGCTTCAGTTCACTCTCCCTTCCTGCAAGAAAGGATTGACCATGGGCCAGCCCTTAAATGTGGGATGCTCATGTACTGCTGCAATAGAGTCCATTGTTTTTATGTAATCATTTGTCTATTTGTTTGTTTTATAAAGTGCTGGCTTGTAATGAGAGCCAGGTTGGGCAAATTCATCTGTGTACATTTATGGGCTATATCCAGAATTTATAGTGGGCTTCAATTGTATGGAATTGTTGTTTCTCCCCACCAAATATCAGTTCCCTGTGCTCCATAGGACTTTCTCCCTTGTGTTCTGCTTTTTCTCTCTGGTGTGCTTCCCCCACCTACCATCCAATTGCTCAGGTACCCCATGCAGACATTTACAATTTTGCAATTTCTACTATTTTGGGGGCTAGCAAATGCTGCCATGCCCTCTACTGCATTAACAATGCTTTTGCTCACTTAAAATGTAATTTTGTTATGTACAGATACAAATCGCTTCTGCCATCTAAAATAAAAAAAAGAAATGGTGCCTGCAAAATTCTTTAGATGCATGTATGCTTGATGATATATGTGCAAATATAGGTCATAACAAATGTGCATCCCCTATAGAGTGAGCTGATCCGCATAGTCATCTTGCCTTTGTTTTGCTGATATGGCACAGCATCAGGAATATTTTTTGCTGATGCTGATGTTGCACGGCAACATGAAAATGCATTGTCATAGTGAATAGGTCTAGAAGGCACGACATGTTTACTTTGCCAACGTGTGTTTCTTTTGCCTTCCCTTCCAGCTTCAGTTCACTCTCCCTTCCTGACTCCTGCAATGTTTGGCTCTTGCTCCGGCTGTCTCCCTGTTTTTACTTTACCTATCCAGGTACCTACTACCTATTCCTCACCTCTTTTTGTGAGCAAATGTTTCTTCTTGGGTTTTTTCTGTAGCCATCGTCTTCATTTACTGTCGTTCCTGGCTGCACCTTTTCTTTCTGGTTTGTAGTAGACATAGAAAAAGGAATATCTGTCTTTTTTCGTTTCTTTCTCTTTACCCTACCTTTTTTTAATCAATTACTCATACAATTCATATAATTTTAGGAATTATATGAAGATTAATTTTTTGTGTATCCTGTAAATGGGTTTCAATCTATGTCTAGCATTTTTTTCCATGTAGTCTGATTTTCATTGAAAATACAATTCTTCATTTTGGCATAAGCAAGCCAACAAAGGAGGATAGAAAAGCTATACTAAAACCAGTGTTCGGCTTCAGGGGGCTACCCACTGCAAGCAGGCACTCACAGCCTGTTTTAGCTCCTCATATATATACGGCTAAACTGCAGCTTAGCGGAATACCTGGAAAGAGTTAAACCAGAACTCAGAATCCTGGCTCCTGAAAATAACCACCGACCCAGGCCGGAAATAGAATCTTGACCTCTTTAAGCAAAAGATCATTCAACCTCTGACCACTTTAAGAACCTTGACCCTGAAAGAATGCCACTTTACACAATTTGTACTTTGTTACTGTTTTCATTTAACTGCTGTACAAGTTCTACAGACTGGTGCAAAAGTTTTAACTAACTACGCACTTCAGATAAATACAAATAAGTAACACAACACCGTGTTCCTTCCTCTACAAAAAGAGGAGCTACCTTCTGGCACTTTGACAGCGATAACAGTGATGAGAGCCGGCTCCCGAGCCACCATCCCCCGCCCTGTAACTCTGGTGCATCAAAAAAGCAGAAGGGAACTTGTGGCCATGATGTGCACGCTCTGTAATTTGCTAATATTGCTTAAAAAAGCCAGATTGCATCCATGTATAGAATGGAGAACCGACAAGAGGATGTAGGCACACGTGAAATGCACGTATGCAGCTTCTGTGAGCTGACCACAAATACACATGCAAAGACTCTAGCTATATAAATACAAGCACTAAAGCATTAACAAAGCCAATTGTTTTAGCATTTATGTATTTGAAAGAATTTCACAAACTTAAGCAAACAGGTGCCGCATAGACTCAAGCAGTGCAATTTTGTAATTTCTACTATTTTGGGGGCTGGCATATGCTGCCATGCCCTCTACTGCATTAACAATGCTTTTGCTCTCTTAAAATGTAATTTTGTTATGTACAGACACAAATCGCTACTGCCATCTAAAATAAAAAAAGAAATGGTGCCTGCAAAATTCTTTAGATGCATGTATGCTTGATGATATATGTGCAAATATAGGTCATAACACATGTGCATCCCCTATAGAGTGAGCTGATCCGCATAGTCATCTTGCCTTTGTTTTGCTGATATGGCACAGCATCAGGAATATTTTTTGCTGATGCTGATGTTGAACGGCATCATGAAAATGCATTGTCATAGTGAATAGGTCTAGAAGGCACGACATGTTTACTTTGCCAACGTGTGTTTCTTTTGCCTTCCCTTCCAGCTTCAGTTCACTCTCCCTTCCTGACTCCTGCAATGTTTGGCTCTTGCTCCGGCTGTCTCCCTGTTTTTACTTTATCTATCCAGGCAGGTACCTACTACCTATTCCTCACCTCTTTTTGTGAACTAATGTTTCTTCTTGGGTTTTTTCTGTAACCATCGTCTTCATTTACTGTCGTTCCTGGCTGCACCTTTTCTTTCTGGTTTGTAGTAGACATAGAAAAAGGAATATCTGTCTTTTTTCGTTTCTTTCTCTTTACCCTACATTTTTTTAATCAATTACTCATACAATTCATATAATTTTAGGAATTATATGAAGATGAATTTTGTTGTGTATCCTGGAAATGGGTTTCAATCTATGTCTAGCATTATTTTCCATGTAGTCTGATTTTCATTGAAAATACAATTCTTCATTTTGGCATAAGCAAGCCAACAAAGGAGGATAGAAAAGCTATACTAAAACCAGTGTTCGGCTTCAGGGGGCTACCCACTGCAAGCAGGCACTCACAGCCTGTTTTAGCTCCTCATATATTTACGGCTAAACTGCAGCTTAGCGGAATACCTGGAAAGCGTTAAACCAGAACTCAGAATCCTGGCTCCTGAAAATAACCACCGACCCAGGCCGGAAATAGAATCTTGACCTCTTTAAGCAAAAGATCATTCAACCTCTGACCACTTTAAGAACCTTGACCCTGAAAGAATGCCACTTTACACAATTTGTACTTTGTTACTGTTTTCATTTAACTGCTGTACAAGTTCTACAACTGGTGCAAAAGTTTTAACTAACTACGCACTTCAGATAAATACAAATAAGTAACACAACACCGTGTTCCTTCCTCTACAAAAAGAGGAGCTACCTTCTGGCACTTTGACAGCGATAACAGTGATGAGAGCCGGCTCCCGAGCCACCATCCCCCGCCCTGTAACTCTGGTGCATCAAAAAAGCAGAAGGGAACTTGTGGCCATGATGTGCACGCTCTGTAATTTGCTAATATTGCTTAAAAAAGCCAGATTGCATCCATGTATAGAATGGAGAACCGACAAGAGGATGTAGGCACACGTGAAATGCACGTATGCAGCTTCTGTGAGCTGACCACAAATACACATGCAAAGACTCTAGCTATATAAATACAAGCACTAAAGCATTAACAAAGCCAATTGTTTTAGCATTTATGTATTTGAAAGAATTTCACAAACTTAAGCAAACAGGTGCCGCATAGACTCAAGCAGTGCAATTTTGTAATTTCTACTATTTTGGGGGCTGGCATATGCTGCCATGCCCTCTACTGCATTAACAATGCTTTTGCTCTCTTAAAATGTAATTTTGTTATGTACAGACACAAATCGCTACTGCCATCTAAAATAAAAAAAGAAATGGTGCCTGCAAAATTCTTTAGATGCATGTATGCTTGATGATATATGTGCAAATATAGGTCATAACACATGTGCATCCCCTATAGAGTGATCTGATCCGCATAGTCATCTTGCCTTTGTTTTGCTGATATGGCACAGCATCAGGAATATTTTTTGCTGATGCTGATGTTGAACGGCATCATGAAAATGCATTGTCATAGTGAATAGGTCTAGAAGGCACGACATGTTTACTTTGCCAACGTGTGTTTCTTTTGCCTTCCCTTCCAGCTTCAGTTCACTCTCCCTTCCTGACTCCTGCAATGTTTGGCTCTTGCTCCGGCTGTCTCCCTGTTTTTACTTTATCTATCCAGGCAGGTACCTACTACCTATTCCTCACCTCTTTTTGTGAACTAATGTTTCTTCTTGGGTTTTTTCTGTAACCATCGTCTTCATTTACTGTCGTTCCTGGCTGCACCTTTTCTTTCTGGTTTGTAGTAGACATAGAAAAAGGAATATCTGTCTTTTTTCGTTTCTTTCTCTTTACCCTACATTTTTTTAATCAATTACTCATACAATTCATATAATTTTAGGAATTATATGAAGATGAATTTTGTTGTGTATCCTGGAAATGGGTTTCAATCTATGTCTAGCATTATTTTCCATGTAGTCTGATTTTCATTGAAAATACAATTCTTCATTTTGGCATAAGCAAGCCAACAAAGGAGGATAGAAAAGCTATACTAAAACCAGTGTTCGGCTTCAGGGGGCTACCCACTGCAAGCAGGCACTCACAGCCTGTTTTAGCTCCTCATATATTTACGGCTAAACTGCAGCTTAGCGGAATACCTGGAAAGCGTTAAACCAGAACTCAGAATCCTGGCTCCTGAAAATAACCACCGACCCAGGCCGGAAATAGAATCTTGACCTCTTTAAGCAAAAGATCATTCAACCTCTGACCACTTTAAGAACCTTGACCCTGAAAGAATGCCACTTTACACAATTTGTACTTTGTTACTGTTTTCATTTAACTGCTGTACAAGTTCTACAGACTGGTGCAAAAGTTTTAACTAACTACGCACTTCAGATAAATACAAATAAGTAACACAACACCGTGTTCCTTCCTCTACAAAAAGAGGAGCTACCTTCTGGCACTTTGACAGCGATAACAGTGATGAGAGCCGGCTCCCGAGCCACCATCCCCCGCCCTGTAACTCTGGTGCATCAAAAAAGCAGAAGGGAACTTGTGGCCATGATGTGCACGCTCTGTAATTTGCTAATATTGCTTAAAAAAGCCAGATTGCATCCATGTATAGAATGGAGAACCGACAAGAGGATGTAGGCACACGTGAAATGCACGTATGCAGCTTCTGTGAGCTGACCACAAATACACATGCAAAGACTCTAGCTATATAAATACAAGCACTAAAGCATTAACAAAGCCAATTGTTTTAGCATTTATGTATTTGAAAGAATTTCACAAACTTAAGCAAACAGGTGCCGCATAGACTCAAGCAGTGCAATTTTGTAATTTCTACTATTTTGGGGGCTGGCATATGCTGCCATGCCCTCTACTGCATTAACAATGCTTTTGCTCTCTTAAAATGTAATTTTGTTATGTACAGACACAAATCGCTACTGCCATCTAAAATAAAAAAAGAAATGGTGCCTGCAAAATTCTTTAGATGCATGTATGCTTGATGATATATGTGCAAATATAGGTCATAACACATGTGCATCCCCTATAGAGTGATCTGATCCGCATAGTCATCTTGCCTTTGTTTTGCTGATATGGCACAGCATCAGGAATATTTTTTGCTGATGCTGATGTTGAACGGCATCATGAAAATGCATTGTCATAGTGAATAGGTCTAGAAGGCACGACATGTTTACTTTGCCAACGTGTGTTTCTTTTGCCTTCCCTTCCAGCTTCAGTTCACTCTCCCTTCCTGACTCCTGCAATGTTTGGCTCTTGCTCCGGCTGTCTCCCTGTTTTTACTTTATCTATCCAGGCAGGTACCTACTACCTATTCCTCACCTCTTTTTGTGAACTAATGTTTCTTCTTGGGTTTTTTCTGTAACCATCGTCTTCATTTACTGTCGTTCCTGGCTGCACCTTTTCTTTCTGGTTTGTAGTAGACATAGAAAAAGGAATATCTGTCTTTTTTCGTTTCTTTCTCTTTACCCTACATTTTTTTAATCAATTACTCATACAATTCATATAATTTTAGGAATTATATGAAGATGAATTTTGTTGTGTATCCTGGAAATGGGTTTCAATCTATGTCTAGCATTATTTTCCATGTAGTCTGATTTTCATTGAAAATACAATTCTTCATTTTGGCATAAGCAAGCCAACAAAGGAGGATAGAAAAGCTATACTAAAACCAGTGTTCGGCTTCAGGGGGCTACCCACTGCAAGCAGGCACTCACAGCCTGTTTTAGCTCCTCATATATTTACGGCTAAACTGCAGCTTAGCGGAATACCTGGAAAGCGTTAAACCAGAACTCAGAATCCTGGCTCCTGAAAATAACCACCGACCCAGGCCGGAAATAGAATCTTGACCTCTTTAAGCAAAAGATCATTCAACCTCTGACCACTTTAAGAACCTTGACCCTGAAAGAATGCCACTTTACACAATTTGTACTTTGTTACTGTTTTCATTTAACTGCTGTACAAGTTCTACAGACTGGTGCAAAAGTTTTAACTAACTACGCACTTCAGATAAATACAAATAAGTAACACAACACCGTGTTCCTTCCTCTACAAAAAGAGGAGCTACCTTCTGGCACTTTGACAGCGATAACAGTGATGAGAGCCGGCTCCCGAGCCACCATCCCCCGCCCTGTAACTCTGGTGCATCAAAAAAGCAGAAGGGAACTTGTGGCCATGATGTGCACGCTCTGTAATTTGCTAATATTGCTTAAAAAAGCCAGATTGCATCCATGTATAGAATGGAGAACCGACAAGAGGATGTAGGCACACGTGAAATGCACGTATGCAGCTTCTGTGAGCTGACCACAAATACACATGCAAAGACTCTAGCTATATAAATACAAGCACTAAAGCATTAACAAAGCCAATTGTTTTAGCATTTATGTATTTGAAAGAATTTCACAAACTTAAGCAAACAGGTGCCGCATAGACTCAAGCAGTGCAATTTTGTAATTTCTACTATTTTGGGGGCTGGCATATGCTGCCATGCCCTCTACTGCATTAACAATGCTTTTGCTCTCTTAAAATGTAATTTTGTTATGTACAGACACAAATCGCTACTGCCATCTAAAATAAAAAAAGAAATGGTGCCTGCAAAATTCTTTAGATGCATGTATGCTTGATGATATATGTGCAAATATAGGTCATAACAAATGTGCATCCCCTATAGAGTGAGCTGATCCGCATAGTCATCTTGCCTTTGTTTTGCTGATATGGCACAGCATCAGGAATATTTTTTGCTGATGCTGATGTTGCACGGCAACATGAAAATGCATTGTCATAGTGAATAGGTCTAGAAGGCACGACATGTTTACTTTGCCAACGTGTGTTTCTTTTGCCTTCCCTTCCAGCTTCAGTTCACTCTCCCTTCCTGACTCCTGCAATGTTTGGCTCTTGCTCCGGCTGTCTCCCTGTTTTTACTTTATCTATCCAGGCAGGTACCTACTACCTATTCCTCACCTCTTTTTGTGAGCAAATGTTTCTTCTTGGGTTTTTTCTGTAGCCATCGTCTTCATTTACTGTCGTTCCTGGCTGCACCTTTTCTTTCTGGTTTGTAGTAGACATAGAAAAAGGAATATCTGTCTTTTTCGTTTCTTTCTCTTTACCCTACCTTTTTTTAATCAATTACTCATACAATTCATATAATTTTAGGAATTATATGAAGATTAATTTTTTGTGTATCCTGTAAATGGGTTTCAATCTATGTCTAGCATTTTTTTCCATGTAGTCTGATTTTCATTGAAAATACAATTCTTCATTTTGGCATAAGCAAGCCAACAAAGGAGGATAGAAAAGCTATACTAAAACCAGTGTTCGGCTTCAGGGGGCTACCCACTGCAAGCAGGCACTCACAGCCTGTTTTAGCTCCTCATATATATACGGCTAAACTGCAGCTTAGCGGAATACCTGGAAAGAGTTAAACCAGAACTCAGAATCCTGGCTCCTGAAAATAACCACCGACCCAGGCCGGAAATAGAATCTTGACCTCTTTAAGCAAAAGATCATTCAACCTCTGACCACTTTAAGAACCTTGACCCTGAAAGAATGCCACTTTACACAATTTGTACTTTGTTACTGTTTTCATTTAACTGCTGTACATGTTCTACAGACTGGTGCAAAAGTTTTAACTAACTACGCACTTCAGATAAATACAAATAAGTAACACAACACCGTGTTCCCTCCTCTACAAAAAGAGGAGCTACCTTCTGGCACTTTGATAGCGATAACAGTGATGAGAGCCGGCTCCCGAGCCACCATCCCCCGCCCTGTAACTCTGGTGCATCAAAAAAGCAGAAGGGAACTTGTGGCCATGATGTGCACGCTCTGTAATTTGCTAATATTGCTTAAAAAAGCCAGATTGCATCCATGTATAGAATGGAGAACCGACAAGAGGATGTAGGCACACGTGAAATGCACGTATGCAGCTTCTGTGAGCTGACCACAAATACACATGCAAAGACTCTAGCTATATAAATACAAGCACTAAAGCATTAACAAAGCCAATTGTTTTAGCATTTATGTATTTGAAAGAATTTCACAAACTTAAGCAAACAGGTGCCGCATAGACTCAAGCAGTGCAAGGTTCCCCCAAGCCGAAAACAGATACAACATAGACAGAGGAGTGTGCATTCATCACGCATGTGTGCTCACACAAACACACACACTCAAAAGCACAGAAATAAGGAGCAGTATAAACAACAGCAGTGCATGATTCAAACACATGGGGATGCTCACACGCACCCTCAATGTGACACAAACAACAGCAGGACACGGGACACCTCTCAAAAAGCAGGTTACAACACGACGGCAATGAAAGATTCCCTCACTCGCCCAGAAGAGTTACAGCATTGACCCCAATGTGAGCTTCCCTTCTCCTTAAGCATCTTCGGGCACAGTGACAGCAAGAGGAATGTTTAGGGTGCAGTGAGAGCTATATCATTAACCGAAAAGTAGTATTATGCAATATTCTCACAGGGATCATAAGGAGTGTGTAGGTAATTTTATTACCACAATAGAGCTACACTGTAGCAGAGGACGAACACACACGAGCTCCTCCACTGCCAACTTCATTTCAACTGTCAGAACTTAAACATAAACATTCCAAACCCTGCCCCCATCATGACATTCCTATCCAGAATCTCTTTTGAACCAGTCTAAAGCTGCAGACTAAGTATTACACATCTTCCCATCTCCCAAAATGACACAAGTCAACAGCCAGCGACACCTGGAGGAGGAAACCCAAACATTAAAGACACTAACACCGCACAAAGAAGACATACATTAATTCAGGTACGAAAGCTGCTCGGTTTAACTATAGTTCTAGAACTTAAACATTCTAGGTGTGACCTGGTATGTCGCAGAGTCATCTTGAACTCCTTTTGGCTGTTCACATTCCTGCCTGGGTACATGACTGTCAGAAGGAGCACAAGTATTGTGATGGGCCCAGTACCCAGATTGTCTTTCCCTATCAGGAAGAGACGAGAACAACATCTCCGCACTCAAGTCAGGCCTCACTCTTGTGGCCGACTGGATGCGGAGAAACTGTCTCAAACTGAATGGGGAGAAGACCGAGGTGGTAATTCTGGGCCGGAATAAACATCTCTGGGGTCCCGGCCACTGGCCCATTGAATTGGGTACTGCGCCAACACCTTCCACCGCTGTTCGCAACCTGGGTGTCATCATAGATGACAGATTATCTATGAGACAACAGGCCACTAAGATTGCAGCCATCTGTTTTTCAACGCTGCGGTGGCTCTATAAGATCCTGTGGATGCTTCCACTCTCTTCCCGCAGAACCGTAGTCCAGGCGCTTGTAACATCTCGTCCGGACTATGGCAACATTCTTTATCTGGGCGCAGATAAAGCCACCCTACAGGTGCTACAAGTAGTGCAAAACGCAGCTGCGCGCCTGCTAAAACACATCCCTAGACGCTCCTCAGCCAAGGCCGCCTTACGTGACCTTCACTGGCTGAGCATCCCTGAATGTATCAAATTCAAGGCACTTTGTTATATGTTCAAGGTTAAGCAAGGCAGTGCCCCAGCCTACCTCCAAAGGCTGGTCACACCCTATAGACCCCTACGGCCGCTAAGGTCATCAGACATGGGAAACTTCACCAGGCCAAGATGGAAGCTGACAAAAATGAAAGGTCGTTCCTTCGCTACCTTGGGACCCAAATATTGGAACTCACTCCCATTGACTCTAAAATTAGAGACCAATCTGTTTCGCTTCCGCAAGGCTTTAAAGACATTGCTCTTTTCTCAACGTGCCGAATAGTTTGCCGTTGGCTCAGTCAGGTGAACTGCCTCCTTCTTCTTCAGTCTATCCCTAGCGCCGGGAAACCCACTGTGGGTAGCTGTGCGCGATACAAGCTTAAATAAATAAATAAATGGGCAAATTCACAGTGATCAGGCACGTTTCCCACCGTAACAGTTGTTTCTAGATTCCACCATTGCCTACCATAATTTTAATAGCATTACCACAAATCTTTTCCACCTTGACAGGACTACTGAACTTACTCCTCCCTTTCTGCACATGGACAGAAGACTTGATACGAACCATGTGCCCAACCTTCATAGTGATCAACTTGACAACTTTTTTTCGTCATCCCAGCCTTTCTGCTTTTCTTGTGTAAGACTCAATTCAGTTCATACGTCTTTATTTATAATATTTCGTCATAAAAGACACACACATAAAAATATCATCATCCAAAGTTACACAACCAAAGATTTAAAAGACAATAAAATAGCACAATATATACACATGATACAGTTTTTATGCCTAAGTAAAAAGGATGTTACTACCATGAACCAAGACCCTAGTAATACAATATAAAAAGTGAATCACTAAGATCTATTAAAAACACAATAATCCTAAACCCAGTCAACCTCTAACCTGATGGATGGTCCTGATAGTCCACATCCAACCCAGGAATTTTGCAACTGCTATGACAATGCATTCCCTAGTATCAGTCCTGAGAATCCTTAAGGCCTCCAGTCCCACCCGAGTGCCGATGTACTGGCAAATAGGTTTAAGTCATTTTTTACTGGAGGCTGCATAGGCAGGACATGCAAAAAATATATGACCTGTCCTTTCCAATTTTTAGTGAACGTTCTTGTAGGCAGAGAACCGAACCTAAACTGATGGTATAGCTTCCTATCACTCATCTTAGTGATAACGTCCCAATAATCTTCTAGGGACGGATCGAGCTTGTGTTCTAAGAACATTCTTGACAGGGATGAAGTACTAATCTGTGCGAGATGTTTTTGTCGGACTGAAAGCCAGTATAAATCTTTGAAGGCTTTTTTTCGAAGGGGAACAATTGTTTGCAGGATCAGACCACAAGTTACTTAATCCTATATCTACTAGTAGCAATCTTACTTTTTTAAACCAGGGTAGGTTACCTAAGCCCATGACAGATCTAACATCCATGATTTCTTTAGCAAAAAGAGCTAGTTCTTGAGTAGTCTAGATCCTCTTCTATAAGGCCACCGGTTTCACCGTGCCACATCATCAATTGAGTGCCAGCCTAGGTCCATTAAAAGCGTCTTCTATGGGCTAGAGCGAGGGAGGCCTATTAGATTTCTTAAATATTTATTTGGGATTTTAACAATTTGGGTTAAGTCCCAAACCCCAAGAGGTCCACTCCGTACAGGATTGCTGAACTAATCCTGGAGTTAAACATCTTTAAAGCAGGACCTATCCTTCTTGTTAATGAGGACCTCTGCTCTTTAACTAAACACCCCGATAACAGGGTAAATTTAAGTGAAAGAATATCAATTAGGGCTTCCAGCTAAGCTTATTCTCAAGGACAACCACTAGATAAGTCATGACATTAGTCTGTTCAAGCGGAATACCATTCATTGCAATGTGTCCCACCACAGGTTTACATTTTATAAGAATCATAAATTTCGTTTTTGCTACATTCACCTGTAGGTCATTGATTTGGCAAATTTCCTCAAATTTATTTAGGGCCGCCTGCAGGCCCTGCTGGGTTTTTTATATTAAAAGGGTGTCGTCTGCAAACATAAGTAACGAAAACTTAGTACCACCCAATGTAAGAGCATCAGTTGGGAACACTAGGAAGTACTGCACAACCCTGTTAATGAACAACAAGAACAAGGTTGGAGCTAGTAAGCAACCTTGGCGCACACCCCGAGACACGGGGAATCTCTTGGTGACCTGGCCCTGCTTTCCCCAGAGCACCTGAGCAAAATTATCTTTATGCAGCTTAATCACTAAATCCAAGAGCTCCTGGGGCATCCCCATACTACTAAGTGCCTCCCATAGCTTTGCCCTAGGAACCAAGTTGAATGCAGACTTAAGGTCCACAAAGGCGGTATAAATGGTACCACCTCCCAGGCTAACAACTCGCCAATAAATCATTATAAAGCGGAACACCTGTTTGATGGTACTTATACAGGACCTAAACCCAGCCTGCAAAGGAGACAGAATATCCTCAAGTTCTAAGTATGTATGTATTGCGACTTATATAGCGCACATATCACCCGAAGGCATCAAGGTGCTTGCCTTGGGAACCCGTCCTGGCTTTTTCCCTGTGAGATAACCCCTACTGGGCATCCCCAAGGTGAAAGCCAGGCATCTTGCAGCAGGTGGGCTGCCGTAGTGGAGATTAAGCAAGCTATTGCCCAGAGTTGCAGCGTGGGACCCCATGATTAAAGTAGGCATCGAGGCGAGAATTATTGTGTCCGTGGACATTTTTGGGCTCAGGACCCTGCCGCGTCGGGAATTGAACCCTGGTCCCGGGCCAGACCTCTACATCAGGGTCTGGCGCTCTAATCAGTGAGCCACACTCCTCCACATGTTCAATGGTACTTATACAGGACCTAAACCCAGCCTGCAAAGGAGACAGAATATCCTCAAGTTCTATCCAACTCTGTATTTTTGCTAGCACCATCCTTGCAACGATTTTCTGTACAGAGTCTATCAGACTTATTGGATGATAGTTCCCCGGAGCGGAGCGGTCCCCTTTTTTGTAAATTGGCAGGATCTCCGCTCAGCACCAGGAATCCGGTATACCTGCCCCCTTCGCTATTGCATTGCCAAGAAAGGCAATGTATGGGACCCAATTTGCTAGATCATGTTTAAAAAGACCTGCTGGGATGCAGTCCATTCCCGGAGCTTTGCCATTCGGGATCTTTCTCAGTGCATCCTCCACACCCTCCACATCTTTGCATTCAAATTTTAAAACTTGGCGATTGGACAAGGGACTTATATCAGGAGGGGGGAGATCACCTTCCAGTTCGAGCCCCCTAAGCTGAGACTCGAAAAACGGAACCCAATCCTCAGGAGACACATGATTATCTGGATCTTGGGAATGGGGGTTATTTCCCCACTTAACTATATTCCAAAACTTCATCTGGTTTTTCAACCTACTGGCAACTAGGAGCTCCTCCCAATAGTGGTCATCCCACTCTTTTTTAGCAAGGCTTTGCACTTTACGATAGTCTATCCTAGCCTTCCTAATGGCTGGCAAATGACCTGACCTCATGGCTGCCGCCAGCAAGCCGTAGGATTCACAGCAGGTTTTATTATACCAAACTTTTCCGGAGGCCTGAGATTCAGACCTTTGGGGCTTTCTTGGTTTAGAAAAGTACGTTTTTAACTCCTGGAAGAGAAAAACCCATCTACTGCAGGGCTGCCTCTGTCCATTTCTTAATTGGCTTCACATTAAGAGAAGGAATATTCCATTGTGCATCCTCTGCAGTTCATAGAGTTTCGCGATCAGTATTGAGAGGTTCGAACGAGCAGTTTAAGTCTCGAGCTACAAGCGTATAGCAATTTAGCCTGGTCGAATGAAAGAAGATGTCTAGATCTATAAAAGTTGAGGAGCCCCTCCCACCCGGCTGTCCCCTAATGTACACATTAAGGATGAGGATATCTAGCTGGTCAGGTCATTTAACCTTTACAACAAGGTTGTCCGGGCTGTCAGCAATTATTTCCATCGGACTATAATTAATAGATTGCCTTACCCAAACAGTTAGGCCCCCAGATGCTCTTCCTTTTTTCCCTTTCACAGCAGCTTTATAAAAATTTAGATAACCTGAGCGGTGAATTGGGACCACAGCCCACGTCTCCTGGAAGATCAGAATATCATGTTCCTCCACAAATTCGGTCCACTCAGCTATGGACACTTTACTCATTAAGCCCACGATATTCCAAGAAACTATTTTTAACTTATGCGTTAAAGTGTGGCTCACTGGTTAGAGGTGGCAGAGCCTGAAGCAGAGGTCAGGCCCGGGACCAGGGTTCAAGTCCCGATGCGGCAGGATCTTGGGCTCATTGTCCGCGGACTCGATAATTCTTGCCTCGGTGCCTACTCTAATCATGGGTCCCACTCTGCAACTCTGGGCAACAGCTTGCTTAATCTCCACAACGGCCCCAACAACGCTGGGATGCTTGGCTTCAACTAGGGGGTGCCCAGGAGTGGGGACCTCACACGGAAAGCCAGGATGGGTTCCACAGCGGTATGCGTAAAAGCGCGTTGAGACCCCCTGGAGGTGATATGTGCGCTATACAAATACGAAATTATTAATATTATTATTATTATTATCATTATAAAGTAGTTAGCAAGGACGGGTTAAGGTCCAAAACTTGTTGGGAGATCATAGAGGACACCCCGCGATAGCCGGGACCCCCATTCTCTATGGGCCCGAAGGCTATCGTTTTGGAATTACAACTTTCCTGCAGTGGACCCCCCGCACTATTCTTGGTACACTGTTCCCCATTGTTCGTTATCAGGTACATAATATTCAAACCAACACCCTCTTCAGGCAGAGAGCGATCTCTATCGAGGAACCCCGTACCTAGGTCAGTTACCTCCTGCAAGCGAATATTTCTGTTAACAATACGCTTGCGCAGGGTGGATTTAACATTTACCAGACCCTGGACCACTGAAGTACCTATGGGATTTTGACCCAGTCAGTCCACTCCCTCCAAACCAGAAAGCAGGTCAAAGCGATTAGACAAGGGGGGGCAGAACTCCTGCCAGCAATTAGGATTAAATCTACTGAATTGTTTTTCTCGCCAGGTATACAAATTGGATGACTGGCGCAGAGGTGAACGGACATAAAAATAATTCAGATTAAAAGGTTGTATTGCACCCTCCCCAACCGGCCCTGTGCCTCTACAAATAAAACTTACCACCCTGGGGTCCCTGAAGTTCACTATTATGCAATCCCCCTCTTTGTCCTTCGGTCTACAACCCAACCAGCTAACCCTTCTAACATGGATAATCTCTGCATTAGTGTAGGCTGGGAGTGATCTATTCCTATTCAGCCAATAGATGACCTTATTTTTCAACTCTCTGTGAGTATCCTGCATATCATCTCTCAGTCCAGGGACACCAGTCAATACTACCGTACGGGGGACGGATTCGGGGGGAAACTTCTTAATCCCACCTGTTTTAGCCAGAACATTATTCCCTTTGGGTAGTATCTCCCCAACAACAACCGGGATCCCAGACTTTTTCCCGCCATCCCTACCGGTCGTTTTTAAACCCTCTCTGCCACTAAGGTTAAGCTTCCTAGAATCAGGACTGCGCTGAATGCTAGATTGGATTTTGCAGTTATCCTTGCTACCAGCTAGATCCTGGGTCAAATTGAGCAGCTGGTGAAATCCCTGATGTTGCAACTACTAGAAAGAATAAAACAAATAAATGAACATCTGGAGAATAGTAGCCTTTTTATAAAAGAAACTAGTTAATTCTTCACAGTAGGCGTTCTTTTTGTAGTTCTAGAACTACAAACTCGATGCCGTGACCGAGGGAGAGCGAACACGCCGTGAATATTCAAGGTGATCACAGACACCACAAGAATGAGTTGTGAATAATGGCACCGTTCCGATTATTCACCCACCTAAAAGAACACCTACTGTGAAGAATTAACTAGTTTCTTTTATAAAAAGGCTACTATTGCCACAAAATATTTGAAGTTTCGCCTCAATTAAAGTGTCAAAACAAAAAGCTGGTGACATATCTCTAAATATCTTTCGCCCTGAAGAAGTCCTTCGGACGAAACGCGTTGGCTACGCTTTGCATGAAGACTTTGAAAAAAAGCAAGAAAGAAAACTTTAAGGCTTACTTAATTGATTCCCTCATATTGTTGATTTGATTATCTTTGTTACTGTGTACTGTGTGGGTGCTGAACCATTTTGTTTCATTCTCTAACCTAGCTGTATAAAACAGCTAGGTTAGAGAAGTTTAAAATGAGCATGGCTGCCTGTCCGTCGCAAGACGGCTTCACAAAAAGACATGCGCATTCCAAAGCAAATAGCTCCCTGCTGCTGCCACTCGGCATGGCAGCGCTGGCCCAGCTTCATCCTGTCACTCAGTTCCAGACGGGTTGGATAAACTTTGTTACCATTTAATTTTTCAGCTCTGGCCTGCGACTTGCTTAGTGAGGAGATGCTCCACTGCTCAAATGGAGGCGCCTCCCCTGTTCTCTGATGGCAGATCATCCTTCAGTATAGGGGACATGGAAGATGTTCCCTCCTTCTGAATGGTTCTTCCTAGAATGACCTGCAAATGACCTGCCAGACATTTGTCAGGTCAGGCCTTTTAGATCACACAGTTGAACCACTGCCATTTTTGGTGGAGTTCACTCTCACCTTGGCAGACGACAGATGGCAGAGGTGCATTTCAGAGAGGATCTCCAAATACCCCCTTCCTCTAAATCAAGCCGCTAGTGACCAGACACCATTCTTCATTAACAGCTAGAGTGTTTTCAAATAATAAATACTCCAGCGTCTGAATTAAAGTACATTTCTCAAACTTCGCTGTGACAATAGCAGCAAATTCTCTCATTATGCTAAAAAAAGCTTTGAGTAAAATTATCTTTGCTGAGAAAATGACATATTTGAAAATCATATGTCTATTGTCCCAGATAGGCCCATCTCAACATACTGTTTAGATTTTAAGTATACTTTAAGAATTACTTGTGACAGGTCTCTCTGAGCATCCTTTTTCCCAATTACCAACATTGATCCCTTGCAGACCACCATGCAGTACATGTTAAATCAATATGAACCAGACACCTTGGGCACATTTATGTAATCTGAATTGGAGAAAAAGCAAACAGTTGTGATACCAGATTCAAGACATACAACTATCAAAAAGGTGTTTTCCAAAACAATAAAATAATACAGTGGGCCTGTGGAAATGGGCCTGTGGCCGATGTTAAACTGTGAAATACAACAATAACCAGGGTTCAGTGGTCCCCTCAAGCCTCTGTGCCCCACTGCCACTGCACCTGCTGCACCAACAGAAGCTGCTGCCCTGAAACAATTGCTCATCGTGTATGCCACACCTTTATTTATATCAACAGTATAGGTTTCGCTGTGATTACCTCAGTTGGGTTAATTCCACAACCCAGAAATTAGCTATGCGGGTGTTCCCGTTAACTCTGGGTTGCAAAATTTACAGTGATTCTGAGCTGAAGCATTAGAATATCCTGAGAAATGGGGAATTAAAACTGGGATCGTGTCAGATTTCCCCCTGTAATTCCTCATTTTCCATCAGTAATTCCTATAGCTATTTCCTTCTCCCCAGAAAGATCTGTTGTGTTTCTATGAACAACTGACCCGCTGGAAACGGGAGGCAATCACGTCATGAGACCCAAAGTCTAACACCAGTCGTTTCACTTGTTTTTATTTTCGTTGTATATTGCAGCTGAGTACCCAAACTGTCCCTTTCCTGTGACCGGCCTAATTTCCGATTCTGTGTTCTTGTGCTATACCCAGAATGCGGAGGAGCCGACTAACCAGAGCCCATCACAGCAGATGACATTGACAAAGAGTGGCGCATCAAGCCCGAGAGGTAATTGCCTCCGTAAATTATGAAGCAGTGAGAAAACAATAATGACAAGATCAAATTACAGACGGGTGATTAAAAGCAGAGCACAGTAAATAACAGGTTTACCTTGGAGGAAGGCATGTCAGAGGCAGCTGTCGTTAACACAGATTGACAGCACCCCCGGCCCAGTCTTGTTCAAGTCAGTAACAAGAAGTAATGTGCACAACTAACATAAGAATAATGTAAACTGTGACCAGTTAAAAAAAATATGTGCTTGTGGAGCAACAGGCTGTTTACTGCTGTATGCAATTCAACCTTAAACAAGTTAGAAAGATGTGCTGATGAAAAAACACTAGGCTGGGCATGGTGCACGAGCATGAGGAATTGTTCAGTTTGTGAAAGTAAGATCCATGCATGGATTTTATCCTCATTTATCTAACGTCTCATACCTGTGCACAACAGGGGGTTTGATGTCATACATTACAACCTTCACAGCGTGTGTGTCTGTTTTTACTCCTCAGATAGGCACCATGGGAAGGGCTTAACTAAGGAATGGCATGTGATTGACTGCGCATTTGTCGGGAGTGAATACTGCATTGCAATGCTTGCATGCCTTCGGAAATGGATATGGTGTTGCCTGTCGCCATTCACATTCGTGGCGTTTGCTCGTGACACATTTTTGCTTAGTCTCCTCATACCACAGGTAAAGCAATGGGTCTTGATTGTTGACCATGTGTGGTGGAATCTGTTCGGGAGCCACAATGCTTACAGATGGGACTGGACATCTGGGAATATTCTTGAAAAGCAAGATATTTCTGTGTCCATTGCTTTATTTACACATACCTCTAGGTATGGTCTTGCGTTGAATGGCATTTGCAGTGTGGTAGGCAGGAAATCAGTGCGACCTAACACCAAGTTGCCCAGAGAGATTGCTTTTGTGACACACTGACAGAGGATGCTGGGTCGTTTATGTGGGCTTGCCTTCTTCATCCTTGTCTCAGGTGTTTTGATGCTTAAGTGAATGTCTAGGGTGGTGTATTAAAGTAAAGGAGTTACTTATTTGGAGACCACCATGAACCTTTGACTGGTGGCCTCTGCTATTCTGACTATAGATCTGAATGCTCATATAAAGAGTTTGACCACTATAGTAGCCTAATTCCAGTGTGGTGCAATACATGTATGCCCAAAGTCTAGCTGCTGGATGAGAGGCACAGACTATTTGCCTTCAAATGGTGTTCCATTTTCAGATTTGAGGTTCATCGACATGGATGCAATGACAGCATTCTTGTCAAAAGCAGTCTCTACAGTAGTCTAGAATAGATAGTGTGTCAATTCATACCATGAGAACAGTGCCCATTAGTATGTGTTCCCCTCTTGGGCAGTATTGGGAAAAAAGCTAAGACTGTTCCATGGAGCTGCTGGTCTGTGGACTTAATAAGTGGATCCTAGTAAATGTCCTTTTAACTCAAACAAAATCACCTTGTGGTCAAAGCTAGGCAGGGGTCTAGTCTACATTTTTAAACCTAGCAATTCAGACCCACATTTTTTTAACTTATTTTCTAGACCCGGCAGCTTTAGGGTGGTCTTCTCTCAAACATTTTGCTTTACTCCTCCATGTTTTTCTGATCCTATTTTTGTTGACCTTAGTGCATCTTACCACAACTACCTAATGCTAACGTGTGGGTGCTTTCTCCTCTAAACATGGTTCAATTGGCTCATACCTAATTGTAATATTTAATTTACTTATATGTCCATGGCAAAATGGTACTATATGTACCCAAGGCCTGTAAACTAAATGCTACCAGTGAGCCTGTAGCACTTAATGTCTAGCCCACTTAAGTAGACCTTTAAACAAGTATCAGGCCTACCGTTGCAGCCTGTTCAGTTTTCAACTGCCATTTTGGTCTGGCAAAATAAATCTTTTTCTGGGCTCAAACCTGCCTTTTTAATACATATAAGTCATCCCTACGATATTCCAGAAACAGCTGACATGGCAGAGTGCAATGCATTTAAAAAGTTTTACATGTACTAATAGTGAAAAACTCCTAAAGGTGTTATTTACTAATGCATTGCCTGTTTTTCTCATAACACAGCATTGGAGTTACCTTGTTGCATTTAATAAGCTGTAAGTTCCAAATGGGAACAGATAAATAGTTTACATTTTGTGTCTTTGGCATTGTAATGAAAAATCGTCTTCTAGGGTGAAGTCAGATTTTTTATTACAATTTTGAAAATGCAATTTTTAGAAAGTTAGCATTTTTCTACCATAGCCATTTAGTGCCTGCAGCCTGTCTTTGGGTCACATGACTGCGTGTAGTTGGCAGTTTGTCTTTCTGTATTCCTCCTGGACAGCCACACACAATAGAGAGCTTAGGTGTTGGCAGGATGGGCCATCACTGGCAGGATAGAAGTGCAGAGTTAGGCACAGCCCCACTTCCACCTGAATAGGCTGTGTCCTGCCTTCACACAAATGATTACATCCCCCTGTAGTTAGTCTGGAGCCAGGACAGAGGAGACAGGAACCCTGTGCACTTCAAAGGAAAACCCCTTGAAGCTTGTCCCACTTCAAAGGAGACACCAACACTAAAGTACACTTCTGGACTTGTGGAAGACTCTGCCAGGAAGAAGGACTGCTGTGCCGCTGAAAGGACTGCCACTCTGCTGGAATTCTGTCCTGATTGACTGCTGCCTGCTTTGCTGACCTGCTGCCCTCCTTGCCTGGGTGAGAAGGACTGAACCTGCAACCTGCCCCAGGACCACCAAAGTTACTCCAAGGGCCACTCTCTTGCAACCAGCACCTGGACTGTGCAACGGTGAGTCCTACACTGCCAAGTGGTGCTACCACACTCCTGGACCCTTGGAAGAGGACCTGAAGGTGCTCTGTCAGCCATCTGCGAATCCAACAGAACTGACACATCTCCTCTGTTGCGCAACCCTGAGCGTCGCCTCTGCTGTATGGATTTACCCAGCACCAGAACTTCTCCTCGCTGCCCCAAAGCCCCTTGGAACAGATGCATCACCTCAGCTGTGTGATACATCCTGGATGCTGGACATTGCATTACCAGCCTTGATCGACAGGAGCATTGATGACAATGCATGACCCCACATCGCAGCTTCTCAGCTTCCCAAAACCGATTCATCGCCGCAGCTGCTCGAAGCATCCTCAACACAGGACCTCCTAATGCTCTGAAACCAGGATTTAAGGTACTCTGTGTTCAGTAAGCCTAGCTGAGTTCTTGTAGCTGGCCCATGCTCCATCGTGGTCGGCCTGAACATGTGACTTTGTCCTGGTCCGGTGCGACCAGAAATTCACATTTGGCACTTTGTGCTGTTTGGTGCTATTTTCGCTAAAATGTCGAAATTGCACATCTCTGGGACTACTGATTAGATTTTTGTCGCTTTGGTCTTTTTTGATTAATTAAAACGTTCACTATTTTTTAATCTGGTGTGGTATCCTTTTTGTGGTGTGTTTTCAATTCGTTAATGTTTTTAATTGTTGCACAAATACTTTACGCATTGTCTATGAGATAATCCTCACTACTCTCTCCCAAGTTACCAGAGGGTTGGGCACAGGTTAATTTAGAGTTTGTTTGTGGCTTTGCCCTGGCAAAGATTGTGGTTCCTGCTTGAGTAGGGTTTCACCCCTTCAACCAGCAACCCAATCTCTTACATCATTCAAATATAGTTTGTCCACATCACTTATTCTTGAGTCATGGCATAGAATTTTGATGAATCAGGTATTAAGAAAAGGTTCAAAGGATATCCCTAAAAATTATTGTCCTATCGATTTTCTACACTACTGCTGTACTATTGATAACATACTCTCATTTTGGTTATCAATGGAGAAATGTCCAGAGTGGTGTAAGAAAAGACTATAAGTCTCCATGATAGACTTTTGAATGCATTTGATATTGCATACTATACTATTGTATTGATGAAATTAAAAACATGGGGTATTCCAAATGATTTGGTTAATATCTAAATAGACTTGCATTTTAAAAATTGGATGTGGGTGTTCCATGGCTTTTAGAATTAATCTATTTGCAAAAAAAACTGATGCTGGTGGATTGAAACAGAGGTGCATTTTAGCTCCCCTGTTGTTGTCCCTTTAGAATGTAGATTTGTTTGATTCGTTTGAGTCTCTTAATACTGTGGCAAGTCCCCCCCCCGAATGTTGAGAGGGCCCCCCCATAGCTATTATTATGTATACGAATGGTCGTGTGTTGCTGGATGTCACTGAAATAGGGCCACAATGATTATTAGATATGATGGCTAAATATGTTTACTGAACATTATACAAATAAATCTACTAAAAGACAAAAGTTATGGTTTTTGGTGGCCACTATCATAAATCACCATGTGGATGATGATTACATAGGGTAAAGCTGGAAATGGGCTATTGTTATGGTAGTGTTCTTTTTTAAATATTTCATGTAAGTCACATCTACAATTACAAATGGTGAAAGCCTTCTTCTGGAGTAATGGGACATTTTCAGTTTTTTAAAGCAACAAAAAAGTGAGGTATAGAGGCATTGATTAGGGTTTGTTCTGTCGAGACTCCGTTTTATAGATTTCTTATTCAAGGAGCTAATATTAATTATTAATTTTAATTTATAATGCGCACAGCTACCCTTGACAGGGTTTCCCGGCGCAGACATGTCCACTACTGCAGACTGAGTAAACAGAGAGCCAATCACTGAGAGATCAGCCAGGTCTTAAGATCTCGGCGAAACTTAAGGTAGGAAGATTCGTGTTTCATAGAACTAGGGAGGGAAATCCAAAGTCTAGGTCCGAGGCATGAGAAGGAGCGGCCGCCCATTCTGGTTAGTTTAAAGCTAGGTCTTACATAGTCACCTTGAGTGGACGAACGTAGAGGCCGAACAAGGACATATGGATGAATAAGATCCTGAAGATAGACAGGAGCAGTCCCTTGTTTGATTTTAAAGACATAGCAAAGGGTCTTAAATTTAATGCGATTGTCAATGCAGAGCCAGTGCAGGTCCCGAAGGAAGTGAGAGATGGAGATTTTCCTTGGGACGTGACATAAGAGGCGGGCAGCGGAATTCTGGACCACCTGGAGCTTTTTCAATACCTCCTGACTTCCACCCAGGTAAAGAACGTTACCGTAGTCCAGGCGAGAGGTGACAAGTGCCTGGACTACCGTTCTTTTAGTGGAGTCAGGAAGCATGCAGATGATCTTCCGCAACCACCTTAAGATGGTAAAACAGGTGGCGGCAAAGCTGACCACCTGTTGCCGCATTGAAAGATTCTGAACTTGGGTAACGGGTTGAGGAAGAGGACCCATTTCCTAAGGGCCAATGTTGGGGACCCCAGAGATGCTTGTGTTTGCCCAAAATAGCAACCTCGGTCTTATCTTGTTTAATTTCAGCAGATTGGAATATATCCACTCCGACCCCTGTCGTAGTCCTAACTGAAGATGTGAAAGCTTCCTTAGTGGAAGACAAAGAGAAAAGAATTTGAGTGTTGTCGGCGTACGAATATAGGGATAAGCCTGCATCCTCCACAATAGTCGCCAGGGGTCTCACATAAATATTGAAGAGCAAAGGGCTCAAAGTGGACCCTTGGGTACTCCGTACACAGATGACCGGATAGTGGATGAGGAATTAAAAGAGAAAACCTGGAACGTACGATCACTGAGAAAGGAGGACAACCAAGTTAGAGTGCGACCTTCAACTCCTGCCGACTGGAGAGCCTTTAAAAGGATAGTATGAGACACATTATCATATGCGGTGCTCAAGTCTAGTAAAATGAGCACCGTAGTCTCCCCCTGGTCAAGGCAGGAGCGCAATTTCCACGTAACCCCCAGCAAAGTGGTCTCTGTGGAAAAATGGGATCTAAATCCTGATTGAGAAGGATGTAAAAAGCCTGTGCTTTCCACATGGGCAGTAAGCTGAAAATTCACGTGTTTCCAAGATATTGGAGAACACAGGTAACAGTGAAATTGGGCGAAAATTTGATAGGATTGTAGGATCAACTCCAGGACCACCATAGCCCGCTTCCAATCCAAAGGAACGTAAGACTCTCGTAAAGAGGAGTTTAGGAGTTCTTTAAGAACTCCAAGGACACCTGCTGTAAGCTGTTGCAAAATGTTCGCAGGTAAGGGGTCAAGAGGAGAGCCGGATTTTACCCTGGCTAGGCAGTCTAAGAAAGATCTATCGTCAAGAGGAGACCATACTGAGATCTTAGCTATCGGGGGCGATAGCCCTTGCAGGTCGTACCAGCCATGGGACTCTTAATATTAACAGGCGGGGGTCATTAGTGAGCTATGTATGGTTTCGACCTTGGTAACAAAATAGTTTGCAATATTGTTGCATTGAGTCTCGCCAAGGGCGGGTGTCACCGTTGAAGAATTAAATTCTGCCAGCCTCTTAACCATAGAGAACAGAGCCCGGGGGCGGTTCAGTGAATTCATAATACTGTTCGAAACAAAAGAAGCTTTTGCAGCCTTACAAGCCAGGTGATACATATTAAGGGCAATTTGTTCTCGCTCCACAGATGTAACTTCTCTACTAGGGATGTATTCTTGAACCACCATTCTGCAGTACTCCCATATGCAGTGAGAATATTTTCTTAGAGATGTCCCTGGCCAGGCCTGCAGCTGCCCTCGGAGCGGAGGTCACGAATTTCAGCTTTTGTGAGAAGTGTTATAAAGTTATACGAATGCAAGACCGAAGGATACTCCTTCCCAAGCAGAGCACAACACGATAATCATCGCGCAGCAGCACCTGGACTCAAGCTCCACCTGAGATTCCCAGCAGTGGCGGGAGCTACGGAGCGATTGAGGGCTCCGGCTCTTAGCTGAGACTTGTGCAGGCGATAGTGGACGGCGGCTGGATTGTTTGATTCTTCGCGCTGTGGAGTGGCGGAGGTACGAGAGAGTTTGGTCAGTTTCAACAACTCGCTTTTCTTTTTTTACAATCCCTCTGTGATGGATAGAGACTGAGATATTTTAAGTGCAAACGCTATGCAGTATTCGTGGCTCCAGTGATTTTGCTTTGGGAGTGGCTATTCACTGGTTCAAAGTAATTTCTTTTCCACCAGCCACAAAAAAAAAATGTTTTTCTCTATCTAAACATAATTGGGTGTGGGCGGCAGTATCTAACAACGGCGTGGACCTCCTGCGGGCTGCCGAGACCAGAGGCTGCGTGAGGCGGAGAGTTCTTTGCCCTGAACTCGCGTGGTAATCCTGCTGCCTTGAATGGACTACATCCCCCTCGGTGCATCTCTCCTTACTCACCTGAGACGCGGTGGGAGGCGCTCTGAACGCGCACATAAACCACTCCTCTGCTACAGCGGCGCGGGACGAAGTTGGGACTAAGGGCTGGCCTGTTCGTGACGGGCAGTGACTGGTGATTGGACTGGACTGGGCCATACCACTCTGGGATTTAATATTTTATTCAGTCTAAGCAAGATTTTAACGTTAGTATTTTTGGGGACCAATATTGACTGTGGAGAAAGGCACAGAGGAGAGCCTTTGAATCGGCAGTGAAGGGGAGAGCCTTACCTTCCCGCACCTGGATGTCAAAAAGTATTGCCATCAACCGCGCCGACCGCGCCGCTGCCCCGGGACTACATCTCCCGGCTTCCTCAGCGGCGGCGCACAGCGGTAACGCCACAGCAACGCGGGATGCGCCGGGCGAATCCGGGGCCAAGGGTGGGCCCGTTTTAACCCGTTCTAGGCCGGATAAAGACGGGACGGCCACCCCTCTTTCCTTTCCCATCAACAGCAAAGCTCAGTGAGCAGTATCCTTTTGTAATTTGGGGAAATTCCACGGCGATCATTTCTATGTCTGCGTCTTCAGTATCTGGGCAGGACACTGGAAAATCCACAGGAGGTTCTCTGATGGGCACCCTGGACAACTTCCTAGTTAGAGTGTCCTCAGCTCTTGCAAAGGACATCGAGCTTACAGAAAAAAGATTGTCCATGGACATTGCTTTTAACAAAAGATCATCCATGGGCGGGTTAGCCGAAGTCCGGTCCCCAGATTCACAACGGACGGAAACCAATGCCTCGTTCCAATTACCAGGGGGGGTCGAAATGAGCCAGTTTACAGAAATAGCTGGGCCCTTGGTTTGTCACCCACCCTGTCCCTCTACTACATCATGCAGGATTGTGGGTAAAAACTCTATTACAATGCCAGGGGTCAATCGTTCCCCCAACATTAAGACACGGTCGGCTAGCAGTGCCAAGGCGGGACCGGCGCAACATTCACAGGGTCTGCCAGCTAAACGAAAACGTACGGGCACTAAAGCACAAACGTCTGGGAAGAAAGCAAGACTGGGGGAAGCTACTATGCCTAATACCTCATTGTTGCAAAGTCCCCCTCATAACCTGGGAAATGTATTGCCTTTAAGTGAAGGAAGTATACCTCAACCTCAGGACGAGGATAAGGGCTTGAGCAAGATGGGGCCTTCATTCTGGTCAAGTTGGATCGCCTCCTTAAGAAGGCTTGTGCCCCTTTATGTGAAAGATTGGACTCAATTGAGAACAGACTAGTGTGTCTCGAACTGTCGGTTGCTTCATCACGGGCTAGAGTGGGAAAGCAAGCTAGTGGGTATATCAGTACTCAAACCGGTAATGTGAGGTCAAATGTAAAAGTAGTTGACAATGTCCCTAACGTAGTGAGCACAGTGAGCGACAGCGGTAATCCGGTATGCCCTATGGCACAGGGCCCTAAAGTGGCCCCTAGTAATATGTCTTCGGTCGGTCGACCGCGAGACGTGGAAAGGCCACATAAAAGAGTGCCCACCAGATCTGTACCTAATCAACAATCAATCTAACGGCAGTGAAGCCACCTTACCAATCCTACAACTCCCCCCAGAGTCCTCCCCATATGTGGTGGTACTGACGGGGGTTCCCACATTAAACCAGGCTAAGAGGGAACCATATATTGAGTTAAAGAATAAATGTCTCTTCTGGCTCAATAAGAACCGCCCGTTGCTGCCCCATATATCCACAGAAATTCTCTTCGCTAGAAGAGTGAGTTGGGTGGGGAAAAAACCAAAGTCTGTGGAGGGGGATTGCATTGTCATTAATTTTAGGAGTAGGAGGGTGGTGGAATATATTTGTGAATGGCAACAAAGGGATTCAGCTTCTGCAATCCACTCTTTACCCCTGTCCTACTTCTATCAAATTGAGCAGTCACGGCGTGGGGAAGAACCCCCTTTGGGAGGACCGAGGGTTTGGAGAGGTGTGGGGAATATAACGCATTCTAACAGGTTTGATGGGTTATCTGGCCTGGAAGAATGCGACTGACTACTAGCTGTTAATGGTGAACAAAGTGCGAACATCAGAGTCCAATATGAGTGTGAAGTCGTGAAGAGTGTAAATTTAATTAAATCCCCTGATGTAATTTCTGAGCCCCAAGCGCAGAGCTGTAAAATTTTGAGTTGGAACATAGCAGGGTTGAAAAATAAGTGTAGAGATATGATCTGGCTGGATGAAATTAAGAAATACGATATAATGGCATTTCAAGAAACTTGGGACATTCATAACAGCCTTAAAATCGATGGGTACATGCACTTTGTCATTCCTGCTATACAGGCCACGTCCGGTAGAGCAAAGGGTGGTTTCGTAATATTTTGCTCCCTGAAACTAGTCGGCTCACTTAAACAGCTTGATGCGGGCTGTCATAATTGTCAGGTAGTAGAGATTTCATTGTCACAGTCGGAGAAGCTTCTTTTGGTAAATTTTTATAACCCCATTGAGAGTGGGTTCTTAAACCAATTTTTAATCTGCTTAGAGGATTTTTTGGTAACATACAGAGCTAAATACCCAAGTTCTGAGGTTATCCTCATGGGAGATTTTAATATTCACCCATGTGCCGATGCGTGTGTTTATGATATCCTCGATGGTCCCCCAAGTTCAGTTCACACGCATTTTGAGCATACTAAGCAGGGGGAGGCCCTTGAAAACCTTCTGGCCACAATGAATCTGTACGAATCGGCGTGTGTTGTGGTAGGTTTTAGGTCTCCTACTTTTAAGGCACGGTGTTAGGCACAGTCATAGACTATATATTCAGGTCAGCAAGAATACTACCAAGAGTTTTAACATATAAGGTGGGGTCTTCCGCCTTTAGTGACCATAATCCTGTGATTTTAGAAGTGGCACCGGGGCCCTACCTAAGTTTCTCTGAATCAGCGATTGTGGCTACTGGGCGGGAGGTGACATTAACAGACCAGGGTAGAAGATTAAAATGGACAAAAGTAGTTCCAGAAACCTTTATGGGGGAAGTCCTGACCAAGGTTGAGAATGAGTTTGCTATTTGCCTGGATAACGCTGCTTCGAGTTCAATGATAGTGGGGGCTTTTGTTGTTATTTGTAAACAAATTAAAACAGATTTGACGGTAAACAGTCACCCTATAATTAACAACGGGAAAAAATGGTTTGATAGCAATTGCTCAAGAGCACATTCGGCTCTAATAAAAGCCTTGAAAGGAAACCCCAGAAATAGGGAGCTTGTGCAGAAGTTAAGGAAGGCATATATCCAGGCCATCAGAGACAGAAAAACCAGATAAAAAAAGAGGCTTGGGAGAAACTTCTATCCCCGGAGGTACTGAGTGATAGTGGGAAATTCTGGTCCACCATTAATGAGCCCTTTTTCTCAGAGGACGAGAATTCTCCACTTGACTGTATCATCCCTGACGATAAATGAATTGCTCATTTTGAGAAGATTTATGGGATACAGACAGCAGTGAGCTTCCAAGAGGTGCCTTTGAATTCAGAATTAGCCCCCGGAGTGGTTTTTCAGGAGACAGAAGTGGCAAGAGCTATTGAGAAGACTAGGAAAAACAAGGCGCCTGGTCCGGATGGGGTTCCAGCGGACCTATTTAAAAGTTTCCCGAGTTTTTGGGCCAAGGTTCTGACAAATCTCTTTAATGCCTCAGGGGTGAATTCTTCCCTTGTATCCTGGGCCAAATCCACCATTATTCCGGTTTTTAAAAAGGGTCAAAGAAATGACCCATCATGTTATAGGCCTATCTCCCTGATAGATTTGACAGTGAAAATTTTAGGGCGAGTTATCCTAGCGAGGTTGACAGATTGTCTTGAAGGAAGAGGGATCTTGTCTAATGCTCAGTATGGCTTCAGAAGTGAAAGGAGCACATTAAATCAATGTCTTAATCTCCTGCTCCTTATTAGCAAATATACCATAGCGAAAGAGGGCTCCCTCTACATAGGGTTTATGGACCTCTCAACGGCGTTCGACCTGGTAAACAGGTCGAAGCTGTTGCAAATTTTACTTAACATCGGCATTGACTATTCCTTAGTTAAATTCCTGGTGGACCTTCATTGTGGCTTGTCAGCCTCTATTTGTGTCACTCAGGAAGGGAGATGTACAAGGTATTTTAATTCAGAACGTGGGGTTAGGCAGGGGTGCATTTTGGCCCCCCTACTTTTTACACTCTATATAAATGCTCTAGAACCAGCCCTGAAGGGAGCTACATTAGACGTACCGCGTGTAGGAGAAACCGTTATACCGGTTGTCCTCTACGCAGATGACGCCATTTTGTTGGCGCGCACTGGTGTGGGTCTAAATAAACTGCTGGTCGCCTTCGGCAAATTCATGGAGTCTTTAGAACTGAAAATAAACGCAAAAAAATCCCATGTTATGATTGTGCGAGACCACAGTAGGAAAAAACAAAGAACAATATCTTTTTTCTGTGGTACTGATGAGGTCAAAAGGGTCCCTCTGTTCACCTATCTAGGGATCTTGTTTGATGAAAAAGGGGCCTGGGGCCCTCAAATGAAATATAAAAGGAATGTATTTGCCAGATCGACTTCAGACCTTATGGGATTTTCAAAACGTCTTAGGGCCAGACCCATTAAAGCCATTGTGAAAATTTAAAAGAGCAAGTGCCAAGCACGGGCTACATATGGCTCCGACATTTGGGGGTATAGTACACAATATCATCCAATACAAGTAGTTGAAAATACATTTTTAAGATCTCTTCTGTCGGTACCTCAGTCCACCCCCACTTTTTCCATTCATGCAGAATTAGGGCTGAGTTATGTAACTGACTTATTGAAAATAGCCCCGATAATATGCTGGCTTAAAACCTTGCTCAATCAGGAGATCTCCCTGAACCATATGATTTTAAAAGACTGCCTAGCTCTAGATAGGGTTAGAAAAATACCATGGCTAGTATACATTGAATCCACCCTTAAAAAACTTGGTCATCATGGGCTTTTTTTACTACCGGACACCATTAAGAAAGAAGATGTTAATCTGTTTTAAAATGCCATGGCAAACCATCTTTCTTCTGAAAGGGAGGAAATAGAGCTGAAAAAACCTATGGTAAGAGCGAATTATGGTCTGGTGACCTCACCGGGAATCGAGCCTTATCTGACATTAGTGACACGCCCGTTTCATCGGCATTTACTAACTAGATTCCGACTCAATGTAATCCACCCTACACGGGGTGATTTCCCTAAATGGGGAATACTGGAGGACGCTGAACCTTGTAAGTGCGACAATTTTTCTTTACATGCATTTTATAATGTTCTACGAGTATTATGCAGACATCAGGGAAAAGTATCAGGTACCAGTGTTAAGGGGAGCAGGGTTTACACAGGTTAGGCCGGCACTCCTTTTTTTGCAGCTTCTGGAAAGTATTAGAACCACTTTTCATGGTGCAAACTTTCTAGTGGCAGCGGTATGTATTAAAGGGACGAAGAAAAGATTGGGTCTTACGGGAGCTGTAGTTTGAGTTCGATAATGAAGGAAGATGTGGTTTATCTTTTAGTCATTTGTTTATGGTACTGCTTGTTAATTTTATTTTTTAGTATTTTGAATAACTTTTTAATGTGTTTTTAATGCTTACCCACGTAGGTAAATATTTGAGTGTTAGTACTGTTTCTTGATTGTAGTCCTATGAAATGATTTCTAAACATTATAGATTTTAAGAAACTTTTTTTAAGGTTCTGATTATGATATGGTATTAATGTGTTGAATATGTATCTGTGCCTTTTTATGATATTAAGTTATCGAATAAAGTATATGACTGACTTATATTAAGGGCAACCTTATAGTCGGACTTGCAACAGGGGGCATAGGTCTTACGCCATCTTCTTTCCAAGTGTTTACACTTGAATTTCATGATTTTTAGATCATTATTGAACCACGGGGCAGGTGGGTGGTGAATAAAGCTGGGTTTTGGTACAACAGGCAGACAGGAGTTAATGGATCTAGCTAGCCAATTGGACACCACAAGATTTAAAGATTGAAAAGGTAAATTGGTGTCTGGAGGATTCGCCATTAGAAGACTATTAAGGGAGTCCAAATCTAGTTTGTTCCAAGGACTCCGATTACCTACGTCACCCGTGAGGGCTGGTGTAGTATCCCCAGAGGTGGCTAATTGAAATAGGATAGCATAATGATCAGACCACCCAAGAGGAAGAGCTGGTAGACTGTATTCAAATGGAAGATTGGACAGAATTGGGTCCAATAGGGGACCTGCCTGGTGAGTGGACCCCTGGTTGTGTAACGTCAGATTGAGAGCTTCAAAATCAGATAGAAGGATAGTGCTCTTGTTGTTCTGGGGGTCCTCTAAATGAAAATTCAAGTTCCCCAAAATAGTAAAATTAGCAGCCTTCATTACGAAAGGGGCTACTAAATCAGGGAAGGTGGACAGCCATTTCTTAGGGTTCCTAGGCGGTCGGTAAATAAGCATGCCACATAAAGTCATTTGAGGAGAAACAGCAAGTTTGAACAACGTGGCTTCGCAATATGGGAAGGGCTGAGGCTCAAGTTTACAGGAGTATATAGATTTAAAAATTACCGCAATCCCACCTCCTTTCCTAGTTTCTCTATCACTTCTCAAAATGACATAGCCCGGAGGGAGGGCACAAGCAACATCTGGACCTGAACTGGCATGCAGCTATAAGGCCCCACAAGGCTCTGGAAAGTTTGGTATAGGTTGAAGGATGATTGTGGCATGCTTATTTTGTCTAAATGGCAAAGTGCCCTGATAAGAGGTATTTGCACAAATCTGGGTTTGTCAAGCTTGCTTCTTTGATGGTACATCTGGGCTACATAAATTTGGTATGATCTTTAACATATATCTGTGGGCCCTTGGAAATTGTCTAGCGCAGCACTCCTTTAATCACACTTTGTTTAGATGTGGGACTAATGGCATTAGGAGAAGTGTTGAGTCTCAGACCACTACTGTACTGGCGTCGTTTGTGGTCGACTCCTGAACTTCTCCCGTACAAAGAAGAATTGTCTGAAGTTCTGAAGATAAGGGGTGCTATTAGATTGCCCTGGTCTTCCCACATTAAACACTTGTTGATAGATAAGGGCCTGGTGGAGTGTTGGGCTGACCCAGAGCTAGCCTGCCCATTAATCTCCAGGAAACAAATGAAGGCTCATTACGAGAACCACTGAATGACTTTATTGCATTCCAGCTCTAAAATAGGCAAAGTAACGAAAGCCTTTCTGGAAATAAAGGATAGTTCTATCTATGAGAAGGTTTTTGATCTTATTAAACCTGTGACCGCTAGGAAACTTTATCTACAATTTAGATTTGGGGTTCTACGTCTCCGCTGTTTTACTTCGAAGTGGAGAGCCCAGAATGAGGCCCGGTGCCCTGCCTGTGATTATCTAGAGGAATCAGAGCTGCATGTTTCTTTTTAGCTACCCTGGTTATAACAAAGTGAGAAAAAGATGGATGGTGCAGATTTGCAGGCACCTAGGCAGTAGGCGCTGTATTGAAGTGTTCAGGATATTGAAGTACGATCTTAATATCCCAGTGTTCTACTCAGTCGCAGGATTCCTGTTTTTTATATGGTGCACAAGAAGGGTATTTTTGAAAGCATCCAACGAGCCACTGGATAAGTTACAGTAAATGATAAGTTTAGTATTGTCATCTGGCAAAATCTCCCTCTGTACTACGGTACACATTTCTCAACTGAAGGGTTTTTCCTGTCGTATTTACCAAAGTTTTTTACTCAAGCTATTTATTTAATTCAAGCACTATGCACTTTCAACAAACTTGTATGTATATGTGCTGTGATTGCACTGTACGTCTTCCACCCTCCTTCTTTTTAAAATCAAACCTATGTAGTTATCAAATGATACCATTAGTGCTTTCAACCTTCTTGAAATGACAAGTTTTAAAAATTCTTCTGATGCATTTTCATAAATGAGATAATATATAGTTTGCCAAACAAGGAGAATGGCACAGATCCTACCCTTCCTGAGAGCGCAGTTCCCCCGGTGGTATTTGAGGTCGCTAAGGTTGAAAGGGCGCTAAGGGAGATGACTAAGAACAAGGCCCTGGGCCCTGATGAGGTCCCCGCTGACTTATTCATGGTGGCCCCAAAACTGTGGTCAAAAACTCTCACAAATGTATTTAATGTTTTGGCCACAAATAGCTTCCCAGCCTCCTGGTTCAAATCCATAATTGTCCCGGTCTTTAAAAAGGGAGATAGGCAGGATCCTTCCTGCTATAGACTGATTTCCCTGATAGATTCCTCTGTAAAAATCTTGGGTCGGGTCATCCTACATAAAATGACGGAGTGGTTGAAAGACAGAGGGGTCCTGTCCAACGCTCAATATGGATTTATTTTTTAGCTGACCTTCATTCTGGTCTTTTAGCCTCAGTGAGGGCCACAAATGAGGGGCGCTGCACTAATCATTTTAGATCGGAAAGGGGGGTCAGACAAGGGTGTATCTTGGCCCCCCTTCTTTTTACTTTATACATCAACGCCCTGGAGCCAGCCTTTGGGGTGGCGTCACAGGACATACCGTGCATAGGAGATCTGGTCATACCAGTTCTCCTGTACGCTGACTACACCGTCCTTCTGGCACAAACGGGTGTAGGCCTACAAAGACTGTTAGATGCATTTGGGAGTTTTATGGAGTTCCTGGACTTAAAAATAAACACCAAAAAGTCCCATGTAATGCTGGCAGGGAAGTGCTCCAGGAAAAGTAGAGCCAAAATCTTTATTTGTGGTGATGAGGTAATTAATAGGGTGCCTACGTTCCCTTACCTGGGGGTATTATTTGATGAAAGAGGAAGCTGGGCCCCGCAATGCAATAGCTTGCTTAATCTCCACAACGGCCCCTCGCGGCGGGATGCCTGGCTTTCACCTTGTGGATACCCTGCCGGGGTTATCTCACAGGGGAATACCAGGACGGGTTCCCTAAGCAAGCGCCGGGAAACCCACTGCGGGTAGCTGTGCGCTCTATAAGCTCAAATACATTTACATTTACACATTTACATCGCGTTCGCTAGAACGAACACAGCTCTGTTGGGTTTTGTAAAAAAGCTGGGGGCCAGACATGTAGAGGCAATAATTAAGGTATACAAAGCCAAATGTCTTGCTGTTGCCACGTATGGCTGCCCGATTTGGGGTTATTCCCATCAAGACAGAATTCAGGTGACTGAAAACAAATTTTTGAGAACAGTCTTAACAGTTCCCCAGTCCACCCCCACTTATTCGATCCATACTGAGTTAGGGGTGGGATACGTAGCGGATTTGATAAAAACAGCCCCATTCACGTGCTGGTTGAAGACATGGCTCAACCAAGAAATCTCCCTGAATCATAGTATACTCAAAGATTGTCTCATGCTAGAAAATGTTAGAAAGATACCTTGGCTCGCTTATATCAAAACTAGCCTTGAGAAAATAGGGCGTCCCAAGCTTTTTCCATCCCCAGAGATGATAACAAAAATGGACGTTTCACAGACAAAAAATGCTATGATGAATTTGTTATCCCTAGAGAGAGAGGAGGTAGAAATCAGGAAATCAACTGTAAGGGCGAATTATGGACCTGAATTCTATCTCACCATAGTGAACCGCCCCTATCATCGGCATCTTTTAATTAGATTTCGTTTTCACTTGATTCATTTTTCACTTGGGCTCTTTCACAACTGGAGTACTCCAGATAAGGCGAGTCCCTGTAGATGTGATGACTTCTCGACGCAGGACACTTAACATTTAATTATGTTCTGCGATTATTACTGTGATATTAGGAAGAAGTTTCTGTTGCCTATTCTGAGGGAGGCCGGGTTCATACAGGTTAGCCTAGCCCTCCTGTACCTTCAACTTTTAAATACTCATCGCATAACATTCTCCGTTGCAAGCTTTTTAGTAGCTGCCGTACGGATCAGGAACAGGAGAGCCAGTGCATTATCTATTTTAGCTAACCTGGCCTAGGATGATTTTTATCTTACTCTTTCGTACTATGACACCTATGAAGATATGCTAAGTAATAGAGGCTAGCGTAGCTCTTATCACTGTTTTTATATAATATTTATGCCACTATATATATTTTTTAATGAAATGTACTATTGTCTATGGTGTATGTTGTGTAAATATTCTTTTGTATAATTGTATTGTGTCTTTTTATGATATTAATTTATCGAATAAAAGTATCTTGACTGACTGACTGACTGACTGACTGAATGTTTTTATATGCTGCACTTTTTAGGTCGTGTTGACCGAAATAAAGTTACTTTGACGTGACTTGAAATTTTCTAATTTGTCCATGCCTTAAGATGTCTGTGGTCCTGTTGTAGCACAGATGTGTATAAATGTAACTCTGAAAACAAACAAAATATTGTGATAATAAATGCAATTAATAAACATAATATTAAAAATAATTGTCACATTGTAACTGTATTCCATAAATTCTTTGGATTGAATCGTATTTAGTCTCGTTTTTACCAATCCCGCCCTTCTAGCCGCTAGCTAAGTAGCCTTATCACCCAAAGTGCCTGCCTGAGTTTTATGAGGTGGCCTCTAATCCACATACCTCAGCCAAACAACAGATCTTTTGATCTGTATTTCTAGAAGGTCTTTTTTGGTCTCTGCATTTTTAGTTGTCTTATTCCCAAGCAAGCTGATAACCCAAACTAGCTCCAAGAAGTATATGACCTTCACTGAGTATGTTTATAGCTACAGCTGGCACAAATCAGGGCTCCCAAGAAGTTGAAGATTCCTTTCTGCTTAATGCCTGTCTGTACTAAGCCTAAATTACCGTTTCTGTTTTTTTTTTTTAAAAAGGCAGGTCTTTTTCAGAATGGTGTAAAACATACACATGAATAACTGATACACTATCAAACTATTATAAAGCACATGTTATATATTACACATGATAATGAATACTAAATGCAGTAAGCATGCATTTATAAATTAAACTATTCTCTCAAATACATGTATATATAAATATATAAAATTCAATTGATATATGTTTGCAGAAAAATGCAAATATTACATCATCCCCAGAAGGATAGGGCACAAATTCTAATAAATATAAGGGTTTTCTTGTTTTGATGAGTTTGTATTTTTCTGAAATACAGATGGTAATTTTCAAATTTGTAGCCTTGAAGAGAGAGTTTACAGATGTACATTAAGGGGTTTAAAAGTATAATTTTTATAACGAAAGCCAGAAATGTTGCAATGAGATGCATTGATTCTGGTACTTGCCAACTGTGGATCAAACCAGGATGCGACTAAAGTCTGAAGGTGTTGAAATTGTAGATGAGTATGGTATCAGGGGTGAAGGTGAAGATGCAGGGGCGCATGAAGCACTTTGTGAAGTGACACCGAGTGTATAGGAAATAGTGATATTGTCAGCCCCACTCATGTCACAGGTGACGATTCATACTTTGATGATTTGCAAATGCACAGCAGAATGCCTGATGCTTTCTCAATGATCAAGTCGGTTCCCAGCAATCCACAGAGAAAACAGCTTTTTGTTCCAACAGAATGGTCATAATGTGTTTGAAAACAGTTCAAGCATTGAGACACAGGTCTTGCTTGAAGAGGTTTCAGTTTGAAAAACTTAGAGTACAGTGCACACTTAGTTCAAATAACAGTTCTGCTCCAAAATAGAACTGCATTAGCAGTTCATGATTGGTATTCAGACAGTTAGGATGTGTTGATTTGATTTCTTCAACAGGAAAATTGGAAAGGGGCGACCATTCGGTCCCCCCGAACGTATGGCAGAGTACCACGATCCCCCCGGGAAGCCATCTTGGGCGGGAGGCGAGTCTCGGCTGGTATGCCCGAAGCGGCGTAGCCGGGGCGCGCCTTTTCCCGCCCTAGAGTGGGTTGGCCTAGACACGGACGCGGCTGGCCACGCCCTTGGGCAGGCAGGGGCGGGTTTACGCCCGCCCTGAAGACGGATAAAAGGAGAAGCAAGACCAGAAAGCATCCTCTTGTTCCTGTGCTCTGAAGCTGCACCTCCTCGCTGCACGTGAGCTCGAGACGGAACGAAGAGCCATTTTTGAGCGTTGTAATCGTTCTTGTTTGTTTTTCAGATACTCTGTCGGAGAATGCCGAAGAAGGCGGGAAAGCGAATGACTACCGACCAGATGCTACATGTTCTCATGAAAGAGGTGACCGACCTAAAGAGGCGAATGGATAAAGACGAGGAAGGGGGGCCGAAACGTCCTTTGGCGGGAGCAGCCCCGGGAGGAAAAGGCAAGAGGCCCAGGAGGGGAGCAGCTGGGGGAGACATCCCGGGTCCCAGTACCCCGCTCGAAGCACCCACTCCCGTGCCGGAGGAAGGGAACCCGATTCCCGTAGTGGTCACTCCCGTGTCCGGGGAAGATATGCCGCCCGAACTGGCAGCACAATTAGCAGCGTGGTTGGGTAAAGGTAGCGAGGGCGCCACGGCTGTCGACGCGCAGGTGTTGATGAAGCAACTGCGTGAAACACAGGAAGCAGCGAAGGTATCCACGCCGGCTGCGGCAGTAGAGAAGTCACAGGGGACTGGTTCAGTCGCAGAGACAGCGTCCGGTTCAGGTAAGCGGCCATTGCCGATTGCGAGGGATGAGTCAGCACCCTCTCGAAGGGAAAAGTTGGGTCAGCATGTCCCTGTAGCTATTAAAGAAAAGATATGGGCAGGGGAGTATGTAAACATCTTCTCGTTGCTTACTGATCATTATGAGATGGAGCATGTTAAGGGCCAGAAAGACCTCATGCATCCAAGTGTTTGGCGCGCAAAGATGGCCGCCTTTAAGGTAAATGAAAACATTGGCAATTGGGGCAAAGCGTGGGGGATTTTTACATCGATCTTGGGGGAACGAAGGCCCGAATTGCTACCCGAATTGCCGATTTATCAGTCACGGATCATGGGGTACTCTGTATCACACGAGGGTAATCATTGGTTCTGCTATGATAATCTGTTCAGAAAGGCAAAAGAACATGATAAAAATTTAACTTAGGATTGTTATGATTCTGTGTCCTGGTCCAAAATGGAGGATACTGGTATGTTGAAATTGCCATTGGTAGGGAGTAACGTTGGCGAATCCTCCCGCCAGTATGCGGGGACGCCCTTTCGATCAGGTACGGGTACCGACAATCACTCGAGGCCTACCGGCAATACAGGTAAAAGGGGGGTTTGTTGGAACTTTAACAGGGGTAAATGTACTAGGCCCCAGGGGTCGTGCAAATTTAGACACGAATGTAGTGGGTGTGGGCAATCATCCCGTCCTGAGTCCACGTGCAGAGCCAAAACGGGTGATAACGGGGGTAGAGGAAGCGCCAAACAGGTCTAACATAGTCCGAGGGGCGCCTTTACCTACCCCGATTGATACCTTGGCAATGATTCCCTGGCTCAGCGAATACCCGGATCGTGCTTCCGCTGGGGTGTTGCGGAACGGGTTTTCATATGGTTTCCGCATCCCAGTGGGGGACTTTCAAGGAGTAGAGAAATGTAAAAATCAGATATCGGTCTTGCAGCATACGACCGTGGTACAGGAAAAGATCCGGAAGGAGGTTACTCGAGGTCGAGTCGCCGGTCCGTTTAGTGTACCCCCGGTTGCTAACTTTGTTTGTTCTCCTTTAGGGGTGGTCCCCAAGAAGGACCCGGGGGAGTTTCGGCTGATACATAATTTATCAGCCCCACGTGGTGCTTCCGTAAACGAAGCGATAGACCCGGAAGTGTGTTCGGTGCGGTACGCATCCTTCGATGAGGCCGTAGCCATTTTGAATTGCCTGGGGCCCGGTGCGCTGATGGCAAAATCTGATATCGAGTCAGCGTTCCGGTTGCTCCCGGTACATCCAGACGATCAGCGTCTCCTAGGTTTCATGTTTCAGGGTCATTATTACATGGATAGGTGTATGCCGATGGGGTGCTCTATATCTTGTGCCTATTTCGAAAAATTCAGTAGTTTCCTACAATGGGTCTTCACAAAGAAGACGGGTTTCCAACATGTGATGCATTATCTCGATGATTTTTTGTTCCTGGGGGCAGCCGGGGATCCGGAATGTGGGCAGGCTTTGGCTGCATTTTGTGTCTTAATGAATCAGTTTGGCGTGCCATTGGCACCAGGTAAGACTGTTGGTCCTTCGACTTGCCTCGAGTTTCTGGGGATCGAGTTGGACTCCGGAGAAGGTTGTTTCCGTTTACCAGGTGACAAAGTGTTAAGGTTCAGGACATCCCTGCAAATGTGTATAAGTGAATCTAAGGTTAAGCTGCATCAATTACAGCAGTTAGTGGGACAGTTGAATTTTGCCCTGAGAGTTATACCAATGGCCCGCCCCTTTTCCCACTCGATCGCTCAAGCCTGAAGGAGGGCCATCATCGCACAAGGCTCTCGGCAGAGGTCCGCCAGGACATGCGCATTTGGTTGGCATTTCTGGCGGATTTCAATGGTCGAGTCGTCTGGAGCAAACCGGCCGTGTCCTCTGAGGAGCTGGGGCTGTGGACAGATTCGGCAGGGAGCATAGGTTTTGGTGCCATTTTCGGCACTCGATGGTCTGCACAAAAGTGGCCGGCATGGTGGCATGACAGTGGACTGACAAGTAACATTGCTTTCCTGGAACTTTTCCCCATTTTGGTGGCCCTGAGAACGTGGCCCGAAGGGTTCAGAGATCACTCTGTGGTATTCTGGTCTGACAATATGACCGTGGTTGAGTGTATCAATAGCCAGGCAGCACGATGCAAATGGATTTTGAGGCTGCTCAAGGAAATCGTATTACTGTGTATGCAATTGAATGTGCTATTCAAGGCAAGACATGTCCCGGGGGTAATGAACCAGGCGGCTGATGCCCTTTCTCGTTTTCGTATGCAGGCCTTCTGGGGTTTTCTTCCCACAGCGGACCCGGAGCCGGCACCCTTTCCCGAAGCTCTCTGGTCTCTCGGTGCCCCGAACTTCGTAACCTCGTGGGAGAGAGTTTAGCACCCAGGACAAGGAAGGCATATGAAGGGGCGTTCCGGTCCTATTTTGCCTTCTTGGGGACTTCTAGAGAGGAGCTTTGGGGCCAGGAGGAATGGGTAGTGAACTTTCTGATGTCTTTACATCTGGCAGGGAAATCGGTGGCCACGGCCCAGAGGCATCGGGCTGCCATTTCCTTTGTTGCTAGGGCTCATGGGATCCAGGACCCGACAGCGTCTTTCGTTGTACAAAAAGCGCTACGTGGGTGGCAACGCCTTGAGGGTCGCAGAGTAGATGAGAGGCGCCCGATAGGTTTGGATAGGTTGGCCCAGTTATTATCCAGACTCCCTGCAACTTGTTCATCTCAGTTTGAGACAGTGTTATTCCGAGCCGCTTTTACGCTGGCATTTCATGGGGCTATGCGGGTAAGCGAATTAGTGGCAAGGAACAAGCAGGATGTGACGGGAGGGCTGTGCGCAGAGCACGTACAGATCAGAGGGGAGACAATGACTGTCTCGTTTGTGAGGTCCAAGACCGATCAGAGTGGGATGGGTGACTGCATAATCATACGCAGGATTCCCGGGTCCTCCATGTGCCCGGTGAAGTGTTTAGAGGATTATTTAACACGAAGGGTGGCATCATGGGGGGGGGCCTTGTTGAGACACGCTGACGCCACCCCACTGACAAGGTTTCAGTTTCAGCGGGTGCTTGCGATGTCGATTACAGCTGCGGGCTTGAACCCGGGCGAGTTTGGGACCCATTCCTTTCGGATAGGGGCTGCTACAGAGGCTACAGCCAGGGGTCTGAATGTGGAACAAGTTAAACGGGTGGGGCGTTGGTCCTCCAATTGTTATAAGAGGTATGTGCGTTTGCACATGTTGTGAAGCTGTAATGATGTACTCACGCTTCTTGTTTTGTTTGGTTTTCAGTTACGCAAGCCTATGAGGCGGGGCGGACTATGCAGTCGACCCAACACCGGGCCAGCGGTCAGACATCACCGGCTGTGAAAAGGGAGGTGTGGGTCGTGGGCCACTCATACGTGAGGCGTGCCGTGGACGTATTCAAGACAGGTGACATGATTCACGTGGCTGGGGAATACGGGTACAGTGTGTCCTTCTACGGAAGGGGCGGTCTCTGTATTGACCAGTTTCAATCGTTTTTCGAGGGTTTGCTAGGGCGGACGAGGTCACCGCCGTCTGTAGCCATAGTACATCTTGGGGGCAATGATTTGGTCACCACTGGTAGACGACTTCTCCTTGAGGCGATGCTTTCCACTGTAAGTTGGTTAGCAAGGAGAGTTCCAGGGTGCACAATTGCGTGGTCCCATATGATCCCACGAAAAGTGTGGCGGGGGGCTTTTTCTGTTTCAGCTTTGAATCATGCTGTAAGAAAAATTAATAACAAAGTGAGTAGGTTGTTCCGTTCCAATACACTGCATTCTATTTCGCATGGTTGTATTAATGTGGACAGTATGTATTTGAGGGATGGTGTTCATTTGTCTCGGGTGGGGAATGAGTTACTCATAGGAGACTTCATAGCTTGGCTAAAGACGTTAAAACATGACCTTTAGGTAGAAGTGTTGTGGGGGGTCCGGATAGCCGGTCAACTATCCGGTCCTGTGGCGGTAAGGTCATGATCGGTGAGCACTAATTGGAAGATCCCTATGAGTGGGCGTCACCCATTACGGATGGGAGCGCTCGGGGGAGGTGGCCATTGGCCCCTCAACGGGGAGGCGGTCCCTTCTAAGGATGGGTCGCCGAAAGGAAAGGCGGTCAAGACCCCTTCCTGGGTAGGAGGGGTTACAGCCCCCTCCTGGGGAATTTCCCGGGGCCAGGACGTCTGCGACGGCAGATGTGGTAAGTTGTGTGGGGTTTGGGGGGGGGTCTACGCTACCTTCTAGATACCTCACACGAGTCCTCGTACGACCTTTAAGTGGCGTCGAGTTTTATTGGGGCCCCCGTCAAGTCAAGGGAAATTGGTAAGTTGCACTTGAGGTATGCCTCTGTGCCGCCCCTCACAAGTGAGAGGGATATTTCTGGGTTAGGGATCTTGACACCGGTTACGACCTTGCCGTTGGCCCTTAAACGTTAGGATGTACAATTTCAAAATTTCAAGTAAATGTTTTGTAGGATGTTAGTTCGGCTAGGAGGACCTTTGTATTAGAGAATATGTTAAGGTTAGCCAAACATCGCAATGTGGTTATGAAATTGTACATAATATGAAACTGTTAATTTTGTTTTAATTTTGTTTCATATTTTAATAAATACGGCCGGGAGGGTCACTCCCTTCCTCTTCTTCCAAAAACTTCAGAATTGTTTCCGGTTTCCCATCCTTGGGGATTGTGTTGAGAGGGGGTGGCGGGTATCTCAGCCATATGGAAAGGGGCGACCATTCGGTCCCCCCGAACGTATGGCAGAGTACCACGATCCCCCCGGGAAGCCATCTTGGGCGGGAGGCGAGTCTCGGCTGGTATGCCCGAAGCGGCGTAGCCGGGGCGCGCCTTTTCCCGCCCTAGAGTGGGTTGGCCTAGACACGGACGTGGCTGGCCACGCCCTTGGGCAGGCAGGGGCGGGTTTACGCCCGCCCTGAAGACGGATAAAAGGAGAAGCAAGACCAGAAAGCATCCTCTTGTTCCTGTGCTCTGAAGCTGCACCTCCTCGCTGCACGTGAGCTCGAGACGGAACGAAGAGCCATTTTTGACCCACCCACCAGCCCCTGAAGACAGCGAGTGGTTTTTGAATAAAGTTTGATGTTTAATTCTGATTTTTTCGTTTGCAGGTTGTCGTATTATCGTGATGACTTTGAGTATGCAATAAAGAATGGTCGATTTGTGTTATGTTTCGCAAATAAAGTAATTCTGCTTTAGTGTTCATGAGTAAGCATGCATTTAATAAAGTTGTTGTTGCTACTGTCTTTTAGAATTAGTCATTTGTAATTTAGTTAGCATTGTCGTATTTATTTTGGTCGGGCGGTAAGGTCATGATCGGTGAGCACTAATTGGAAGATCCCTATGAGTGGGCGTCACCCATTACGGATGGGAGCGCTCGGGGGAGGTGGCCATTGGCCCCTCAACGGGGAGGCGGTCCCTTCTAAGGATGGGTCGCCGAAAGGAAAGGAAAGGCGGTCAAGACCCCTTCCTGGGTAGGAGGGGTTACAGCCCCCTCCTGGGGAATTTCCCGGGGCCAGGACGTCTGCGACGGCAGATGTGGTAAGTTGTGTGGGGTTTGGGGGGGGGGTCTACGCTACCTTCTAGATACCTCACACGAGTCCTCGTACGACCTTTAAGTGGCGTCGAGTTTTATTGGGGCCCCCGTCAAGTCAAGGGAAATTGGTAAGTTGCACTTGAGGTACGCCTCTGTGCCGCCCCTCACAAGTGAGAGGGATATTTCTGGGTTAGGGATCTTGACACCGGTTACGACCTTGCCGTTGGCCCTTAAACGTTAGGATGTACAATTTCAAAATTTCAAGTAAATGTTTTGTAGGATGTTAGTTCGGCTAGGAGGACCTTTGTATTAGAGAATATGTTAAGGTTAGCCAAACATCGCAATGTGGTTATGAAATTGTACATAATATGAAACTGTTAATTTTGTTTTAATTTTGTTTCATATTTTAATAAATACGGCCGGGAGGGTCACTCCCTCCCGTCTTCCAAAAACTTCAGAATTGTTTCCGGTTTCCCATCCTTGGGGATTGTGTTGAGAGGGGGTGGCGGGTATCTCAGCCATACAAATATTGCACACTTTACAATGGGCGCAGTAGTTGATATTCAAATAGGTTTGAAAACAAAGAACCACAAAATGAAGGGATGAATGCAAAAATAGTTATAAAGTCATTAAGTAATACAGTTGTGGTGGTTTTAAAAACATGAGTAATGCCAGTTGTGTTCGAAACGTGGAATGCATTGTGCAATAGATCAGTTAAATGTATTGAAATTGAATATACAAAATATGGCAGAATGGGGTGTTTGAAGAGTAAAATGTCTCTGGTGAAGAAGTTAAAATATCTCTTTCTGCGTTCAAACTGCTGCACAGTTCTTTAACTTATCAAAAAGTGTATTTATCATCTCTACCTTTAGCCATGAATCACTTTCAAATATATTCTTTGGGGAAGGATAAAATGAAACACCCCAACATTTTGCTATTTTTTAACAGTTTGTAAATATACAAACCTTGAGCTTACCCACAATATGATTCACTAGTCTGATTAAACAGGATCCATTTGTGAACAGCTGTGATAAAAAGGAATGAAAGGCGCTGGTGTTGTGAGGAGTTCACAAGCAAGGCTGGTATCCAAAGAGTTGCAAGCTCAGTGGATAGTGAAAGAATCACAAATAATTGAATGTCCAAAAGTATTAGTACATAGAGATCTGCTAATGAAAGCAGGGTTCTTTTTTAAAATTATTATAAACTTTACTCGGCTCAGTACAGAACCGTAAAAGCACGTTTAAAACATATGACAATATAAAATGTCTTTGCACATATGAATAGGATACAGTATATAATATATGTTCACAAGTGGCATTCATTGTTTCCTCCATTGGTGACACACCAATATGTACCATTCTCCTAAACAATGGTTAAAGTTGCAAGAGTTGTATTTGTAGAGCAGTAATTAAACAATTACGTTTTGTGAGTAAAGTATAACTATGCAAAGTCCATTCCAAAAGCACATTAGTTTGACCTTATTGGAAGCCTATTGCCTTACTTAATCTTAGAATTTAAATTCACTCTTAACACATGACACATACCCCATCATAAACCTTGCTCTCTATATTAGCATCACCTACAAGATTATCAAAACATTTAAGAATTCAATCCCCTCTACTTCCACAGGAGCCCCACTGCAAATACATATCGTCTCAGACAAAAAGCTATATGCATGTATGTTCCGCTTTTCAGTATCCTTAAGGTTTCCTAACATTGCCTAAAGTCAAGGTTAAGGAATACTGGGTGTATCCCTTTTTTTCTAGGTTTCACATATGCTGGACAAAAAACAATACATGTGAATGTTCTCTTTAGTGTGAGCAGTGCACAAGATACAGTTGCAGGTTTGTTGTTGCCACTTTTCCATTTTGATGTAAAAGATCTAATTTTTAAGATGTCAAAGCAGTATTTTATTTAGAGTGTCTTGGCTAGTATTGGCTGTATAACGTCTGAGAACTTTTTAAAAGAGGGCATGGGTGTGGCAGCCAAAAGTTGCACAAACAATCTCATTAACCCAGAGCTTTCATGCAGGTTAGATATAACTTGTTTCCAGTAAAATATCCTCAATCTCTGCTTGGAAGCCATTGTCAGGGAGAAAGGGTCATTCCAAAAAGTTCCTAGACCTAATATGTCAAACCAAAATTTGACGTGCTGGAATCATGGGAATGTGATGGAGTTGTTGATTTTTAGTAGCTCCTTCAAACTCTCCCCGTATGGTACTAGCTCCTGCCCAGTCAAAATACCCAATAAAGTAAAAGTCTTAGAGCTGCCAAGTGTTCTACCCTTTTCAAAGCTAATTCAAAAACAAAAAAAGGAATAAGCAGAGTGCCTTTAGAAAGAGAAGTAATGACCTAATAAAAGAGTTCTCTCCCAAAGAAATGTTGCTCCATTATCTATGCCCCAAATTCCAGCACCATATACGGCAGCTACCTTGCTTTAGCCTTGTAAACTTCAACAACAGGAGAGATAGCTCTTGAAACCATTGACTGATGCCTCTTATATATTGCTATAGCACTATGTTGGAGGCTAGCTCTACGTTTTTGTATAGGTGAGTTCCATGTCACCTTGCTGTCTAACATTATACCCACATACATAAATTTAGGTACACGTTCTTCTGTCCCAGACATTTGTTCCCTCTGAAGAACGTGTGAGGTCTTATAACCATATATTTAGTCTTAGATAGATTAATATTGAGGCCCTTTTTTTCATAGTATGTCTTAAAGTTGTCTAATAAGAGCTGCAGCCCCATAGGTGTTCGTGAAAAAAGTGGGGTATCATCCGTGAATAGCAGGGCCAGCACAGGGACTTCTTCTACTTTTGGGGTATCATTAGTACACTCTAAAATAACTTTGATAACATCATTCACATAAAGTGGAAAAACGGTGGGTGCAAGCATGCATCCCTAACTAACTCCCCTTCATATCGGAATACCATCAGTTAGTTCACCCTGGGGTCCCAAGTGCATGTGAGCATAATTTTCATGATGTGTGGCATTATTATGACTTTGGCAGTCTTGGAGAGGGGCCACCAAGCTGCCGCCCCACTCTGAGACCGCCAAAGCCATTAAAGACTGCCCACCAAAGTATTTTTACTCTGACAGGACCGTACCCTTTGTTGTCAGTAATTTCACAAGGGGTTTGGGATCACAATGAATAGTTACTAGTTTAGCCCACACAAATGCTCTAAAATGTTCAAGAGCCCAAGCACAAGCCAACACCTCTTTTTCTATTGTAGGGTACTTTTCTTCAGTAGGCGTTAAGGAGCTTGATGAAAAAGTTATCACACACTCCTCATCCTTGCCATTCATTTGAGACAGCATGACACCTAGTCCCTTGTTACTAGCATTGGCTGGCATGACACAATTTTCACATGGATCATAACTACATAACTTTGTTACATTAGTTATACAGTCTTTTATGTCTGAAAAATATTTCTCACACTGTTGTGACCACACCAATTTACTCCCAATTTTTAATAACTATCTGATGTTGCAACATCTTTCAGAAAATCTAGGTGTACATTTGGCACAATATTCAGCAATACCTACAAATTACTGTATATCATCCTTGATTTTTGGTTTAACTGCATTCTTAATAGCTTGAACCAATGATGGTTTTGGTTTAACACTGTATTCCTCATTACATGACCTAATTATGTAACACTCCTTTCTACTAATGTACAATTTGTAAATTCCACTGTCAACCCCCTTGATTCCAGGATGGTTAACACCTTCATCAATTTAGAGTCATATTCTTTCATGCTCTTGTCTACTATCAGAATCTCATCCTGAAAAAATGTAATACCTTGTTCTTTAATAAACAAATTGAACAATATTCTTTGGAAAACTTCCACAGTGATGATAACCCGAAGGGCATGGTTCTAAAGTGGAAACAGCCGTCAGGTGGAATGAAGGCTGTCCATTTTTATGTAAAGAGAAGTTAATGAAAATTGATGGTACGTAGAAGACAAGTCAATTATCCGGAACGATTTTGCATCCTTCAACAATGTAACCATTTTGTTGATCTTAGGCAAAGAAAACTTGTCAATAATATTATTGTTCAAACAACACAGATCGATACATCCGTATCTTACTTTTGCTGCGACCAATGGAGAAATCCACTCAGACGTCTCTATTGGTTCTATCACCCCAGAAGATAAACTTTTTTCTAATTTGTTAGAGACTTCTTCCCTTACTGCCTTTGGTACATTCCTGACTTTATGTACTTTGGGACATGCAACTTTCTTCAACCGGATCTTGTGTTCATATCCAATTAGACTGCTCGCTCCTTATTAAAGACTTTTGGAAAACAATTTAACAAAAGGCCTACCACTGCTGTGCCTTCATCTAAATTCAAGACTTGTTCCTCACTATTGAGGTACAGAATGATATTTACATTGCACTGATTCCACCAGCACAGAAGGACCTTCTTTTTTTCTACATTTAATATACTTTGTGACAGCCTTTGTTTAAATTTGAATGTTAACCACCTGAAACGTAGGATATCCATTTTTCTCCCCCATACATTTCTGGATTTACATTGGATTCAAGCAAAGATTCCCCTATTCTGTCTACAAACTTCTCTTTCCAAACATTCTCATTGACAATGTTGTAGGGTGAACCTGAATCAACAGAAATGCTTATCCCCACCCCATCAATTGTCACCTAACACTCTGGTTTAGTCTTGAATGTATCATCATAGATATTTAACATTAATTTCTCTTCTACATCACTAACCATATTAAGCCGTCACTATCTCAATCCTGATCTTATTCATTCCTTTCAGCATCCACAAATTTCTCATACACACACTCCACTAATTTCTTCCTATGGCACACTTTGGATAGAAACCTTTGATTACGCAATTACTATACTTCTGGTTTAGTGCAGGGCAGCTTTTTCTTTAAGCAAGGTATTCCCTGCTATCGCGTCCATAACACCTGCTCTTATCTTTTCCGCTAGGTTTATCTTTGCCTCGCTCAGGTTAGGGTTTGTCACTACCCCCTTTGAAAATTATGTTTGCTGAATTGGTGAACTTCTCATCTTGTTTCAATGTCACTGCACATTTCTCCAACATTTCAGCTTCTGTACTATTGCTAAAAGGGTCTTCAGTGATGAGTCTCTATGTATTGCAGGATTGTAAGCATGCATTATGACCTTATCCCTAATCAAGTCTTCTTGATTAGAGATTTGCAATCAACCACTAATATTTGTAGTTTCAATTCTTGTCTGTTTGCATTGAAAGAATTTGCATCTAATGATGCCCAGTAACTTTAGAAGCAAAATATTTATATTTATTCCTCAACAACAGCTAAAAAGACATTAATATCGCCCACAACAGGCATTTTTGATAATCGGGTGTACATTTTAAACGCCATCGGACCCAGAGAATGAAGTAGAATCTTCTTCTTTTGCTCTGCTGACATTTCCTCAGCATCATCAATGGCAGCAATGTAATTCATAAAATAATCCTTCCATTCTGCCCATCTCATGGGTGGTTCAGAACCCGATGATCAGAAAGGTTGAGGTGGGCTGGTGCTAAAACTCTGGGTACACTTTTTTTTAAATCAAATGGACTAGTTCAGTGAAAGTTACAATGTCCACTCTTCTTCGCCATTAAATGCTGTGCGCAAGTTTACTCAAATCTGTATGCCGTGGCCATAAGAATTCTACAACACATCTCTTTAGGCAATTAGTTAAGCAATTAGTAGTTGTTGTGCTTTGGTAAACTTACATGACAGTATGTTTCACAATTGAGTCTCATACTTGCCACAATTTCAAAAGTGCCTAGCCACCTTTCAGCTTAGGGAATCTCATCATGTGACAACCATTTCTAAATAGCTTTCCTGGAATTAAAAGTCCATAGACCTCAGCTTGCTTTAAAAGTAAATTAAAGAAGATGCTTTGGAGTTTTGAGCTTGGTCTAACAAACTAAGACGAAGTCATGCCATAAACTCATAAAAGTGCTCTCACACAATAATTGCAGCTCTAAACATTGCTGCACTCAGGACAACTGCGCATGTGGATAACAAAGTTTTTGCCAGAACAAACCTCTGTTCGAATACTATAATCACTCATTGGAGACACAGAGGCATAGTACTTCCCTTGGAGCCTTTCAGCCACCTCAGGTTTCTTCCGGTAGGGGTACCTCCAAGCATGTCAGAGATTGCAAAATGCAATCTCTGACCTGCGCCGTCCACTCATAAGAGGACGTTATTCTGTAGCAAAAACGTACCGCAGGATTTAGAAATTGGGAGTATAGGAGTATTCAACAAAAACAAGTAAGATTCCTACAAACTTCAATCCAAACCAGTTCACATTCTTAATTACGAGTGCACACACACCCACATGTAGTTTCATGATGCCATCAATTTAGGAGAATCAGCAGCTTTCCAAACGTTTTCTAAAAGCTAGAAGAGTGTGTGGGATTCTCAGACAGAAGGTCAACTCATACCAACAATGTGAGTCTGAAAGCTCTGCCCTCAAATCTGACTATATGAAGTTTGAGTATTAATTGCTAGAAAGGGCACTAAGCACAATATGGCTATAGTATATGTACAGGTGCTAAATTTTAAGCCAGAAAAGAGGGAAGTTTGATGCATAATTCATATGGATTCAAAACCTATGCACTTAAAGACAAGGAGACATATCAGCTGTGTAAGGGGAGATAAAGTCATAGGTACACAACACAAGTGACAGATTATTATAACATTTTGAACATGCTGTAGGCACTCAAGTACATTTTTACAGAAGGGGACTTGTGACATTACAACACATGCATTTGTCAAGCCTTGACCTCTACTACACAAGACATTACATCATGGATCTTTACCACACTTTTTGTGGTGTTTTACACTCACACACAAATGCACGCACATACACAAACTCATATATATATATAACAAAGGTTAAAGTGACAATATAGTTAAGTGAAAATGTCAGCAGTACAAAAGCCAACAATTTAAACAAAAAAACCACTGAAATGCACAAGTTATAGTTAATTGAAGTATCTATAACTTGCCTGCCAACCAGAAACAGTGTTGTTAACAATTAAGTAATTTCAGATGTTGCACAATGTTATCAATGATGCCATAGAACATCATGAGTAATGTAATATGTGATGTAATAAGCAGTAGATGACGTGGGTGAGAGTAATAGTTACTCAACTATTTAATGGGGAGGGGTCAGCACGCCCCATCCACATTAAAAAATAAAGTGGCAATTCTACCTCATGTGTTATTATCACTACTGTAAATTTGCCCTGTTGATTGCTTTTTGTGTAAATGTACATGATTGTGTAGGAGAACTGATGTGCTGTGTTGACAAGCAGTTATTGGAGCAAAGTGAATTACCTAGAGTTTTGCAGGCAGGGTACTCTGCCACAAATGTGACGCTGTATCTTGTTTGACAAATTCACCGTTCCCCTGTTCTGTTGAGAGTTGGGGGATCTGACAGGTTTCGAACAGCGGAAACTACACTGGCTATGCCAGTGAAACCTTTGAACGACGGCTGAATTACATTGGACCTTCGGTCAGTCGACATTAGACCATCCACCGTTTTGAAAGCTGACATTCCAATGTCATATTCCATAGGTTCAGGATCTCCTAGAAATGCCTCATGGTCACAAACTGAAGACATTAAAAGATCCTCATATGGTGGGATAGGAGACGGTTTGCAAACAAAAAGAAGGATTGAGGATACTTCTTTCTGGCAGAAGTGGCAGAGGCAACAAGCATTAGTAAAGACACAAGTAAAGCTCACATTTGGGACCTATTGGCTTACCCAACAGTTTTTAGGCACGCTGCTCAGCATCTCTAATGCTGTGCAGAATGGGTTAAGTAAAACAAAACAAAAAACGTTCGCACAGCTGCCCATGTCAGTTTGCAGGTGCATGCACTAGGTAGGCGTGCACCGACAACATGACACAGATCCTTTTTTTGTTTTTAGTTCACACGCCAAGTCAGATCGATATATTAAAACAAAACAAAATTGTTTTTTTTAATTATTTTGAAGTGCGAAGGGGGAATGGAAGCAACAGGGAACAGAAGCAATGAGAGGGCGAAGCATCAGGAGTGGTCGGAAGGGACACATGGGAGAGCAGAGGGTCACCGAAGCAACACGGGGAGAGCAGGAGTGGATGCAACATGGAGAAGTAGGCGGGCAAGCAATACAGATGGGGTGGGGGCGAAGCACATGGGGACAGGCAGCAGAATGAGCGGGAGAGAGGTACACAGGAGAGACGGCTCCGTGAGTGCTTACACAAAAAGAACAAATATTTCCCTGAAATCGAGCACAAACACCAGGCAGACAACACAAATGGTAGGTAGAGATACAATAATCCATGGGATGGGAAAAGACAAGACTGACCAGCTGGGACATGAATAAGAAGTCTACTAATGAGAGGTACAAAAGACAAAGCCAATAGTAAGGAATGCAAGAAATGCATTTCTAGGTACAAATCCCCAATGAGTCTTTGCAGCCAGACAGCGCTGTTATCTAGTAGGCTTCGACCTAAAAAAGGACAATTCATTAAAAAAGTGGATCGGAATGTGGATGAGTAAGGGTCTGTAATAGGCAGGAGTGAAGATGGAGAGATTAAATGGCCCATGTGATTTGATTAAGCATTGAAATACACAGACGGGCTGGCATTGTAACTTTAATCCGTCATAATATTCAATGCGTCTATCTTGCAGTTTACATAATAAGGCCAAATAGTTTATGAACTGTTATACTTGCCTTTGACATTTTCCATTGCTTGACTGCTTAGGAAGTTTTTGCATTTTATTTCTTCCTGAGAGATTTCCAGCATGAGTCTGCATTCAGGGTGAAAGGCATTGACCTATTGATAAAAAACACACAAGTAAAAAAAAGGCCACATTGAACTGTACATTTGCAAACAATCACAAACGCAGGTGTGAGGCGGAACAGGTGGATGAAAGACAGGTCACCAGCATTCAACTAGAACTAGAAAATGTTTTGGAACCACTTGGCACCTCACCTCTATGGCCATAATTACAAGTTTCATCTGTACTTTGGTCGGATTAACAACAGGTAAATATGAAGTGGAGAAGTGTGGCTCACGGTGTAGAGCAGGCAGACCCGGAAGCTGAGGTCAGACCCGGGACCAGGGTTCAATTCCCGACGCGGCAGGGTCTTGAGCTCAAATGTCCACGGACTCGATAATTCTCGCTTCGGTGCCTGCTCTAATCATGGGTTCTCACTCTGCAACTCTGGGCATTAAGCTTGCTTAATCTCCACAACGGCCCCCCTGCGGCGGGATGCCTGGCTTTCACCTTGGGGATGCCCTGTAGGGGCTATCTCACAGGGAAAAGCCAGGACGGGTTCCCAAGGCAAGCGCCGGGAAACCTCCGGGTAGCTGTGCGCTCAATAAATGCAATAATAATAATAATAATAATCCACATTTACTGTTACCACGTGGTAAACCCGCCTAGTACCATGCAATAAAGAGCTGAACCACTTGGGATGGAGAATCCACATTTCTGTGGTGTTGAAAGCATACATTTACCATCGGATCTAAGCAGGGGCAAATGTATGCTGCAGAATGAGTAGGGTGGGGGATGAGGGAGGTATGTGGGGAGAATAAGGGAGGAAACGGAAAACCTTTTTAGAAGGGGAGAGAATTGCATGATTTTCTCACTTAAACCAAAAACGGGAATGAGACTTGGCTGCTGCTGCAGTCAAAATCTACTGTGATTTTCTCGTCCAACTTTACTGACTGAAAAAATCTAGTCTAATTATTCCTCCCTCCCCAGAAAAATAGGGTGCGGGAAAACCTAACTGGTAAAAAAGCAGAATCCTTGAAAGCACGAGGTAACTTTGGGACACATGCATACAGGTAGGATTTTGCGAGTCCTTAATTGCAATCATTAAGGAATCGCAATTAAAGACTCGCAAAAGCATATGCATGTAGGAATCACTATAAAAATAGCAATTCCTAAACAATCCTTAATTGCGACTCACAATGTGCGAGTCACAATTAAGGAATGGCTCCCCATTGATTCCTATGGGCCTGCAGACCCAAAGGAATGAATGGTAGATTGCATGTGCAATTTGCGGGTACCATTAGGTACTCGCAAATTGCGCTTGCAATTTAAAGGGTTCAAGGGTGTCAAAAGGACACCCTGTGGCACCCCTGATGTGCACCCATGCTGCATGCACACATGCCCCAAGGGCATGTGTGCGCGCAACTTGAAACCATGAAAAATTCACTTTAGTGCAACTTATGACCAGTTAATTGCTCTGTAATTTGTGGCCCTAAATAGCGAAATTGGTACATAAAAGTGATTCTTGATTGCATTTAAGGAATCGCAAATTGCGATCCCTTAAATGCAATCACAATTTAAGAAATCGCATTAAATCGTGATTTCTTAAATTACGAGTGCCGTACACAAATGCATCACAAAAGCTCTTTTTGTGAATCGTACAGTTTGTGCTTGCAAAAAAAGTTGATGCAAGTGCCTGCAAATTCCGCCTCACTCGCAATACACACTATGTGTTGCATTATGTCTGTACAAAATGTTCTACACTCGGTGGAAAATCTGTTGTTGGATGTAACATCTCTAAGGGCCAGATTACAGAGATTTCGGCCTGGATTACAAATGCCTCCTCAAAGACCCCAATGAAAATACCTGTCTGAATTTTTTTAATCACAATCATTTTGAAGGCAGGTTTTTCCTCCAGGGAGCCTGGATTATTTGCAGTGATGATTTAGTGACTCAGGGCCAGATGTACAAACATTACGAACAGCAATTTCCTATTGCGATTATCTCCGCATTGCAATTAGGAAATCGCTCATCCTAATGTATGTAACTTTTTTAAATTAGCGATTCCTAGTGGGTTGCAAAACAACCAATCTCATGACTATTAATGAAATAGGTTGCAATTTGTGATCCACTAAGAATGACTGCCATCACAGGGATCGTGGCCTGCTGGGGTCAGGAGAGCACCATGTCCGTGATTGCGTTTCAGTAGAGCAATTATTTTTATTTTTTATTTTAAATGCAGCCAATTTCCCTTAAATGTATACAGAATGAGTTTATAAATAAAAAATGAAACGTTTAAGTTAACGTTTTTAAGAGTGTGCCGTGGTCCGTGAGATAAAAATATATATTATTTCACTTCCCCACAGGGACCCCTTGCCATTTGCGAATGGTTTTACACTGCTTTTGAACTGTTGATAAAGTGTTAATGGTTTGCAATCAGAATGCAGTTGAAACCACATTATTATACACCACTGCAAATTGATATTTGGAAGGGATGCCCTAACCATGCCCCTTACTGAATCGCAATTTGCCTTTTTGTACAGTTAAATAACCGGTTTGTGGTTGCAAAAAGGCCTGAGTCTGAGATTTGTTTATGGTCTCAAAAAATCTTTGCACATCCTTTGGCCCTCAGATTCGAAACATGAAGGACATTTCCATTGAAAACCCATGCTATTCATAAGTCTGTGTGCTGGAAGTAGTGATTTAATTCTGCCTTACATAAAACATGTTGGAAATTGCCCTCTCTGCAGAGTTACCCCCAAACGTTTTGCCTTTCAACACCCATTTTTGGTGAATTCATTTTTGTTGGGTTTGGGACTCTGGGCACTTTACTGCTAACCAGTGCTTCAGTGCATGGGCTCTCTGCTTTAAACATGGTAACAGCTTATACAAAATTGGCACATGTAATTTACTTACAAGTCCCTAGTAAATTGCAGTACCTGTGCCCAAGTTCTGTAAATTAGATGCTATTTGTAGGCCCACACCACTGATTTTGCCACCCACTTCAGTAGCCTCTTAAACATGTCTATTGCAGAGCCTGGAGGTGCAGTTTTAAACTGCAATGTTAAACTGGCAAGTTAACCCACTTTCTAGGTCCAACCCTTCCTTTTTAAAACATATGAATCCTCTCTAAGATAGGTCCTAGGCAGCCCTGAGAGCAGGGGTCAGTGTGTTTATAAAGATGTACATGTACTTTTAAGTGTTACATATCCTGGTAGTAAAAATTATTACATTCGTTTTTCATTACTGCAAGGCCTATCTCTGTAATAGGTAACGCTTAAGTACAAACGCAAGAGTGATACAGTTTTGTATTCCCTTTGATAGCATCTTAATTTTTTATTTTTTTATTGGCATTCTCACTTTTATATGGTTTTCTCTTTCATTTTTAGGTCTCGCCTAGGCAGCGCACTGTTCTAGGTGATGTCCTTTAGAAATTGGTCAGCTCTTTTTAAGCACTCGTGCTTGTGCTGGCATCCACTTTGCGGAAGCGGGCAGTGGAGGGCAAGCTGATTGAAAACAGATGGCCCGCGCACCGCTGCTCGCTCCCCCAAGGTGGATGACCGCACAAGCACGAGTGATTGAAAACAGCTGGTTGCATTTGCCTCTTTGCCCTCGCTATCCCTTCTCAACTGCTTGTCTTGTCGTCGCTTTGCCATCGCTTTCTGCCAATTCGTTTTTTTTGTATAACGCTGCCCTGTGGTAACCGGGAATGCCAGGCTTGCAGGTCTCTGGTGCTTCGCGGGCTGAGGATATCGGACTTTGCCTTCTCTTGCTCGCTTTTTCTGGCATTTCAACTTTACTTTCGATTTAAAGAGATGTCAAAGACGACCGCATTTGTGTTAGGGTTGTTTAGACACAGAAACAATATGATATTTAAGTGAAGTGCCATTCACTGTACAATCTCCCTTTCGTTCTTCCCAGTGCACTACACTCAATTGCGTCTCCTGGGCTCATGACCATGCACTCCGCTGGTCTTGCTTAGCCCCTGCCTAGCCTTGTCAGAAAAGCAAGTCAACAAAATTACGCCTCCCAAGTATATTTTGTACAATTAATATTCCATCGAGCTCATAGATTTGCAAAAGAATATAAATTAGTTGTAAACCCCCATTCAATTCGTTTGCAAAATGTCACTAAACACTTTGTTTTAGGGAGTAAAATTATTACATACATTGAAACAAAAAAATATTGGATTACATTTGGTGTAGAGGGCTGAAGACACAGGTTTCAGCTAACCTTTGTGCATCAGATGCCTTTATTTTGTCTCTTTTTGTCTCATTTCAAGTCATGCTTTTACGCGTCTTTTAATGTTTACTCGGAGCTACAAGATGGAGACAGCCCTGGCCCGAGGCATAACAATTAAAAGCTGTGTGTAGTTTTTTAACATTTTATGTAGGCCTATAATTACGATAATTTCAACTTTTATATTTCCGGTATGCTATTCTTTTTTGTCTCAGTGTCTACTCTTCTACTTTCCATATTACTACATCTCACATTTACCCACACACTCATACTCTATTTCAGTTAATATCTCCTACATTCACTATCAATATAACACACACTATCCATTCACCCTCTTTCATGTTCACTAATTCTCACTCTTCCGTACATTACCTCACTATCAACAACAAACTCACACTCAATTTCTTTCTTTGTCTCTCGTTTCAAGAGGCTGACATAATTGCCAGCAGCAACACTGCCAATAGATAAGGTCCTAATGGCGAGACCTATTGGCTATACTGATGCTTGTTTAGTAACAGTGTTTATCAGCACGGTTTTTAAAGGGCTGACAGCATGGTGCGCTCTATATGTTCTAACATTGCAGGGCCTTTAGTATTTCCTTTATGCACATTATTTTGTGTCACAGTCACGTTTTTTTGAGTTTAACCTGCACAATATGGGTTAACAGGATCAGTTTCACCTACGGGATCAGTATGCAAGCATTATCAGCTTATTTCGTGCACAATTCTGTTGCTTTTTTGGATGCTGTTGCTGGTGTTCATGCTGTCGATTACGAATGGTTTAATATCCAGTAGAAATAGATTCCGCAGCTGGTTACATCGTAAGTTTCACGTACAGTTTGTTCGTGTATATTTTAATGCTCAAGGTTATCACATTTGGAGTCCCCTGTCACATTTAGGGGTCCATTAGGATGGCGGGCGGAAACAGTCCGCCCGCCACCCTAACGGAGATCGGGACCGCCCGCCTAAAGGGCGGGGTCCCGACATTGGCATTAGGATGCGCCCGCCACTGTGGCGGGCGCATTCCTCAAAGTAACATTGTGGTGGGCGGTGCTCACTGCACCGCCCGCCACAATGTTAAAAACAAATGCACGCATTTGCATACTCGAAGCGGCAGGCACTGCGCGGTGCCTGCCGCTGCGAATATGCAAATGCAGGGGGGTACCACAGGTACCCCTCCCGTGTGCCACCCCCCTTTGCCCGTCACTCTGGGGGCCCAGAGGGGCCCCCCAGAGTGAACACCGCATGCCTTTCCGTGGCGGCATTGCCGCCACGGAAAGGCATTAAGAAATGCCTATTCTAATATGGCTGGCGGTGTCTGATAGACACCGCCACCATGTTATCCCTTTTCCGCCCCGGCCGCTATGCGACCGGGGCGGAAAACAGGCGGGCGGTCTTTCCGACCGCTGCGGTCCCCTCCGCCATCGTAATATGGCGGGGGGAATGCAGGGAAGGATGGCGGGCGTATTGCCTCCGCCAGGGCCCCTTGGTGTTTTGTATGCCTGGAACACCATCAAACACTTTTCCAATATTGTTCTGCTTTTGTGTTGCATAATATTCATCGGTTAAACTGAGCACAAATTTAAGGGTGACATCTTTTGCAGCATGTGTTGGGATGGTTTCTGAGCATTCATTTCATGTATCGCAAGTTATTTTTTGCTAATTGTATATTTATGTTCCTGTTTATGTTATCATTGATGGCTGCTGATGGGTCTTTTTTTATATTACAGTTATCCCTCAGGAAGGGCCTTTGGTCTGAAATGCATTGAGCGAATATCTGCATGGCTAATTAAGATGAAAGTGTATTCCGACTTGCTTCTGAAATAAGCCTGGATGGGCACTTCTGTAATTTTGAGAAAATGGTAATCACTTTGCCTCTGTTCAGAGTTTAAAATGTTTGAATAAATGCAGTACAACAGATTATCAAGGATTTCCTGGATTAAATTGGATCTTGGTCTCTTGATTATTTCGATTTATGTCCACATGGCGCTGCGTCTTGGATCTGGTTTGCGACGGTGCATGAATTAATTTGTGAATTGTTTATGTAATACTGGGAAAGAGCACAAGCTGAGTTCACATGACAAAATCCTGTCATGAACATTGTTCATCATTGTTTATAAATATTAACTTTAGGTGTGCACTCTATCATACTCTCAAAAAGTTAACCCACTTGCCATGCCCAAACCTGACCTAAGGTAGGTATTAGGCAGCCCTAAGGGCAGGGTATTTAAAAAGCAGTACATGTACTTTTAAGTTTTACAAGTCCTGGTTGAAATCCACATTTCCACATTTGTAAAGCGCGAACCATCACCCGTTAGGGTCTGTAGGCGCTGGTCGCCGTCGGGAAGATTAAGCAAGCTATTGCCCCGAGTCACATGGTGCTGGGCTAATCTGCCCCAGGCCCCGGGGATGGAACCAAGATCCCCAGATTCCGGAGTCAGTCACCCTGGCCATGGCGCCACACCTCTCCCATAGAAAGAAAACAATGAAATTCATTTTCCACAACTGCAAGGCCTATCACTCCGATAGGTTAACATTTGGATTACCTAATTACATTTTGTGAATGTAATTTCCAATTGAGAAAATATTGATATTTCGAGTTCCTTGACTCTGGAATTAGAAAGTTGGCATTTTCTTACTTTTACCATTCTGTTCCCTCTGCCTGTCTCTGAATACACATCTGGGGTGGCTGACAGCTGGGCTTTGTGCATTCCCTCTAGACACCCACACACAATGGATGCTAAGGGGAGACTTGAAGGCCTAATGGGCCATTAACTGGCTTGATGGGGGGGCTGAGCTGAGCACTACCTCAATGACAACTGAATAGGCTGTGTCATGTCCACACACAATAGGGATTAACGACCATGCATTTTTCACTCCAGTCACCTTAGAACCACAACAGGGGAGGCAGAGCATCTATGCAATTCAAATGCATGTCTCTAGAAGCTTCTCTCCACTTCAAAGGCACAACTGTGCATACAAAAAGGACTTCAGACACCACCACTTCAATACACTTCTCAACCTGAGGACATCCAGCCAGGAAGAAGGACTGCTGTGCTGCTGAAAGTACTGCCACTCTGCTGGACTTTGCTGAACACCTACTTTACTCTGCCTGCCCTGCTGCCTTCTGTCCTCTTTGTGTGGGATTGAGAAGGACTGGACCTGCACTCTCAACATCCCAGAACTAAAGTGAGTCTAGAGGCTTGCTGGCTTTCCTCCTGTTCTGAAGTCTCAGGGACACCAAAGACTTCCAACAACCTTGCTACAGCCTCTGGACTCTGCCAAGTGTGGGTGCCTGGTAATTGGTGCCAATCCAATCCTGGGCCCTTTGAAGTGGGTTTTCTGCAAAATTCACGCATTGACGACATTACACTGATCGGCATCGGTGCACTCCCCTCAACACCGATGCATTGCCACTGTTGCTCGTCCTCTATTACCGATTTATCTCTGACGTTGTGCAGCTCGGCGCCAAAGCAGCGCTTTGTGCTCCTTGCTTCACCAACAGCCCAACAGTTCGATGATGACACTTCACCCCGATGTCCATCACATTTTGACTCTCGACTTATCTTCGACTTTGAGGTTCTGCGATGGGTTTATGAGTGTTCAGAAATGTTTTGGCGCACAACAGGTAGTGGTTCGGTCAAAAGACATGTTAGCTTGTGGTTGGTGCAAATGGATCAGAGAAAACCCTAAACTCTGAAAAGCAGGGATGGAGGAAATCCTTCCATGTAGTTAATTGTAAGCAAATCTGATGCACACAACAAATCAGTGTGATATGAATGATCACCAACAAATGATAAGGATGGAGTAACACGGATGTGTTCTTTTTGTGTCGTTTTTATTGGAATGCATATATTGAGAACATGAAACCAGCCGACACGTGTTTCGTCAAGCAGGAAGTTAACCCGTGACTCTTCAGGGCTGTTTAGAGGTCATGAGAAGCGGGGTCGGTGGAACAGTGATATTTCCAACCCGGTCCTGATCGGGTGTTCACAAAATGTGAGCGTCTTAATGGGGTACGTTTAAAACGATCCAGTAGGAGAGCGTCCGAGAGTGAAGCTTGCGGCGTGTAAAGCCGTCTATAGTAGCCGCAGTATTGCCAACTGGGGTTCGAGGTCGGTCCGGGTGTTTGTTGATGGCGGGTCTCGGCATCAACAAACACCCGGACCGACCCCGCTTCTCATGACCTCTAAACAGCTCTGAAGAGTCACGGGTTAACTCCCTGCTTGACGAAACACGTGTCGGCTGGTTTCATGTTCTCAATATATGCATTCCAATAAAAACGACACAAAAAGAACACATCCGTGTTACTCCATCCTTATCATTTATTGGTGATCATTCATATCACACTGATTTGTTCGGTGCATCGGATTTTGCTTATCTTCGACTTTGCACAGCTTGGAACCAATGCATCGCCTACATCTGTGGGATTGACAGCAATGCATTGCCTCCTTCATTCCACGCATTGCGTTTGACGTCGACACATCTAAAGTAGTGTTCAGCGGGCCAAAACTGGTCCCTGCATCTTAGCCGCGCTCCATTCTGGTCGGCCTAAACATTAGGATCTGATCCAATCAAGTGTGCCCGGTTTGCCTCGGTTGGCGCTATTTGTTTCTAAGCATTACAAAACAGTTTATTCTTTAAAAATTCATATCTGGACTTCTACTGATTGGATTTTTGTTGTTGTGGTCTTGTTTTACTCCTACTAATATTCTATACTGTTCTATGCTAGTGTGGAGTATTTTTGTGGTCTTTTCACTATGTTGCTGTATTAAGTGTTACACAAATACTTTGCACATTGCCTCTTGAGTTAAGCCTGACTGCTCCGTGCCAAGCTACCAGAGGGTGAGCACAGGCTTATTTAGGATGTGTATCTAACTTACCCTGACTAGGATTGTGCTCTCTCCTTGGAGAGGGTGCATACCTCTGCCAACTAGAGACCTAAAGTCTAACAAAAAATAAGAAAGGTGTTATGATGCATTAGTTTTAAAGACTGTGCAGTCCCTTTTTCATATTACCCTTTTAACAGTACCCTTAGCATAAATAGGTACATCCATGGTCGGAGATGATATAGAACCCTGAATGTCTACATTGTACAGTCCTAGACAACACATCTGTCTTACAATAAATGTAATCACTTTGGGACTCATCCAGTAGCAAGCCTTACTTTTGAGCTACCAAACATTATCCACATAATAACTGAATATGGTAAAAGATAGAAATATGACAACATTGATAAAAAGATTAAGCTAGGAATGGATTGCAAATCTTGTAAAAATGTTCCATATTTATTTGCTGATGAGCTATAAGCAGCTTAATTAGCAATGTATTGCACTTGGCTAGAAGTCTAAATTAGCAGGCTTCCCACTTGGGGCTATTTCAGGTTTTACATAGGAATGCAGATTTGTTCATTGGAAATTGGCTCAGGCCTTTTAGCTTGTCAGATCGTTTACAGTTTTCCCATTTAAACATTCTGGCTGTTGCAAAACCAAGAAAATACATATATAAACTTTTACGATCTGAGCGGGAAGGCTTAAATTAATTTTGTTTATGGAAATTTTACATTTCCATTACCTAAATGACAGAAGGCGAACGATTAGGATTAGTCACAGAAGGGGCTCACTCCAAATAATAAATAAGACATGTTTTTCATTTACTGCGAAGCCACCCAAATCTGCAGTAAATACATTAGATTACCAGTAGCTTTGCAAATCTGACATGTGAAATGTATGGCTACCTCACCTTGCCCAGAAAGAAAGGGCCAAAAAATTACACTTGAAGAGTTGATGTTGATGAGTTTTAGTTTAATTTTACCCAATCACACAGACATTACTAGACGCAAACATAGGTATGTGCATGTGTCTTTCACTTGGCCCTATGGTGCCGTCCCTCCCCCTGAGGCTCATCTACTTCCTGTCTACTGTTCAATGTCCATTGACTCAGCTTCTTGAGCACTATAAAGTAAACTTCCACATTCATATGTGGATGACATCCAAATCCATTTTGGGCTAGATGAAAATAAATCCAACAATACTACCAACTCCATCAACTCCTAAAATATGTCCTCCACTGGATGAAGTAGTGCTTCCTCTGCATGAACTGAACCAACACTGAGATAACTGTATTGGGAGAAAGTGACCTCAATGCATTATACTTCGATTGGCCTCCACCCCAACTTCACAATCCCACAAGCGAAGGATCTGATGACATTCTTCAACCCAGAGCTATTGTTCTTTCTGGAATTTAGCGCACTGGTGACAGGGATCAATCTTGTTATGTTATATGGCACTTAGAAAGCGCACAGCTACACCCAAGAGTGTCCCAGCACTGAAACTAAGACCAAGTAACAACTAACAGAAAGAGAACCCCAACTAGCGAATAATAGTTTGAAGACTTACAGCTGAAACAGCCAGGTTTTTAATTTCTGACCAAACGTGAGGAGGTCTTGCACCTGTCTGAGATCAAGAGGCAGAATGTTCCATAAACGAGAAGCTGCCACTTGGAAGGTTCTGCCCCGGATCCTAGACAGCCTGACCTTAGGAGTGGAGGTCAAAAGCTGAGCAGAAGGCATCAGAGAGCATTGGGGAATGTAATGTTGAAATCTTCCACTGAGGTAAGGAGCCCCAATCTTATGGAAGGCTTTAAAGACCAGCACCAGTGCTTTAAAATGAATATGTTTCTCAAACGGAAGCCAGTGTAGGGAAACCAGCAAGGGGTCGTATGTTTCCTGGGTCCTGCAAGAAAAATGGCTCTAGCTGCAGCGCTCTGGATCATTTGAAGACGGCCAACCAGATACGCCGGAAGGCCAAGGTAAAGAGAGTTGACGTAATCCAGCCTAGAGATCACCAAGGCCTGTACGACCCTCTTTCTATGCGAGACAGGAAGTAGGGGTAGAACATTTTGCAGCATTATCAACACCACAAAACAGTTTCCAGCCACTGATCTGTATCTGGGCCTTCATTCAGAGGCTAGCATCCAGTTTAACCCCCAAATTTGTTACCGTAGTCGCTGGTGCTGAAGGGGGGACATATCTTGTGGCTACCAGTTAAAGTATCACAAGGGCTGGAGCCAAAGAAAATAATCTCTGATTTGACTGAGTTACATTTCAGTTGGTTAATTCTGAGCCAGGAAAAAACCTCGGATAAACAATTTTTAATAGCATTGCCATTGAACTCGGCCCGCTTCTCACATGTTAACAACAATTGGGTATCGTCCACATACACAATTATTTTCGCACTATGGTTCTCAGCTATGAGTGCGAGAGGGTCCATATACAGATTGAACAGAGTAAGGCTCAAAATTGAGCCCTGAGGAACTCCGGCGTTCATAGGCAGTATATCGGCGGTAAAAGAAGGGGACCAAATAGTTTGTTTACGGTTATTAAAGAAGGAGGTGAACCATCTCAATACGATACCTCTGACACCACACTCCTCAAGTCTGCTCAGCAGTCTCTTATGGGGTACTGTGTCGAAGGCAGCATAGAGGTTCAACAACACCAGTGCCACATTGCCTCATTTATCCAATTGGGGTTTAATAGTTTCAGCAACTTCTAGTAATGCAGTTTCCATGCTGAAGTTAGCCCTGAAAAAGGACTGGCTAGAATGAAGCAGATGATTGGCCTCCACATACTCTGTGGTGATCATATTGACATATTTCTCCAAGGCCCACAAGCAGAGGATCTGATGACATTCTTCAATCCAGAACTATCGTTCTTTCTGGAATTTAGTGCACTGGTGACAGGGATCAATCTTCAGATCTCAATTATTTTTCAAATACTCTGTTTACTTCGAACAGACCAAATGGTGATACTTAACGGAGCCCTCCTCTTATCCCACTATCTACCTTATGGCATCATCTTAGACTTGCCTTTCCAAAACACTCATTAAAGGGGTACAAAGACTACAAAAATAGGCAGCCAGACACTGTGCTCTTAATTACTTAAGCATGACCTCATCTAGCCTCACCTGCAAGCACTCCACCGGTTGCGGGTCAAAGCCAGGATAAACCTTAAGGTTATCTGTACTGGACACAAAATCTCATGGGAAATAAGAAAGTTCCTGAAAAACTCTATAAAGCTGCAGCTCAGCTTGAAACATCAATTTATCTTTGACTAACCTTATACAACAGAGAGCTAAATTAGTGGAAGCACAAGTAGAGAGACCGCAAAACACTCGTAGTCCCTCCTTGAGGTTCAAACCTACTCATATGTGCTTCAGGAAGCTCCTAAAAACGGATCTATTCAAATTCACTTTCTAATAGATATTTCGGATTCTCAGAGGTCCCAAACTCAGATGATCATATATGGGCTCTGACTCTTTCTGATGAGTTCTCCCCCTACATTGCTTTCATCAGTTCAGGCATGTTTTACTATTGCACTCATAAAGCACACATAACACTCCTAAATAACTAAATAAATATAGATAGAATATATGTTTCTTGGAGCACCTCCTGACAGCAGTCTCCTCAGTTCATAATTTGAAAGGTTACTTAGACTATGGCTTATTGCTTAAGCACTGCCTGGAAATCTAGGATGTTGTGGCCCCAGAGCAGAAATTTCTTGCAATAAGCATGAATTACATTATCTTTATCTTTGAGATGTTTGGAAGTTGGTTTAGTATCATCAAATCGCTCACATTTTTAATAATGTGGATTGATTATGATTTTAAATTTCCCATCTAACTTGTAACCAGGATTAGGGTTACTGCATTTTTGTGATCCTTGCTACCAATTGAATGTTAGCCATTTCTTTTAGTGTGGCTTACTCCCAATGTAAAAGTGACTTATGCATGGATTTCTTAGCATTTGCCCCTTAGATGAACAGAAAAATATTTCTAAACCATGTCCCACATGCCTAAAAATATGCTGGGTTACCCGTGCAAATGTAGGTTGGACCTTGCCCTTTGAATATATGACATTAATACGCATGCAATTATAATGCATGCTTTTACAACACAGTCTTTACATCGCACCTACCAGTACATTGCATGATTTTACAACACATGCCATTACAACGCATTTTTTTAAACTACCATTACAACGCATTCCATTACAACGCATACCCTTATGACGCATACCATTACAGCGCATATTACTTTTCGGGCAACAGTAGGGTAAGTGTTGGATAGTGTAGGGGTAAAAATTACTATTCACACTCCAGTGAGTGCAACTGTAGGGTAAGTATTGAATAGTGTAGGGGTATACATTACTTAGTGTTTGATAGTGTAGGGGCAAAAATTACTATTCCCACTCCAGTGAGTGCAACATTAGGGAAAGTGTTGGATAGTGTAGGGGTAGAAATTACTATTTCCATGTACCCCGAAACCCATGCCCACCCAAATACTAAAAATATCCCCATTACTTACCTTATCATGCGTTGTAATGGCATGTGTTGTAATGGTATGCGTTGTAATGGCATTCGTTGTAGTGACATGTGTTGTAATGGCATGTATTGTTATGGCATGCGATGTAAAGGCAGTTGTGTTGTAACAGTTGCATTGTAAAGGTAGGTTGTTGTAATGACTGTGTTATAATGGATGTTTCCCGCCCTTTTTGCAGGTTTATCCCCCATAAGTTTTGCCTTTTGCCTCCTATTTGTTTTTTACCCTGTTTTCTGCAGCTTTAGGAATCTGGGCACTTTCCCACTGCTAATCAGTGTTAAAGTGGATATGCTCTCTGTGTAATTGGGATTCTGATTGGTTATCCATGAGTGGCATCACATGTCTCAGGCCTGCCGTTGCAGTGAATGTGACTGAAGTTTTAAAATTGTCATGTAGACCTGCCAAGGGCACCAACTTGCTGGGCCCTAACCTTCCCTTTTTCTACATGTAAGGCACCTATAAATGTAGGCCCAAGGTACCCCCAGAGGCTGGGTGTGATGTATGTGAAAGGTAGGACACGCACTGATATTTTTTACATGTTCTGATAACTAAATAATGGCAATTTATTTTTTCACTTTAGGAAGGACTAAATCTCCCATAGGATATTCTTGGAGCTGCCTTATAACAACTCACAAGCATAACTTTCAATTGGGAAAAGCTAGAGGTTTGAAGTTTGGGCTCTCTGAGCTCAGGATTTAAAAACACATCTTTTTACAAAGGTTGTTTTTAAATTATATGTTTGAAAAAGCCGCTTTTAGAAAGTGCAAAAAGAACAATGTCATACATTCACCCCAGTACAGAGATCTGGGCCTAAATCCATTGTTATTTTGCTCACCCTGCCATTCCAGTTTGGCCCCAGCCATATGCAAATCAGTCTTGACCCTGTGCCCAATGGGAACAGTTCAGCCCGAACTGCCAGGCCAGGCCTTCCCTGGACTAGAAACAAGAATCCTAGGACTGGTTTCGGGCTTTCAGTCCTATTCAGCCAGGATAGCTTGACTTGTGGCATGGAGAGCAGGTGACCCAAGTCTGGGCATACCCGCGCCACTCGGGGTGACAAATGCAAAATGAACAATTGATGGACAGAATGCAAAACAATGTCATACATGCACCCCAATACAGAGATCTGGGCCTAAATCCATCATTATTTTGCTCACCATGCTATTCCAGTTTGAACCCAGCCATATTCAAATCAGTCTTGACCCTGCATTCAATGGGAACAGTCCAGTCCGAACTGCCAGGCCAGGTCCTCCCTGGACCGGAAAGAAGCATCCTAGGACCGGTTGGCTGATGAAGGGTAATACCCAGAAACCGGTCCCAGTATGCTTGTTTCTGGTCCAGGGAAGGCCTGGCTTGGCAGTTCGGTCTGGACTATTCCCATGAGGCACAGGGTCAAGACTGCTTTGCATATGGCTGGGTCCAAACGGGAATGGCATGGTGAGCAAAATAACGATGGGCATGGCAGGCGAGACTGGGCCCAAACCTCTTCCTGAGGCTCGCTGCCGTGAAAGGTCACAGTTCAAGCTGAGGAGGCGATGGATCTTCTGATGGCGAGGGGTCCTTGCCGGGTTCAGACTGATGATGCAGGCATCTGCTCTGTGATGTCCTCGCAGCCGGGAACTTTGTTGGTGAAGCCGGGTTGGGACTACGAGGACCAGCAGCCCCTTGACACAGCCCACCTGTGCCCATTTACGCCTACTTAACGGCTCACGGACCCCGCTTCGCAGGACGCGCGCGGGCGCGTACCGGGTGAAGCCCAGGCCAAGGACGGGCACGCTTGAGTCCGTTCGAGACAAGGAGAGGCTGGGCCACCCCTCTAAGACCTTGGATTTCAATGGTGGAAGCATTCTTTCAGTAAGTGGGCCCTAAAATCAATATTCAAACCAACTGTAACGGCTTCTTCCCCCAATAACAGTAACTGTACTGACTAAATATGACAGCACGTGAGGGAAGAGGGAGGAAAGGTGCAGGAATAGGGTATGTGGCAGGAACCCTTGACCAGTTTATAACCAGGGCCTCATCTGTGCTTGCGCACAAGATTGCCATTACGGAACAACGCCTTTCTATGGACCCGGCGTTTGCAAAACGCTCGTCTTTGGGGAGCATAATCAATGTGCGTTCCCCTGAAAGGCTGCGCCAGCCTTTCATTACTATGGAACTCCAGTCGGAGAGTGCAGTCTCACAGCAAATCCTGACCCCACCCCTTCCACCTAACAAAGAAGGAGATCCCTTGAATCCCCCCGTACTGTCAGGAAGGACACTGCCGGATCAAACAAAGAGAACAGTTGTGTGTGTGGCAGAAGTCCAAAAAGAGCTCTCACAATCTATGGACTCAACACAGAGGGGGGTGGCAAGAGAAAAAGAGGAGGTTCTCAAGGAGGCACACAGCATAAGGGAAAGAAATCCAAGATCTCTAAGTCAAGCAAACAGAGTGCATTGTCAGATATAGACACACCAATTATTGAAGTCCCACATGAAACTGCGCCTGCCGTAACTACCACTAGCATGGATGACAATATAAATGACCTAGTGGAGCCAAAAGAAGTGCACTGGCAGAAAATAGGCGCCCTTATTTCATCGTTATTGGAGCCACTAATGGACAAACTTTCTCTAATAGAAAGCAGACTTGAGAAATTGGAAGGACTGATAATGCCCACCTTGGGACATACTGAGAAGGAAGTAGCGATTGGTGGAGGTGTAAACAAGTCAGTAGGGGAGGGAGGAAGGGACACTGCTGCCTGTCTCAGTTTGAGAGCAGCATCAACAATGGGCCCGGCTGCCCACCCCACGGGCCCAGATAATCTAAGGGGAGGTTCAGAGAGTGGAGGAATTACAGTCCCGTTATATGTACAGGGTACAACCCAAAGTAATGATAGGGTCAGGGACAAGTAGGAGGCAATGAAACTGCATCCCCACTTAGACCTATCCTCCGAATGTACCCCTTATGTTGTTGTCTTGATCGGTGTTCCAGAATTGGCAGATGGTAAAACCGAATCCCATGACCAACTTAAAAACAAGACAATACATTGGCTAAACTTAAATAGACCATTGCCCCAAGATGTAAGGTGTAAAATCCTCACAGTAAGAAGAGTCAACTGGGTAGAAGGCAGGACAAAAAATTCAGCAGGAGAGTGCATTGTCATTCATTTTAATAACCCCAGGGTGGTGGATCATGTTTGCTGGGGCCCCTGGATTAACTCACGATCTCCTGTCCATGCTCGGAACTTAAGATATTTTTATGTTTCACCAGATTGTATACCGAATCTTGAGTGTTGTAATGGTCATGGGGCCAGTTTTGGCAAGCCAAGTAGGTCTAGAGGGGGGTGGGCAGGGGCGAGGAATGATACTTGGTTTGGTGCATCAGGTGGGGGAGACACATACAATCAGCAGGTAATGACAACAAGGGGGGGGCTGGGTCGGCCCTACCTCTGTACAACAGATATGCACCACTCCAATGGGGCAGACACCTCAGTGAAGTGGATTGACTTCGGGGAGTGGAATCAGACAACGAGAATGCCCCGATTATGGCCCTGACAAACTCAAAACCACAGGCGGAGGAGCAGGCAAGAAAAGTAATGTTGAATACATATCAGCTCGCCCCATACAAAATAAGGACTCCCGGAATAGAGGCACCCCAAAGTATTGACAAACTTGTTATAGGTCTCTGCCCCGATGTAGATATAATAGGGAGCACTATTGAACTAGTATCCTGGAACGTTGCAGGCCTGGCATCTGAATTTCAGAATCAGGAGTGGCTGGAATATATTAGAAAGTTCCAAATATTGTGCTTCCAGGAAACTTGAGAGGCAGACCACACTAATTTTCATTTAGTCGGGTATAAATCGTTTGGGATACCGGCAAGTAAATCCATGGCCGGAAGAGCGAGGGGAGCACTTTTAATATTTGTAGATGTGTGTTTGGGAGGGAGCTGGGTTGATTTAAGATGGAACTCAGAAGATCTGTTAGGTCTCGAGTTTAAAAATAGGGACTTTAATATAAACCTGGTGAATTTCTATAATTCAAGAGGCGAGAGAGCGAGAGAGCTTGATGAGAGATTAAGCCACCAGAAGGAGCAGGAGCAGGGTACATTGGTGCCCATGCTTTTAGTTGCGGGGGATTATAACTGCCATTTGTGCCCAAATTTCCTACCTATTAAAGAAGACTGGACCTCGTGTAATTTTGAGGAGGGGCCGCATTTTGAGCACACACTAGAGGGTAGGGAATTGAGCAGGTTGATGAGTAAACATATGCTCGAGCACACAATGGACCTATTGGTTGTTGACCCTAACAAGCAGGTTATCCCCACTTTTAAAGGAAGGGGTTGTAGCCTCTTCATTGATTTTATTTTAGTGTCTCATCTGTTAAAGAAAAGGGTACAGGGTTTTTCAATAGAATTGAGTGGCTTTACTGACCACAATCCCCTAGCACTGTCTTTATTAGCATCAAATGCAAGAAGGACGACCAAGAGGGTGGTGGGCTCAAATGCAGAAAAGATCACTGATCAGGGTAGGCGCTTGAAATGGGCGAGAATTAATGGGGAAGACTTTTATAGATCTATAGCAAAAGAGGGAGAAATGCTTTTAGAGAAATATTTAGACCTATCAGTGGAAGGGTCGCGTCTAGTGGTACTTTTCGAAGAAATGGGTCAACTAATAGACGTCCTTTTAAAAACAACAGGACAGGGCAAGCCGAAAAAGGATCCTGGGTGGTTTGATAAAGCTTGCTCTCTTGCACCGAGCTGCTCTGAGAGGTAACCCAAGGGACAAACAAGGGGTGATGCAAAGTAGGATAAATTATAAGCAGGAATTAAATTGACAAAAGAAGGCCCTCCAAACCCAAACTTGGGAGGGCCTAAGAGGAGCAGCTGAAAGGAAGGATATAACCGCCTTTTGGAAGATAATCAATAATCCCCATTTCCAAGATGTAAATAGCCCACATATAGGATCTAATGTTCTTCCGGAACAGTGGGTGGAGCACTTCAGAGGGCTTTATAATCAGAGGCATAAGGAGCTGCCGGATAAAGGTGAGGGGCCGGGGAGGTGGAACGTAACATTTGAATTCTCCCTATAGGAGGTCACTGTGGGTATCCATCACTAAAAATAAGGCACCGGGACCGGATGGGATTCCGCCGGACCTCTACCTAAGTAAAGTGGATCTGTGGGCTCCAATTTTAACAAGAATATTAAACAATGCTATAGCTACAGAGCTTCCCCGCTCCTGGTCGTCCGCCACAATAGTGCCGATCTTTAAAAAGGGAAATAGAGATAATCCCCAGTGTTACTGCCTAATCTCCCTTATAGACATCACGGCCAAAGTCCTGGGACGTGTCGTCCTAAATCGCCTGATGACTTGGGCTGAGGACCAACACATTATCACTGACGTCCAGTATGGATTTAGGGCTAATAGATAAACCACAGATCAATGCCTAAACCTATACTTATTGGTGGCTAAATATACCATCGCTGGTACTGAAGCGGTCTATTTAGCCTTTATGGATCTTACCGCAGCATTTGACTGTGTAAATTAAGAGAAGCTGCGGGACCAACTGAGTAAATCAGGGGCAGATCAAGACCTTATAAAGATCCTAAAAGCCCTACACTGGAACACGACGGCCAATGTAAGATATCATTTGGAGGGTAGATGCACTGACCCCTTTACTTGCACGAGTGGTGTGCTACACGGGTGTATTTTGGCACCATTTTTGTTTTCTTTGTATATAAATGGTTTAGAACAAGCCCTACTAAGCTTAAATGTGAATTCACCAAGAGTAGGTAGAAGATCAATCCCAGTCCTACTCAACGCTGACGACGCCGTACTGTTGGCACGTACTCCACGGGGACTACAGACATTAATAGATGGCTTCGTGGATTTCATGAATAATTTAGATCTATCTGCCAACCTAACCAAGTCGTATGTAATGAAAGCAGGGTTAAAACCAAGGAAATGTTTCAATTATATAATAGGCAAACACAAATTAGAGAAGGTGCAGTCCTTCTCTTACTTGGGCATTTTATTTGATGGGCATTTAAATTTTAAAGCATTACTCGAGGAGCGTTGTAACAGGTTATAGTCAAGCACAGGGGCAATAATGAATTTTGGTCACAGATTGGGACGATGGTCGACGGAGCAAATGATGAACTTATATAACTCTATCTGCAATTCTAAGGTGGCGTATGGTGCAGAACTCTGGGGGTTCGCCAATTCAGATAAATTGCAGGTAGAGGGGAAAGTGTGTCCCTGCTTACATTGCCCATGAAGAGCTGGGGGGGAGGCCTTTTTAGAGGACAGGATTCAGGTCAGACCCCTGTTAGCATGGCTAAAGATCTGGGACAACCCGGAGGCAGAACTGACCAGGCAAATAATTATGGATTGCCTTGGCAGGGATAGGGGAATGGACATTTCATGGCTGAAGTCTCTTAAGGTCGTTTTTCAAACAATTGGCTGTAAGGACCGCTTCTCAAACCCGACCAGAGGAGTAGGCCGGGATAAGGCTAGTGTGAAGAAGAGGTACACCACCTATAAAACTGCCTCTATAAAGGAAAAGGACTGGGGCAAACAGTCAGTCAGAGCCTACAGCTTAGTGAGGTCTAGCGAAGGAATGGAACCGTACCTTGCCCTTACACACAACGCTCAGGACAGATTTTTATTAACACGTTTTAGGATCAACCTTTTACATTATTTATTAGCTAAAACTGCTGGTTTTCCTCATTGTGCAGAGCCAAGGGGTCCCTGCGGCTGCGATCAACGATCTCTGCAGGATACCCTTCATTTTGTATTATTATGCCCTTTTAATTTATTGCCCAGGTGCCTGTATCTAATTAACTTGTTGAAGAAAATGGAATTTAGGCATGCTAAGGTTGCCCTTTTACACTTACAAATGGCGCAAGACCCCTTGACCCTGCTCTCCATTAAAAGTTTTTTAAGGCTAGCACTTAATTAAGAGAGACAAGAGGATCCGTGGAAAGGAGTGGGGGTTAGACAGGGGACTAATGAATTGTAATGAATACTTCTGTGCCCTTTTCCCTTTTTAATCTTTTGTATAGATGACAAGAATACGTGTATTATTAGCATTTTTAACTGTACTTTTATGGTGTTTTGTATAATGCCGAATAAAGAAAGTTACCTACCTACCTACTAATTTTGTGAATCTAGAGATTGTTTATGTGAACAAATATTGGTTTTTGCTGATCTTTTGCAAACATGCCATCCACCTAGATTTTTTCAGTGTATTAGCATAATAAATTTGTAATAAAGTTATCAGCAAAAAGTCATATTTGTCAAGTTTTGCAAGTAAATATCTTGTACTCGAAACATCTAAGAACTTCACAGCACGATAAACTAAATATGTTGTACTAGAAACACTTAAGAGGTTCACCAGCACAATAAAATGACTGAATACAATACAGCAATTTCTGTGTAAAATGCAACATACTATGCTGCCCACCTAGGTAAGTGAACTACTTGTGATTGCATAATCAATGTCGTTACTTATAAAGGTTCTGATTTTGATCTTGGAGGGCGGGTTACTCCGTCACAATGGTGATGGGTATCCCGTCTGTCGAAATACAACCCCCATAAGATATAATGGGATATATAATTCGTCGGATGGGATATTCATCATGGTTGTGACGGAGTAATCCGTTCGTCAAGATATAAATCAGGCCAAAGTACCCACTTACAATGTTTTGCACATGTATGATAATCAAAAACTCACAAAGGTGTTTTAAGAGATGAGAAATTTACAATTATATTATAATCAAATCGTCTAAGAGCACAAAAAATCATAGTTAAACCTTAATAGATAACACACTATGGAGATCAATACATTGTACAAGTTCAAGGGGTGTTTTATGACTATATACTACTAAAATATATATAATTTCTTTCATTACAGATCCCAAAATGGTGTATATAAATGTACATTAAAGCTGTCAAAACGATTTGCAGGTTTACATTTGTGGAAACTATTGCATTTACATGTTCACATAAATGGACACTTCAACAGCACTTTATTGGAGAAATTGGTGATAGATTTGACAGTAATCACTGCAGGTAGTAAAGGCATTTTTTTGATATCTCATTTCACTGCACAAGTTAGGAAATGTAATTTTTTGGCAAAACATTAGTTAGCGATATTCCCTAATGTTATTATTTTCACATTTAACTACACTCCTGAGATGCAGGTTGCTAGTTAGTCACCAAATGTATGCCTTTAAAACGCATGCCGTTACAATGCTTGCCTTTGCCCCACATGTAATACAACATGTCGAACTTTACAAGGTGTTGCATTACATTATGGGCCTTCTAATGAATTTCGGCGAAAAAGGATTCCCAACCTGGCTGGGCGAGGCTTGGTGGCAACGCCACCACCAAATACAACACCAGGAAAATCACGCGCCTTGGGACAGTGTGAAAAACAAGCCCTCCAATCAAGAGTGGGCAAAAGACCAATTTCTTTATTGTAGCAGGTAAGCCAACAGTTCAGCATTAACATAATATGTGTGCTTGTAAAGCGCACGTTCACCCATAGGTATCTTGGTGCGGAATAACAGTCGTTTATTGTTACCCAACTCAATGGTACTCATTTTACCGATCTCAGGTAGATGAAAGGCTGAGTTGACCCACCAGGAATTGAACCTGTGACCATGAGGTTTACCACAGGCCCCTGTAGTGGACGCATTAGTCCACTGAGCCAGCAGACCCAGCATTATGCGTTTTGACCCAGCTGGGTCTTAATCATATGCAAATTACGAGGAGCAGTTGCTTGTGAATTTAAATGGACTGCAATATCAAACAGTGAATAAGGACCAAGGTGCAAACATTTCAGGTACACGCTGTCAATCAATAATACAAGTTCACAGTTCCTTGTTGTATTGGGGAATCGAATGACACTCATGATGACAAGTACTCCATATCAATATCTTGATAATGCACCCTTTTAGCAAATATTTGAGTTATTGAGTCAATGATTTTAGTGTCCCCGTACTGACAGGACTTCAAATTCCATAGTGCCTTACAACTGTGAGAAAGGCTTCAATGTATCTTTCATTTTTACAAACGGTTATTTAATGGCATGTTTATAATGATGAAATAACGATGCTCTCCTATTGCCTCATATGGAGTAAATTCCATGCAGGGCAAAGCAGCAACACTTAATTCACATTATATCCAGACCAATCATTCCTGTGCATTCGTTATTAATATCTCCATGTCAGTACCTGCTCTTTAAGGTATCCGTAGTTCTCCCATTCCTGAAGTGCTATGGTTAATACCCCCACAAACCCTGGCTGCTTCCAAGGTGTCCCAAACAAATAGCATGCAGGCCTCCCATTTTGACCGTGGCAAAGCCTACCGTAAACAGTGGCACCAACTTAGCACAATCCTCTGAAAAGGGAGGCCTGCATACTAATTGTTTGCACAAAAAGAATGGAAGAACATTAGATAACTTAAAGAGCAGTTACTGACAAGGATTACTGGGATGTTAAGTTTTGGCTTAAATTTCGTTTAAATATAGTTACCGGAGCTAACTATAATGTAGGACCCTACAATGCACTGCTAAAAACCTCAGATATTACATCACTAATGACATGGTCAATGACAATACTGATGACATCACATTCACTGATGACATCTCAAATGACATCAGGGATGACATCATTTAGAGAGTGTAAGTATTTTTTAAGAGTTTATGATTGTTAAACATATATACTAACCGACTACAAAAGTTACATTAGTGTACTAGGTAAAACACTACTGAGTGATACTACTTCTAACATAAACAATGTGAGTGGTGGTGTGGCTGTATGCATCCTTGTGTGTATGGGTGTGTGAGTTGCTGTATGGGTGTTTAAGTGATTGTGTGAGCAGCTGTTTGGCTGTGTGAGTTGCTCTGAGAGAGGCTGTATCAGTGAGTAATTGGGTGTGTCAGTGGTAAGCATGGGCGGAAAATCCGTTACGCTCGCGGATTTTGCGGATTTTCGGGAAATCCGCAATCCGCGAGATTTGCGGATTTCCCGCAAAATCCGCAAATTCGCACGCAGCGGATTTTTTTGGCGGCGCGCGGCGTTGGTGATACAATTTTTGCGGCGCGCGGCGTTTATCATCGTTTGCCGAGTTGTTTTTTTCGATAGTTTGCGAGTGCTGCGCCATTTTGGATCTTGCTGTGTGATCCCGCGGGAATTGGCGAGCGCAATTACGTCATCGCGGCTTGCCAGCGATAGTTTGTCAACGCGAGTACGGCGAGATCACGTCTCGCGGTACTTCGCAATTGCGAGATTTGAGATGCGGCGAGCGAAAATATAAATTTGCAATTCTGCACAAGAAATCCACCAGCAAGCAGCATAAACCTTCTAGAAATGATGATTTTTATCTGAATAACTCCTTAGTTTGACATTTGCCTGCACTTTTTTAGCGAGGAGTCCATTTTGGGGAGGGGGGCAGGGGGGGTGGGAGGAAGGAAGTGCCCCACAGTCTTCAACTTCCTGTTCCTGTTCAGCAGGCTCCTCCCAGTGCTCTGTCCATCTCCTGGTCACTTTTCATTTGGGTCTGGAGCTGGAAGGATTACTTTTTGTGGATGCTGCTGGATATTTGGATTTGAGGCCTTTTTGACTTTCTTTGGATCACTGTTGGATTAGAAATTTTACAAGTAAGTTTGTTTGGGGCAATACAGTTGCTGCAATTAAAATTTTGGAATTTTCGATTTTTGGGCTGTTTTGGGGCCTTTTGCCCAGGGGTACTCAGTGGTGGGTGGACTGAGTCTTTCTGTGGGGTGTCTTGAATTTAAACATCATGGAGGGGCTGGATGGCTTGGGATTGTGCTTATTTTTCAGTGATTTTCGTTTTTTTGGGCTGTACTTGTGGCCTTTTCACCAGGGGTAGTGAGTGTTGCATGGGCCTAGTCTTTCTGTGGGGTGTCTTGAATTTAAACATCATGGAGGGCATGGATGGAATGGGATTGTGCTGATTTTTCTGTGTTTTTCGATTTTTGACCTGTTGTTGGGGCCTTGACCAGGGGTAGTGAGTGGTGCATGGGCCTAGTCTTTCTGTGGGCTGTCTTGAACTTTAACATCATGGAGGGCATGGATGGAATGGGATTGTGCTGATTTTGCAGTGTTTTTCGATTTTTGGGGGTGTTCATGGGGAGGGACATGCCATGTGGCTGGTGGCCATTTTGAGTGCAGCTACAGGCACTGGCCATGTGCTGGCAGGCAAGTGGCCATTTTGAATGCAGGCTTTGTTGTTAGGCCTCCAACCATTTTGCCTACTTTTCAACCTTTATTTATGCCCAGGGGTAGTGAGTCTTGAATGGGCCTAGTCTTTCTGTGGGTTGTCTTGAATTTAAACATCATGGAGGCCATGGATGGAATGGGATTGTGCTGATTTTGCAGTGTTTTTCGATTTTTGGGGGTGTTCATGGGGAGGGACATGCCATGTGGCTGGTGGCCATTTTGAGTGCAGCTACAGGCACTGGCCATGTGCTGGCAGGCAAGTGGCCATTTTGAATGCAGGCTTTGTTGTTAGGCCTCCAACCATTTTGCCTACTTTTCAACCTTTATTTATGCCCAGGGGTAGTGAGTCTTGCATGGGCCTAGTCTTTCTGTGGGTTGTCTTGAATTTAAACATCATGGAGGCCATGGATGGAATGGGATTGTGCTGATTTTGCAGTGTTTTTCGATTTTTGGGGGTGTTCATGGGGAGGGACATGCCATGTGGCTGGTGGCCATTTTGAGTGCAGCTACAGGCACTGGCCATGTGCTGGCAGGCAAGTGGCCATTTTGAATGCAGGCTTTGTTGTTAGGCCTCCAACCATTTTGCCTACTTTTCAACCTTTATTTATGCCCAGGGGTAGTGAGTCTTGCATGGGCCTAGTCTTTCTGTGGGTTGTCTTGAATTTAAACATCATGGAGGCCATGGATGGAATGGGATTGTGCTGATTTTTCTGTGTTTTTCGATTTTTGACCTGTTGTTGGGGCCTTGACCAGGGGTAGTGAGTGGTGCATGGGCCTAGTCTTTCTGTGGGGTGTCTTGAATTTAAACATCATGGAGGGCATGGATGGAATGGGATTGTGCTGATTTTACAGTGTTTTTCGATTTTTGGGGGTGTTCATGGGGACAGGCCATGTGGGTGGGGGCCATTTTGAGTGCTGGTACAGGCAGGCCCTGGCCATGTGCTAGGAGGCAAGTGGCCATTTTGAATGCAGGCTTTGTTGTTAGGCCTCCAACCATTTTGCCTACTTTTCAACCTTTATTTATGCCCAGGGGTAGTGAGTCTTGCATGGGCCTAGTCTTTCTGTGGGTTGTCTTGAATTTAAACATCATGGAGGGCATGGATGGAATGGGATTGTGCAGATTTTTCAGTGTTTTTCGATTTTTGGGGGTGTTCATGGGGAGGGACATGCCATGTGGCTGGTGGCCATTTTGAGTGCAGCTACAGGCACTGGCCATGTGCTGGCACTGGCAGGCAAGTGGCCATTTTGAATGCAGGCTTTGTTGTTAGGCCTCCAACCATTTTGCCTACTGTTCAACCTTTATTTATGCCCAGGGGTAGTGAGTCTTGCATGGGCCTAGTCTTTCTGTGGGTTGTCTTGAATTTAAACATCATGGAGGCCATGGATGGAATGGGATTGTGCAGATTTTTCAGTGATTTTCGTTTTTTGGGCCTGTACTTGTGGCCTTTTCACCAGGGGTATTTGAGTCTAGCATGGGCCTAGTCTTTCTGTGGGCTGTCTTCAACTTAAACATCATGGAGGGCATGGATTGAATGGGATTGTGCTGATTTGTCTGTGTTTTTCGATTTTTGACCTGTTGTTGGGGCCTTGACCAGGGGTAGTGAGTGGTGCATGGGCCTAGTCTTTCTGTGGGGTGTCTTGAATTTAAACATCATGGAGGGCATGGATGGAATGGGATTGTGCTGATTTTGCAGTGTTTTTCGATTTTTGGGGGTGTTCATGGGGACAGGCCATGTGGGTGGGGGCCATTTTGAGTGCTGGTACAGGCAGGCCCTGGCCATGTGCTAGGAGGCAAGTGGCCATTTTGAATGCAGGCTTTGTTGTTAGGCCTCCAACCATTTTGCCTACTTTTCAACCTTTATTTATGCCCAGGGGTACTAGTGAGTCTTGCATGGGCCTAGTCTTTCTGTGGGTTGTCTTGAATTTAAACATTATGGAGGGCATGGATGGATTGGGATTGTGCTGATTTTGCAGTGTTTTTCGATTTTTTTTGTGCTCTATAACTGAACTGATGTTCCTCTGTCTTCCATTTTTTTTAGGTGCACAAGACTCAAGAGAACCACCAGTGCCAGGAAGAAGTCCTGCAGCGGTGTGTGTGTGCAGCATAACGTCACGCGACGTCACGTCTGGCCTCAGACAACTCTACAATTCGTGCAACTGCGGCCTGCTGTCTGACCTGCTCTGAAGAAGATGGCCCCGCCCCCAAAGAAAGTTCTCCGTAGCTCCTCTAGCAAGAAAGTTGCTAGTAAGGAGCAGAAGAAGCAAGTTACCAAGGAGGCTGGTGTGCCACCCGCCACGTTTTTTGGGAGCAAAAAAAAAAGTACGCCTGCAGCAGCAGGTTCTGCTGGGGACCAAGCTGGGAGCAGCACCCCTGCTCCATTGGGTTCAGTGCCTCCACCACCACGCCAACTTAAGTCAAAGCCCTTGAGTGCTTCAGAGGCAGTCAGTGTACTTCTCCAATCACCATCGACCAGTGATGTTGGCTCATCGCAAGAAAGTAGCAGCAATGTCCCTGAATCAACAGAGGTTGTTGTAACTCATCTGACAAGTGTTGAACAACCACAGCCGCAACAACAACACCATGTGCAAGTACACGCCCAAGTACATGTGGAAGGAGAGGCAGCAAAAGGAGATGCGCAAGCAAAGGTGCATGGAGGTTCACAAGTGCCCACAATAGTTGTTCCTCCCGAAGTAGGGGCACATCAGGAAATCGACAATGAAGCCGAGGTATCATTGGAAGCCACTCCTCCTGATGATCATTCATTGTCTTCCACATCCCTAGCAAGGAAAAGATCAAGGGGGGTGTCTACATCTTCTTCAAGCCCACCTCGTTCTGATGCAAGTGATCTGTCTTGGGAACCACAACTGCGGTCTGACAGTGAGGCACACCATGATCTGACACCGGTACCTAAGCGTAAAAGGAAGGTCGTCCAAAAACTCAAACCTATGGAGTGTGATGAGGCTCAACAAGAAGTGACAGATACTGCTGGTGATGAAGCCTCTCACGATGACGACGAGCCAGTCATCACAAAGGTCACTGCAGCCCCACCGGGCATGCAGCAAAGAGACATTTTGACCCTATCCCGAGAAGCTGCTGAGCGTGATGATGATGTCGGCGAGGAGGCAATGGAAATGGAATCATTAGATTTGGAGTTAAGTAGTACACCAAAACCTACCGCTTCCATATTTCTTCGCAAGAAGGTACCCACCTCGTCCTCGACCTCAATTCGTGGTGGTGAAAGTGCAAAACGTACTGAAGTTCGGCAATCCACATCCTCCACTTCATCTGGCATTAGCAGCAGGACCACCACCACCAGTATCGCCGCCTCCTCCGGCCCCCGAAGACATTTCAAGTCTCCAGTTTGGGACTTCTTTAGTGTTTGCCCAAAAAAGGAAAACGTAGCCATTTGTAGCCTTTGTAAGCTTCGATTTAGTCGTGGTAAGCTTGGTTCTAACTATGGTACCGGAGGCCAGAGAGGTCATCTTGAGAGAAGGCACGCTGTCCAATGGTTTCCGCACCTAGAGGCGGTCAAGAAAGCCGGAATTGCACGTAATGAAAACGTTGATTTTTCATCTGCTGATGACGAGGAGGTAGAAGAAGACGGTTCAAACACTTCACTTACACCCAGTTCCCATGTCAGCAGCACACCCCATGGGAGCCACACTAAGAGTGTGGGAGAGAGTGAGACATCAATGCGGAAAAGTTCATCAGCGAGCGTAACTGGGTCGAAGAGATCATCATCATCCTGTAAATCATTGGTCCAGGGCAACATTAAAAAGATGTTGTTTACAGAAGCGCAATATGAACGCAACCACCCAATGACCCGTCTGTATAACACTAAGCTGGCTAAAATGCTAGCTCTGGACCTTCTCCCTTTTTCTTTTGTAGAAGGGGTTGGTTTTCTAGAATTAGTGACAGCGCTCTGCCCTAAATGGAAGGTTCCTAGCCGGTTCTATTTTGCCCGAGTTGCGGTTCCAGCACTACATGAAGATGTTCTGAAGGTGATTGGGGCAGCTTTGCAGAAGAGTGCTGTTCACACTATACATCTGACAACAGACATGTGGACCAGTGGCGCAGGCGCTGATTACATGTGCATCACTGCACACTGGGTCTCTTTTTCAGGGGCTAAAGCAAAGCTAAACTCAGGTGTTGACACTAACATTGTTTTTAAAGGTGCTCGGAAACATGCAACACTAGCCATGTTTGGTTTGGAGAAACGTCACACAGCAGAAAACATTTTGGATGTCTTTAACACAAAGGTCCTTAACTGTCTGTCCCCACTAAAACGCAAGGTTGGTTATGTTTCCACAGACAATGGCGCCAATATAGTTAAGGCCATGAGGGACGGTTACTATTTCAGAGTGCCGTGTTTGGCGCACTGTATAAAGCTGGTTGTCCAAAAATTCTTGGGTAATAAAGGCAGTGCAGCGTACAGTGTATTGGACACCTGCCGAAAAATGTGCAAGCATTTCAGCCATTCTTTTAAGGCCCGGAAGCAGCTGAGGAGCCTGCTATATCAACATCAAATGCCAGTGAAAGCACTCATCCAGGAGGTGGTAACACGTTGGAACTCAACCTTCTACATGCTTGAGCGTCTGTATGAGCAGTATACGGAACTCGATCAATATTTCCTTAAAGAGGGTGCAGAGGAGCTGAGGATGGGTGGGCCGCAATGGAACATAGTTGAAAGCCTGACACGCATGCTTCGTCCTTTTGAGTTCTTCACGCGTGCAGTCAGCAAGGAGGACTCTAATTTGGGAAAAGCTATCCCATTGTTGTACATGCTGGAGGACCAACTGAAGGAGGTGTGTTCTGTGTTTGGAAAAGATAAAAACCAAGACTCTTTGCTTCTGGCCGAGCAATTATTAGAGCTCCTACAAGGTGATGAACGTCTTAAAAAGATCCACTCAGAACAGCATTACATTTGTGCTACTATTCTGGATCCACGCTACAAAAAGGCGCTGGCAGGCCAAGCATTCTTTCCTTTTGATGATGAATATGTTCTAAAGTACAAACGTTGGCTAGCCTTGTCAGCCAAGAAGTTTGAAACAGAACGGCTGGAAATTGAAGGAAATGGCAGTACATCAGCAGGCCATCCCCAGTCAAAACAATCCACTTCTGCACCTGTGGCTGTGGCACAAGTGACCTCTCAGCCGTTAAAGACACCGGCAACCGGATCATCTGCACGAAAGACAACAGAAACATTGGAGGCTGAAGAGGATTGGCTAGCTCTGCGTGGGTTTGGTTCTCAAAAGGTCAGAGGCACAGCAAGAGCTAAGCAAAGTGGAGGAACCTTGGATGAGGACCTTGAGTCGATGGTGAAGGACTATCTGAATGACTCAACAGAGGTCTATGTTAATTCTGACCCATTGGCGTATTGGCATGGGAAAAAAGAATTGTGGCCACAGCTCACCAACCTGGCTTTAAACTACTTGTCTTGCCCACTCGCAAGCGTGTCTTCTGAACGGGTTTTCAGTGCGGCTGGTGGGATTGTAACTCCCAAACGGAGCCGCCTCTCGCCCAAAAATGTGGAGAGGTTAACAATGATCAAGATGAATCAGCACCTCATACCACCAGATTTCAGAGTACGAGAGAGCGTGCCGGATGAAGAGGAGGTGGCCAGCAACATAGATGAGGGAATTTCTACTCTGTCAGGTGACACTGAGCTCTCCCTGCCTGAATTCGCAGAGTATGATGACGAAGCCTTATTCTTATTCCTGGACCGTGATACCGACTTCGAGCCCTGAAAATGAGACAACGAATCAATAACTTTCTTTTTCATCCTTATTCACTTTTATTCCTGTGTGTCTGTCTTTCTTTGCTGTGCACAGTTAATATAATTCAAACTTTAATCAGATAATCACAAAAACAAGCCCATCAGCAGAACTGTCTTCACTTGTTTGCTAATTTATTTGAAGGTGCCGCAGTCTGCATTCCTCAGGTTCACAAGTTCAGAAGAACATGCTCCTCTATCCTCCTCCTCCAGACTCCTATTTCCATTAAAGCAGAGGGCTGGTTTACGCCCAATGAAGAAAGACTCAGCACTTGTGGGGGTGTTGTTCTACCTCTTTGCAGGTGAGTTGACGGGTCTGGGGCCATTGCTGGGAAGCACTAAAAGTGGTTTGGACCAAATCCGAGGCGGAAAATTTTTTGTGTTTTTGATGACTTGCTTGCCTTTGAGGTGCTCTTAGGGGGGGTTCCGTCTGTTTGTGGGTGAGTTTCGTGGTCTGGGAGCATTGCTGGGACACTCTAATCTTGATTGCATTTGCTTTTCAGGAAATCCGTCGTGCCAACCCCGACTTATGGCCTAGCTACGCAGCGCGTTTGGACCGAAGGCCCAGAAATATTGCAAGTATGAGATTTTGCTTTTGGCCTGTTTGGGGGTGTTATGCTTCTTGGCGGGTGGGTTGCCGGGTCTTGGGGCATTCCTGGGAAGGTCTAATACCGGGTAGAAGTGGTTGGGACAAAATCCAGGCCGATATTTTTTTTTGCTATTTCTGACATTTTGCTCTATGTAGCGTTTTCGGGGGCCTGTTTGGGGGGCTTCCTGGTGTTTGTGGGTGAGTTTCGTGGTCTGGGAGCACTGCTGGGACACTCTAATCTTGATTGCATTTGCTTTTCAGGAAATCCGTCGTGCCAACCCCGACTTATGGCCTAGCTACGCAGTGCGTTTGGACCGAAGGCCCAGAAATATTGCAAGTATGAGATTTTGCTTTTGGCCTGTTTGGGGGTGTTATGCTTCTTGGCGGGTGGGTTGACGGGTCTTGGGGCATTCCTGGGAAGGTCTAATACCGGGTAGAAGTGGTTGGGACAAAATCCAGGCCGATTTTTTTTTTGGCTATTTCTGACATTTTGCTCTATGTAGCGTTTTCGGGGGCCTGTTTGGGGGGCTTCCTGGTGTTTGTGGGTGAGTTTCGTGGTCTGCGAGCACTGCTGGCTATATATACTTTACTTTGCAAGAGGTTTGAAGCAAATCCATGGTGGCAGAGGGGACTTAGGGCCTAGCTGCAGAGCGCGCGCGGAGTGATTTGGGAAATTTGTGAAAAATTGACTAAGTCCCCATTTTTGTACTTTTGCTCTTTGGCTGTTTGGGGGACTTCTACTCGTTTTCTCCTGGGTTGACGGCTCTGGGGCCATTGCTGGGAAGCTCTAATACCGGATAAAAGTGTTTTGGACCAAATCCCAGGCGGAATTTTTTTTGTGTTTTTGATGACTTGCTTGCCTTTGAGGTGCTCTTAGGGGGGGTTCCGTCTGTTTGTGGGTGAGTTTCGTGGTCTGGGAGCATTGCTGGGACACTCTAATCTTGATTGCATTTGCTTTTCAGGAAATCCGTCGTGCCAACCCCGACTTATGGCCTAGCTACGCAGCGCGTTTGGACCGAAGGCCCAGAAATATTGCAAGTATGAGATTTTGCTTTTGGCCTGTTTGGGGGTGTTATGCTTCTTGGCGGGTGGGTTGACGGGTCTTGGGGCATTCCTGGGAAGGTCTAATACCGGCTAGAAGTGGTTGGGACAAAATCCAGGCCGATTTTTTTTTGGGCTATTTCTGACATTTTGCTCTATGTAGCGTTTTCGGGGGCCTGTTTGGGGGGCTTCCTGGTGTTTGTGGGTGAGTTTCGTGGTCTGGGAGCACTGCTGGGACACTCTAATCTTGATTGCATTTGCTTTTCAGGAAATCCGTCGTGCCAACCCCGACTTATGGCCTAGCTACGCAGCGCGTTTGGACCGAAGGCCCAGAAATATTGCAAGTATGAGATTTTGCTTTTGGCCTGTTTGGGGGTGTTATGCTTCTTGGCGGGTGGGTTGACGGGTCTTGGGGCATTCCTGGGAAGGTCTAATACCGGGTAGAAGTGGTTGGGACAAAATCCAGGCCGATTTTTTTTTTGGCTATTTCTGACATTTTGCTCTATGTAGCGTTTTCGGGGGCCTGTTTGGGGGGCTTCCTGGTGTTTGTGGGTGAGTTTCGTGGTCTGGGAGCACTGCTGGCTATATATACTTTACTTTGCAAGAGGTTTGAAGCAAATCCATGGTGGCAGAGGGGACTTAGGGCCTAGCTGCAGAGCGCGCGCGGAGTGATTTGGGAAATTTGTGAAAAATTGACTAAGTCCCCATTTTTGTACTTTTGCTCTTTGGCTGTTTGGGGGTCTTCTACTCGTTTTCTCCTGGGTTGACGGCTCTGGGGCCATTGCTGGGAAGCTCTAATACCGGATAAAAGTGTTTTGGACCAAATCCCAGGCGGAATTTTTTTTGTGTTTTTGATGACTTGCTTGCCTTTGAGGTGCTCTTAGGGGGGGTTCCGTCTGTTTGTGGGTGAGTTTCGTGGTCTGGGAGCATTGCTGGGACACTCTAATCTTGATTGCATTTGCTTTTCAGGAAATCCGTCGTGCCAACCCCGACTTATGGCCTAGCTACGCAGCGCGTTTGGACCGAAGGCCCAGAAATATTGCAAGTATGAGATTTTGCTTTTGGCCTGTTTGGGGGTGTTATGCTTCTTGGCGGGTGGGTTGACGGGTCTTGGGGCATTCCTGGGAAGGTCTAATACCGGGTAGAAGTGGTTGGGACAAAATCCAGGCCGATTTTTTTTTTGGCTATTTCTGACATTTTGCTCTATGTAGCGTTTTCGGGGGCCTGTTTGGGGGGCTTCCTGGTGTTTGTGGGTGAGTTTCGTGGTCTGGGAGCACTGCTGGCTATATATACTTTACTTTGCAAGAGGTTTGAAGCAAATCCATGGTGGCAGAGGGGACTTAGGGCCTAGCTGCAGAGCGCGCGCGGAGTGATTTGGGAAATTTGTGAAAAATTGACTAAGTCCCCATTTTTGTACTTTTGCTCTTTGGCTGTTTGGGGGTCTTCTACTCGTTTTCTCCTGGGTTGACGGCTCTGGGGCCATTGCTGGGAAGCTCTAATACCGGATAAAAGTGTTTTGGACCAAATCCCAGGCGGAATTTTTTTTGTGTTTTTGATGACTTGCTTGCCTTTGAGGTGCTCTTAGGGGGGGTTCCGTCTGTTTGTGGGTGAGTTTCGTGGTCTGGGAGCATTGCTGGGACACTCTAATCTTGATTGCATTTGCTTTTCAGGAAATCCGTCGTGCCAACCCTGACTTATGGCCTAGCTACGCAGCGCGTTTGGACCGAAGGCCCAGAAATATTGCAAGTATGAGATTTTGCTTTTGGCCTGTTTGGGGGTGTTATGCTTCTTGGCGGGTGGGTTGACGGGTCTTGGGGCATTCCTGGGAAGGTCTAATACCGGCTAGAAGTGGTTGGGACAAAATCCAGGCCGATTTTTTTTTGGGCTATTTCTGACATTTTGCTCTATGTAGCGTTTTCGGGGGCCTGTTTGGGGGGCTTCCTGGTGTTTGTGGGTGAGTTTCGTGGTCTGGGAGCACTGCTGGGACACTCTAATCTTGATTGCATTTGCTTTTCAGGAAATCCGTCGTGCCAACCCCGACTTATGGCCTAGCTACGCAGCGCGTTTGGCCCGAAGGCCCAGAAATATTGCAAGTATGAGATTTTGCTTTTGGCCTGTTTGGGGGTGTTACGCTTCTTGGCGGGTGGGTTGCCGGGTCTTGGGGCATTCCTGGGAAGGTCTAATACCGGGTAGAAGTGGTTGGGACAAAATCCGCGCGGAAAAGCCTTTAGTTTTGGCACTTTTTGTAACTTAGGGTTCGTTAGGGTTAGCCCTAGCAGCAGGATTGCATGTGTTTCGGGGTGTTCTAGATTTTTCCAACTGAGTTCTGGGGTCTTAGAGCACTCGTGAGAATGTGTAATTTTGGTTGCAAGTCATTTGAAGAAAATCCATGGTGGGAAAGGGGGGATTTGGCATAGTTAAAGAAAGCCTTTGCCACTATTCTTAACTTAGGGTTCGTTAGGGTTAGCAGTATTTCTATTGCATGTGTTTGAGTGGGGGGGATTTCGAGTCTTGGAGCGATGCTGGCTATGGCTACTTTTGCTTGGTTGCTTGCAAGTGGTTTGAATGCAATCCACGGTGGGTAATGGGTAATTAGGAAGGGGGTACTTCGGCCTACTTTTACTTTCAAAGTAAGTTTTGTCACCAGTTTTCTGCTAGGCCTCGTTTTTTGAGATTTGATTGGGGGTCTTCTACATTTTTGCGACTGGCTTTAGTAAGGGTCTGGGTGGGAGCACTGCTAGGAAGATCTAATTTTGTTCTAAAACACAGTTTACAGTACACCTAGCTTGAGGGGCAAGATCCGCTACATTAATTTGCCCATACTTATTTATCCTTCAAAAGGTGACTCAGAGTACGCACTTTCAAAAATATTGTACTGTCTACTAGGAAAATCAAATTGTGACTTTTTGCACTCCACAGCCTACATACCTTATATTTATTTATCAGTGGTGTTGTAATATTATATCACTTCCTGTTTTTCGTTGAATAATTACAGGCCGGGTTTCAGTCTCTGCAATGGGGAAAAAAGGATGGAGTCAGGCTTCACAGTAGCGAGCCACAATTCAGCATCAGGCAGGCAGTGGACAGGGTGTCTTCTGGTGACCAACATCGATGGACGAAGCGTCGGCTGCAATGGAGGAGTGCCGCTAATAGGAGGATTTTTTTTCTGCAGGCAACTTACTTACCACTTCCAACAGGACCACTACAACCACATAGATACAGTATCCCTTGCCTTTTTCTCTGACTGTGACTGCATTTCTTGGCTCTCTCTAGGCTTCTAAATTGATCCCTTAACACATCACTTAGTCCACTCCACTATCACATCTGCACCACACATAGTCATTTGTAAGTGCTCCTACGTAATTCGCAAGTCGCAGCACGCCCCAGGCCGTAGAGGACTGGGATGGCCCCAATGATGAAGCATGTCACCAAGGGGCAACCCTGGTGAGTGAGGGGACACCTAGAAAAAAAGCAATTTCTCCTTTTCTATCTACTATACCTTCCAGACCAACCCCACTGAGTGTTGTTGTGAATGGATTTATAGTGACCAGCAAAGCTCTCGGGTATCTGGCTACAGAGACCTTATGTTGAATATCGTTATCAATAATTTACACATAGGCCCTTTACTGTTGCATTCTTTCTTCCACAGTTGTCGAATGTACTACTTACTTTTCACTGACATGCATGCAGTAGTGCATGCACTTTCAAAGATTGATGGATAGGTTTGTACCCAAAGAATTGTTTATGTTCAATTGTTTGTCTATGCTGTGCTTTTTTTTACAGGGTGTCTTCTGGTGACCAACATCGATGGACGAAGCGTCGGCTGCAATGGAGGAGTGCCGCTAATAGGAGGATTTTTTTTCTGCAGGCAACTTACTTACCACTTCCAACAGGACCACTACAACCACATAGATACAGTATCCCTTGCCTTTTTCTCTGACTGTGACTGCATTTCTTGGCTCTCTCTAGGCTTCTAAATTGATCCCTTAACACATCACTTAGTCCACTCCACTATCACATCTGCACCACACATAGTCATTTGTAAGTGCTCCTACGTAATTCGCAAGTCGCAGCACGCCCCAGGCCGTAGAGGACTGGGATGGCCCCAATGATGAAGCATGTCACCAAGGGGCAACCCTGGTGAGTGAGGGGACACCTAGAAAAAAAGCTATTTCTCCTTTTCTATCTACTATACCTTCTGTCAGGTTATGCAGCCCCTAAGCGCCTACCGTACTATGAAACTACATTTCCCATGAGTAGGCGGGAGACTTGCAGGAAGTTTATCTGGGGAACAGACGCGCTTCCTGTTGCGCGTTATTCTGGTTTCTGTTCTGCACCGGCATGAGAGCGGACGCTCTGCATGCTTTTCTATCGTGTCTCCTGTGGACTATCACCTTCCCCCCCGCCCCCCTGAGGCTCAGTGGGGAGCGCTTCCGTGTTCTGTCCTTGGCGGTAGACGGACTTCACGCGTCTTCAGGTAAAGCCGCTCTAAACTCTTCGGCCGCCCGTGCGGTCAGCTGATTACTGCCTGAACGGATTGTTAAGGGAGGTTCTGTGACTGTTTTCTAACAGAATTCTACCTTTGATGAATTCCTGTTTGGTTGAATTGTGTGTGGCGGAGCACAGTGGCGGTCTATACCACGTGTTAGCGTTCACATCGGGGATCGTTTTTGTACTATTAAAACGGAGCGCGGTAGTAAGGACAACTACGCGTCTCCGTTGTATAACTGTGTATTTCAAAGGACCTCCATAACTGGGCATGTAGTGAGGTAACTACAGGCTACCCCAGTTCTCTTTGTGTAGTGCACCGTGGGGTGTGTTGTTGGCAGAATTCAGTGGTGGTCGCAACTACGTTTTTCTGTTTGACCTTCACCAAAGATTCTCTACTGGGTCATTACTTAGAGAGCGCAGTGTTGTAGTTCTTGCTTCCTACACACTACCGTTTTCCTCTTCCTTTTTGTTGGACCATACATCTTTGCTTTGACTATTTGGAACCCCCTTTGTACATTGAGTCCTCTACCATGTTTGTGGTATGTTGTGAGTAGTGGGTTTGATGTCTTAGTATAACGCGAGTGTGTTTGGTGCGACAGGAGTGTGTTCGTTAACTATATGTTTATGTGTTTCTTAGGCCTTCCTCACAGATTGTGGCAGAAGGGCTATAGTATTTCCTATCCAAGGTCATGTTTTCTTGGTGCTCAGGTACTTGTCTACTTCCTTGGTCATTTAGTGAGACTATATGAGAGTACCCTTGTATGTTAGGACAGCACTTCACTGATGCCTGTCTTGTCTTCTGTTACAGGTATCCTTTCCCTGCTGACCCTACCTTTACCCATCCCACATTTTTTATTTTAGTTTGTTATTTTTCTCCCCCGCCTAATGGCTCGAACACCCTGTGTTTACACTTCTGGGTGTTGGTGACATTTGGAGGTGGAACCATATTTGCATCGACTGGATCACGGGGAGTAAACCTGACACCTTCCAGACCAACCCCATTGAGTGTTGTTGTGAATGGATTTATAGTGACCAGCAAGGCTCTCGGGTATCTGGCTACAGAGACCTTATGTTGAATATCGTTATCAATAATTCCACACAGGCCCTGTACTGTCGCATTCTTTCTTTCCACAGTTGTCGAATGTACTACTTACTTTTCACTGACATGCATGCAGTAGTGCATGCACTTTCAAAGATTGATGGATAGGTTTGTACCCAAAGATTTGTTTATGTTCACAATAGTTTGTCTATGCTGTGCTATTTTTTCTTGTCTCCCAAAACCTTTCCCAAAAACCCCCGTACCGATCCATTTTTCAAACCCTAACCCTCTTCCCCCGGGCTGTGTGGTTTTGATTGATGTGTGACTAAATTATTATTACAGCAATAAATCCACACACTTGCTGGGGAGGATAAGGTGATAGCAACAGGCTGGTGAAGAAATCCGAGGATATATTCTTACTCTGCTTCACAAAGAACCATTGCTAATGTGAAAGAACTTCAACCGAATTAGTAGTTATACTTTACCATTTGTTAGGCTACAATGTGGCACTGCTCTACTGTACTTCTGTCACCTGCTATATTCTCAGTTGTACCGTTGAATTGCTCAGGAGGACAAACCAGATTTCATTTTCTTTTTTTTCATAGGCATGCAACTGCCACTGTGTCACACCACTAGTACCACCGCTATGAGGAAATTTTATCCGACCAAGATTGCCAACCTTATTCGGTGTTTCCTGTGGAGCCAGCCCTGGGTCTAGCCCTACTTTCAAACACAAATTACAGGTAAGATAAGCGTTTGGTGGTTTGGGGGTATAATGGAGTATTAGTACGAGAGACGAGAGACTGAAGGTAGTACTACTAAAGTCCTAGGACTCTTGGATTCACTTCACTTAGTCTGTGAGAGGCACTTAGTGTTGAAAACATTTGGGCATTTACACTTAAAGGAAGAAAATGGAACTAAACTTTCAGGAAAACAGTCAACGTTAAACCCCCACCCACCAGGCAAGCAGTAAAAAACAGGTATGCTCAGATAAAGTTTGAAAAAGTATATTTATATCCCTAACAAAATAATCTCCCGCAAGACCCTCCCTAACCCCAACAATTGTCCTTCAAAAGTCCCCAAAAACCCAACTCCCAATTCCCACCCCCCAAAAGTCTCTAAAAAAGGGGCAAGGGACACTATGGGTGGATGCTGTTAACTTTTTGGGCCAGGGCATCATGCTCCTCGCGGAGCAAGGCGAGCTCCTGCTGAAGGCGGGACACCATCAGGGTAGTGCGGCGCAGGCGTGCCTTCACTGCCTTGCAGGTGCAATGCCTGTGAGAGGCAGCTGTTGGCCTTGCTGCTCGGCGGTGGCGTTTGCCTTTGGCAGCCCGGCTCAGTCTGGGTGGACCACTGTGCTGGGTGGCAGCCCGTGGGGCCACGGAGGCCGATGCAGACGACGTTGTTGTTGTTGTCGACTGCACACTTTCCTCGTCCTCCAGGGCCACCAGCCGCCGATATTCCGCAACAGTGGCCTCGATCCTCCGTTGCCGGGCCGCTCTAGCCAGCTCCTTCCTCCTTGTTCGTTTGGAAGGAGAACCTATATGAAGAAAGAAAGACATAGTCTGTAACCAATGCTCTTTAAGATTAACTCAATCATTCAGCAGAAATTTGTGTTGCAGTACAACTAGCAACTTGCAAGTGCATTACATAACTATTGAGGCCAGTATCTATCTAACCTCACACTTCTTCATCCTTGCTCTAACATTAGTGGGAGTTTAAGGAACAAATTCTACGAGCACTGTGGACTTCCATTGAAGTCGACTATGAAAGTACACCAGTCTTATTCTTCTTCTTATCTCTTGTTTTGGAAAATTGGTACGTTATTTTCTGCAAGCCGGCATAATGCCAGCGCAGTAAACTTGCACCCGAGAAAAAGAGACGCACGCCATGAGGAGTGACCTAGACTTGCGTTGCCGTTGCGTTACTGTACCCGTCCAGTACATGCAGGTGGTGAAGCTCTTACTTTTCTAGTACGGGTGGCACTGAGAATACTCTGTTACAACTCAAGGGCTACTGCTTAATTAATTTAACTTTCACCCTACAGTGGAAATGAGTACTAGAAATGGAAAATTGAAGAAGATAAATAATCTGATTATCTATCACTTCACATGGGATGTTTTTGCTTATATATGGGATGACTTTAGGTGCTTTGCTTTTTATTGAGTGACCAGTGATACATCCACACATGAATGACTGAGTACTACTAAACTTATTAAGAGAGGTAGGGAGTGGCCACCATAATAACCGGATCTATGCAGTGCTTGCAATACAAACTACTGCTACTATTTATGGTAGTATTTGGACAAAATTAAAAGTTCTTTTCCTTGCCTTTCCTACACTGGAACGGACGTGCGGGTGCAGTGTTACATGCTCTTCAAAGTTACACTTAGTTCATCCACTGACCGTCTACTCTCTCTAGATCATGGGTACTCACAAACTTTCTCTCAGGGGCTACATTTACAGTGTAGTTTGGGGCCGAGGGCCGCACTGGTGGGGGCGGAGTCAGAGGGGGCGGGGCTAAAGCAAAACGATAACTTGTGACCATGAGGTTGCACACAGGTCCCTGCAGCAGATGCCCTCATCCACTGAGCCACCAGACCCAGCATTTACATACATCTCTCTCCCTCCTGCTCTCCCTCCTGCCCTCCCTCCATCTCTCTCTCCCTCCTGCCCTCCCTCTCCCTCCCCCTCTGTCATCTCACTGTGTGTGTGTCTATCTGTGTCAGCCTTCAGCCCGGGTTGAGACCGCTTCCTCAACGCGCACACACAGACAACAACACCAAAGTACTTAACAGGTCTTTAAAAGACCATGAACATATTATTGAGGCTTTGTTTGTTGTAGCGCCCCTGCTTCTCCACCCTGACAATCACTGCTTGCCCGGCCCCACAGAGCAGAGGCTTTGTTCTATTTCACCTCTTTGTGGCCTTGCATCTCCACTCTGCTCTGTGGGGGCCGGGGGAGCAGTGATTGTCAGAGTGGAGATGCAGGGGCGCTAACAGGTGAAATACAAAAAAGCCTCTGCTCTGTGGGGGCCGGGGGAGCAGTGATTGTCTGCAAGGTCTGCGCACCGCCAAGGAAGGCTTGCCGGGCCACCACCGGCCCGCGGGCCATACTAGGAGTACCCCTGCTCTAGATACACATATGCTATCTAAGAGTCAGATAGTAGCATGATCCAGGTATATGGACACATACAGTTTCTGTGTCACCCACCCAGGCTGTTGTCCTTCCACCCATCATTGCTTCATCATTCACCCAGCCATGCATCTCATATTCTTGCCTTCCCAGCTAGTCTTCAATCTCAATAAGTAAGGAATATATAAGAGCTTACCTCTGGCCGCCACCACCACCGTCTCAACTCTCACAGCCGCCGCCTCCTCCCCTGAAGAATCGCCCTCCGCCTCCGTGTCGAGCACCACCACCTCCACACTGGCCCCGCCACCAGATGTTCCACCTACAAAGTACATTTAAGAATGTTAGAATAAAGCACTCACTAGTCTTTGGTCTAGGAATGAAGACATGTGAAAACAATGTAATTTGTGACTGTCTACGTTAAAGTTAAAAAAAATGTCCCTTTTTCCAGGGAAGGTTGTCTTGCTGCACTTTTTGGCACAACTGATGAAGGCTGTTTTTTTAACACGCACCATTTTTCTCCACACAGACAGAAGATGGACTTCTAACAACAAGATCAAGTTGAAACCAGGTGAGAGCTCGGCTCGACCACAAGAAATGTCTTCAATTAATCGTCAGCACTAACCACTTTTCCATTATCAGTTAAACGTTTAGTTTTATTATGACTTCATTTTAATAAATGTGTTTACTTTTAATAAAGCTTTTAAACTTAAATACAATCTGTGTTTTTTGGTCCAGACTAGAGTGACTGAGCGAAAGGTTTTGCAATTTTTGCAAGCATGAGTCCAGATAGAACACTTCAAAAGACATTATGGACAATCCCAGAGGACTGCACTAAGTTGATAGAGCTATTGCTGACTAGAATCATGGGAGTTTCGCCAACCGTGCAATCTTAGTTAGCTACACAGACAGACTAATAAGAATAATCTAGTAATACCACAGGGAGTCATAGTAGAGGCAGGATAAGAATTTAGATACAGTCTACAAGAAGAGCAAAGACAATTTTGAAAAAAGTCAAATGAGGAACGCTAGGAAAAATAGGTACTAGTCTAAAATGAAAACTTACTGGGGCCAGCAGAGGAGCCCTCGCCTGCCCGATCCTGGCCCTGTTGAACAGCATCCGCCGCCTGCTGCTCCTGTGTCCTCCTCTCGCCCCTGGGGGGAGCTGACGTACAACATGAAAGAAAGAACAGAAAACATGGATGATTGTTGCTTGTCAATGTCAACCAAATCAAACATTTCAAAAGAACAATAACAAAATATTTCCGTGAAATTATATTGATTATGGTTACTTTTCATTTATTTGCGGACCTGTGACTTCGAAAGTCACGTAACTCACTAAACAAAGTACTGAAACGTTCACCTAGGACTGGCAGGCAGCAGTCCGCAGGCAAGACGCAAAGTGACAGACAAACTCCATTGTGATTTCAGTCAGATCAGTGACAACACTAACAGTTGCCTGCTACATTACCAGTCATTTAAATAGTCAAACTATCAATCCACCGCCACTATTTTTCTTATTGTCAGGGGTACAAAGGAAGGGGCAGATTTAAGCCCTTGCGGCTCTTTTGCGCCGTTCTTGCGTGACTTTTGTGACGCAGCAGCTAAACAAAAAAGGGCGCCATGGTGCGGCGTATAATATTATAACAACGTGACGCATTTGGGAGATGCATCCCGTTATAAAGCCCTGCGCCATCAGGGGGCGTTCCGGCGCAAGGGAGGGCATTCCTGCGCTGGAACACATCCTAATAGTGGCTGATGGAAATACACAAAATATCAATCAGTCACCTTTAGGACAATGATGCGTCACACAAACCCTGCACCTGCTTGAAGCAGACATACGGCTTGACCCAGCATTGGGGAGATAGGGTACCCCAGAGCATTGATGGAGCTGCGCCATCGTTGCGACGCAACTCCAGCAGTAAAGCTTCGGTGACGTTTTGGGCCCATGGTGCGCCGCATTGCAAATACGGCGCACCATGTTTGGTGGTGGTAGCGGGCCGCACAATTAATGGCGCATCCCTGCTACTTTGCAGGGATGCGACGGTAATTGCAATTCTGCCCCTTAGGGGCATACTTACTTACGCGTTCTGGCGCATCTCCAGAGATGCGCCAGATCAAATGCGTCACGCAAAACTACCCTAGCGACACGGCAGATGTGCCTCATTTACAAAGCGGCGCGCCCTGGCGCAAGGGTAGGCACTTGCGTGACGCATCTCGTCACGTAAGAGCGGCGCATCGCTGGAGTCACGTCGCCAACGCAATGCAACTCCAGTAATGCTCAGGGCCACCCAATACTTAACATGCTGTGTCAGTCCTTTCGCCTGCTTCGAGCAGACATAAGGAATTGAATTGACGTAGCAGCGTCGCAGAAGTGCCTGCGTTAAATCTTGTACATTTCACGCAGGCAATTTTGCGAGGCGCACAGCCGCTGGACCGCCCACCCTGCGTACTAGGAACGCACCCATTGTGGTGCAGGCCCATGGCTTTATAACGTGACGCATCTCCCTAGATGCGTCATGCTGTAAATGACTCGCAGGGATGCGGCACGTTTACGCCGCTGTTGCGTCACGCAAGGCAACGTAAACGTGGCGCAAGGGGCTTGTAAATGTAATCTGCCCCCTAGTGTCTAGCATTACGCAGTTCTGTAAAGTACACTCATACATAATAGTTACTCAGGCCAATGAGACCACGAAATAGAAAACAAATAAGCATAGTAGCAACGCCACTGAGAAGGAGAGCAGTGCACCTGAAATGCACAGAAGATTTTGAAATATAATTTAACTACAATGTAATCGTCATCAGCGGCATTATTGGCTTGCTCCATGTAAAAAACAAATATTTGCAATACAACAACACAGAGCAGGAGAAAACATCATAGTAGTGAGTGATTAAATGGCTACTACTACTCACCAAGCCCGGGGATCTCCAAGCCGAGCTGGTCCAGCAGGTCGCGCTCGCGGTCCAGGAGGTCCGTCCAGCGATGGGTGACCTGGCTGTAGGTGCGCTGGACCCCGTAGAGGTGGGATATGGCCCAGCACACCTTCTCCCACCGCTTCCGGCGCTCCCGCATGTTGTAGCCGCCGGCCGCGATCCTGCCGCCTCCCGCGATGGTCCTGGGCAGGCGGCGCTGGACGAAGTAGACTAGCGCGCCCACTTCCTCCGGGCTGAATATCTCCCGTCGCGTCACCTGCTCCCCCCTCAATCTCCCGCATGCTGTCCTGCCACTGGGTCCAGCACTACTCCCCGCCGCCGCTGCGGCCCTCAAGTGCCTGGGCAGCTTCACGGCGCCTGGCTTGACCATGGTCTGGGCAGGTAAGGTAGGAAGAAGTAGAAAATTAAGAAAGAATAGGATAGGGAAGAAGAAAAGAAAAGAGTTTAAAAAAGTAGTTTAAAAGTAAAGAAAAATAGCAGAAAAGACAAAAATATACAGCTAGGAAAAGAGAGGGATAGATAAGAAGCAAAATCGTAAAAAAAAAAATGAAAACAAGCAAAGGATGGCAAAGATACCAAGAGGATTAAACACCATGCCCAGACACAGGAAATGAATGAAAAACAAGATGGCCGGCGCCCGTTCACGAGCGCGAAAGTAAGTTCGCGCGAGATTTTCCTCGCGATCTCGTGCGAACCTCTAGATTTCCCGCGCGATCTCGTGCGAACCTCTACTCGCAATGCGCTTACTGCGCGAGATTATACATAGCGGGCGGAAACGGAAATACGTCACGCAAACAAAATGGCCGCGCCCGTACTCGACCTTGGGGTAAATTCGCGTGTTGCGCTGCAAGCGGCTCGCGAATACTGAAAAAAAACTCGCGAAACAACAAGCCGCAAAAAAATAAAATGCTCATTCGCACGAATTGGCGGCTTCCGCGGTCGGTTTCGCACGACGCCGCGCCCCGCGAATAGCGCGAAAAAAACCGAAAAACGATTTCAGCAAAAGCAAAAGCAATGAGCAGGTGCAAAAGGTCAACCTCATGATTTGTAACGATTCTTTGTAATGCTTCCTGAGGGGGCCCTCCAGAATTCGGTTGCCTGCTTGCAACTATTGTGTGACCCTGCTCTGACCTTAACTGTATGCCACAAAGGTCCTGATTTACAGCTAAAGGAGCAGACAAGCAGGTGCCAGGCTGGAACTTTAAATTCTTTCAGTGACACATTAATTAGCCCCTAATTCATTATTGTCAGTTGGGGCAGGGCAGGTGTTGTTAATAAACTAACCCCAAATTAATTCATGTCAGTTCAAGCAGGGCAGGTGGGCTTGCTTTTCCCCCCCATCTTCTACAGTGATGATGAACCAGAGGGTGGCATTGATGTAACAGAGGGTGGCATGGGTCAAAGAGAGGGTGCCAGTGGTAAAACAGAGGGTGCTGGGAGGCTGTGATGATGAACCAGACGTAGAAACAACATAGTCGCGACCGTTGCGAGCCGACAAGTAAGTTCGCAATTGCGAACTAGTACCAAATCCTCGCGAACTGGCAGAAACAATTGCGAACACACAAAAAAAAAAATCCGCAAATTCGCGGATATTCGCGGATTTTACGGATTGCGAGTTCGCAAATCCGCAAAATTCGCGAACGCGAGATCCGCAAAATTCGCCCATGTCTAGTCAGTGGCTGTATGGGCGAGTGAGTGGGAGTGTCTCTATGGGTGGGTAACTGGGTGTGCAATCACTATGGGTGATTGAGTGGGTGTCTGAATGGCAATATGAGTGAATGACTGGGTGTGTAAGTGGCAGTAAGGGTGAGTGAGTTGCTGTTTGAGTGGATGTTTATTTAAGTGAGTTGGTGTGTGAGTAGCTGTATAGGAGAGTGTGTGTGTGAATAGCTGTATGGCTGAGTGAGTGGATATGTGATTGCTTATATTGATATTTAAATAGGTATGGAAGAGGTTTAGTGGGTGTGTGAGTGCTTGTATGGGTGAATGATGGGTTGTGTTGAGAGGATCTATGGGTGAATGGGTGTGTGAATGATGGTGTATGTAAGAACATGTGCTTGTGTAGCTGTATGGCTCAGTGTGTGGTTCTGTGACTAGCTGTAGGTGTGAGTAACTGGTTGTATGAGTAGCTGTATGGGTGACTGAATGATTGTGTGAATGGCTGTATGGGTGGATGAGTGTGTGTGAGTGGCTCTAAGGAGTGAATGGGTGTGTGAGTACGGGTATGGGTCTGTGAAGGGGCATGCGAGTGGTTGTTTGGGTGCGTGAGTAGGTGTATGAGAGGTTATATGTGGGTGTGAGTATGAATGAATAACTTTATTGTGTGGTTACTTAAAACCATTACATTAAGACCAAAGTATAAAATTACAAAAGTTAAAACCGAAAATGTTTCTGCAGGCAAGCATTTATGAAAAGTTTCCAGGGTTCCAAAGGGCACACGCAGTCGCGGACCTGGAAGGGCCCCCCAGTGTCCCGCAGCAAAGTCTCTATTCCTGTGCGCCCTTAGCTGCCATGTGGGTGTGAGTAGGTGTGTGAGTGGTTCTGTGGAAGATGTCATCAATGATGTCACTGACCATGCCATGAGTGATGTAATATGTGAGGTTAAGAAAACAGTGTATTGTGAGGGGATAAGTTATAGTTAGATCAGGTAACTATAACTGCTTAATTTCACTGGTTTTGTCCAAGTGAAATGTAAGCCTAAATCCCTGTAACCTCTGTTTTTTTCAGTGAATTTCTAAGATGTTTATACTAGCAGTCACGTTTGCAGAGTGGTGCTGAAAGGGGTGGGCCCTCTGACCAGCTCTTAGGAATCCACTGGGTCGCTCTTCATGGAGGTACTCATGTAAAACACTCTGATACTTCCGGGTCTAGCCAGTGCTATATAAAACCTTTAAAATAAAATAAAAATAAGGATGGCTTCTGGACCCTCAAGGACACTCTGCATCAAAGGGAACTTAATCCCTCAACCAGTAGTGTGTTAGGAGGTGCATTGGAAGAGTGGTGGAGAAAGGGGGTGTGGCCTCCAAAGACCTCTCAGCAATCCCACTGTGTGGGATTTATTGGAGGTAACAGGGAGAGTTTCTGGCCCCCAAGTACTCTCAGCATCACAAGGGACTGAAGCCCCCAACCAGTAGTGAGCCAGGAGTGACAGGAGGGCTTGTTGGCTCCCAAGAACCATCAGCATCTAAGGGGATGTCATCCCCCAAACAGTAGTGCTGAAAGGTACATTTGCAGAGTGATGGATAAAGGGAGGATGGCCTCTGACTACATCTAAGCAATCCCACTGTGTGGGGCTTACTGGAGGAATAGGTGGTCTTGTTGCCCCCCGAAGAACCCTTAGCAGCCAAGCGAACTTCATCCACTAACCAGCAGCCCACCAGCATGCATGTTTGCAGAGGGGTAGAGAAAGAGGGCAGGTCTCTGCAGAGTTGTCAGCTTTTTCCCATTTTTTCTACATTTTGTAGAAAGTGGAACCATGTGTCCCCCCTTCCTGGGACATTTTCGGGCCCACGGACCCCACTTCCCGGGCCCTGCCGCTTTTTCATTTTTTTGTTTAAAAGGGAGGGGGCCACTTGGCACCCCCCCAGGCCTTTTTTGTCCCCAAGGATCTCACCCATGGGGCTTGGTCTCTAGGCTGGGTGCTCTCGTCCTTCCCAGGGCACCTATGGGTACTGCAAAGGAGCCTGAAGGACGCTGAATTCCCTGCCAGCTCCCCGCCTCCTGCAGGAGTCAGCATTGCTTTGTGACCCAGGGAGCTGCTAACATGTAGCATACTGATGTCATGAGTGATGTCATTTGAGGTGTCATCAGTGATGTTACTGAAGGGGCATGGCTTGGATGCCAGAGGGAGAAGAAGCGTGAGCGCTGAGCTCCGCTGAGGAACCCAGTGTTTCTCCTGACAAATGACCCCCAGCCCTCCCGAACTTTGTACAGGGATGGGCGACGCGGAGGGGAGCCTGCCTTGGTGAAGCTGCGCTGGAGCCTATTGGGAAGCCTAAAATGGCGGCTCTGTGGGCTGCGAGTGAGAAGCCCCGCTGCGGAATCGAGGGGGACGCGCCGTTGCTGAGGCCCTGAAACGCTGATCTGGGGGCTGCGGCCAGATTGATGCTGTGCGGCGGAGCGGGCCCGGGAGTGAGGCAGAAGGAGGAAGGATGCCGGAAGGCTGCAGAGCAGAGCCTTATCAAATCAAACATCCATAATACAGCAACAATCCCGACCTTATGCTATGATCGGTTTGTTTTGTATATACCGGCTCAAAATATCTCGAGACTACTAACTATGCATTTAAGTCTCTGAAATAATTGCCGCAGCTCCGTGACGCCTGCCCTCATTCCTATAGAGTAAGAAATCCTTTGGTCTTTATTTGTGACCATTTTTAATCAATCGTGTATCCTGAAGGCATTAAATAGAAACGAACATCACTATAAAATATATTCTCTCAAGTATTAAGGATTACATCGCTCCTTTCAACATAGCAGAGCCATCCATACCTTGCTGTGTGTTTTTCCTGATTTTAAGTGTGGTAATTTCCTGAAGAAGGCGTATGTTATGCCGAAACGCGCGTCGATAATTACTACTGCATTATGTATTTTTAATTTTAGATGATTTGTTATGTGGATATTATGTATTGTTTGTAAAAATGAGATTTTATTTGTTATGTTTTATCTTTCCTACGTACTAAAGTCGGTACAGAATATATAATAAAATACGCTGTATTTTTTAGACATTTGTTTCATGTTTTTGTTGAGCCCTCCATGTAGCATTGTCATTATTATTTTATAATTGCCTAGGAAATATATTTTCTCACTTTGTTACCTGATGTGAAATGTGTGACCTGGAATGTACGGGGTTTGCACTCTATGCAGCGTAGATATAAAGTTCACTCCTATTTGGTGTGTGGGGGCGCGCAGATAGCCTTCCTGCAGGAGACTCATTTGACTAGGAAAGAGGGACTGGCTCTGAAGCGCAGATGGTGAGGTCACCTTTATTACACCACCTACTCAGCATTTGCGCGAGGGCGCTGATTTGGGTTAGGGCGGGGGTCCCCTTTCAGTTGACTGATCAATTGGTTGATTCTGAGGGCCACTATGTAGTAGTCAGGCGACACCTGTATGGGCGGGTGTTGACCCTCTGTAGCATGTATGCCACTAATGTGGACCATATTTAAATGAAGAAGGGGACTGATTCGATTAAGGAAGTCAGAGGCTGGATCCACAAAGACTAATTTCAACAAAACAGGGTACCTCTGACACCATAAATCACACTAAATTATTTATAGCAGTAGTCCTTTTTATTGACCCTGCACTTATTTTTACTTTTTTTGCATCTATGTCTTAATATTTACAATTAGGCATTTCTTCACCATATACACAACACCACTGTTTTACTTTAAGAAAGAAAGTCAAAGAGCCTTTTATACACAGAATATACCAAAAATATTTGTCATACATATACAATACTACACTTAAAACATTTACAAGACTCTGGGCAGTGTTAGTCTTGTCCACCTCTCCTGAATTAAGGTCCTATTATGGTCTGAAAGAAATTCTTAACTTTCTTGTCAAAGGGAGAGTTTATCTTATTTCAACTCTACCGAACAGAGTCTTGCCGCAGCGAATAAAAATAGGACACTAGAACTCGTTAGAAATACGAACTATATCTACAAAAGCGGAAGTTAATCAAAGGAGTTAAATGCTTTTCCTTTTTTGAATGAAAATATGTAAATGTTTTGTAAATGTTTTAACTGTAGTATTGTATATGTATGAAAAATATTTTTGGTATATTCAGTGTGACCATGTCATTAATGATGTAATATGTGACATCATCAGCAGTGGAATGCGGGCGCGCGAGTTAGAGGAATTTCAATGTTTTTTTTACGAGTGAAATGTCCAGCTAATTATAACACCCCTGAAACCTATGGTTTTTTCTGTGAATTTCTAAGGTTTTTTAAATGCTAATTCCTAACTATAACATGTCAGAAACCTATGGGTTTTTCAGTAAATTTCAAAGGTTTTGTAAATGACAATTTTTAAACGTATTAATTGTTATATTTATTTTTTTGATACTGATATACCACATTTTTAAAACTATTTATTTTTAGATATTTTATTTTTTAAATTACATTATAATTACATTACAAAATATACTTTCTCAGAATGAATTACTTTAGTTTAAATACTTTGCAAATAGGCTATAGACTTTTAAGTACAGTAGTTACAGCTGTTGCAATAGGCAACACAATCTCACTCACAATGCAACATTGAGCTCAATGTGAATTTCTAGTTAAATGCAATTGGTTACTTTATGGATTACTTTTCTAACCACAGGACTGGATCCTAGATTCAGTCCTGGGACATCTCCTGTACACAGTTGAGTAAAAGCGTTTTGGTTACAGTAGTGAGTTTTAAGGAAAATTATTGTATTTTAAAAGTTGACATTTATAATTTTTTTTCACATAGAATCACCTATGTTATCAAATGGGAGTAAATTCACTTAGCAGGTAAGTAGTGTTATTGTTACTTTTTCTTACTCAGTGGTGGATCCTGGATCCAGCACTGGTGGATCTCCTGTAAACAGTTGAAAGAATGCGTTTAAGTCATACAGGCAAAGTTACTGGTAAGTACGGTTAGAATTACTTTTCAGGGTCAGTGATGGGCTAAAAGATGCAGCACTGGGATCTTTCCTGATAACAGGTGAGTAAATCGGAATTTGATTTAGGGGAATATTTTAAAGTTTGAAAACTCCACACTTAGAAGAATTTCCAAGTGAAACCAGCCAATGTTAGCCTATGGAAGGAAATTCAAGTTACTGCTAAGTACGGTTAGAATTACTTTTAAGGATCAGTACTGGGCTCAAAGTTGCAGCACTGAGGTCTCTCTTGATAACAGGTGAATAAATCAGAATTCATAGTTCGGCTGATTTTATAGGAATATTTTGAAGTTCCAAAACTCCACACAGAAGAATTTCCAAGTGAAACCATTCAATGTTACCCTAAAGAAGGAAATTCACTTAGCAGGTAAGTAGTGTTATCGTTACTTTTTCTTACTCAGTGGTGGATCCTGGATCCAGCACTGGTGCATCTCCTGTAAACAGTTGAAAGAATGTGTTTACTTCATACAGGCGATTTTTTAGGAATATTTGTAGTTTGTGAAAATAGACAGAAACTTTTCTGTGTAAACCAGGCAATGGATTCCTATAGAAGGAAATACAAGTTACTGGTACGTACGGTTAAAATTACTTTTCAGGGTCAGTGCTGGACTAAATGATGCAGCACTGGATTCTCTCCTGATAACAGGTGAGTAAATCGGAATTTGTTATTCGGATGATTTTAGGTGAATATTTTAAAGTTCCAAAAAACTCCACACTTTCCAAGTGAAACCAGTCAATGTTAGCCTATGGAAGGAAATTCAAGTTACTGGTAATTATGGTTAGAATTACTTTTCAGGATCTGTACTGGGCTCAAAGATGCAGCACTGAGGTCTCTCCTGAAAACAGGCGAGTAAATCGGAATTCGGAATTCGACTGATTTTAGAGGAATATTTCCAAGTTTCTTAAATCAACACTTAGAAATTTTTTCAGCAAAAAGCAGGCAATGATATCCTATGGAAGGAAATTCAAGTTACTGGTAAGTACGGTTAAAATTACTTTTCTGGGCTCAAAGATGCAGCACTGAGGTCTCTTCTCATAACAGAGGAGTACATTGGAATTCATAGTTCGGCTGATTTCACTTTGGTCCCGTATATATAGAGTCGCTTTCCTACACCTTCCTCTTCCTTCACCACTGTGCAAACACGCCCTCTAGCGCGTTATAAGTTGGGGAAATAATTCCACTTCAATCCTGAGGGTCCCTAGAGTCCAACTAGCCGACTAGGTACATCCAATAAGCGCCACAGAGCTACGTAGCAGAGAGATGTAAAAAGGGGCATGGCCTGCACCACCTCTCTGCAACGTAGCGTAGTGGCACTTCCTGGAAGCACCTGGTGGGCTACTTGGCCCCCATTGTCCCTCAGGATTGAAGTGGAATTTTTTCCCCAACATAAAACGGGGCGAGTTTGCACACATCACCCAAGGCCCCGTCCCCTCTCTTAACCACAGTTGAGAGAGTAAGTCCCTTTCAATCCTAAGGGTCCCTAAGGTCAAACTAGCCCACTAGGTACCTCCAATAAGCGCCACAGAGCTACGTTGCAGAGAGGTGTAAAAAGGAGCGTGGCCTCTGAACACATGTAGGCAACGCCGCTTTCTGGCGCATATTGGAGATACTTATTGGGCTATTTGGCCCTCAGGTACCCTCAGTATTGGAAGAGAATTAATTCCCCAACTTAAAACGCGCCACAGGGCGTGTTTGCACAGTGGTGACGGAAGGGGGCGTGGCCTGAGGTGACATGTCTGCAAACACGCCCTGTGGCGTGTTTTAAGTTAGAGAATTAATTCCTCCTCAATCCTATGGGTCCCTGGGGGCCAACTAGCCCACCAGGTACCTCCAGTATACCCAGGGGGCGGCATTACAGAGTGGTGTTCATAGGCCACGCCCCTTTTTACAACACTCTGCAGCGCAGCTCTGTGGCGCTTACTGGAGGTACCCGGTGGGCTTGTTGGCTCCCAGGGACCCTCAGGATTGGCAAGGAATTAATTATTCAACTTAAACCGCACAACAGGGTGTGTTTACACACATGTGAACTTAGGCCCTGCCCCCTCACTTCACCACTGTGCAAAAGCGCCCCGTGACACATTTTAAGTTAGGGGATTAACTCCCCATGAATACTGAGGGTCCCTGGGGTGCAACTATCCCACCAGCTACCTCCAGTAAGCGCAACAGAGCTGCGTTGCAGAGAGGTGTAAAAAGGGGAGTGGCCTCAGAACACCTCTATGCAACGCAGCCCCCTGGGGCATACTGGAGGTTTCTGGTGGGCTAGTTGGCCGCCAAGGATCCCCAGTGTTCAAGGGGAATTTGTTCCCCCTCTGCAAATGCTCCAGGGGGCGCGTTTGCAAAGTGCTACAAGGAGGAGGCGTGACCTCCGGCACAATGCCGGTCTGTTTCCTTTTTTGTTTTTGGTTTAAGAAGGGAGGCTGTGTGGAATCCCTTCTTTTCCTAATATGTTGGCCCAGGGACCCCATTCCTAAGGGCCTGCCCCTAATTATTTTTTTTTATTAAAAATTAGGGAAGGGGGCCGCGTGGGCCACCTCCAGAGGCCATAATCTGCCCGGGGACCCCATCCCCCGGGGCAGGGCCCTTTGTTTTATTTTTTACATGTAGGAGGGGGGCTGCCATGCCCACCTCCTTAGGCCATTTATGACTCCGGGGACCCCATCCCCCGGGGCCAGCCTTTTTTTAATTTATTTATTTTTAAATTTTATTTTTTTTAATTTACATTTTGGGGAGGGGGCGTGTGGCCCCCTCTCCCGGGCCACTTGTATCTCCGGCTACCCCATCCCCTGGGGCTGGCCCTCTCTGTTGGGGACTGTGGGGGGTTTCCCAATCCCCCCACGGTCCCGCCGGCTGCCTACCTTCTGCGGGAGCCAGCATTGCTTTTCCACACAGGGAGCTGCTAAGATGCAACTCCCCCTGTGGAAAAGCAATTTGCTTTGCTTATTTGGAAGAGAGAGCAGGTTTCTGCTCTCTCTTCCAAATAGCAAAGCAGTTTGCTATGACAGCTACATCCAAATCTGCATGCTTTGCAACTTGGGCACGTTCTTAATTCCTTAACTTAGGCTATCCAAGTTGTTGGAATGGCCACTTCAGGGCTGCTACTCACCAGGCTATTGCTCATAGAAAATTACTTTCTAAATGCTAGTTCTGGTTTCTTGGACACAGAACCTCCAATGACCGGATCCCCCTGTACCAGGCAACAGTTACGGTTGAAAATCTTCCTTAGCTCCTGATGTTGCCTGCTAAAAGTTAGAATGACCCTTGATTGAGTACTAGATCTGGTATTACTCTGCACAAGTTGCTTTACTTTGGGGGTCAATGCGTCACTTCTAGACAGGTTTTTCGTTTTGTTAATAGCACTGTCAATCATATTTATAGAGTAGCCCCTGGCCAAAAAAAACAGTTTGCTGGCTTCCTGTGCAATCTCGCACTCCACATCGAAGCTGCATATATGCCTGATATGGAGCATCTCGCTATATGGGATGCTGCTTATCAGATGCTGCGGATGGTGGCTCGATGCGTGGAGAACTGTGTTGCCAGCAGTAGGTTTTCTATATGGCCTTGTTGCTAAGGAATTGTTGTCCACATATACCTCTACATCTAAAAAACATACTGATCTGTCATTAACAGTCGATGTAAAGTGTAGGTTCAGGCAGTTAACATTAAGCATGTCAACAAAATCATTTGCACTTTGCTCAGTGCCCTTCCAAATAAAGAACAGATCATCAATGTATCTTAGATAAATGATTGCATGCTCCTCCATAGTCACCTTATGATGCCACTTAGGACCTGCTCCTCCCACTGCCCCAGGTGCAAACATGAGTAGCTGGGGGAGAAGCAGGCCCCCATTGAGGCTCCTCTAACTTGATGGTAAATCTGATTTTTAAAGAGGAAGAAATTCTGTTCTAGACATGCAGATATCATTGAAATCAACATTCTATTATGTGCCACACATTTCATTGGTCTAAAATGTAGATAATGCTCTACTGCCTTTATACTATCACAATGTCAGATTTAGGTGTAAAGTGATGTTACATCTAACGTTATTACTTGCATATCTAGACTCCACACTACCTCGCACAATCCGCGGATCCACCACGCCCATAGATATTTAAATGACTTTAACCGTAATTTTCAAAGAAACTACTGAACAGATTGACACCAGATACGCGAAAGGCACAAGTCGGAACTGAGACTACCTCGGTAGTCTCAGTTCCGACTTGTTCATCCGTTCGGGATGTAGCCTTGGCTAAAGATCCTATGGGAAATTGCATTTGTGAAAACATGTTTTGGGACCCGCTTTTTTGACAGCCCCCGCTTCACCAATCACCCCCAAACTTTCAGGGAAGGAACAGAATGGAGCTGGCCAAAAGTTTGGAATATTTCAAGAAGATTCATCAATCGACGCAAATTTATTCCAAATAGAATGTTGCAGCTAGGACGGAGGAGCAGCATTTTACAAACACAATAAATACACAAACACAGATAGATAGTTGAAGTGAGTATGGGCACATGTGCTCAACTCCATTTTATTACGTTATTGTTGTTAAGAAGTAGAATAGTAATCATGATATCATATACAGATAATTAATCATAAATGGTTTATGACTTCTGCTGTACAAAGGTAGGAGCACTATATGTGAAATAATACACAGAAGATTCAATCGTAAAGAGTTCATGAGTTGTGGTGGGCTGACGTAGGGGCGGTTTGAGTGGAGCCTGTGATGATGCGTGGTTCAGGCAGACTGCACTGGTAGAAATGTGTTTTGACTATTGAATTTTGCCTTAAAAACGGCATGTGGCGATTATTTACGGTGCACTGAGTTAGTGGTACGTCTAGTGTTTATTGTGTGCTCACCCTGCGATGATGCGTGGTCTGAACGGGCTGCACTGAAATCATTCACTGTTGCTTACTGGAGTATATGAAGTTTGAGGAGGGAAAAAAAAACTAGCATCGATGGTTATCAATTGCTGGGAAAACTAGGTGTACTGATTACTCCTCATAACAAATTAGATGATTCCTCTTTACACACTGCATTGTAACTTCACGCAAATTGGGGACGTACGTCTGCTGGCAATGTTGAGGGTGATACCCCCGAGGTACTTGGTATTGCTGGTGGTGGAGGTACATTTTGGCGCAAACTTGTACATTGTTTGTTATCATAGTTAACATGATGCAGCTTTTGAATGTGCTTGCACATACTAGCAGTGCAACAGCACAATCTTTTTCTCTGCTTTAAATAAGTCGAGGCTGAATTTAATGCTGTCTGTAGTGCTTCTGAAAAACTGATATCAAGAGGTAAACTCTTTTGATCGCAGTGGACATTTGAAAACAGAACTCACTACAGTCATTGAGGAATGTTTTTCGCGGCATCCATTAAGAAAATAATCTTTGGCTTACATAGATCAAGGATATCTTGAATCCTGTCCGTAGTGTAGATGGAAAGCTGAATGCAAGTTGTGAACAGTGTTGTACACAGTGTAGATTTAAGGCAGTAGTCGACACAAAGATCGAAGCATGCTATTTTGTCACAGATTCTGAGGACACAGGACAATTGTGTCTGCCTTAAATAAAGCAAGGCTGGATTCAATTCTGTCTGTAGTATTGATGCAAAGCTGAATTGAAGTTGAGAATCCTGTTGTACGCAATGTAGATTGAAGGCAGTAGTCGACACAAAGATCGATGAATGCTATTTTGCACAGTTACCAAAATCTGAGGACTCAGTACAATTGTCTCTGCCTTAAATAAAGCAAGGCTGGATATAATGCTGTCCGTAATGTTGATGCAAAGCTGAATTCAACTGGTATCAAGTTGTCAACTCTACTGACCGCAGACTAGATTGTAGGCACTTCTCAGCACAGATACTGAAGAGAAATGTAGATCCAAAGTTGAATTCAAGTTGTGAACCCTGCTGTCTGCAGTGTAGATCGAAGGCAGTAGTCGATACAGACATAAGTATGTGGTGCTGTGGCGCTGAGTTTGCAATCCGCCTGTATCGAGGAGGCACATGGTCATGGCAGCAGCTAAGCATGGGCGAATTTTGTGAATTCGCAATTCCGCAAAATTCGTGAATTTGTGTGAAGTTGCGGATTTTTTTTTTTTGGCGTGTTTGCGGGGCGATTTGTGTGTTCGCGGGGCGCTTTGCGTGTTCGCAGGTTTTTTTTGCGAGACCGCTCGTTGTTGTGCCCTTCTGCCCTCTGCCCCACTCGTTTTTGTGCCATTCTGCCCTCTGCCTCACGCGTTTTTGTGCCCTTCTGCCCTCTGCCCCACTCGTTTTTGTGCCATTCTGCCCTCTGCCCCACTCGTTTTTGTGCCCTTCTTCCCTCTGCCACACTCGTCTTTGTGGTGGAGTGGTGGAGTCGGGGTCGCAGTGGTTGTCGAGGTGGAAGTTCAGGTCTCTGATGAGAATGTAGTCCATGGAGGAGATGGCGTGGGGTGCGATGAGGTCGGCAATGGTGGTGGCAGAAGAGGCGGGAGGCCTATGTGGTCTGTAGACGAGGGTCCCGTGCAGCGTGGTTCTGGGCCTGGTTTGGATATGAAAGTGGAGGTTCTGTGTGTTGGAGAGGGGTCACTTGTGCTGGAGATGGAGAGTCAGAGGAAGCTCGTGTGTGCAATGGTAAGTCCTCCTCCTAGGTGGTGGGGGCAGTCCTTTCTATTTTGGATCTTGTAATCGTCAGGGATGACAATGGCGATGTCGGGGTTGGAGGTAGGGTTGGTCCATGTTTACGCGAAGAAAGCGATGTCTGGCGAAAGGTTGTCGAGCAGGTCCCAGATCTCTACGGCATTATTGTCTAAGGAGCGCTCGTTGTGGAGGATTCATGTCAGGGCTTCAGTGGTACTGGCATCCGGCGTGGGTTCAGCGGTTGTGGCGGAGTTGTCGATGGTGAAGGATTATCGGCAGTGTAGGCAGGAGAACTGGCCGTGAGTTGTGTTCGATGTAGATCTCTGGCAGTTGTTGTTCCTTCCGGGGTTTAGTGCAAGGAGGTGGCAGAGTTGTAGCGGTGGGAGGTTGCAGATCCAGGGTTCCAGGCGCTGGCCGCAGTCGGTTCGCGGACGGGCGCAGACAGGCTTGCATTTGGCATGCCTTCGGGGTGAGAGGCTGGGAGGCAGGAGCAGGGGCTGTCCGGGGGGGAGAGGCTGCAGGGGTAGCATCGGCAGGAAGAACCAGCAGGAAAAACACAAGAGGATAAGGAGTGAAGAGTGAAAGAGTGGGGCAGAGAAAGTAAAAACAAAATAAAGCAAAAAAGGGGATACCAGGCGAAGGCTGAAACTGAAGGCTGAGGCTGTGCAGAGGCAGGCAGGAATTGGGCAGCAGGCGCGAACCCTCTCCAGAAGGTGCTGTGGTATGGGGATGGCACTAAAGAGCTGCTGGGGAGAGAGTTTAACAGACAAGAGGTTCTTCAATGGAAAGGTCATATGCTAGTTCTTCAATGTCAAGTGTAAAGGAATCATTGAGGTTCAATAGCGTGTGAGTGTCAGATAGATCTTGTAATGTCATAGGAGAAATATTAAGCTCTAGTTCAATGGTAGCATGCCTTTTGGGTTTGCTATAAAAAACCTTCTTAAGTTAAAGCAACCTGATGAATCTATAGAAGTCTGCTTTGAGTTTGAATATGTGGAAGTGTCTGGTTGGTGAAAATGACAAGCCTTTATTGAGGAACCTCTTTTCATCATCTGAAAGGTGACTCACGGACAGGTTAATAATTAATGAGGATCTGACCTTTCATTCCTTCCTTAGTCATAGATCTGATTCTAACCCCAGTGTTTGGATTTCCTCCTCCTGGACCTCTTCTGTATCCCCTCTGTCCTTTCTTATTGTTTTCTCTTGGTAATGATTCCTTTCACATATTTTCTACTTATCCCTTTTTTCAGCTTGTCTAAAAAACAGTATTAGTTCTATTCTACGGAAAATAGTTAGTGTCAATAGTGGTGTTTTTGGAATCTATACTGGAAAAGTTTGAAAGAGAAATGCTGTCTTATGACGATGCTTTTTGTGGTGCCCCTCTGCCCCTCTTTTAAAACCTGAATTGAATTTCCTCTGGGGTTTTTCCCTGGAACTTGAATTGCATGTCTTTTTAACTAGATCATCTCTTTGGTATTAAGGTTATATTATAGCCCTGCAATCTGGATCCAACTAACTTTGCATGTCTATATGGATGATATGTCTATAATTTGCTACATAATATTCAAGTGCAATTATTGCATATATGTTTTTATCCCTGAAGCAGCAGATTCAGTCCGCAAAACTCGTGTTGGCAACTTCAGTGTCTGCATGAGTTTGGCAACTCCAGAGTCTGTAAGATTTCAATACTCATGTGCATATTATTTACACTATGTGAACTTTAATGCATATATATATAAATATATATATATATATAAAACATTTATATTGTATGTATCATATAATAGTAATATGCCATATATTAGTGAACTATATGCTTACCTCTATATAAACTACAACTTTGCAATATAAAAGAGACTTTGCTGTATTATTGATTTTTGCATACTTTCTTACTCTCCACAACTCCTTGCTCTCAACAATGGCCATCATTTTCCAAGGTGTCTTCCGCACCACCCCATGGATGGCCATGATTAGGACATGGCTGGCCACCATTTGTCCAGGTCAACCATTATGCCAAAATGAACCCACTTCTTGAGAATGATTTTCACAATATGTGACAGATGACTGTTATTAGGACAGCAGTTGCCACCATTATGGGTGGCCAGAATAAGGTTAAGGATGCTGAACATATATCAAGAATGAAAATCATGATGACAACTATAGCACAATTATGCAAAGCATATACAATACCTACCTTCCTGCCAAGCTTATCAATATGCCAGGGCTGGAAACTTTTATGAGAGGATTGGCTATCATTTTACCACAAATTACATCCCTATTCAGGAGGTGCCAGATGCCACTGGTTTCTAAAATGTCAGAGGTTGCCACCACGACATGGGGCTGGCACATTCACTCAAACTCATTGTTTACTGGAAGTACAACGATTGAGATTAAAAAGGTGTCAAAATGAATTTATCTTGAATGGAGATTTTAAAAGGCATGATATAGTTTAATCAATTAAATGTGTGCATTGCCTTATTGGCATGATATCAAACTGTTATTAAAATCTAATAAAATAAAAGAAGGTAGGTAAACAGACAAACATGTATGCCCTTATGCAGGCACATACACATTCACAACCATATCTCTGCAGCAAGTGTGTCACATATCGATATCCACTATGGCCATTACTCTTCTCAGCTCAGGGAACATCCATTACGACGCGGTGTTTACACCGCACTACCATTACAACAATGGTTTTACAATGCAAGTCGTTACCACGACTTGCACTGGAGGGCGCTCTAGGCTAAGGAATAGTAGATTTACTATTCCAACACCTTCCCTACTGTACGTAGGCTGGTGTTGGAATAGTAAATCTTACTATTCCTAAGTCCAGCACCCTACAGTGCGTTGTAAAACCAGCGTTGTAATGGTAGTGTGGTGTAAACACTGCGTTGTATTATTATTATTATTATTATTAAAAAATTTTATAGAGCGCGTAGTCACCCGGAGGTATCCCAGCGCTAAAACTCCCTACACCAGTGAAGGGGGGGGGTAAAAGAGGGGTACAGCAATTTTGGACAGAAACAATTTTAAACAGAGCAAAAAAGAAGTGGTTAAAAGTTGTTTTAAGGAAACAAGTGGGTTTTGAGTTGTTTCCTGAATCGTAAATAGTTTGATTCTTTCCTCAGGTCTCGAGGAAGGGCGTTCCATAGGCGCGCTGTGTGGATCGAGAAACGTCTTCCACCCGTGCGGGCTTTTTTGAATCTGGGCACGGTGATGAGGGACTCCCTGTCCGATCGGAGAGATCTAGGGGCTTTATAGGGTTGTATGAATTTCCTCAGAATGGGGGGGCCCTGATTCTGCACTAGCCTATGAGCCAGGCTTAAGGCTTTGAATGTTATTCGTTCTCTCACTGGAAGCCAGTGAAGGAGCTTCAGAGCAGGTTTGGCTGAAGCTCTGGCGGGAGTATGTGTGAGGATCCGGGCGGCAGCATTTTGAATTTTCTGCAGTTTATTTAGGGTTGCTTCGGGTGCGCCCAGGTATATAGCATTGCTATAGTCAAGCCTGGACAGAATAAGGCCTTGGATGAGAAGTCTTTGCGATGTGGGTGGAAGGAGGGGCAGGATCTTTCTCATCGCTTTGAGTAGGCCGAAGCAGGTGCCTGCTACTTTTTTGGCCTGCGTAGTAAAAGAGAGATCTGTTTCAATCCATACTCCCAGGCTTTTTACTTCCTGTTTGGGGGCAGGGGGGGGGCCCAGACAGGGTGGCCAGGTGTTCAAAGGGAAGGTGCATCCTTTCTGACCCAGAAGGAGAATGTCAGTTTTAGAACCATTCAGCTTTAAGGCTGAGTTATTCATCCACCCTTGGATCTGTGTCAAGCAGTTGAATAGATCCGCTGGCTGTTGACTAGGGTGGGAGAGGGAGACAACTAGCTGTGTGTCATCCGCATAGCTGACAATGCTCACTCCGAACGGGATGACGACCTCCTCCAATGGGGACATATAGATGTTAAACAATGTGGGGCTCAGGGAGGAGCCCTGAGGCACCCCACATTGGAGGGGTGTATCGGAGGAGCGGGTGTTATTTTCCCAGATCTGGAAGGAACGTTGGGCCAGAAAGGAGGAAAGCCAGGATAGAGCGGTGCCTTCTACTCCTACCTTCTTAAGCCGTTTGACCAGGAGTTGGTGGTTGACGGTGTCGAAGGCCGCGCTCAGGTCGAGGAGGATCACTGCCACTGATCCTCCCTCGTCTAAGAGCGCTCTGGCCTCCTCCACTGCAGCCAGGAGGGCGATGTCAGTGCCCTGTCCTGGGCGGAAACCTGTCTGCGAGTTTTTTAGCAGATTATTAGATTCAAGAAACTGGGAGAGTTTCTTATTCACCAGTTTCTCTGCAACCTTGCTGGTCCCGGGGAGGAGGGATATTGGTCGGTAGTTGGCCAGTTCTGTTGCGTCTAAGGAGGGTTTTTTTAGCAGCACCTTAACGACTGCCGCTTTCCAACTAGGGGGGACGACTCCCTGTTGAAAAGAAGCGTTGATCAGCTGGGTGAGGGGGGGGATGATAATGGGAGCGACTTCTTTAAGGGTTCGTAGCGGGGCGGGGTCCCTAGGAGATCCGCTTTTGATGGATGTGAGCGTAGTCTCTACCTCTTCGTTGGTTATTTGTCCCCAGGAAGTTAGACGAGGGGTGATCGAAGTATCGGGGGGATCGTCGGTTTCGCTCGAATTAGTCGGAGGGATGGAGTCCAGGATTTTTTGGATTTTTCCTTGGAAAAAGCTGGCTAGCTGATTACATTTTTCCTGATCTGCCTTTGGATCTGGGGGGTTTCTAGGGGCGGTGTCGGGAACCTTAAGGAGTTCTTTGAGGATGGTATATGTTTCTTTACTTGAACAGGCCGCTTTTTCGATTCGTTCCTGAAAGAATCGACTCTTTGTTTTGTCGATCATAGATTTTAATAATAATAATTAATGGATTTACCTGCATGATTGCACTGAGCAAAAATGTTTCTACAATAAATTCTAGCTGAATAATAACTTGCTTTAGGCTATACAGAGAAGAGTGAGAACTGGAAAAAATAATCAAAAGCCTGTGTACAGGTTGAAATAGACAGCATAATGTTGCTGAATAATTTGGAATCAAGGCACTAACCATTTGTGAAATCATTGCTGATGTAATTGGTGATTTCATATGTGATGTAATCAGTAATGCCATTGATAAAGCCATTTTTGATGTTATCAATGATGTGATGAGCACGCCATGAACATTTTTGAGTTTTTGTATGTGAACCAAAGGTCAATTTAACCATAGTTTTTTAAGGAACTTTTTACGTTTTCCAGCCAAAAATATGATATGACCATAATATCATCTGAAGTATACAAACAGTTGATGGGTGGAATACCTGAAGTGATCTCAGCAGCTGGTGATTACTTGGGGCTGTATCCAGGTCTATTGGAATTTTTCACAGCATGCCACCTTAGGCTAGACCCAGCCATATGCAAATCAGTTTAGACTCTGCTCCAATGTGAGCAGGCTTCCTGAACTGCCAGACTAGGTTTTCCCTGCACCAGAACACAAGCAACCCATGGCCAGTTTTGCCATGGTTGGGGCTCTTCAGTTGGTTGTAGCAGAAAGAACAGGACTTCAGGGTTTGGCATCCCCTTCACAATTAGAGTGTCTTATACAAATAAGAGAGGGGTGAAATGCTTGTATTAATCTCAGTCACTGGTAATTACTTTGGACAGCATCCCAGCACATCCATATTTTGTACTCCATGACACCACAGTTGGGACCCAGCCGTATGCAAATTAGGCTTAGAGTAATCCAGCCTGAACTGTCAAGCTGGTAAAAAATACAAGCAACTTAAGACCTGTTTCACAATGATTCAGGCTGTTCAGTCAGGAGTAGCTTGGTTACAGAGGCACCCGAGTACTGGACCCATGTATGGGTGTACCCATCACATTTAGGGCTTTGCACTGAAGTATACTAAAAAAGTGATGGTTAGAATGTTGAATTAATCTCAGCCACTGGTGACTGCTCAGACTGCATCCCAATCCATCAGTAATTTGCACACCATGCCACCTCAGTTATTTGCATTTCAGTCTTGGCCCTGCTCCAATAAAAACTCCCAAATCAAGTCCTTCCTGAACCGGAGCACAAGCAATCCAAGACCAGTTGAGCGCTGGTTAGAACTCTTAGTCTGTTCACAAAATTGTGACTGCAAACTTATCGTGGACCAGAATCATGGGCCAAATCATTGAAGGTAAGTATATAATATTTTTACTAAAACATCAACATGTACAATCATTTTTACTTTAGCGTTTTTTAAGGTGATGTTTTATGTATTGTACTATGTTTTTTAAATTGTATTAATTTAATTGTTATAATTATTTTTGGAAAATTGTTTTAATGTAAAAGTTTGTCTGGTTGTTGAGTTTATTGGAGAATTGAGCACATATGAGCTGTTATGCTATGTCTCTCTCTCTCTCCATTGTTTTCTATGAGAGTGTGTTGCAGTGCCATGTGTGGTACCTGACTTACTCCAAGACTGGGCTAGATTACATCTGAGCCTGTTTTGACAACTAACATTAGCTTAATAATATCCAGTACCATATTTTTCTGATTTCTTTTTAAAAATGATACCCTCAGTAATCTTCCACACACTTTTCGGCAGGGAGATCTCCATTACACTGGTGGAGATCTCCACCTCATTGAACGGAGTCCCTGTGACTGCACTACAGACTATCAGTGCCTGGTGGTAGAATGGTTGGTTTCCCCAGAGAAAGGTATGCTCTGCAGAAATTTTAAAGGAAAGGATTATGATCTCCCTATGGTTATATGAACGTTAAGATACAGTTGTCCAGAGGAAAGTAGGTCTTTCCATGTGTCTGCCTGCAGACTACATTCTAAGCACTGATGTCCCACAGGCAAGAGGGAAACCTGGGAGTGTGAACTTGTGTGGGCACTAACCCTGAGGTTAAGAATCAGAGATCCAAGAGAATATTGGGGACTGGTGGCATGTGCAATCTGCAATGTTGAGTGGAATGTGCGAAGGGTTGCCTACTCTGACAGAAAAAGGCCCTGAGACTCACAAGGAATAAGCCTCTTGTGCCTTGAAGAGGCTGTTTATACTGTCAGAGTGAGAGCTAACAGGTTTCCTATACCAGACAGACCCACAAGACAGACCTTCGTCATAGGAAAGTGCCTTTTTTTGTAGGGTTATCTACCTTTTTTGTATGGTTACCCCCACACAATTCCTGCTCCTATCCTGATGGTTATAACTCTGCAAGTGCACTGGAGCCTGCTGTCCAGGCCCCAGTGCCAGTGCTCTCTCCCTAAAATGGATACATGTGAATTGGTAACCCAAATTGGCAAGGACTTTAACCTCCTTATAAGTCCTTAATATATGGTACCAGTGGCATACAGGGCATGGGAGTTAAAGGGGTCACCAGGTCCTGAAGCACTGCTTGGGCCACCCTGAGTGACCCACGTAAACAGATGACAGCAGTCCTGCCATTGCAGACTGCAGGAGAAGTGCCAAGTGCTGGCACTCAACTGTGCCTTCACCATGTGTGGCAACGTTAATGAACTATTTTTACTATATGCTAGTCACCCCAAAACAAGACCTCCTGCGCCCAGGCGGCATGGTGAATTATATTAAAGATAAGAACATATAATTGAAAGCTTATATGTTCCTAAAGGAGCCTTTTCTATTAAGGGCTAATGTAAGTGAACAGCGGCCCATAGAATGACATAGGCTGGCACCCGGACAACCTTGAGGTCACCAGCTACATTATGGTACCACTGAAATATGTCATGGTTTGTATCAAAATTCATACCTTCTCACCCATGACAAGATTCTTATGTCGAAGATGATGTGGCATACACCCAGGTGGCTAACTTAGAGTTTGCTCACCTAGTTGCCCCAGCCTTTCATGTGCTCTGGCTGCCAGCCCATACCTGCTGCTGCCAAGACAGGAATTTGACCCCCTGCCAAGAAGTGAGAAATCTCCCAGGTGTCAGAAACAATGGCCTGGACGGGAAGGAGGTTACATCTCCCTCCGTGACAAGATGGCTAGTGAAGTGACACATCAAGTCGGTGGACTTCAAAGCTTACATTGCCTTTGATATACAATCAAACTGCCTCCCAAAGGATGAAACAGCCTTGCCCCAAGTCATATTTTCACCCGGGCAGACAGGAAAAGTATGTAGATGAGAGATGTACACCACCTGAAGGCTAGCCATACCTCTAAGAAGGGCTACTTGGTTTGTACAGCTAAGAAAGGCTTCTGCCATTTTTAAAAGATGCAGAATAGAGGGTTCTGGGTAGTACAGGAAACACACCCCTACATATGTGGTCACCTCAGGGGTAGACTAGCCATTGTGGGTATTAGCCCTTTGACCATTTGCCCACAAACCCCCAACATGCCTAAATCTAGGATTTAAGGGGTACCGCTGGCACTAGAACCTCCATTCTGATCTGACTTGCAACAAAGGACAAGGAAGAGGCCTGTGCCTGTGACAGCAGGATTGGCGCAAAACAAAGGTGTGATACTCTGCACCCGTGGTAAACTTCTTAGAACTGCATAACTGCAACTCCTCCTGGACCAAAGACTGCTTCCCCAGACAGAGGGACCCCTTTGAGAGCCAAAGGCAACTCTAGACTCCCTTGAACTAGTGGCACTAGTCCCCTGAAGTCTGCAGGTAAAACCATGTTCTGGAACCAAAAAATCGCTGGCCATCGGGCCCTCCAAAGGATTTCCCAAAAGTAGAGGGTCCAGTGAATTGTGGGAAATGTATCCCTGACCTCCAGCAAATTTCAGGCAGCTACTAGTTTCCCCCACAGCTCCTGACGTCAAAATAATTTCTTACTGACCTTACCACTGTCAAAACTTGTTGGTGGCCAGTTCGGCACCCACCACTATTCCTCTACACTGCAATTGTTGGGAACACTGCAACACCTACATTGTCATATGGATACTTCATTACATATATTGCGTTAAGTTAGCATGAGTGTATTACAGGTTTAAACAGCCGTTTTCCCTTCGGCTTCAGTTTTGCACACGACACATACTTGTTGTCGCTTTCACCCTAGAAGCGGTGAGGTGGTTTATTTGAGAATAATATGTTATTTCTATGCTATCAGCTTTGCCTGGTACACTTGGTACAACTGTCTGCACACTGAGAGCTGCACACTCTAAAATTAACCTAACACAAGGTTGCTGGGAGGCCTGATCCTCGCACCACATTAGACATAACACAAATAATGTTGATGCCAACATTTTGGGCTCTACGCGGGTTTAAGATAGAGTTACACGGAATGAACGTAGACACTTGGTGCTGCGCATGAAGAGAGCTGGTAGCTGTTGATGTGATCTACGCCTACTGACATTTAGAGGTATGGGTTCGCCCTGCTAAAGCCCGAATGAGACCTTCTTAGATATAAAATAATATGCTAAAATAGGGTGCGCGAAATATAGGTGATATAGATTTATATAGATTTTGCATTATAACATGCTATCACCTTTTGCTTACTATGGATTAGTGACTATGCTGCTGACTCTGATTTTTATAATCTGCATTTTGGTATTATACAAGATACTGCGTTTGAGAACTTTGCATTGAATAATAAATATTTCAAACTTGCACTTGTGTTCTTTGACTCTCAGTTTTGGTTTGAAATGATTATATAACGAAAGAGTGTTCATGTGTTCCACGATTCCTGAGGTATTCTAAAGTTCATGTTCTGGTTTGTCTAAGACATGGATCATTCCATAATGAGCCATGAGACACTGTAGCTAGCTAGGTAAGGGGATTTCTGACACTGAGATGAGTTTTGGATCATCCTAACTCACTGAGGTTCTAGATCTCTATGCACAGTTCTGTGGGAGAACGGAAACCCTGCTACAACATCAGTCACCAGCAGTGGGCTCGTTATAGACTTTTTGCACCCGTTTCCTCAGCAGCACCTTGTAAGCTGTAAAACCAGCTCCCTCGCAGCTCCTGCTTCAGCACCACAGACACCCGGGCTTCTCAAGCCAGGTGAAATTAAACTGACTGTTGTGGCTTGGTACCAGATCCACATCAACCATAACCTTCTTAGGTTCCATGCAACTCAACCTGCGAGTGACCAATTGTCCCTAGTGCTTTTTCCTATTGAACGCAATGCTAAAGTTTTGCAGTATTGTTTTGCATTGATTTACTTTTGCTTCTAAAATGCATAACTTTGGTTATAATTTTCCAAGTAAGTAGTGTGGCTCACTGGTTAGAGGCGGCAGACCCGAGAGCAGAGGACGGCCCGGGACCAGTGTTCGATTCCCGGAGCGGCAGGTTTCTGGACCAGGGTCAGTGGACTCGATAATTCTCTCGCCTCGGTGCCCACTCTGATCAGCGATCACACTCGGCAACTCTGGGCATTAGCTTGCCTCATCTTCACTAACGGCCCCACCAGACCGCCGGGGATGCCTGGTCTCACCCTGGAGATACCCATTAAGGGACCATCTCTCAGGGAAGCCAGGAAGGGTTTTGCAGCGGCCGAAGCGCCTTGGGACCCTCCGGGTAAGTAGTGCGCTATATAAATGCCTATACATTTACATACATTTACATTTACAGTAACCATTTTTATGTCTAAATTTATATAAAAACATGAATTGGTGTCAGATTTCTTTTGAGTCATGTCAATTACTTATCGTCCATGTTGGTACTCTGAACTGCTTAACACATGTTCATCTTGTAAAGCCTGACTGCTCTTTGCCACTCTACCAGGACTGAATTAAGGATTCAATATTGTGAATCGAAAGAACATCTTTGGGGTATTGTGAGAGTATTGCATAGTAAAGCCTGACCAGTATCACTGCATACCACGTGGAGAGTTTGCCTCTCTTGAGGATTTGAGCTGTGTGCAAACCTGAATAGTTGTGGACTTCGGACCTGAGATGAAAAACAACTCTCAGAGGATGACACTTACGATGGTGAAGGTGAGTGTGGAAGAAGGATGCCAGCAGCCTAAAGCTGTAGCTTCATCATTGAAACACGAGACAGACTGAGAGGCCTCAGGGATTTCCCTTAGCGTATACCTTAGGTACAACAACATTTTCAGAGTTGCTTGCATAGCCTTCATGCGAGAGTGGGCTTAATAATTTGGAGAGGATGTGCTAACCTCCCAGATCTAACAGGAGGGGCAAGAGGATGTGCCCAGGGAGGTCATCTTAGGGGTAACACCCTTTGGAGCACACTGACAGGTGCTATCAGTCCTCCGGTCACTACATCTATAACTGGGAACTCTTGGCTGATGACTGGATTTTGTGATCACAGCGCCTCTTATGCGGCCTGAGATTGAGCCCTTAGTGCATTGTGTGCTCCGGAGGGACCTAGAGAGTGGCTTGTCTCTCACCTCATTGCAATGTTCTGTGAATGTGTTCCCTGTAGGACCCATGTGTGGGCCCAGTAATGAGAGGTAAGTCAGTGCACTGAGCTTACCGTTGGCATTTGGTCATAAGGCAGCGCAACAAGGCAGCTTGCTACGCTGCCCCATGCCAAAAGTGTACTATATTTAAGCTATACTGTGCATTCCTGTCTTTTCTGACTACTCGGGTGCTGTTTCAGCAGCCTAGCACCAATGTAGCACCCTTGCGCCATGGTGCAAGAGGGCCGGCTGTGCAGGCAGGATTGTTTTTGTGCACCGAGAGGCACTTCGCTGTGCAAAAACAATCCTAAGAGGTGTTTTCCTCTTCCTATGTGTGCTGCAGTATGCAACACATATGGAGAGAGGAAAAAACAAGGAGAAATTAAGCGAATTCACCTCACCATGCCTCACCTCTGGAAGCATACAGATTAAGAGCTTCTCCAGGTTAACATGTTTATTATTTTTATATTCCATGGGTTTTGTGTGAGAAAACCCACCTCAATGCCCATGGAATGTCTCCCGGATGCAGAGTAAGGCAACACAGCGATTTGCACTGCGTCGCCTTACTGATGATTTATGAGGACCCTGGTGCAAATGTGACGCAAGGCTCTCATAAATAAGCCCTGCTTTGTTTATTTGATTCATATGTGCGAGTTGAACGAAGGTATATGTAAAACCTTCAGCAACTCCCCGTTTTTAAAACTAGCGCTTTTTACGATAGGATTTCACACACTACAGGTTCCACGAACTAATGTGTTGTTGGCTAACAATCCTGGCCTACCTAACCGTGACATATGGTTATTTGGCAACTGTGTTGTTGGTTCACATAGAGCTTTCACATTTGGAACCAACACACATTGATGGCCTAAATCATGCGTGTACGGCACAACATTAAACATGAGTAAATGGAGCATTAATAATCTTCATAACAGCACAAAAAATCCATGTGTGTGTTCTTCATACATTAATAGTAATTCATAATTTTTGAACTAGATGCAAGTCAGGCGTGAGTAAAAAGCACTGCTGTAGCTGAATAAATGCATTTTTGACTATAGTCCAATTATAATGATAACCTTATTGCAGAATCTGCCAGTAAGTTTCATACAATGAAGTAAGTTTGGATAAAAACACTACATATTCAAAGAGTACATGACACTTGCTATTCACAAAAAATTAGATCAGTAATTAGACGTTAGTTTATTGGTACACTGCGCATTGATTGTCTAAGCACACCGTTACCAGTTACACACTTCAGCGATGAAGAAATATTTATTGTAACAAAGTTTTCTTTTGCTAAAAACGATGTCTGATTTCTACTGAAATGTTATTATGAAATTCTCTTATTTAACTATGCCATCTATCACAACGTGCTTCTTTCCACGGACAAACATTACAAATCATTCAGAGAGAAGAGAACAATCAGAGAATTGGCAGGCCGTCAAGATATTTAATTTGCTCTGACGCTGCAAGCAAGCTCAGTAATTAAGGGGCATATTTACAAGGAAATGTCAGAGCAGAGAGCTGCTCCAAATTTGGTAGCACAGCGCTTCAACATTTCCAAAATGCAGGGATGCGCCGTATTTACAACAATACAGCACACCCCTGTTTTTTTCCATAGCTCTGGCCCTAAAATGATCTGCCTTGCACCAACATAGACACCCTTGCACCATAGTGCAAGGGTGCCGGTGTTGCAAGGAAATATTGTTTATGTGCAGGAAGGTATCTCTTCCTGTACATAAACAATCAATAATGGCGATATGTTATGCAGCACATACAGAAGTAGCAAATCATCAATGTTTAATGATTGTTTATGTGCAGGAAGGGACACTTTCCTTCATGTAAACACTCATTAATGGCGTTTTACCCTGTCTAGGTGTGCTACATAATGCAGCACATATAGAAAAAACAAAAATAAGGAGAAATAAAATGATTTCTCCTTGTTGCACCATTCTAATGCCTGCTTTTGCATGCCCGTTAGCCTTTGGAGCTGGCTCAGATTTACCCATCATTGTAAATCTGTGGCAGCATCAACAAGCATTGGCATAGCCAATAGGTCTCGCCTCTGGGACCTTATAAGTGTTTAGCCATGCAGCACACTATCCTGGGTGCTGTACTGCCAGAGATTGAAGTTCTATACAATTACTACTCACTGGATCATGCAGTTTGATTTAGAAATACATCTCTATGGACAACTATAGTTCATCCGTGCATTAAGAACAAAATAGATATACAGTTACAATAGGAGGGTTTCAAACTAAAACAAGGCAAGGGGCTGTAAGAGGGAGATGAGTGTCTGGTTAAAGACATGTTTTTTACTGGTCAAGAGTAAGGAGGAGAGACAGACCATGTGATGGTGAGCGCGGCTAGATTTACTAAAAATGTGTGGTCATGTGTTCCTTTGTGGTCCTTCAGAAAGCTTAACTGGTTATCTTTCAGTTGCTTATTACAGTATTTGGCTGTTAATCTGGTACTAATGAGGTGAAATAATTGCCCAGATGGTGTAAACCCATCGAAGGCGGCTGCTTTCTGGAACAACCACAAATGGTCAAAAGAGAATACCAGAACAGCATTTTTACAAGAGGAAAGGGAGCGTATGAAGAACAAAACTTGATTTGTACTGGGGTCCTGAAACTATTACATAATCTGGAATGCAAAAAAACGAAATTATCAACAGAAAGCCCTGCCCAGCATTCCACATCTGCATGAGTTTGTTTAATAAAAGCAATAATTGTAGTAGTGTGATTAAACTGAAAGCCCCATGAAGTATATTATATACATGTAATTTAGTAAAATCAAAAGCACTTGGCTATCTCCAGGACTCAAGACCTGGTATTTTAGGCAAATATAGGACCTGTGAATCATGTTATGTTGGGGTCTGCACTGTGGCTGTCTTTATAGTGCGGAGACACTCCGTCTGGAGTAACCAGGCCCTCTACAGATGGCTTTATCTTTTATATGTCAATTAGGAGTATATTCCATTTCAACCCATAGAGCACATTCACTGGGTCTTGGTAAGCAGAGTCTCAGTGCACAGTCAAAATACCAGCAACATCAGTCCAACAAAATGTGGGTGATCATGCACACAGAGGCACTTTCTTACAGTAAATGTTTGATCTGGTCAAGGAAAGCTCTCAATATGTAAATTCCAGGGATTGTTACCACAGGCAAATTTACTCCAGTTTTGCTTACTTTTTTAAATACCTTATTATTTTGTAAACATTTTCATTTTAGTTCTGCTTTTCTGCTTTACTAATACAAGATCAACAACTTTGACCCTTCCTTTATATACATTGTATGTTTGTTTTGGCATGTGTTTGAAAAACAAAATTTATTGCTTTAAACCGTTGATAGTTTTTCCCTTGGATCACAAATTCAAGCGGCTACACATGTTAGACTTAAAAGCTTACAAATATCAGCACCTAAATATATAAGCATCAAGATGTGGGCAATATAATTTCTTAAATCTATATTTTTAAATGCCTACTGAAATGTAATGGCCACTCTTGTACCACTCATTTGGGACTAGTTGGGGAATTTGAACTCCTTCGCCACTGCCTTTTGTCTAGTTGTCCATGGACGCTGGTCATGTTTCAGATAGATTTGCAATTCCTCTTTTATTGACTGTTTTGCCACAACTGTTTTTTTTTTTAAACAAAAATGAATTTAAGAAACAAATGTGTTATTTACATATCACTCAAACTTATAACACTATCAAAACTCCTTCCTTAGCATTATGGTGTGCGCTGCAGTCGCAGACATCCTGTCCTATAGGGATGAACCTGTCAACTTGGCTACCATATTTCCACTTCTGTAATTCACCACCAGACTGTTTTCTGAACGAGATCTCTTGACTGTGGTGGATTGTAACAATAGTAGTTAATTTTGGAAATACATTGTTTTCCTGTTTTATGGGTCTCGCAGTTGGACTTTACAGGCCATTTTTTGGGGGATTTGGGATCAATCATTTGGTATTGAAATTGTCTATATAGATATGTAAATCATTGTCAAAAAACAAATATTTACTAGTTACATACTCTGAATCTCTCTCTCCTTCCAAGCTTTGGTCACACTCACTGACCCCATATAAATTGTATGTAAGCCCAGGTAATGTGTAGGTACCTTGCTGTGCAATAATTTGTCCCTGGTTTCAGCCAAGTGGTGTAATCTGGGTGTGGTAATGAAGGCTCGGGTAACAAAATGCCCTAGAACTGATTGCTATTCAGGGAGCACAAATTTTCTCAAGAGGATCGTTTACATTGTTGAGTCAAGTTCCACTCAACACCTGCTCTTGCACCATATGATGCTTATCTTTAAGCCTATCTGTCCTTCTGGGCGCTTTGATTTATCACATTATGAAATCTGCTGGCAACAAGCATCCTTCCTGGGAATAGGTCAGGCAGATGCAGCCTCGATTTGTTCCACTTAGTCTGGGACAGCTGCAACAGGGATTTGAGCTTAGCTCTTTTTTTGGACTCCCTCTGATGCATCACCCTTCTTGTAGAGAGTCTTTCAAAGTCTAATCCTGGCTCCTGCAATTGACCTCCGCTTCTGTTCAGTGACCCAGGTGTTGAGAAGGGAATTATTATTGAAATATATACTATATTGTAAAAGAAAGAAAGCAAGCCATTCCTACCCCAGTGCTTAAAGGGCACTGACTTCAGCTTTGTGCGTCCCTTTGGTTCACCAACCTGTGAAGTAGTTTTGGGTGGTTGCACAGAGGGAGTACTAGACACAGAAATAAGTGACACTGTATTTCTTGCTGCCCCTTCATATATTAAGGAAGCATTCTCAGGCTAAAAACCATCTGCGCCAGGTGTTACCAGCAGCCCACCTTCTCCAGATTCCATAATTTTAGAGCGCCCCTCTGGGAAGGAGGACTCCTGATAGACAGGTCTGATTCTCCAAACAGTCAGATCATGAACAGATTAGATCTTAACTTAAAGTAAACTAAGGAAAACAAACGCCAACAGTTAGTGTTTTTTTAACTATGGGTGAGCCTCTGGAGTGCTCTTCCATAAGAGCTTTTAAGTAATCAAACCATGTTTTTTCTTTGTGTACAACTGCAAAACTGTCTGTCTCATCTTGTATCTAATTCATCTCAGTATGAATGTTTTGTAAGTGCTTTTGCATGACGAATAGGAGAGGGCGGGTAAACCGTGCCACTGTCCCTCAAAGTTATCTCTGGCTCACTTATTGGTTGCTTGCCCATATCAGGTGATTAGCATTCACCACAAAATGCTGAACTTTAAAAGGAGGTGCAGGGTACTTATTGTAGCTCTGTTTAGGATAAAAAATAAACATATCAGAACTTACTTGGAAGCTACATAGGCATTTAAAGTTTTTCTATTCTACATATCCGGGGGCTCGATCTAGGAGGTATTTGCATTAATTAATTAATTAATGTATTTATTTATTTGCTTGTATAGCGCAGGAATTCGACCCCCGAAGGGGTATCTCCGTGCTTGTGTTCTTACCAAAGCTATATTCACAGAGAAAGACCATCAGGCAGTGAAAGGTATCTACATGGTCAGGAACAAGTGGGTCTTTAAACATTTCCTAAAGGCGGCCAAATTAGGATTTTGCCTAAGGGTAAGGGGCAGGGAGTTCCAGAGGGAGGGGCCTCGGTAGAAGAGGGCTTGGCCTCCCTGTCTTTCCTTTTTGATCCGTGGTACTTGGAGCAAAGATTGGGTCTGAGAACGCAGAGAGCGACCAGGCTCATAAGGTCTGAAAATTTCTGATAGGTACTTAGGACCAGCACCAGACAGGCATTTATGAATTATACAGCATATCTTGAACTTCACCCTCTGGCGAATAGGCAGCCAGTGTAGTTTGTTCAATAGAGGGCGTGAGGGGGATCTGGATGGAACATTCAAGATCAGTCTGGCCGCTGTATTTTGGGCTACCTGTAGTCTGCCAAGTTGTTCCTCATTGGTAGAGATAAGCAGCCCATTACGGTAGTCCAGTCTACTGATTACCAATGCCTGGACTAAAGTTTTCCCTTTGGCAGTCCGCTAAATAAGGGAAAACACTTCTCAGAAGCCCAATGACCCTAAAGCAGGATCCCGTCACCTGATTGACTTGATCTTTAAGTGTCAGGGACTGATCAAGTCGAACCCCCAAGTTTTTTACTACCTCTTTAGGAGTGGGGACAGAGCCTAGTTCGGGAGGCCACCACTCAGGTGTCCATAGGAGCGGGGCCTCTCCAAAGAGCATGACCTCCGTCTTACCTACGTTACATTGCAGGCAATTAGAGGTCATCCAGTGGGATACAGCTCTCATCCCAGCAGCAAAAGAGTTTTTAACTGCTGGCGTCAGTGTCTGAAAGGGAAACAGCAGCTGAGTGTCATCTGCGTATGATATTGCTGTGAACCCATGTTCTCTCACAATTTCAGCCAAAGGGGCCACATACACATTGAACAATGGAGAACGCTTTGAAGCAGAGCCTCTTTCATACTTCCTGTCAGTTGGCATCTCTGGTTGGTCCACCCACCTGATGCGCCATTTAATAAGGAGGGAAGTGTAGACCTAGAAAAACCTTTCTGCAGCACTGCAAAACATGTCAAGGAGGACCGGATACATGCCAGATCACTATGATAACCACTTAAAATTACATATACAGGCAGAGATTCTGAATGGATAGGTTTACTCAGTGGGTGTTTATCTCCAATATCTCTCATGGATGCTACAGCATATGTGTTTAAAAAAGAATAAAAACTTTGTTTTTAGTAGCTCGGTTGATATTGTCGGTGCGCTTAGCCTGGATGTACATTTTCGAGGCATGAGGTGTGGTACAAAAACATTTACTATTCCTTACACAAAATGAGTGTTTTATATTTATGCTCCGGCTAACTGCAGTTTGCTGTGAGTGAACATGGCATCTAGGTTTGAAGTGTGTGGTTATCGTGCTCGTACTGTGTGCATTTTTGTGATAGTAACAGTCAGATGTTCTGGACACAAAGTGGCTGACTAAAAGCCCTCTCTACATTTGGTAACTGTGTTTGGCTTTTTTCCATTTGCGACTATTTAACAAATGCACACATGACATACAGCCATAGCACTACCCAGACGCAAGTGGCGAGAGGTGTGAAGTAGTGCAATACTGCATTATGTGGCAGTGTTTGTGAAGAACTGCAAAACTGCAGGCTTTCGTCAACATTATCCGCACAGAGGCTCTTTAACCCACATTAACATTTTACTCACATTTTAAACAAGTTGACAAGGGAGACCGAGGGTGAGACAGGCAGCGGAAGAGCCAGAACGCATGGCCATGCTAATTACAAACAGATGGCCCCTGTGCGCTGCTGCTCGCTCCCGCAAGGTAGATGTCACCACATGCATGAGTGTGTGTAAAAGAGCAGACCGAAAAACTAATGGGGGAACACCCCCAGCAACACCCATTGCATGGCCCTTTCGTGCAAAGTGATGCATCTAAAGGGGCTGTATTTAAAAGGAATTAAGCTACAAAAGTGGCTTAACGCCGCTTTGTAAATATGGAGAATAGAGAAGGGCACAGCTCTACCAGACCGTCACTAAAAGTGAAGTTTTAGTGGGACAACCCCTTTAGAAATATTCTGCATATTTGTGAAAAAATAAGTGCAAGATCTCACAGGTTTTTCTTGTGCTGTACAATAAAAGGATAGCAGAATATGAAGGCTGCCTAGATTTCGTTTCACCTCATATTTCTTCCACCACATTGCAGGACGTGTATCTTTCTTTCACTCTTGGAGGTTCTTTTTCACTTCTGCTTTCTCACTGTTTTTCTGACTTTCTGGTGCTCCTCCATTCTCTTTTTTCTACTTTTCTCTCTCTTGTTCTGGATCAAAGTCTGATGAAAAATGAGTGCCGGTATCCACCACCTGCAAACATGAAGTACTGAGTTTGCTCCTTCACTGTTGTGTTTATTCACAAACTGCACTTTGTGGTATATTTTGTAGCACTACAATAGTACTAAATATGTTCTACAAAATGCTATTACCAAATTACATACGGAGCTCTACAGCTTCGCCTGTCCTATCTTTTTTGGTGTAGAAATCTCCTCTCCTTCTGCTGAGTCTCTGCACACGTAGGTATAAATTTTAGTAGCAAATGTCTGAGGGGTAGAGGGGAGGAGCTGGAAAAGGAGGAATATTTACAACTAAAGAGGAACAGGTTTATGAAGGAGTAAGGCGGGGCAATGAGAGTGCTAGGGAGTAGTTTAGGGAGGGGAATGCTCCCGCCCACAAAAATAATATGCCCACTTCTATTCGCAAACTGCAATTCTATAGTTACTACTGCCATAACGGACCCAAACAGTCATAAGTGTACTCAAGGTCAGAGCTGAAGTAAGTTCAGCACCACCCATGGCCAGTCACACGTCTCCCTATACTTTACCATAGGGAAACTCAGCAATTGGTTTGGAGATCTCCATGTAATAAGGTATAGGGGAATGTAAAAAAAGTCTATTAAACTGAGAAAGTTATTACAAACATTTGTATGTATAACATTAATGTATGTTTATTTTATATCTTTATTTTGAATCTAGAACAAAAGTAAAAATGCTACAGCTCTATTAAGATAATGTTGAATGAAATCTTTAGTTGAATTAAATATATTCAATTAAACAAAAATTATTTTCTCGAAGTATAATTAAAAAATAAATTGTCACTGAAAGTGAAAAGAAATATTTTTTTCATGCATTAATGATTATTAAACAAAGTATATAAATAGGATAAAGCCATTTATTTATATTTTAGTAAAAGTTAATAATACATTACTTTTTACATGAAAACAGTTTGTTAAATGTTTTCTAATTAAATAATACATTTGTTTTTTCTTTATATATATTTTTAACTTTAAATTGCATTTATTTATATTTGTAATTATTTTCCAATAATTTAATTTAATTTGAAATTAATTAATTTGGGGTTTTATTTTAAGTCCCTGTTTCCATTATTTCTATGGGATAGTGTTGCAGTGTCAGTGGTTGGCCATTTATGGTGCTGGACTTACTACTGTTTAGTTCTGGCAGTCCTAAATTGAACTCAGGAATTTGGCTCCAGACTTTTTTCCAGGTGGGGAAATGTACGTCTTTGCTTTGAGTAACTTTACTTTTTGATTTTGTGAGTAGCCCAAAGTAGTAAAGTTACTCAGAAATATTGGACATAACTTACAAATGTTACTTACTCATAAGTATAAGTTATATTTGTGAAGAGCCCTATGCATGTTTGGGTGAGGAGGCATCTTACTTTCCAAGCTGTTCTATGTACTCATTTGAGAAAAAAGTAGCACAGTTTTAGCAAAGGTATGACAAGTGAAATGGACAAAGGCCAGAAAAAGCAGAGACACACATATTCTTATCACGGCTTGTATTTTTTTATGAGCTTCTATTTTGTAATCAAATAATCTCCATCTACATTGTGGATGAGTGGAGAAGGGCAGACCCTCATTTTTGCATAAATAGCCTATTAGTTCCTTCCCCATAATTCAAGCTTTATCCATCCCAAATATCGAGAGATATCTATGCCCCAGGAGCTTGAGGAGCCAAATGACCTCGTTGGCCTATTCCCCTAGATCTATCTATTTTTTAGCTTGTTCCTGAAATTAAGGTTTTCACTGCAAAGCCTTAAGAATAGCAGACAAGTGTTAGATTTGGTAGGGACATACTGAGAGAAACATTCATCTTCCTATGGTTTACTTGTGGCTTGTGATTTTGTGCTAGCATTTGTCAGAAGAAGGACGCATGAGCAAATTTTCTCAGTTTGATGGGTAGAGGCCAGTGAGGGGTGTTTCTATAAAGTACAATATCTTAACATTGAATTTAAGCTGAACTTGCAAAAAGTGGATTGATTAATGGATCATGGACACATGCTGCCAAGGTCACGGTTTTATAGCTAATCACTATTTTCTAGCCATGAGTTGGGTTTGAGAATGTACTAATGAAGAGTGAGTGATTGTCTTCCAAGTGATCAATTGTCAGGACATCTGCAAGCAATGCCCTGCTTTTGACAGGAATTAAGGAAATTACCTATTAGTGGTTACTTTCCTTTCAAACTTGTGTTACATTTTGTGACATTTTGTGGTCATACTATTTTGAGTCGTTTTCACCCACATTAGAATAAGAAGAAAATGTCTTGTAGAAACTGCAAAACTGCAGTGGAGAGTCATTTTTTTCTTGACCCAGTGTACTGCTGGCATCTTATTTGACTTTTTGTATGTGTGCCCTTGCATCCACTTTTCAAACAAGATGTTGGCCAAAAATGTTTACACAAACTGTTGAATTTAATGTAAATGTTTTTGAAATATTGCACACATTTTGCAAACAAGTGCAGTTTTGCCCACCACATGAATCAACATCCATGTTTAAGTTCTTCTTGGCTGTCTGGAGACTTGCATTATATTACATGGAGGTGTACCTTAGCCCTGCAATTTGAGAAAATACCCTGTTAATGGTGGCCTTGCATCATTAAGTTAGGATTCTAAATTGTTCTATATTTTTTGCTACTTTAATTGTTCATCTTTTATAAAGATAATAATACAAAACAAATCGTGTGTTTTCATATATTTTTTAGATGGACAATTATATAAAAATGTAATAGCACTGGAAATAGTGAATAGGAAAGCGAGCACCTGTGGAAACACTCTGGCCTTGTTTTTAGATCCCGTATAGCTGTGTGTTGACCAAAGACATGTTGTATACAATTCCACTACTTAGAGTGGACTTTAGGTTGGCCAGGGCTCATAATTCATGGGCTATCTTATCTGTCTCATTTGCTTGCTTTTTATTCAATGGCTTTCCTTCCTCTTCTAGTGTTTCTTCGCTCTCTGCCACCTCTCTGCTGCTAATTCATTACATTCCCAAACCGCTGAGCTATCTCTGCTGCGCGCAACCTTGCTGCCCCCGTACCATGCAGCTCTGTTGCTTCTCTACCCATTCCTGCTGTTGCACCCCACTGCTGCATTCAGTTGCTCCCCTTCCTCCTTCGTCACTGTCATGGTTATGGACATCTGCATGACACTTGCACGCTTAAAGAAGCGTGATCACAGCTTCATGGTGTGGAGTCGGGTGGGCAGTCTAGCCTCGGTGATCGTAAGCGGACGCCAACTTAGTCACAGCGCTTCCGGTGTTACGCGCATAACAGCCGGGGCATCCCACTACTCCGGTGCTTTGGAATAACGTTGTTGCCGCCGCCGGATGGATTGCAGTGAGCTGTTCCTTCTCCTTCTGTGCAGATGCCTAGAGTGACTCATGCTGTGCGTTCTTCTTTGGCTGTACTGTTCAGATGAAGCATGGCTACCCTACCTTGAATTTCACAAGACTGCCTTTACGTGCAGGCATTCTCCTGGCCTTGATCCCTATTTGAAGCCTTGTTTCGCGGACAACACACACAGGAGTGTGTTACGCTGTTTGCGGTCAGTTCCTCTTTATTATTTGCGAAGGAGTGCTGTTTTTTTTAATTTTGGTTTTGACACGGAGGAGTGCTTGTACTTTGTTTTTGGCTACTTTAAACGCAGGAACATTTCCACGCGCACCCCCAGGTGCACTGAAGACTTACTGGTCTATACGCAGGAGCGCTTATTCTTTGCTGTTCCTTGTTGGGATCACTGAAACAATATCGACGGACCGAATATCGAGTACAAAAATTATCGACGTAATTATATCGAATACAAAAATATCGACTCCCAATACTTAAACATAAAAATACACAAATTTCGACTAAACAATATCGCATATAAAAAACATCTAAAACAACATTATCGACCCTAAAAAATATCGCAAACAAAATATATCGACTTTCAACACACATAAAGACGAAATCAATATTATCGAAAACAAATATATTGACCACTAAAATATCGCTAAATCAAATTATCGACTTCACTATACATAATAAATAAAGGAATATATCTGAGAAAAAAACGCAATAAATCGTAACATAAATCAGCATACTTATATAAAATATAACATACTACAAAAAAACAATAAATAAACAACATTTATAATATATAAAACATTTTTACAATACACTAGGTTCACATAACATAATCATAAAAAACAGTCTACAGCTCACATTACAAAAGAATATTAAATAAAAAGAATGAAAAATAAATACATCACAATATAAAACCATTACTGAGCATCTACAAAACGAATCACATAACTATCAAAAAAATTCAAAATATCTCTAACAACCAATAAAAAACACCAAACAATTACATTGACCAATCAAATCAACCAACACATAATTCAAACACTATATAAAGAATGAAAACACACAATTCGATACCACTTGGTGCTATGAAACGTGAAGAAGGGGAAACTCTGCCTAATTTTCACCAGAACAGAATGCTGCTACCATCAAACAAAGGATAAAGAAAACAAAAGTAAGTACCTAACATTAACTACTAGCCTTAGCACTACAAGCTACAAATAATAAATTAAACCATAAACATTTTCTTTCAAATTTACAATTTTTTTCAGATATACCACATTTAAAGAAAAAAGGTCAACATTTACAAACCTATCAACTGTAAAAACAAAGTAAGTATACTAACTAAAATAACGGAGACAACTTATAAAACGAAACTTAGAAAAAAAACTTCCACATGAAAAAGAATCCAATAATTGTAAACAAAATAGATACAGAAAGGCAAAATGCTTCTTTGTTATATGGGCTATACATATACCCAAGAAAAACAACATCAATTGAAAGTGTTTTGGAAATGCAGCAAACATTACAGTAATAAATGTTATGGTCGTGCTATAACTCATGAAACAACTGTAACTAACACAACTGAACATAACCACCCTCCCAACGTGACAGAAATAGAAATTAGACAAATGCTTGAATCACTAAAAGAAGCAAGCACTAACACAGACCGCCCATCTACAACTATTCTTAAAGACCATCTAAGAACTCTCCCCCAACATGCAGCTAGCCAACTCCCTTCTATAGATTCTCTAAAAAGGGCAATAGCTAGGCAAAAAAGAACTACAGCTACACCACCTGCCCCAAAAACATTTGAGCAAGTCCAAATTCCCCCTGAACTATCAATAACCAATAATAACGAACCTTTCATCATATATGACAATGCATCTAAAGAAAAAAGAATTATAATGTTTGCTACAGCAGACAATATGGTGAAATTACACCAATGTGAAACATGGATGATGGACGGCACATTCTCAGTGTGCCCAAAAGCATTCTACCAATTATATACCATCCATGGACACTATCAAAACTGCAATATCCCCTTCATATATGCCCTACTACACAACAAACAGCAAACAACCTATACTGAGGTACTAAATAAAATAAAAGACCTAACAAATAATTACTTCCCCCCCAAAAATTATCATTGACTTTGAGAAAGCAATGATAAATACAATTCTAAAGACCTACCCTCACACAGCAGTCCAAGGTTGCTACTACCACTTTAACAAATGTATATGGAAACATATACAAAAATCTGCCCTACGCACCCAATACTGCACAGACAGTACTTTTGCCTACCAGGTAAAAAAATGTATTGCACTGGCCTACGTTCCAGTTACAGACGTAGCAGAACATTACAACCTACTAATAGACAACCCCTATTATAAAAAAAATGAAACAAAACTAAGCCATCTCTTAGATTATTTCGAATACACATGGGTAGGGAGACTACACAGATCAGGACACAGAAGGCAACCTAAATTCCAAATCCCCTGGTGGAACATCTACCTAAGTACACTAAATAAACAAGCTAAAAGCAACAACGCTGTCGAAGGATGGCACAATGCTTTCCAAGCAGGTACAGGCAGAGGTTCCCTAACCCTACATAAACTCCTTCAAGCATTACAAAAGGAGCAAAGCTACCAAGAACTCCAAATGGAGCAATCTATAACACAAATAGCACAGCATAGCATTAGAGAAAAACATCTACTATACTACTCAAATAGACCAAGCTCGATGCAGCATGAAGAAATTGTTTGAAGTCGTAAACCATCTTGCGGAACCACCCAACCCCCCTACTGAAACATCTCAAAATCTTTGTAATGTACTGGCAGATTTCTTTTCTGATAAGGTCACATCAATTTTTAAAGACTTTAACCCACAAGTGAAAATCTCCGATTCATCTGATTCCCAGACACATGATAATCAGACAGCGTTAACTGAATTTACCAGGACAAATCCACAAGACATCTACAAACTAATTCAGTCAATTAAATCTGGCTCTCCTTTGGATCCTTGTCATCCTTCCATACTTAACAATATCCCAAATATCATTACTATACCATTGACACACATCTGCAACATTATGTTTTCTACAGGCTCCTACCCTACCATCTGGAAAAATACCATCATCAGGCCACTTCTCAAAAAACCTTCCCTGGACCCCTCACTACCTTCCAGCTATCGTCCCATCGCCTCTCTGCCGTTTCCAGCTAAGATCTTGGAATCGGTCATGAATAAACAACTGTCCGATTACATTCAAACTAATGACTTGTTAGACGACACTCAGTTCGGCTTCCGACAAGGTCACGGGACAGAGACTGCGCTAATTAAGGCGGCAGACGAAATAAGGGCCACAATGGATAAAGGTGGACAGGCTGTCCTGATTCTGTTGGACCTGTCGGCGGCTTTCGACACGGTCGATCATGCAACTTTGATCGGCCGTGTCGAGGCCATTGGCATTAAACATAGAGCCAGGGATCTTATCTCATCCTTCCTGGCGGATCGTAGGCAAGCTGTTAAGATGGGTACTTATACTTCATCCGCCTTCAGCCTTCCTTGTGGAGTTCCGCAGGGTTCCTCGCTAAGTCCGACCCTTTTTAATATCTATGTTTCGGACTTAGCGAGGGTAATAAAAGAGTACAACATCAATTTGACAACATACGCCGACGATACCCAGTTGGTATTATCCATAAACAAAAACGGACCTACTGTTGCAGCAAACTTTAAGAATGGTATGAGGGCTATTAGCAGTTGGATGGCCTCCAACTGCCTAAAACTCAATTCATCTAAGACGGAGGTCATGCTCTTTGGAAACATCCAACCTCTGTGGTCCCCCTTATGGTGGCCTGAGGAACTGGGAACTCCACCTCAACCTGTCAGTAAAGTCAAAAATTTGGGAGTGATATTTGATGACAAGCTCCTTTTCCATCATCACGTGAATGCGGTTGTTTCATCATCCTTTAACATCCTAAGGAAAATAAAGAAACTCTTACCGTATCTCCCCATAGCAACGGGAAAAACACTAATATCCACACTGGTGTTTTCACGTACTGACTACTGCAACGCCCTCTTCCTCAATGCCCAAAAAAAGGTTATTTCCAAACTACAACTGATACAAAATGCCTCCGCTAGAGTTTTATTGGGTATTCCCAAACATAGCTCTGTTTCTGGACATCTGGACCAACTGCACTGGCTCCCAGTTAGAAGTCGTACGAAGTTTAAGACCCTCTGCATTGTCTATAAGGCAATAAATAATATGGGACCCAAATTCCTGAGAAGTTCTTTTAAGCCTTTGGCAACCCCCAGAACGCTGCGTTCCAATACGGCTCATATGCTTCAGATTCCTAGAACAAGGAAAGTAAACTGGGGAGACAGATGTTTTGCCATAGCAGCAGCAAAACTATGGAACTCCCTTCCCCTCAATATAAAGTAGTCCATCCTTGATTATCTTCAGAAAACAGATAAAGACGTGGCTGTTTTCCCAACGGCACGACTCATAGATCTCTCAACCAATGCCTTCAAGTTCTATTTACTGGTCTTCTGCCTTTAGCCTCTAGCGCCGAGACACCCATGGGTAATTGTAGCGCTTTAAAAGTTGCAAAAATAAATAAATAAAATTAAATAAATAAATAGGACCTAAACTAATTAAAGAAACGAAAAAAATATACACCTTATAAAGCCAAGTAACCCTATACCCAACTACCAGAGACCTACCATACCTATCTACCATAGCTAAAAAAATTCTTTAAGCATAACTCACATACATACACTATTCAAATAGTAAACATAAAATATACATATTAACCACATGTTAGAAACTGTAAAAAAATTATTTGAATATATTTAATATATTTATTTAAATATATCTAAATAATTTTCTTACAATTTCTAACGTATACCATAAAATTACATGCTCCACCAAGTACAAATTGAGGGAAGGTGCTGGACACAAAACCCATATAATTTACTATTCCCACTCCACCAAGTACTAACTCAGGGAAGGTGCTGGACAATTATACAATATAATTAACTAATCCCACTCCACCAACTACAAAGTCAGGGAATGTACAATACCTAAAACAAATATAATTTTCTATTTTTTTTTTTTATTTTATAAATCAACATTAACAAATTAAATTTTTTAATACACTCCCCACCCTATTCCCCTAAAAAGCCACATCCCATTCCTAAATTTAAGTATACATTTTGAAAATGTTAAAACATTTTTTTGAAATTTTAAATTTAGAAGAAAAAATGTTTCAAATTTTAAATTTTAAAACAATCCCAACCCAATTCCCCTAAAAACCCACATCCCATTCCTAAATTTTAGTATACATTTTTTTTATAACAATTTATAAAAATATTACAAATTTCAAATGTTATAACAATCCCCACCCTTTTCCTCTTAAAAACCCACATCCCCCTCCTAAATTTTGTTACAAATTTTACAAAAAATTAAAAAAATTAAAAAATATATATATATCTTTTTTTAAAAACATATTTGTAAAACACTCCCTACACATTTCCCTAAAAACACACATACCGCTCCTAAATTTCTTTATACATTTATTATTTTTTTTTAAATAAAAAAAAATAATAATAATTTCAATTTTCACTTTTTAAAAACAATCCCCACCCTATTCCCCTAAATACCCACATCCCACTCATAAATGTTCTTATACTTTTATTGAAATATTTTTAAATTTTTATTTATTTATTTATTTTTTAAATCACTTTTTTAAAACACTCCCCACCCTATTCCCCTAAAAACCCACATCCTGCGCCGAAATTTTATTATACTTTTATTTAAAAAAAAATTTAATTTAATTTTTTACAAAACATTTTTTCTTCAAATTTCACTTTTTTAAAACACTCCCCACCCTATTCCCCTAAAAACCAACATCCTGCTCCTAATTTGTATTATACTTTTATTTAAATATTTTTTTAATTTTTTTATAAAAAATAAAAACAAATTCCAACTTACCTTTTTTAAAACACTCCCCACACTATTCCCCTAAAAACCCACATCCCGCTCCTACATTTTATTATACTTAAAAAAAAATTTTTTTTTAATTATTTATTAAAAATATATAAAAATATATATTTTTTTTATTACTTAAATAACATATTTTACAATCTAAAATACTAAGATAAATATTCTTACACTCTATATTTATAATTTCGATATTCTAACTTTCTATATTTTTCAATTCGATATTCTGATACTATATTTTTACATTCGATATTCTGACACTATATTTTTCCTTTCGATATTAATTACTTACAAACATAATCGATATTTTACACACTGGATATTAACAACTCGATATTACTACCTTCGATATATTTTTTTTACTATAAAAATCGATATTACATACCTCGATATTACTTACCTCGATATTATTGCAGACTCGATATTCCTGACTCGATATTATGTCCACTCGATAAAAAAAATTCGATATTTAGACTGCATACCCACTTGTTGATGTCTCCCTTGATATACATACAAGGTAAACCATACTGTCCTTTCTTGGTTTAGTAGTCCTTAGAGAAGAAGAAGGGGGGTTTGTGTGCATCAGAGATAATAGCTGTGCCCTTATTCTTCCATTACAGACCCAGTGTCTTGAGGGATTCCAGGAACATAACAGAGCTCCAAGTTTTTTCCATATTTGACTTCTACCCCCGGTCCCATCTCCATCCTGGTCAGTGTCCACACATCTACTAGACTAAGGTGGGAAATGGCGGTGGTCGTTCATGTCGCCTCTGCGAGATCGCCTCACAAGTATAAGGTAAGACTTGTGGGACTTTGACGCTCCCCTCCTCTCTTCATCCCTGCTTCAGCATCATGAGGCATATCTGCATATGAGTGATGATGCATTCACAGATATATGTGGTTGCACTGGGAAAAATTGGCAGCAGCAGTGTCATAATAAATATGGGAGTATGCGTGGTGATGTATGTGAATGTATACTTAACCACCCTGCAGGTGAACATTTCAGCTTTTTTTGGTTTTTGGCAGTGCTCCTCAGTATTGAGAACATACTTTTTGAGGTTTCACCTCCACAGCACTTGTGCTTGTGAAATGTTTTGTATTCAATATAAATTTTAAAAGGAACGTACATCCCGCCCCCTTGCTTTTCGTTGGTTTCTGTGCTTGCCACTTACTTTTCCTTTGGTTCTATTGTCTGTAGCATACTATTTCTTGTTCTTTCTGGTGTGTTCTTATTAGTCTCCCATCAGCCAAGTACTGTATTCATCTGCTTAAGTGGACCTCTTTTTAAACATCTCAGCCTGCTGTCACTACAAGAGCTACACCCATGCTTTAACTTACAGCACTTCCAGAGTGTCGTATTATTTCTGTGGAGATCCGCAGATGTGCCTTTTATTCCTTCTCTGCTCCGGAAAAATCATGCACTACCTAGTGATGGAGCAAGGACTCGTAGAAAAGAGACTTGCTCGGACGCAATCCTCTCATATAAACCTGTAACATAGTATTAATAATGTATTGTGATACTAATATGCACCACATCTTCATGTATTTTTAGTTAAATGAAGCTTGCCTATGTGTTCTACTAACAAGTAACCTGAATGGAACTTAAAATGGCTGCTAACGCGGGAAACTGTATTGCGCATGCATCAACTGCATGAATGACGTCTTACCGCTTGGAGGGAAAAGTCTGCTTATGCGCAAATGCATCTAAAATAGCCGCTTGGAAACTCACAGCTAAGCATCAGCTTTCCTGAAACTAAAATTAGCTATATACTAAATGCTTTTGCACAGAGAATATTTATAAGTAAATGGGATTAGAGTACAGATAGGTGGTACACATTAAAATCATTTTATTTTTAAATAAATACATAGGAGCCCATTAGGATGTCGGGCGGATCACCACCGCCATGCAGGCGGTGGCAATCTGCCCGACATCTTTGCCCACCCGCCACCCGGCCGCCACCCATTTCCCCCCTGCCATATTAGTATGGCGGGGGGACCACGGCGGACAGAAAGACCGTCCACCGCTTTTCCGCCCTGGTCGCCTTGCGACCGGGGCGGAAAAGGTTTAATATGGTGTCGGTGTCTATCAGACACCGCCAGCCATATTAGGATGGGTTTTGTGGAATGCCATGAAAAGGCATGTGGATACTCCCTGAGGGGGCCGTTGGGGGCCCCAGGGACTCCGGAAGGGGTGTGGGGGGTGCTCATGGGGGGTTCCTATAGTACCCCCCACATTTCAAGGCACAACGTGACAGGCACCGCGCGGTGCCTATCATGTTGTGCTTTGAAACGCACAACATGCATTTTCAGCACCGCCCACCGCAATGCTAAAAATGCGGGATGCACCCGTCACTTTGGCCGGTGCATCCTAATTCCAGACACGAGATCCTTATGGCGGGCGTCCCTTTCCACAACAGGGATCCTAATGAGCCCCTTTGTCTTTTGACCTCTCTATTAGTTTGTATTTGAGCCTCGAACGATGCTAAAGTCTACACTGCACGTGATTCCTCAGTCTCACCGCTTTTTCAGACTTATAGGCCATATTTTCAGTGCTTGTCTTGTCGGTCGATGGGTATCTGATTCTAGGGGGGTCATACGTGGTGTTGCTTGCTACCCCACTCCCTCAACAATACCAGGCTCTATCTGAGAGCTGGAAGCTTGCCTCAGACTCTCCACATATATGCAATATGGGCCCCATATGTCTTTAGGACGGGAAGAACTGAGCAGTACACTAGAATAAATCTGTCTATTTATGTTACAGTAGGCCAAGCTGCTCAACCAGATCCGTACTGTAGGTACTGATTTGCGGCATCAATGTACTGCCATCTCCAGCTTCACCAATAACAGACCCAGTGATGCGAACCGTCTGACCTTTTTGGGGAAGTTGACCGTTTATTCCAGGAGGGCCACTTCCGGAGTTGGAATGTTATGTTTTGTTATGTTATCTATTTTTTATATAGCGCACGGATGCCGCAGCTAAGAGGCGTCCCGGCGCTTGGAGATCTGAATAACACAACACGAGTAAGAAGGCTAGACAGGAACCAGACTAGACTGTAGAGAAGAGAAAAGTCTTCAAGGTCTTCCTAAAAAGAAACAGATCTGGGATTGAGCGGAGTGGAGCTGGAAGAGAATTCCAAAGGGCAGCCGCCAGCACTGAAAACGAGCGTCCACCCATTCTAGCCCTTTTAAAGCGGGGCACTATGGCGAGGTTCAGTCCAACAGAGCGGAGAGCTCTAGTAGGAGCATACTGCAGAATAGTCTGTGCAAGGATCGGAGGGGAGGCTAGGTTGAGAATTTTAAAAGTTAAGCAGAGGGCTTTAAACTTAACTCTTTGCTCAATCGGAAGCCAATGAAGATTCCGGATGGTTTGGCGAGCTGAGACAAATTTCGGGAGGCCGACAAGCATCCTAGCAGCCGCGTTCTGAACCCTCTGAAGACGGGACAGTTCGGCCTGATTTAAGCCCAAGAACAGAGAATTGGCATAGTCCAGTCTGGTAAGAACCAGAGCCTGGACCATAATCTGTCTTGTCTCAGCATCGAAAAATTTAAAAATGGGTCTCAGACCATGCAAAGTACCAAAACATACGCCAGCCACGCGTTTGGTATGAGAAATAAATGAAAGCTTGTCATCGAACCACACCCCAAGGTTTCTGACTTCACTCACAGGGGTAGGCACAGGGCCAAGATCAGTAGGCCACCATTGATCTCCCCATAGACCACTTTCCTTACCGAAAATAATGACCTCGGTCTTAGAGGCATTTAGTTGTAATCGGTTGTCCGCCATCCAGCCAGAAACAGCTTTTAACGCTGACTGGAAGGTGGAGGCGTCCATGTTGGAGTCTCCATTTAGTGCCACCGCCAGTTGCGTGTCATCGGCGTATGACACTAAGGAAAGACCAAAGCTGTGGGCTACCTCCGCCAAAGGCTGAACATACAAATTAAATAAAGTGGGGCTAAGAGCCGAACCTTGGGGAACACCCTGAAGAATAGGACGTGAAGCAGAAACAAAAGGAGGGGTGGACACTTTAAAACCTCGATCCTTAAGAAAAGAGCGGAACCACTCGAGTGCCGTCTCTCCGACTCCAGCCTCCATCAGACGATGTAATAAAATCTGATGGGACACCGTGTCAAAGGCGGCACTGAGATCTAAAAGGATCAGTGCCGCCGTCTGACCCTGATCCAACATCTTCCTAATATGTTCCACCACAGCCAGGAGAGCTGTTTCGGTGCTATGACCTGCACAGAATCCATTCTGGGAAATATCCAGTAGATTCATTTCTTGCAGGTAAGCAGATAGAATGCGGTTAGCATGAGCTTCCGCTAGCTTGGCTGGCCAGGGAAGAAGGGAAATGGGCCGGTAGTGTTCTGGTTTAGTCGGGTCGAGGGTAGGTTTCTTAAGGATCGGAATGACCATAGCCTGTTTCCAGGCCTTGGGAACACTGCCGGAACTAAAAGATAAGTTGATGAGATCATGTAGGGCAGGATAGCAACATTCAGCAAGTTCCCGGAATTGAGCGGGTCGCAAAGGATCGTCCGGAGAGCCGGATTTGACTTTTGTTGTCAGAGCTAGAAACTCATCCCAGGTCGGACTGGGGATGGTTAGCAATGATTTGGGAGCCATAGATGTAGGCATTTCCTCCCTGATGGGAAGCTGAGAAAATGATCTGTAAATGGCCTCCACCTTTTCAACAAAAAACGAGGCTAGATCCTCGCAATGAGCCAAGGAGGGCTCAATAGTAACAGTGTCCGTCCTCTTGCTAGTAAGGTCCTTACATACCCTGAAGATGACCTTAGAGGGGTTAGTACTATTTTTTATCTCCTGAGCGTAAAAAGCAGCCCTAGCAGTACAAATGGCCCGATGATACACTCTAGTGCAAGCTCTATAGGCCGCCTTGAGGTCAGTATCATACGCTTTACGCCAGGCGCGTTCTGCTTTTTTACAGGAGACTTTAAGAGCTTTCAGAGATTCATCGTACCAAGGGCTTGAAGGACTCGATCTGGTCTTACTCCACTTGGCCGGAATGAGCATATCTAAAGATTGATTGAGCCATTCACAGAAAGTATCATAGCCCCGGGAGACTTCAGTAGGAGGTGAAGGATGGTATTTCATCAGTAGCTGATGGAAATGCTCTAAATTTAAATTTCTCCAGGGACGTCTGAAACTGGCTGGAGTGTTCTTTTCCGGGAAAGATAGAGTAGTGGCGATACGGATCTCAATCAAATGGTGATCAGTCCATGCCATTGGTCTAGGGGGCAGCACTGAAATATTGGTTACAAGGTTCGTTATAACGGGATCTAATATGTGGCCACCCGTATGGGTCGGTAGTTGAACCAATTGAGTCATTTGGAGCGCTTCAAGATCCTCCAATAGGGTATGTACCGAGTTGGAAAGTGGAACGTCCATATGGAGGTTAAGATCACCTAGGATTGTAAAATTCGCCGTTTTCAAAGCTAGGGAGGAGATCACCTCCGGGAGGCTTTGGCGAAAAGCGCCATCGGGACCAGGGGGCCTGTAGATTAGAAGTCCCGTGAACGTAAAATGGGGATTAACTGAGATGTTACAAAGGGCACTCTCACATCCTGGCAATGAGAAGGGTTTCCAAATGCAGGGGTAGCATGATTTCACCGCAACTGCTATACCTCCACCTCTAGCGTTGCGGGGAAGGGAGTGCATAGTGTATCCCACAGGCAAGGCTAAGTTCATGACCGCCATGGACTGGTCATGCAGCCAAGTTTCCGTAAAGAAAAAGATGTCCGGAGCCTCGTCCGTTATCAGGGTAAAAACTTCAAGAGCGTGGCAAGACAATGATCTGACATTTAAATGAAAGATTTTAAGAGAAGATTGAGTAGATGAAACTACAGCAGTATCCAGTTTACAGACCGCTACAGGCCTAGCTTGCAAACTCTTAATGGGCAAAGGTAAAGGTAGTTTAAAAGAGCAAGAGGGGCACTGAAAAGGCCCACTAAGAGGATCCAGTGTGCCATGACGGCAGGGTAGTACCTGACTCCGTAGTAGATGGATATTCTCAGCTGATATCATCGTGAGCGGGCCAGAGTCCCCTGCCCTAGCCCTGCCTTAGCGCTGACGGGCGCAGACGGGCAGGACTCTGGCGAGACTCAGGCGTAGCGAAGGCGTGACCGCTACGCTAGACCGCTACGCTACGGGCGAGCATTATATAGGTGCCTGGCGGTAACAAGCGCTAGCGCGCTAACCCCCGATGTGAAGGAACCAGCCTTCCCAAGATGGCGGCGGCGTCACGTCAGAAACCACGTGATGCGGAAACCCAGGAGCCCGGACCCGCTAAGCAGCGGTGCTTGAATTTGAAATTATATGCGGTGAGGGGCCAGGGGGGGTAGCGGCAATAGCAGTTTAAGAGGCAAAATGCAACTAAGGAAAATAAAAGCAAAGCAGGTTTTAAAAATGAGCAGCGCGATTCACACCACAGCGCAAGTCCAAATAACGCTCTGAGCGCTTCAAAAACGCGGTGGTCACCTTCTCCAGGCTGACCCCGTGTCCAAGCTCACCTTATGTAGGTGCCTGGCGGTAACAAGCGCTAGCGCGCTAATAGGGGGCAGATTTATGATATTCCCTAGAATCTTTTATTTTGGTCCTCATTGGCCATCAGTCTCACTTCAAAATACACCCTGGGCGTCTGTACTCACTCTCATGACACTGAGGAATGTAGGCTATTAGAATGGAGCCCCGCCTTGGGTATCAATGAAGAAACCACTGAGATACTCCTTCTGCCAAGCTCAAGAGCAAGATGACTTTCGCGATAAACCGCCACAATACCTGGCAGCGCACTGCTTAGCCCGAAGGGTGCTAACAACATAATCAAAGGACTTGGGAAAAAAAAAAGAAAATAAACACGATTCTACTTTGTCCTCTAAGAGTCCCATCTAAATTGCAGAGGATTCCAAAATGCCTTTTTCTTGCTACTTCCCTGTCTGGCTAGATCAGATTTGGAGACTGCCAAAAGTGATGACTGGCACTCCGCAAAGGTGGGAGTACTAGATTCCGTCCATTTTATACAAATTTTCCTCCTGGCTAGCAGAACAGAATAAAAAAGCAAAGCTTCAGCAAGGCCAGTGATGTTTTCTGCTATACCAAATATTATTATAGGCAAATCTATGTTAATAGCGCAGCCTAAAACACTTGTCAGAAAATCTCCGACCTCCCGCCAGAAAGTAGCAAGAGAATGACATTTCATAAACATATGTATATATGAGGCTAAAACCAGGCCACATTATTTACAACTGACTGGTGGCCCATCTGGAATTTTAAAGAGAGTGTTATCCTTGTGCACTCATTTATTCAGGTTTTCTTCCAATGTTTTATGCTTTTTTTAGTTGGCGCAACTCATGACACAAGGCATCCTGCCCTTGTCTTGTAAATGAATGTATGATGTGGAGAGTGGCTCCTTCCCACAAATGAGTGCGCTCGATAATCAATGAAACACACTAGTTTCTTCACTGGGTTAAATTGATTTCTTCGAAATTTATTTCAACATATGAATGAATGGAATTTCATTTGGCTTTCAATTTCCATGATTTTTATGAAGCAATATCCATATTTATCACAAATATATGTCTCCAATGGTCAACAAATGTTATTCACCCAATGCATTTCGGGTCAAGAAAAGCTGACCCTTCGTCAGGGGGTCTATAAAGAAATGAAACAGGACCAATTAATTCACTATCCTATAGTTCAATGTCACAGTCTACATCATATGCATTAACGAAATGGAATAAACCAAAAAATTAAAAAATTAAACCATGGTAGCATTGTTGCTTAATCATAGTTGTACGAACTCAAGGACTAACCACAATATGCGAGATGCAAGACAGTCTAGTGCATAACAGGCGTTTAGTAATCTCCATCGCAACAGTGACATCGTATATCAAATACGCGTGGCATTTTGTTAAATTACACGCAACACTCTTACTTGTTTATAAATATGATCGGGTCTACTTACGAAGGACCACTGGGTCTGTAGCAACGAATGTGCAAACTTTTCGTCTTCACAATGGGGAAGTTACGCGCCAAATATTTACGGGTTTACAAGTGAACAGAATTCCGGTCACGTGATCGGCAGGAAGGCCAATCAACGACAATCTCTAGCACTGGCTCAGATCACATGGTGGGGTATAGTAGGGCTTCACAGAAGTTTAAATTCTAAAGTCTGTAAAAAGACCATGAAATATCGAGGGTAAATACAGTGTTTAGCAAAAATAACAACAGGCAGCATGAAATAAATCATAATACATTACAAAAATAGTAAACTTCAATGTCAGAATAATATGAATACATGACAATATTAGAAAATTATTCTGGGTCCCGGATATGTTTAAGACCAATGTTGTGTGCTGGTCATACTAGAGAAAACATGAATGTTCAATACGGTCATTGAGCCCAATGGGATTGGTAGAGTTTAACTTCTTGATCCAAAAATATTCTGATCTTAGTCTTTGTTTATTTGGATCCTGGTCTCGGCGTGGTGAGATTTTCTCTAACACCATGAAACATAGTTGAGAAATTTGGTGTCTAGCTTCCAACCAATGACATGCTAGAGTTGATTTAGAATTCATCAATCTTATATTACTTTTGTGTTCAGTTATACGTGTTTTCACTTTCCTTTCTGTCTGACCCAAATATGTTTTCCCACATGGGCATTTAATTGCATAAACACAATTCATGGTGTCACACGTACTGTTGTGCTTTAGTTCAATTTGTTGTCCTTTGGTAGGATGAGTGAATTGGTTTCCCACGATAACATTCCCGCAATGGATGCAATTTTGGCATTTTTGCATGCCACGATAAAACATCATGATTCTCTTGGGAATATTCAGTAGTACCTTGATGTTTTTTGATCTTTTAAAAGCAAACGTGATCTTCTCATTATATAAGTCTTTTAGATCAGGTTCTAACTGTATTAGTCTCCAATGTTTATTGATAATCTTATTGATCTTGGATGAATCAGTAGAGTACTTCAACACACATACTGTTTTGGTTTCTTGAGTTTTTATCTTTTCTTTCAACAAACTTGCTCGAGATTGTGTGGCCACTTTATTTAAGGACGTTTCCAAAACATCATTAGAATAACCTCTTGAAAGATATTTAGTTGTTTGTTCTTGCAGAGTATTTATCAGGTCTACATCATTGGTGGTGATGCGTTTCATTCTGATATATTGTGAAGTTGGTAAATGTTTTTTTAAGGAGATGGGATAAAAACTTAGAAAAATTTTTGTCTGTTTTTTTTTATGTGAACATTGGTACTGATGGTATTGTGTTGGATTTTCACTTTCACATCAAGAAATGCTATTGATTGTTCATCAATGGTGTGAGTGAATTTGATAGGATCATTGTGTGAATTAAGTATCTTGATGTTATTTTCAAGTTCTTGACGACCGCCTCTCCATATTATAAACAGGTCATCATTGTACCTTTTGTATATGACCAAATGTTCTGTCCATGCTGGGTTTCCAAGAATGAAGTCTGTTTCAAATTTGTTCATGAAAATGTTGGCGTACGAGGGCGCCCCCCCAAAACCCGTGGATGTTCCGCTGCTTTGGTTGTAGAATTTTCCTTCCCATTCAAAATAACTGCAATACAATGCAAATTGCATCAGTTCTATGATCAACAGTTTCTGTGACTCCTCAAGTTCGCTGTTTATTAGACTCCATTCTAATGCCTCTATGCCCTCATTGTGGGGAATAGAGGTGTAGAGAGCCGTGACCCTACTATACCCCACCATGTGATCTGAGCCAGTGCTAGAGATTGTAGTTGATTGGCCTTCCTGCCGATCACGTGACCGGAATTCTGTTCACTTGCAAACCCGTAAATATTTGGCGCGTAACTTCCCCATTGTGAAGACGAAAAGCTTGCACATTAGTTGCTACAGACCCAGTGGGCCTTCGTATGTAGGCCCGATCATATTTATAAACAAGTAAGAGTGTTGCGCGTAATTTAACAAAATGCCACGCGTATTTGATATACGATGTCACTGTTGCGATGGAGATTACTAAACGCCTGTTAATTTTTTGGTTTATTCCATTTCGTTAATGCATATGATGTAGACTGTGACATTGAACTATAGGATAGTGAATTAATTGATCCTGTTTCATTTCTTTATAGACCCCTGACGAAGGGTCAGTTTTTCTTGACCCGAAATGCATTGGGTGAATAACATTTGTTGACCATTGGAGACATATATTTGTGATAAACATGGATATTGCTTCATAAAAATCATGGAAATTGAAAGCCAAATGAAATTCCATTAATTCATATGTTGAAATAAATTTCGAAGAAATCAATTTAACCCAGTGAAGAAACTAGTGTGTTTCATTGATTATCGAGCGCACTCATTTGTGGGAAGGAGCCACTCTCCACATCATACATCCATCTGGAATTTTTGTCAGTTTATAGGGAGTAGAGTAGGCCTTGTGGATGGTAAACAGGTGGTTTATTTTAGCCAAGCTGGTTTCAGAACTTTATATAAGATCTTACAAGATTTCTGCCATAGTTTAGCACAATCCTGTGTGGGCAAAGGCCCCCCACACACAGTTCTTCAGCAAGCTTAAATTAACCATCTACTTCTTCCAGCAGGATTTGATACCAGAGGGAAACTTCTTTCTTCTCTGGGGGTTTGGTCACAAGCTGATAAACTTAAATGCTTCTGCATCCCAAGGTGGCTTCCGTGGGTGAGATTGGACCCAACTTGCAAATTGATAATGTTTAAACCGAGAGAGTCCTCCCCCAACCCTATCCTGGAGATGTTCCCATGGTATAAGGGTGCCTCCATCGAGGAAGTCTCCCCACATTAATAGACCTGCGTCGCTCAAAGGTTTTGGCAGACTGTCTATCAGGCTCTCTGGGGTTCCTGGAGAATTCCAAAGGGGAGCCAAGCTGGAAAAATAATCGAGCCCCACTGCGCCCCTAACTTGGGCTAAGATTTTGGCTACCCCCTGAAGAACCTTCAGCCTAATTTTTAGAAAAAACTTGGGATCCCCAAATTTAAACAAAAAACCTTCCTCTGACAATTTGGCACCACTGAGCATAGCCAAAAACGTCCCTCCAGCACCAGTATCCACAGGCCTTCACAGTAGCATACGTGAATGTGAGAGTTGGAAAGCCCATTCCCTAGAGTCTTGTGTATGTGTTCCCAGTAGGGGCTATAGCTTAGGACATGTCCAGGTAAGATGTGCAAAATCAGCATGAAGTGCAGCGCATTTCAGACAGTTATGTGGCCTGGATGGATCTATTCTGTGCGCTTTAGCAGGGGTGAAATAATTGCGGCGTAAACATTTTAAATGCAGGAGCTTCTGTTTGCTGTTGAGTGAAACATCTTTTGTAACTGCGCAACATTTGGCCCACTGATCATCGGCTATCAGATGGCCCAAATCCATCTCCCAGTCCTTACGGACATTGTCGTTGTTTACAGGCCTCATATTAGCACATGTTTTTTATAATTTGGAAATTAGATGCGTGCTCTTTGTGCTCTCTATTATCATCGTGAGAGGGGGAACGATTCAGGTTCAATCGGGAAGTTAGGCAGAGCGGCATGTAAGGCGGACCGGATCCGGCCTAGGACAAAGCTATCCAAAAAGCCACTGTCTTGGAAGCGGGCATTGTCCACGAGTGAGAAGATGTGACCCTGGGATAAAAATTGCCCAGTGTGAAGATTTCGAATATTGTCAGAGTGCGCTGCACCAAACATTCACCTGAGATCGGGAACCAGAGAGCATTTGGGATGGGTAAGGCAGATGAATATAACGTTGTGGCGCCGGTCAATCGTCTCAGTTTATCTCATGCCCAACTTGTAGTGGAGACGTTTTGGGTGTCATGAGGGTCCCTATGGACCCCCTTGGGTAGGACAGTGGAGAGCCTATCCGGAAGAACAAAGTCTGCTTCAGGTCAAAGATACGGTCCCCTGGCGTCTGGATGAAACCAGACGTGCGCATATTGTAGATCTGGGACACCGTAAACCCCCTACCCCCCCTCCTCCCCCCCCCCCCCTCCCCCCTTCTGTCATATGGTAGTGTGGGCACCCACCACTGTAAACGTGCCTGCTTCCCATCCCAGACCAGACGTGCAAGGAGTGTGCATAATGTCCGAAAAAAACTGTTAGTGAAGGGTATGGGGATATTGCTAAAAAGGAATAAGAATTTGGGAAGTACCACCATCTTCAGGATCGCCACTCGGCCTGCAAGCTATAAAGGCAATCGCAGCCACTTTTCCACCTGCGCTTCTGGTGTGCCAATAGCCTGTCTATAATTTAAGCGGATGATCTGTGCAGCGTCTAGGTGAATATGGATCCCCAGATACTTGACCGAGTCCGCGCACCACTCCAGACATTTTAAAATACTTATTGAGGATGAACACCATTCCTCTCAGAAGCCCCTCTGGATCACTTACTCCGGTGCACTCATTCAGAGGCTAGAGGACAGCTCACAACTATTGTCCCTCTGATTCAGGGTAGTACGATGCTTTGGTCAGCTGCTTCTTCTAACAAAATATAAACATCTATACTTGGTGCCTTTTCTGAATACAGTACTGTGTAAGCACGACTGCCCACCTCTGGGAGAGTCGCATATGAGAAGCATGTCATGCAGTGGACTTGCAGCAGTTCATTCAATCTGTGCATGTTAGTAGTCAGACAGGCTTTGCATAGTTTGTTCAAGTTGAGAAGCTGGTATTGCAATAAAGGGTCTTTGTGCCAAAATCTTCAACTTCGTCATTTCCCAATCGGCGTGGCACCAAACGAATGATTAATAGTAGCTCATAGGGATGAAAGTCTGCTTTCTTTTCTTAAACGTAATTCAAAAGATTTTAGAATAACCTTCAGATTTTAATCTTAAAATATCCTTTTCATGAGACAAATCATGTGTGTGATACAGAATGCTTCTTTAAATGTATCACGGCTAGTATGATCAGGTCCACTGGAATTATGCGGAGGGGAAAAGATATGCAGCAAGGTTGACTAAGTTATGTGACAAAAAAGGCAAATCATGTGGCACATTTTATGATAGTATTACGTCATTGTTTTCTAATTTTTACACCTGTTAGCAGTGTCTGGGCATAGGTCAAGTATCAGTAGTTCCAGTTCAACACTTAAATATAGCAATAAAAAACAGAAAGGTGACAAGTCAACCTCTGCAAACACGTCACTTCGTTTTCAGTAACTTTTGAATCGTTTGGGCTAGAAGTTGTATTTTTTTTTTAATCTGCAGAATATGCATCTGATGATGGATTATGAAGCAAATGCGGCAAGTCCATAATTGGGTGAAATACGCAATTGCTGCACATATTACCTTCTCAATCAACAAGACATAACACTTTTATGAAGTTTCAGCAGCTTACATTGCACGTTGCAAAAAAACTATTATTCTCCTTGCTTTTCCTCTTTCTATGCGCGCTGTATTTTGCATCACACATAGAAAGAGGAAACCACCTCTATGGATTGTTTTCATGCAGGAAGGTGCCCCTTCCTACACCAAAACAATCCTGCCAGTAGCGCAGGCACACTTGCACCATGGTGCAAGGGTGTCCGCGTTGCAGCTGGGCTGCCGAAACGGCACCAGTGCAGGGGGAAAGGACGGGAATACATTGAATTGAATAAATATGGTGCATTCCTACCTTTCTCTGTGATTCGGGGCAGCGCAAAAATGTAACGTGCAATGCTGTCCTGTACCGCCATTCCCATAAACATGCCCCGAAATGCTTTGCTACGACTAAACAGCGGTGTAATTAACGAATCAAGCTGGCTTTTTCCAGGATTTGGCTCAGGATTCTAAATGAGCCTCTCAATTGGTATAACTTGTTGGATTCTTTGCAAAACAACTGAATGAATGATTCGTCATTTGTAATAACACAGATGTCTTCCTGTCACGGTAATGCGGTTTGTAGCACGGTCAATAACAGGTAATACTATTACTAAATTATATTATCAAAGTCAATGACACTCTTTAGTTCATCTTGTAAATTTACAAAATAGGTATAAATCAGCTCACTTGTACTCAAATCTATGAACTGTAAATACAGCACCTTTATTACACAACTGAGCTACATCACTCATCCCCCTATAAAAAATTAACACTATATTGTGAATTTTGAATTATAGGTGACAAAGCAAGGAATCATAAAGTTTACATTTGGCATCATATTCATTATCAAATCAAATGTGCGTCCCATGTATGAATTTGCACAGCACTTTCATGTTGAGAGTCTTTCATTGCATACGAAGTAAAATGAACATAGCTAATATGTCATCACTTAAGTTGTAAAATATTTAGGGGCCCATTAGGATGACGGGCGGACTTTGTCGGCCCACCATCCCATTGTAGAAAAGGGACCGCCCGCCATAAGGGCGGGGGTCCAGTGGGGGAAATTAGGATGCGCCCGCCCCAGTGGCGGGTGCATCCTGTATTTTTAACATTGCAGCGTTCAGCACCGCCCGCCGCAATGCTAAGAATACATGTTGTGCATTTTAAAGCACAATGTGACAGGCACTGCGCGGTGCCTGCCATGTTGTTCTTTGATATCTAGGGGGTACCATAGGTATCCCCCACCTCCACCCCCACTTCCACCCGGAGTCCCCGGGGGGCCGCAATGGGCCCCCGCAAGTAGACTCCGCATGCCTTTCCGTGGCGGAAAGGCATTACCCAGCGCACATTATATTACGGCTAGCGGTGTCAAACAGACACCGCCACCATATTGCAGCCTTTTCCACCCCGGTCGCAAGGCGACCGGGCGGAAATGCGGCTGACGGTCATTCCGTCCGCCGCGGACCCCCCAGCCATATTAATATGGCAGGGGGTCATTCCTGCAAGGATGGCGGGCGGGTCGCCCCCACCAGGCCAGCGGTGGCTACCACCGGCCTGGCGGGGGCGATCCGCCCACCATCCTAATGGACCCCTTAGTGTTTATATAGTCAATTGACTAGCGAAAAACTGAATAAATAATGTCTGGATTTTCTTTCTGATTTTCATGATCACTGACACAGTGTGCAGTCAATTTTAGAATCCCTTTATCGAGATTTCAAAACATCTGCTCATTTGCTGGATGTTACATGGTGTTTTCAGTTGCTTTTACTTCAGAATCATCGATCCCTAACTTCCTGCTCTCTTTGAACCTTGTCAAGTGCAGCCCTGAATCCTAACAAAAATACTTGGGGTAATTACTAGCATTGTACTGTTATCTGGGCGGTTTTGCACTGGTCACATAGTATTTTACACCATTTACATACCAGACCTGCCACCTTGTGAAAAATGTCGCCAGGTGAGGAGTGGGTGGGGCCTTTGAGGAGGGCAGGATTTGTGCTGACCACAGTCTGAGGCAATTACATTCCCAGTTCCTTCCCTCAAATCTAAAAAAACACAAAGCTTCAGAAAATGCTGCTGATGTCCTTGGGAGGTTTCACACCCTGTAATGGACATTACCTATGCAGAATCCAAACATTAGCTATAAATCTGCTCTCTACAGGGTTTTCCAGTTAATTCAATCAAGTAGTACTTGTATAGCTAAACTTTTCACCCTAAAGGGTATACAGGTGCTGTGCTGCAAGTATCAGTCGAAGAGCCATATCTTGAGTCCCTTCATGTTGATTGGGAGCTACCTGAAGACTTTGCAGAGCATGTGGAAGCAAGCTGAGGAAATGGCGATGAGGTTGTGGTGCAGAGGTGAAGGTGGAGAGTGTTCCAGGCTTTGTCGGAGAGGTAAGAGAAGGATCGTTCTCTGGAGTGGGAGCAGTGGATATGTGGTATCTGTATGAGTGTGAGGTTTGCAGACTGGAGCTTCCTAGTCGGTCGGGGGAAATGTAGGTGGTGGTTCATGTATGGACGTCCAAGGTCGTGGAGGGCTTTGTAGGCATGGATCAAAAGCTTGAATTGGCATCACCTCTGAATGGGGAGCCAGTGGAGGTCCTTCAGGTGCTGGGTGATGTGTGTCCTCTTGGGCAGGCTGAGGATCAGTCTGGCAGCTGCTTTCTGGATCATCTGGAGTCTTTGCATGAGTTTGGTGTTGTCTGTATGGAGTGCATTGCTGTAGTCTAGTCAGCTGGTGATGAGGGCCTGCGTCACAGCTTTCCAGGTGTTGATTGGGAGCTACCTGAAGACTTTGCAGAGCATGTGGAAGCAAGCTGAGGAAATGGTGTTGACCTGGTGTTTCATGGAGATTTCTCTCTCCAACATGATTCCAAGGTTAGGGATGTGGTCTTTAAGAGTGGAGTTGGGTCTGAACTCCGCCGGCCACCAGGAGCCATTCCAGAGAGCGAAGTGTCTGGCAAAGATTAGAACTTCAGTTTTGTCCATGTTAATCTTCAAGCGGGTGTCCTTCATCCAGGGGGTGCCTTTCTTCATACAGTTGTGGAAGTTAACTATGTGTAATATTGGCACTTCACCACGTGACAATGTGAAAAGAGACAATATCTTGTGACACACAGTGGCACTGTGTGAGTTGGAAGATCTGAATGACCTATCAGTGTAAAGTGACATTTGGACTAACTGACCAGTGTCAGAGCAATATTTGTACCAACTAAATATTACATTTTGAAGTGGGTAGTCAGTGCAGATGCTGGTGCAAAATCACCCGTTCACCAGTGCAAAACTACTTCTTCACCAGTATAATGTGCTCAGCATGTGTGTTGTATCTGGGTCCATGTCTAGCCTTCCTTCCTTAACTTGTAAGTGCTAATATTAAGTGGGATGTTAAATTCTGACTCCTGGGCAAACTCCTGTATATGCAAAGCTTTGAATTTCGAGTACTGAGGTAACTACTATGGGTCTCTATTTTTCTGTTGTGAATTTTGACAGCTCAAACCTGCTGAAATTTACAGGGCAAAAATATTCGGTATATTCTGATATGTGTGGAATTTGGAGCATAAAGCACCACATTTAGCATGTAAAATTTCCAGAGGAAAACTCTAAAAAGAGGTAGTCAGTGAACCCAGGAAAAACCCTACTCTATGGCATCAATGCTTGACAGCTGTGGTAAATATCATACTCCATACCTGCTCCCTCATAACCACAGCAATAATATGTATTTAGTAAGAGACAGGCCTGAGGCAGCTGCCATGGTATTATATATTACATTTTACATAGATTGTCATCTAGGCATGAGTAGGTCATGGTACGTTATTTTATGCATAAATCTACACAAAGTATCTGCTGCATCAGAATGTGAAGCCGATATCTTGAGCTGTTAAAACAGTGGGGTGTGTAGCGTCCTTCCAAGCCTGGGCATTCGCTAATGACTACGACACACACTGAGCTTAGTATGACACAACTTTATAAGTCTGCGTGTAACCGCAAACTCAACATTCTAAACCAGCATTTACTTCACTATGCTCTAACGCTTATGTCACAGCTCTATGGATTCCATCAGGAGCCACAAGGGTTCCCTCATTGCTTACTCTCCGAATACTACATCTCCCCCTCTTTAAAATAAAAAAGTATATAATTTTTTAGAAACATATATACAATACTAGCTCTGAAATGAGTCTTTGTGGTGCTCTGATCACATGTCCAACATTGTCTTCGGAAACTGGCGACAGGAAGTAGAGTAGAAGCATCCGTGGTCTGCATTGGCGATGTAGGAACAACAGCAGTCAGGGAGTTTTTACTTGTTCTTTCAGACCCAGTCACTAGATTGACATCAGTGCCTGAAGAGCGATGAGCCACAAGTCAGAAATGGGATGAATCTCGCGTAATGAACTTCCTAGTATGCTAGGCAGTCACCATATGTCCTCTGCTGGTTACAATTTGAAATGTCTCAGCATCGAAGGGAGCATCAGATCTCCTCTAGTGAAAGTAATGTCTTTTTCATGTTGGCGCTTTTCAGCATAGGCCTTCATTTTCCTTTTACGATCCAAGATTTTTGTATTGATTTCTTCATCATTAAGTGATCTTCTGTTTGTTCATTGAGGTAACATGGGGGGCCATTAGGATGATGGGCGGACTTTGTCCGCCTGTCATCCTACCGATGATCTGGACGGCCAGCCATAAGGGCGGGGTTCCCGTGGCCAGCATTAGGATGCACCCGCCACAATGGCGGGCGCATCCAGCATTCCAACCATTGTGGCGGGCAGTGCACTCAGCACCACCCGCCACAATGGCAGGAAGGCTTGCCATTCACTTCCATGCACAGCATGGCAGGCACCGCGCGGTGCCTGCCATGCTGTGCATGGAACTGCTGGGGGGTACCATAGGTAACCACCATGTGCACCCCCACCCCGGAGTCCTTGGGGGCCCGCAACGTGCCCCCACAAGCAATTCCCACCTGCCTTTCTGTGGCGGCATTGCCGCCACGAAAAGGCATCTGCAACAGCCCATCCTAATATGGCTGGCGGTGTCTGATAGACACCGCCACCATATAAACCCTTTTCTGCCCCGGCCGCAAGGTGACCGGGGCGGAAAAGCGGTTGACTGTGTTTCCGTCCGCCACGGTCCCCTCTGCCATAGTAATATGGCGGGGGGAAATGGGTGGCGGGTGAAAAAGGACGTCAGGCGGATCACCACCGCCCGCATGGCGGTGGTGATCCGCCCGACATCCTAATGGGCCCCTTGGTCTTTATAAGCATAAGAATAGAATCAATAAAATATAGATAAAATCGTTTCTATATTGGTTTGACATGTCCATCCGGACGGAGGTCTAGTATTTACTTATTAAGGAATGTAGTACAAGAATTTCTCACAATATACAAGACGGGGCACAAGCCTGGACCCAACTTAACGGACATACAGCATAGACAGAAAAAAACAACAAACAAAGGGCTTTTAGGCAAAAGCTTAGCGTTCTGTTATACTGTTGTTGTCACAGTTTAAAATGAAAAACAGAACAATACTTGCACCTTTACACTTTTGAAGGAAAAAATGCATTTTTTATCAATCAATCAATCAATCAGTGACACTTATAGAGCGCGCTACATACCCGTAGGGTCTCAAGGCGCTGGGGGGGGGGGGGGGGGGGGGTGCCGCTACTGCTCGAACAGCCAGGTCTTCAGCTTCTTCCTGAAGGAGAGGTGGTCTTGGGTCAGGCGCAGGTCGGGAGGGAGGGAGTTCCAGGTCTTGGCGGCCAGGTAGGAGAAGGACCTTCCTCCTGTGGTCGCTCTTCGGATGCGGGGGACGGCGGCGAGGGCGTGGTTGGCTGATCGGAGGTGGCGTTTGGGAGTGTAGAAGTTGATCCGGCTGTTGAGGTATCTCGGGCCTTGGTCGTGTAGGGCTTTGTGTGCGTGGGTGAGGAGGCGGAAGGTGATTCTTTTGTTGACGGGGAGCCAGTGAAGGTCTCTCAGATGTCCGGTGATGTGGCTGGTTCGTGGGATGTCGAGGATGAGTCTGGCTGAGGCGTTCTGGATCCGCTGGAGTCTCTTCTGGAGCTTGGCGGTGGTGCCGGCGTAGAGGGCATTGCCGTAGTCCAGTCGGCTGGTGACGAGGGCCTGGGTGACGGTCTTCCTGGTCTCGGTGGGGATCCACCGGAAGATCTTCCGTAGCATGCGTAGGATGTTGAAGCACGCCGAGGAGACGTTGTTGACTTGCCTGGTCATGGAGAGGGAGGAGTCCAGGATGAAGCCCAGGTTGCGTGCATGGTCTGTCGGTTTGGGTGCGGTGCCCAGGGCGGGAGGCCACCAGGAGTCGTCCCAGGCGGAGGGGGAAGAGCCCAGGATGAGGACCTCCGTCTTGTCAGAGTTCAGTTTCAGGCGGCTGGTCGTCATCCACTCGGCTACCTCTTTCATCCCTTCGTGCAGGTTGGCTCTGGCGGAGGCGGGGTCGTTGGTCAGGGAGAGGATCAGCTGGGTGTCGTCGGCGTAGGAGATTATGCTGAGGTTGTGTTTGCGTACGATGGCCGCGAGGGGGCTCATGTAGACGTTGAAGAGGGTGGGGCTCAGAGATGATCCTTGAGGGACGCCGCAGATGACTTCGGAGGCCTCTGATTTGTACGGTGGTAGGCGGACTCTCTGTGTTCTTCCGTCGAGGAAGGAGATGATCCATTCCAGCGCCTTGTCCTGGATTCCGATGTTGCTGAGGCGCTGTACTAGGGTGCGGTGGCAGACCGTGTCGAATGCCGCGGAGAGGTCTAGGAGGATGAGGCCGCTGTTTCTCCATTGTCCATCAGGGCTCGGATGTCATCGGTGGCGGCGATGAGGGCGGTCTCGGTGCTGTGATTGGCTCGGAAGCCGGACTGTGAGGGGTCGAGGGATCCGTTCGTCTCGAGGAAGGCGGCCATCTGCTTGTTGACAGTCTTCTGGATGACTTTGGCTGGAAACGGGAGGAGCGAGATGGGGCGGTAGTTCTTGAGTTTGGTGGGGTCCGCTGTTGGCTTCTTGAGTAGGGCGCTGAGTTCGGCGTGTTTCCAGCTCTCAGGGAAGGTGGCGGTGTCGAATGATGTGTTGATGATGTCTCGCAGGTGGGGTGCGATGACAGCGTCGGCCTTGTTGAAGACGTGGTGAGGGCAGGGGTCGGTCGGTGATCCGGAGTGGATGGAGTTCATCGTGCGGATGGTGTATTCGGTGCTGATCGGGGTCCAGGCGTGGAGGGTGGTGGTGGGGGGTGATTGTTCGGTCATGGTGTGCGTTGGTTGGTTGTTGAAGCTGTTGTGTATGTCCGCGATCTTGTTGTGGAAGTATGAGGCGAGGGAGTTGCAGAGGTCTTGCGATGGGGTGATGTCATTGTTTCCTGCGCTGGGGTTGGAAAGCTCTTTCACGATGTTGAAGAGTTCCTTGCAGTTGTGTGCGTTGTTGTCCAACCGTTCCTTGAATGCTGTTTTCTTGGCGGCGCGGATCAGCTGGTGGTGCTTCCGGGTGGCAAGCTTGAAGGAGGTCCTGTTGTCCGGTGTAGGTTCCCTTCTCCAGACTTTCTCGAGGGCTCGGCAGTTCTTCTTGGAGCTCTTGAGTTCGTCGGTGAACCACGGGGCTTTCTTGCTGCCGGGTCTGCTGGGCGGGGTCCTCAGCGGGGCGAGCTCGTCCGCGCAGATGCTGATCCACTTCGTGAGGTTGTCGGCGGCCTGGATGGGGTTCGCTGAGCTGGCAGGAGGGTGCTGGCTCAGGGAGGTGGCGAGCTGGTCTGCTGTGATCTTGTTCCAGCTTCTGCGGGCGGCCTGTTGCTGGTGGTGGTGGGTCGTCGTTCTCTTGAAGGTGAAGTGGACGCAGCTGTGGTCCGTCCATTGAAGCTCTGTGGCGTGGCTGAAGTCGATGTCTGTGCTGGAAGAGAAGACTGCGTCGAGTGTGTGTCCGGCGAGGTGGGTGGGGGTGGACACCAGTTGCTTGAGTCCCAGGTTGGCGAGGTTGTCGAGCAGGGTTTTTACAGTTGAAAGGAGGGCCATTGCCAGATTTAAAAATCACAGGAACACCCCATGTCATAATCTTGTTATGACTCTTTTTGAGTGATAAATGAGAGATCTTCGATCAATGGAAAATGGGAGTATTGATCAACAATCACCATCAGGTGACGTTCATTGTAAAGTGGATGGAAGAAGCAACAGCAATTCTTTCCCATACATGCAACTCTGACATCTTTAAGGTGTGTTGAGTGGTTTTCGAAGAAAGGCAATTGCAGAGATGACAGGTCTTCAATTCTCGGAGAGCTCGTTTTGTGGCAACGATTCCACAATGTCATTCATGGGCCAGTTCCATTGTCTGTTGTCGCAGACTTTCTGGAATGAATGTCTGACAAAATATCGAAAGACAAAAAATCGACTTACAAAAATATCGGAGCAATAATATCGATGTCAATAATATCGACATCCTATCTCCAACAAGGTAAGTACAAAAATATAGAAAAAAAATATTGATGTAAAAAATATCGTTTTAAAAAAAATATTGTTTTAAAAAAAAAAGAAAATTTCAAATAAATTAAATAATACTTAAAAATATAATAAACATAGTTAAAAATATATTATACTATTTAAAATTAATAAGTGGTATAACATAATTTAATACAAAATTAATTAAACATATACATATAAAAATATCAATACATATTATTTAGGAATATTTAATTACCAATTAATGATTAAACAACAATAAATTAATTTTCATAACCAAAAAATGATACTTGTAAATATGTACCGATTAATAATTAATATCCAATACATTAATTATCAATACTCAACTACAAATGTAATAACTACTCAATTACATATCAACTACTTTACACACTATTCCCCTATCAATGCACAACAAACTCAAATAATAAAATAATACACTTAACATAATTATCAATTGATCAATTAATTAAAATGAATTACCAATTAATAAAAAATAATTACCAATTATTAATTAATTAACAATAATACAATTAGCAAAAAAAGTGTGAAAATAAATTATTACGTAATTACATTTAAATTACTTCCCATTCTATTCCCCTATAAACCCATAACCCGCTACAGAACATAATTATCAATTAATGAATTAATTCAAATGAATTATTAATTGATAAAAATTAATTCCCAATTAATTAAAATGTATTTATAATTCCTAAAAATGTATCATTAATTTAGTATAATTCAATTACTTCCCACCCTATTCCCCTATAAACCAACAACCCGCTACGGTACTAAAATACAAAATCTACTTAAATTACATAAAAAAATATATACATTAAATACATAATATTATACATAAAAATCATATAAAAATTGATATTAGTAATACCGATATTACTAACACCGATATTAGTAACATCGATATTACTTACATCAACATTAACAAAATCGTTATTACTTACCTATGAAATTCTGTCCCTTCGATATTAAAAAAATCGATATCACTTACCATCTATATTCTGTCCCTTCGATATTAATGGTACAAAAGGGGGTGGTGATGGACGGAGCATCTGAATCAATCAAACACTCACACCCAGTCCAAAGATCTGGTTGGAGTAGCAGAGTGGGCAAAGAACGGTGATGGATTAAACCTAGATCTTTTGACTGGGTGTGAGTGCTTGATTGATTCAGATGATACGTCCATCACCACCCCTTTTGTACCGCTTTTGGCCGCCATTAGTGTGGCAGGGTATGCTCAGACGTGAGTCCCTTGCTCACTTTGCCACTGGATTCAAGCAAGCCGGGCTGAAGACGGCTGGAATGCCAGAAACCGGTCCTCGGAAGCTTGTTTCCGGTCCAGGGAAGACATGGCTTGGCAGTTCGGGCTGGACTGTTCCCATGAGGCACAGGGTCAGACTGATTTGCATATAGCCATGTCTGAACTGGGGTGGCAGAGTGGGCTAAAGAACAGTGATGGATTAAACCCAGATCTTTTGACTGGGTGTGAGTGTTTGATTGATTCAGATGCTCCGTCCATCACCACCCCCTTTTGTACCGCCTTCGATATTAAAACATCGATATTATTGTAGGTCGATATGAAAATATTGATATTTTGTCTGCCGAGTTTCTGGAATAACAATTCTCGTACCTCTCAGGATAATGTCCTCCTAAGTAATGGACAGGTTATCTTTGACATTTTAAGGCTTCTGTTCCTCACTGTCACTGGTAAGAGGTTCGGTGTGCTGGTTCCAAGACGGATGGGAAATAATGTTTATAGTTTTAACATGTCACTATCATGACTCATGGCAGTGACTATGTATTCCATCGAAATGGCAGCTGGTGTGCTTGATTTCACAATGAAATTAATGTATGCTGCAGTCCTAGAAGGAATATCATGGCACTGAAGAGACACTTGTGAGAAGTACTCAGCAGGGTTTTGATCTTTCCTTATTTATATATTCATAAAGTGTTATATAGTGCAAACATGATCCATAAGGAGATCAGAGTGCTTTACAATTGGAGGGAAGGAAGTTAATAAATGCAGTATCAACATCAGATATGAATACCAAAACAGAACAGAACAATCACAAAACAAAAGGGGTCAGAAGAGAGTAATACAATAACTGGTACATAGCGAGCTAAGAGGGCAGCAAAAGATAGGTTGAAGAAGAGTAGCACCCAGTGCAGGTCGTAAGGTTGTAGGTCCAGTGACTTGGAGCAGATGATCCTAGCCCATTTAGAGTAAGAAGTTGTTCACAAGGAATCTTTTAGCCTCCAATTTGAAAGCACCTTTGGAGGAGATTCTGCGTATATCCGGTGGAAGAGAGTTCCAGATCGTCGGGCAGCGGAGGGGAAAGCTCTGTGACAAGTTCTCTTTTTGCAAAAGATCTGTGGTTTCAGGAGGAAAGAGTTAAGACTTCTTGAGGGTCTACCACCTCTGGATAATTCGAGCTTTTGAGCTAGGTAACTGGGGTTTTTGGAATAGAGGGCTTTTTGAGACACACATGCAATCTTTAGCTGAATTTGTGCTTCGTAGGGCAAACACTTAAAAAGGATTTTAGGATTAGGAATATGTGTGCATTTCTTTTGGTACCCGTAACCAATCTGGCAGCAACGTTCAATGATGCCTTCAGTGGGGCCAGGGTATATTTGGGGAGGCCACAGAGCCTATCACTGCCATAGTCTAGTCTCAGCAAAAGAAGTGCTTGGCCCACCTGCTTGAAATCAGCTTGTGGAAGGAATGGTTTGCTATTCCTGAGTATCCTCATCAGGTGATTAGCTCCCTTGCACACATTGCTGATATGAGTCTTCATGTGCAGATGTTTGTCCAGGTTATTCTGAGAGATTTGGCAGAGTCAATAATGAGGGGGGAGCAGTTGAAGGCAGTGAGGTGATTCATCCAATGGTCTACTTGGGGATGTGATTCAGAGGAGAAATGAGAAGGAATTCTGTTTTGGAGGTGTTGAGCAGAAGGTGGTTCTCGGTTAACCAGTTTTGAGTAGATGTTAGATTAGTGCTGAGTGAAATGAGGTTATCAGGGGAGGAGATTTTCAGATAAAGTTATGTATTGTCTGCATACATTGGAAGAGAATGTTCATGGAATTTGGTGCATTAGCTAATGGTTCCAAGAACAAGTTGAAGAGTATAGGAGATACCTTGATGGTGCACAATTGTGTATTGTATTCTTGTAATCGTAGACCTCAACCTTCAATGCGAGGAGGCATCTTTGCCTTTGGATTGCCAAAGATGGTCAGCAATGATAGATGATCTGAAAGGCTTTCCAAATAAAAAATATATGGAAATGTTCACAAGCTCACACCACTGCCAAACTTTACTTCTCAGATTGTGCTTAAGCATATTCATTTCGAAACAAACTTCTGCTTGCAGATGCCACAATAAGTCTTTGAGCATTTGGGTGTCCGCTATGATGTGCAAGGTGTGTACCTAACCCTATGGGGCTAGCATCAACAGCAGCTTGAAACTTTGGATCAAAGTATGCAATTTCAGCAGCGTTCTCAATAGCTTGTTTAATTTTCATGAAGCTTTGCTCATATTAATTTGCCCAATTAAATTAAACATTATATTTTGTCCAGTCTCTTAATTGCGCACTTACAGTGGCAAAGTCTTGTATATATCTATAACAGTAGTTGGCCATGTCAAGAAATTAATATAACATGGAAACATTTTGTGGGGGACTGGTGGCTGATAGTACTTGAACTTTAGCCGGATCAGGTGTCATACCCCCAGCAGGAAAGATATGGGCATAGAATTTTAGCTTTGTCTTTTGGAAGTTGCATTTCTAAGCATTCAACATTAGGCCTGCATCAGCGAGCAGAGAACACACTTGCATGAGAGCTTTATCGTGCTCTTTCTGTGTAGCTCTGAAAACCAATATGTCATCACTATGATTGAAAGTGCTTATGACAGGTTGTATGATACATCGAATAGCATCTCGAAACAACTCTGCAGCTGATGACAAACCGAAACGTAGTCTTTTTTAACAGAACAGACCAATATGTGGTTTGTAATGTACCTGCAATTGTCCTCGAGTTCTAACTGATGATATCTTTATTCAAATCAAGACGAGAGAAGACCTTTGCACCATTCAATTGTGTTATCATGTCATCAATGTGCGAACCTGGATGCCATTCTCTTTCAATTGCCTTGTTCGCTTGATGCATATCCACGCAGATGCATACAGCTCCTTCAATGTCCTTCTTGGGTACTACCACAAGACAAATCCATGGTGTTGGACCAGTGGAACGCTCAATGATATCATGTTTGAGTAAGGATTTCAGTTCTTTTTTAACAGCTTCCTGTAAATAAAACAGAATTTGTCTGTGTCTTTGAATGATAGGACGGATGTCCTCATTAATGTACAATTTTACTTTCTTAGACTTGAGTTTCCCAACCCCTGAAACAGTGAAGGGAACTGACTTACTATTTTGTGATGAGCATTCATGTTATAATCAGCAGCTGTATAAAAGCTGAGTAAATAGGCACTTGACACTGTACCACGAAGTACCTGAATAAGTGCCTGTAGTTTTGTTTTCTTGTGTTTCATCGTTGCTACAAATAAACCTTGACTTTTTAATGGCATTGATGCAGCCCATGTATACACTTTAGTTTTCTATGCAGTAAGTCTTGGCAATGGTGATAGTTCACTGTATTTCTTCTCATGCATAATGTTTATTGATGCAACACTGCTAATAACAAAAGGTATTGAGCAACCATTCAGTGTAATCTTCGGAAAAGGTTTGAATGACTTAGGTGCTTTTTCATGTCGACTCTTCTTTGACCTGCATTTCTCTTCACATGCAGCCTGACCAACATGTGCATGGTTATCCTCCATGTAAGCAGCTTGTTGATCAGCACATTCGTCAGCTCTAGCAGCTAGGAGTATTGGCTCCAGGCTAAGAGTTTCCTTCAACATTTGTTGTCTGAATGAATCTGACAGGCATAGGTCAATAACTCTAAGACATATAGCTTCCTCATCATTACATTCATTTACCTTACAGTGTTTGATGAGTGTATCTAGTCTCTCAACAAATGTATTGATAGTTTCAATAACTTTCTGTCATTCTTGACTGAAAACCTATCTTTCGTAATTTACATTTGGCATTGGATTGAATTTGAGATTTAAGGCTGCTTTGATTTGACAGTGTGTGATTTTGTCAGCTGCCAGCATTTTCTTTATGACTCTTTTACACCTTCAACAGCAAGATTCTTAAAGTACTTGATAATCTTCTTGTTATCTGCTTCTTCTATTGCATCAAGTAAATCATCAAATGTCTCTGTCCAAGCAGTCCATATGTTGCCAATATTTAGCTTTTTTGCGGTATCGAATGGTGATGGTGGTTCCAAAAAGGCTGCAGCATTGTAGCCGTTGGTGGATCTCACTGATGTGGAAAGTAGTTTTCTTTCTGACACTGCTTGGTTATTTTGTTTATGCAAACCATCTCTGAGTCCTTGCAATGTGCTGTCCTCTGGGTCATCTTGGAAATTTACAGGGAACGTGGGCTCTTTCTTGGCCCCATTGGAAAAACAACATTTCTCTATTCCGATCAGCTTTCATTCTTCAAAGACCTCTGGAGTTTTTCTGAGCCCCACTCTGCAGCTTTAGTGGTGTGCCACTTCGCAGATGGACAGCTCCATAGACACTACCCCAGGCACTTCTTCTGGGCCCACTTTCCAATACTGTGGTATGATGACTCTCTTTACTCAGTTCTGGTAAGCAGATGACTGTTTCTTGTATTTGACTTGTTCTGCCTTTAGGCGTCTCTTTGTGCAGTCTGACAGCTGGTTGATGTCTGCCTCAGAGCGCGTCTGATCACAGCATTATCTTGCAATTTGCTATCCCGATTTGCTGCTATTTCAAATCCTGGTTGTATCTGCCTTTAACCTTATCACTCCATTAGATGTATAGCTTTAAGTTGCGTAGTAGCACAGTACCTCTCTTTATGGCCTTCCCAGCAGGTTCTCTGCCAACATTGTATAGACTTCTAAGTGAATCTTTCATTATCTTCAAATGTTTTACAACGGCTGGAGTTGCACTTGACTCCACATATGCCAAACATTGTTTCTGCACTTCGACTGAGGTACATGTGGTACACAAGCAGTTTGCTGGACCATGGCAAACTCTCTGGGAGAGCACTATTGATCTTCGGGTTACTTAACCTGTATCTCGTCACCCACTGTACTGTCCTCCCCAACCTGGGCACCCGCTAATGACTATGCCACACAGAAATTAGTAAAATACTTCTTTATTCACCTGCATGTTCCTACGATTCAATTTTAAACCTGCATTCATTCTAACACTTATGTCACAGTTCTATGGAGTCCATCAGGAGCCACAAGTGTTCTACCATTGTTAACTCTCATGACACTACAAGGGTGGTCATAATATTTGTACAGTGCATGTTTGACGGGGAAAAGAGGTTGTTTTGTTACTGCAGGTACAGTGGCAGTGGAATCCAGCTGTATGATGATCCAACTGTATCCCAATCAGATTGCCTTTTACAATGCTAAGAAATGGGTAAGGTACTCTTCTCTTATGATCTATAGACTATGGAAACCTTCCTGTCTGATTGAGGTACGTACAATATTCATGTTGGCAAACTTATATTCATCTGTCACTCCATCAATTTGTTCATGCAAAGTTTTCCACTTTTAAATTCAAATTTCTGTGTGAGCACATCTACGTATAAGGGTGGCTTCTTCGGCACTCATGGGTGTCTGTAAAAGTTGGTGAAAATACATAACGTCACAAGTTGGCAGATATTCACACAGAATTTACAGTTAGATTCCCACATGTAAACACTTATTCCTAAACAAAGAGGAATAGCAAGATTTTTTGTTAATCAGCTTATGAATAGTTGACTTAGACTTTCAATATAAGATGCCTGTAATTCCAAATATGTCTGGTAATGGAAGTTACCAGCCACAACATAGATTCAGGTGTTGCAGGGATAGTGTGGCTCACAAGTTTCCACCAGGACATTTCACCTGCTCAAAGCAGGTGAAATGCTGAGTTGAAAAAATACCCACAAATGAAGAATAACGCGGAAATCAGTCTGCAAACACTGATTGATGCTTATTACTGCCGATTTCTGAAGGACCTACGTGTAAAAGAGCGGTATTCCCACAACCTGGATGACCATGGAATCCGTTTTTCTTGGTGCAAACATCCTCATAAGTATTCCCACAGTCCCTGTAATATGGAGCAAAGTGGCTATATTGATTTGAATTTTGCACTTTCCAACTGCAGTTCAGTTTTACTGCTGGAGTTTGAGAGGCACCAGAGATAATTAGATTCAGGCAATGCAGGTTGGATAGCCTGGATGGTGAGCAGCCATCTGCAGATAAGATTTACGAAACATTTTCTATGAGTGGTTGTGCCTTACTTTTGTCTTATTTGTAAACCACTCCTCAATATTAAGGCCTAGTTCACAGTGCATTTCCTGTGAATAGTAATGTTGTTCTCCACCCAGTCTTAGATGTGCCTTACTCATGAAAATTCGGAACTAAAACATGCATACTGGCAGAAAAATGTTTTGTGATCTGCAAAGCTTTTTTAGTCCATGACCCGAGGAAATATATGAAGTGGGCATGTCTAAGTCTGGAGTAATACATAGCTACTCAATGAAAATACTTTGTCACAGTTTCACTTAGTGTTGAAACTAGTGGAGCATGAATACTCAAAGTAAAAGCTTTTGCGAAAAGGGCCTTGATAAACAATATATCTGGGTTTCAAGGGAATCCAGTGCTGATTTAATAGGATGTGGTGTGATGACATCGGAGTAGCATGGCCCCACCATCAGTTGGGTGACTCTCCGCAACTCAACATGCTTAATCACTACGATGCATGCCACACCACGTCTCGAAACCTCATTCACCTCAACCACTATTATCCTCATAGGATGTAATACATCCAACACCTTTTGAGCCATGCACTCTAAAAAGGGATCCCAGGAATCGATGAACATTGAAGCGCATCTCTGCCTGGTCAGGGACATAAAGCGCTATGGAAATGTTTCAATAGTCAATGTCTCTGCAAATTGCAGCCACTGATAACACCCCAGAACGGTTTTAAAATCATCAAAATGTGTTTGCAGCTAGAGACCTGCAAACAAAGTGTTCCTGATTTTCAGTATATGCAAGAGAACCTCTCCTCATTCTTCCACACGAAAGTGGAAACAACCTATGCTCATTTTAGCAAACTGTCCGATCCCCCCATCCTGAAACAACCTCCACCACTACCTCAACCTTGATGGTGGCACGGATGAGTCTTTCATTCCTTTTTCATTACCCGATTTGGAGCAAATAATTTATAAAATCAATTCAGACTCACATATTGATCCCTGTCCCAGCAACTGCAGACCCCCCGCACAGCGAGCAATTACAGAGCCATCTCTATCCTTCCTCACTTTGGCAAGATGCTAGAATTCAGGGTGAACCGGAAGATCACAAGCCTTGTGAAATTAAACAAGATTCTTCAACCCACGTAGTCGGGCTTCCGTGCTGGCTTCAACACATAATTAGGTTACCGAATAGATCAGGGGAATCCTCGACTCAGGGTCGAAGTTAGTAGTCCTTTTGTTAGATCTCTCCACTGCCTTTGGCACTGTGTCACACAAAATTGTCCTACATAGGCTGGAGCTGGTGGGAATTATAGGCCATGCTCTGAAATGGCTTTGCTCCTATCTAGAAGACAGACAACAGGCAGTCTTCTTTTCCCCCTTTACCTCCCAGTCTAGAGCAATTCGCTATGGTGTTCCTCTGGGTTAATCACTAAGCCCAACCCTTCTTAAGTTCTACCTAGCCACATTAACTCTAGTAGCACAAATCTGAGGTATGAACATCATCTCGTACGCAGATGACACGCACATAATGCTATCTTTCCATCAGGTAAATGACAGTGTCACAGGGGACTTTGCAGGGCTGGGTTGTATCCATTGTTCAATGGATGCATAACAGCTGTCTACAGCTCAATTCCGACAAAATGGACACCGTGATGTTCGGCTCCTCCTCCCCTCCTGACGCACTATATCTCTGGCTGGCCTTCTGAGTAAGGACCTGCTCCCACCCCCTTCCTTAGTCATCAGGAATCTGGGGTCTCGATGGACACTGCACTTTCTACTTGCTTCGGGTTTGATAACATCTTTAAGAAAACTCTAACAATATCTTCCTGTAGACACTCTCAATGGGTATGTACATGCACTAATATCACCCAGGTTGGATTACTCCAACATACTTTAACCTAGGGGCTCCCATGAATGTGCTGTCTCGACTGCCACATGTACAAAACACTGCAGCTAGGCTCATCTTGAATATTCCCAAATGTCAGTCTATTAGACAAGGGCTCTTATAACTACACTGGCTCTCGATCAATTCCAGGCTTAAATTCTGAACGCTGATGATCACTCACAGGGTATCCCACCCGAAGGATCCCAACTACATTCAAGCCATGCTTCAACACTACTCTCCTGCAAGGGCACTCCACTCTTCTAACCACCATCTTCTGTGCATCCCCAGGTTCCGTGAAACCAGATGGGGGTCAGGTCCTTTCTGTTCTGTCTCCAAGCTTCTGGAAAGCTCTCCCACCATTTCTCTCCAGGAACAGGAGTTTTGTTCTGGACACCGCCGTGACCCGCCAGCATCACAACGGAGAAGTCCGTGAAGGAACGTGTTGTGATAGCGGAACAACAACAGCAGAGGAATCCAAGGGTCTGCGCTAGGCGGAGTGAGGCTCGGGTCGGTAGTAAGAGACACCCGATTTCCTCCACAGCCGGGGACAGAACAGAACGCACACCGGAGTGTCCCCTCCCACCTCCAACAGAAGGCAGACGCGGAGATCGGGAGCCAGGGAGACACCTCAGCGGACACCCCGGGACCGAAGGGGGCTGAGGCAACAACAACATCGGAACATCCGCCTGTCTGCTGCTGAGGACGCCGTTCGCAGCACCGGCATCGGCAGGAGATCACCGAGAGCAGCGAGGAGTAAGAGGACAACGGAGCCCCCCCACCCCCTTTGCACCACCGCCGCAGCAGAGGAATCAGAGCGGGGCAGAGGGCACCAGGAACAAAGCGGAGCATCGGACCCCTCTGCACAGCCGGGGACAGAACAGAACGCACACCGGAGTGTCCCCTCCCACCTCCGAACAGAAGGCAGACGCGGAGATCGGGAGCCAGGGAGACACCTCAGCGGACACCCCGGGACCGAAGGGGGCTGAGGCAACAACAACATCGGAACATCCGCCTGTCTGCTGCTGAGGACGCCGTTCGCAGCACCGGCATCGGCAGGAGATCACCGAGAGCAGCGAGGAGCAAGACGACAACGGAGCCCCCCCACCCCCTTTGCACCACCGCCGCAGCAGAGGAATCAGAGTGGGGCAGAGGGCACCAGGAACAAAGCGGAGCATCGGACCCCTCTGCACCTACAGCCGCAGCAGAGGAATGAGAGCGGGGCAGCGGGCACCAGGACGAAAGCGGGAGAAGCACCGGACACTGTGGTCCCGACGGCAGCAAAGGCAGCACCGGGCAGCACCGGGTCACGGCGACGCACCCCCCCTCCCCCGCACACCGCAGCAGAGGAGCACGAGCGGTCTGGAGAGCCGGGAGGGACGTTGGTCACAGGTGCTGGCTCACACGGCGGGGGTCACAAGATCTCGAAGCGGAGCCGGGAGAGCTAACACAGTTCAAAGTTAAAAAGAGCAAGTGAGGATCGGTAGGGGCGGCAGAACACCGAAGACTGCCCCCAGTGACATCGGTATACTGCTGGGATGCCTTTTTATAACCAGTCACATACACCTACGAAGGGGAAGGAAGCCAATCATGGATTTTTGTAATGCTTCTGTATAACTCTGCTGGCAATATTGACTGAATCACAAAAACTCAGGTATTTAATTCTCCCACCCACCGGCTCTCTTTTTGAAAAGCCTAACTCTCTTGAAAAATTCTATTCCTTTGTACAAAATGGCTGGGGCCATAAAACTGTAACAATAAATCCCCCCATACCTTCTGTCTTCCACGTGCCCCTTCAGCTCAACTCCCCCACATAGAGATAAGATTCCTCCCAGCTAGACTTGAGCTCTGGTTGCTTGAACAGAAAGTGGAATCTCTTCCCCTGTGCTCAGAGCAATAGCAGCAAAAAGAGGACTATTCTCTCTTTCTCCCAGCCTGCTTAGCAACAAACAAAGGACTACTAGCCTGATCTGAACTATTTGGCGGCCATTTTAGTCTAGTCTCTAGTTTCTGGTGGATTATAGTATTTTAGACTAGTAGAACAGAATGCCGGCCTATGCCTGTATTATTATACTCTTACTATAGTTTTATTATTTGTTTAGACCTGATTACTACCTCATATATGAAACAATGCCTACCTATTACTATATTTTTGCAATATTGCTCTCATAGCCTTTTCTGAATGTTTGTACTACACAGACTGCTACCTCATATAGGAAAGAGTGTTTGCCATCACTGCATTAGTATGCTCTAGCTCTACTCTAAACATTTGTATTGCTCAGATTACTACCTTATATAGGTCAGAGTGTTTACACATCATTGTAGTACTACACCTATATCGGTATTTTGAACACCTGTATGCACAGATTATTACCTCGTATATTAGGAGTCCTCACTAGTGCCACTTTCACTTGTATTCTGAACATTTGTAAATGCACAGATTGCTACCTCACACTATTTGAGCTGACAACCATTGTCACCCTCGATTTTTGAATTTTGAGTCTTGTAAATTGTGTATCTGGATCCTTCCTCCATATTCTATCAATATTATCAACTATAGTATAGTGCACTCACCCATTGTACCCTACCCTTATATATTATCAGTATTATGCCTATTCTTACACCTTGTACCTTACAATTTACCGTATGTATTTGCCCTACTGCTCACTCTCATATCCTGGATAGGCTGGCTGATTACTAGTGTCACTTTGTTTTATAACATCTTGCTTGCTGTAACTTATTATTGTGTTTCCTACTGTATGCACCTGTTTTTCTGCAAACATGTCTTTCTGCACATTGGTACCACTATAGTCCACTACTGCATCCTCCCATACCCACCTAATCCTGCAACGCAACATGGACCCCATCGGCAAACATACATACAAAATCATCTACCCACCATCACTCACCAAAAAAGCCGCCAAACGCTTTAAACACAACTTCCTTAGGTCACACTCGGAAAAGCCCTTTGCTGACACCTACTTCTCACCGGTTAATGGATCCCTGAACACCGATATCATCTTCCACACCACACGCAGAGCTCAATGGAGAAAAGCGTTCTTCACCCTACTCACCGTCTCCTCGACTAGAAAATCCGCACACAGCCAAACTCTCTCCATCTCCCCATCCCTGGTCTTTCCAGGCAGAGCCACATCACTATTTACAATAACAGGATTGTCCTATTACAATCCACAGACAAGAACCTGGAACTGCTAGACAACATGTTCCCCACCTTCAAAGAACACCTCTCCAAGTCACGGACAAACACGCATATCTCCCCCAATCCCACCAACCATGACCTCTCAGCTGCATACTTTTCAATCAGGGACACACCTACCACCCCTGACCTCCCATCCCCTACCCACAACCTCACTATCCCAACTCAGCACCCCATCACAGACATAGATCGCTCCCCCTCATACACCGCCCTTTCCCCCGCCCCCTCCACCAACCTGCGGACCTCCACACATACCCTCAACACACCTATCACACCTACAGCGGGCATTAACACCCCGCTCGGCGCTGACAGCACAGTCCCCACACATAACACTCCCAACTTAGTCCAGCACCTGAATAACACGCATTCCGACAATTCCCCCCCTTTATCCCCCCCCATTCTCAGTCCTCATTACCCTCCAATCAACTGCGCAGAACGTACTCCCTCTCCTAATTTAACGCCCCCTCCCCTCAACAGGACCATCTCCATTCCCACTCCCCCTCCTACTCTCAGCCCCTACTATCCTCCTTCCACCACGGCTACCAGTCTCCCAGCCTACACGTTGTCCCCCCCCGCCTACCGCCAATGCCCCCACCCATAACACCAATTTCCTCCCTACCCCATCCACTCCCCTCCCGTCCAGAACTTCTCGCCTCCCTAACCCCATCCCGCGCTCCAACACAACGCAGACCTGCCCGAACACCAGCCCTCCCTCCCGCCTGCACATGAATTCCCTGGCCAGCCAATCACCCCTGACTGCCACTCCCACCCCCACCACCTACCCTACGATGGAATACATCACGGCCACCCTCACTCAGATCAAAGAAGACATTCAGGTCATCAAAGAACTACTCTCCACACGCCCCATACACCGCCCACCCACCTCCACCCCCCCTCCCAACCTGTCTCCTACCCCGCCGGCGGACCCCCACCCTCACCACGCCCCACACCAGGCGTCAATCCCTGCTCATAGGCGCAGCAACTCCCGTAGTCCCCAGCATCACCCCTGCAACGCCTCACACATCCACACCTCCCCGCCAAATGTGTCCCCCACCTCTCAGACTAACTCTCGCACTCAGCTATGCCCCAATCTGACATCAATCCCAGCTCTTAATCGCAACAACTGCCCTCGCCGCACCCACAACTCTTCTTCTGACCTCGACACACTCACCCTTCTCCGCTCCTATGAACCAGCCCCCCAAACTCACACAAGCACCCCACACCGCAACATTCCCACGATACACCCAAATCCCCTTAGACCACCCACACTAAACAGCAGATCCTCCATCCCCAATAACCTTAGAAAAGTCCCTCTCTCGCTAGAACAATCTAACACCCTCTACACACCCCGTCTCAAATGCGCTCTTCTCAACTGCAGATCGGCGACGAAACACTCAGCAGCCATTGCTGAACTCCTCTTATCGCAGGACCTTGACCTAATCATCCTGACTGAAACGTGGCTAACTGAATCCTCGACACCCATAATGGACATTCTGGTTCCTCCCAACTTCCACATTATCAGGCTCGACAGAACAGGCCAAATAGGTGGCGGAATCGCATGCATATACAAGAACAACCTCTCTGTTCAGAAAGTCAATTCCACATCCCTACCATCCCCAACATCCTGTGAATACATCTGCCTCGACATTATTAGTGAGGGCAAACCGATATGCTCTCTGCACAGCATATACCACCCACCCAGGGACAACTTCACCTTCTCCCAACAAATCATGGATATGATCTCAACCAATTCCGGACGCCAGCTCACCCAAATATACCTTGGTGACTTCAACCTCCGCTGGAATGACAGCAACGACGCGGTGGTAAATAGTCTTAAAAATTTCCTCGATGCCCTGAACCTCACCCAAATATGCAACAGCCCGACCCACGAGAAAGGCTCTACCATCGACCTGATCATCTCCAAGGAGCACTCTATCCAACTCGAATCCATCCAACCCTGTGACTGGTCAGATCATCACATTTTCACATTCTTTATCAACGAAAAAGTCAAAGTCAACCCTGTGCAACTCTCCAAGCCCAAGGTCTGGAAAAGAAACTCGAAAAAGCTCAACCCTGGCTCTCTGCCCCCTAACAGCTGCAATCTCCTACTCCCTCCTGCAGGCGCCTCGGACGTCCAAACTCTGACTGACCACTATCTCAACACTATGACTTCTATAATTAATGAAGCTGCACCTATGCAACTAAAAAGAGTCTCTACTAAAATCTCCAAACCATGGTACGACGGGAGTCTCAACGAAGATAGAAGAGACATGCGAATGGCAGAACGGACCTGGAGATCAGCCCCCTCTGCAATGCACCTAAAAGAATTGAAGAAGAAGAGAAACGCCTACTTCAGGAAAATAAAACGCTCAAAATCGGACTTCTTCCGCCTCCAACTTAACCAAGCAAAGAACCGCCCGAGAAAACTGTTTGAGCTAATCAAATCGCAATCCAAAGAGCAACCACAACCACTCAACACTGGGCGTGTGGCACCCTCATGTGAAGACTTCGCTGCTTTCTTTATCCAAAAAACTGACAAAATAAAAAGCGATCTCCTCACTGACGCAAGCCTCTACTCCAAACCCAAATGCCCAGCACCCGTTGAACCAAAAAACAATGCGACATGGTCAACCTTTGTTACATATTCGGAAGAAGAAATTGGCAAATTACTCAGCACCCTGAAACCATCCAATCACCTCACGGACCCCCTCCCTGCCTTCGCAGTAAAAGACTTTACCCCACTGATTCTCCCTCTCTGGACTAAAATCATCAACAGCTCTCTCCAACAAGGAAGCATACCTGACTCCCTCAAAGTTGGTCAGGTCACACCTCTACTAAAGAAACCAACAGCCGACCCCTCTGATCTCAACAACTACCGTCCCATCACCAATATCCCCACTCTCGCCAAACTGCTGGAAAAATGCGCACAACTACAATTGACTAAACACATTGAGCAATTCGATCTCCTCAACCCTCACCAGTCAGGCTTCCGAGCAGGACACAGCACAGAAACTGCTATGACTCACATAATTGACGACGCACTTCAAATGCTAGACCAAAATGACACCTGCCTCCTCATCCTTCTTGATCTCTCCTCCGCATTCGACACCGTTAAACATGAGAATCTACTAGAACTACTAAACAAAAGAATGGGCTTATCTGGAACTGTCCTCAAATGGTTCACTTCCTTTCTCCGCAACAGGTCGCAGAAATTCAAGAGCAACAACCTGATGTCCACGCCAGTACCTGTAACGCTAGGCGTCCCCCAAGGATCCTCTCTATCCCCAACTTTGTTCAACCTAGTCATGGAACCTCTCACCACTTTGCTACAAGAATCCAATGTACACTTTCACATGTATGCCGATGACACCCAACTTTACCTCAAACTGCAATCACCCAATGACATCCTGCTCCTGAACTCAACGATCAGATGCACCCAATCCTGGCTTGCCGACAATCACCTCAAACTCAATGCCCTGAAAACAGAGTTCCTTCTGATCGCACCTCCAGCGAAGATATCCACCACTCAACATTGGCTTAAACTCCTAACCGCACTCAATGTCCAACCCACCATCGTGGAATCAGCAAAATCTTTAGGCATAACACTCGACACCAATCTCAACATGCAGCAACATATCAGCAAAGCAACAAAGGGAGCGAACTTCCAGATCAATACTCTGAGGAAACTTAAACCCTACCTCCCAGCCAAAGACTTCCAAACAGCGGTGCAAGCACTAGTCATCCCACGAATTGAATACGGCATCACCGCCCTCTGCGGACTCCCACTAACTACAACCGCACCACTAAAAGCATCTCTAAATGCTGCAGCGAGACTCATCACGGGGTCAAAAAAGCACTCCCACATTACCCCTGACTTGAAATCCCTGAATTGGTTGCCGTTTGAAGCCAGAATACATCTGAAAATCGCCTGCATGACACACAAGGCGGTACACCTAAACTCACCCGGCTACCTTGCTCAGAAATTGACAATCTCTGGGGGAATCAGAAACACGAGAGGCGCAAACAATCTTCTGCTGAAACCTCGAAGATTCCGGAAGGAGAAAACATGCAAGCGCTCTTTCTCAGGAATGGCGCCTAGGATTTGGAACTCACTCCCGCCTGAAACCAGGCTTATATCCTCCACTACACTCTTCAAAAAAGAAGTAAAAGCTATCCTCATGGCTAAATTCGCCTGTACTACTATCTCGAACCCTATCAACACCCTGCAATGATCTGTATTACTTGCTTGACCCCTTATCTATTTGTACGAGCTGTCCTATCACCCACTTGATTGCTTTGCAGTCACCCAATTGTATTATTTGTACTGTATGATCTACTGATTTACTTATTTGACTTTGTTCCCTCATGTACCCTTCTGTACTGTGTGAACTATCGATCTACCTATTTGACTTTGTTCCCTCATGTACCCGTCTATGTAAAGCGCTCTGATATCTGTGAAGATCTTGTTCGCGCTATATAAAACTCTGAAAATAAATAAATAAATAAATTTCTCCATGCCATCTCTAGTGAAAGCCTTTTCAAGGCACAGTTTAAAACAGTGCTGTTCGGTGAGCTATAACAGCCGATTCCACTTGACACTGACTTGTGGAAGCACCACGATGCTTCTTCTGAAGCAGCAGTAGCGTTCTATAAATACCTTTACATTCATTCATTCATTCCGTAAAATACAACCACCTGTGATAATATGTGAACACTACATGTCTTCTCGAGCCTCATGAAAACCAAATACTCTGAGGCTGAGCAATAAAAAACAGAGATTTAGATGCGGTTGTTGTGGTATGGCTGACAGTACACTGATGAATGAGGTCAGGAGGTTAATGCGCCTGTTGCAGAAATCTACATGTACATTCTTTTTCATCTGGTGTGTAAAGTACGTATGTCATAATGACTCTGTGAATAATAGTTTTCATGTGCAAGGCCACACCACTGGTAATGTGCTGTTTTAATCTAAGGCGATGCCCTGCCACTTTCCTAACCCAACAAGTGTGTACAATGATTGCTGTGCTTACATTAGACACAATAGTACTTCATATTTCTTTAATTAGTATGCTTATTAATTTTGCATGGCTCCCCGTTCTACACATATCCTGGCCCCAGGGGCGGCTCCTCACTATGATGTAGGAGCGACGCCCCAATGCTTTCTTGCAGTGTGAGAAGCAGAAACATAAAATGGTAACAACTTTTAGTTATTATCATTATATGTTTGCATTGCGGGCGGGAGGGTGTCGCTGCTCTGCTCTCCGAGCAGGGTAGGGGAAGAGTGATGTGCCCACTCCTGTGCGCAATGACTGTTTGGTCGGCCCTTTTGGGCTGCCCAAATCAGTCATGCGCACTCTGCCCTTCTCCATGCAGACTGCATTGAAGCTTGCATGAAGAACATATACACCCCATAAGCCCCTAGCTGGGCGCCGTCCCGACCAATCACAATGCTGCTTGCAGTGTTGTGATTGACTTAGAGGAGGGAACCTGGCTGCCTACTTCCTGTTCCTGTCGGAGGCAGGAGAGCAGGAACTGAGAAGACAGGGGCCCCGGACTCAAGGTAAGTTTTCTTTTTTTTTTAAACCCCCCCCTGCGCGACCTCCCCAGTGACCCCCCTCCCCGCACAACCCCCCCCCCCCCCCCGATCCATGCAGGCTATGACTGCCTGACCCACTCTCTCTACAATTCCTCACACTTTCTCAGCGTTTCTACCAGTCCAGTGTGTGGGGGTAAGCTAGATGCTGAAATAATCGTGGAAAGTACCTGCCAAGGTCTGTCTGAATGTACTACCTGCAAAATCTCTTACATTTCTATGGAAATAACCACTCTTTTCCACCCCCAAAGGGAACTCGTGTTTGTGTAATATATGCACCATTTTGCACATTATGCACAAGTATGTCCCACTTATACATATATCACACTTCTGTGAATTGTGCAAATATATAGTATGCGGACCTCGTGTTTTTTTAATGTGTAAGTCTAACTTCCTCCTGAAAGTCATCCTCTCTGTGTACATTGATCTATAAATAGCATCAAACATTGTGTCGAGAGGTTACATACATTAATACAAATACATTCAGGCAAAGCAGTTCACCATCGATTGTCCCAGTCAGCTCTGCCAAAGACAGTGCAACCCCAACAAATAACCATCACACTGTTACAGGTGTGATAATTCATACTATTCCGGGACCCCAAAGCTATAATAATGGCTTGGGAGACAGGTATTAGTAATTGTAAATGGCAATTGAATTAATTAACAACAGTATTTGTGCTCATACCTAAATTAGGCAGACAGCGCCACCATGTGGCAGACTGTCATAAGCCCCTGTGCTTGCAATTAAGTGCCAATGCAGAGCCCCGGAAACCACCGGCTCAAATTTAGCACTGAGACAAAGTAGATAACAAATGCTATAAGAAGTTGTCTCATTTCAAGAGCTCTCTTCCATAATATGTGTTAATGTCGTTCCGAAGTGCCTTATCCAAAAGGGCAAACGTCAAAATCTTTCTTCCACTCATTTTGTTTTGCTTGAAATAACACATTTTAAGCTTTCTGATAATTCTTTATAGTTTAAAATAATTTTTTACTATTGCCATTTTTTTTATATTTGAAACATATTATGCAACAATATCGATAGTACTCCCAGAGAACTCGACAACGAGATTTTAAAAATACTTTATACAAATATGTCTCTTTTATTGAGCTTTTTTCTACTATTTATGCCAATTGATATGCATTATATAAATATAAAAACAGCTATTCAAGCTTGGACGTACGAGCAGGAAGTAGATATGAGACAGGTAATAGGTATAAGCAGGTATATGTGTTTTGACCAGCGTGAACCGTTTTACTGCTTTTTAGATATTTTCTGAAATGTTATCTACCAGGAATACCCTCGATGTAATGTTGATGCGGAACGAGCGCCTTCTTTCATGCGGTTACACCATGCTATCTTTCAGCTGCATGCCATCGAGAAAGTGGGTCTCCTTTTGCTTCCAGAATAGAGTTTACATTTTTTCGGGTGGTGAATAAACAGTGACCTGCACTGCGCTATGTATAGACGGTGATTCAAGGATTTTAGAGCGAGTGAAGTCGGGAGTCATTTTAAATCCAAACAGCTCGTAATAAAAATAATAAACAAAAAAGGGGAAGAAATTCTTTTGGCTGAGCTGTTCCTCTGGTGAGACTCTAAATCATCTCTGTTGAAGAAAGGTATTCGCTTCATTTTCGCGGGGACATTGTTAACCGTGCAAATAGTTTGACAAAGCCACGGTGGGCATCTGAGTGAAGCCCGAACACGTTTTATTGCCTGACTGAACTGTTAAGGTTACGTCAACATTTACTCTTCCGCGAGCTGAGCCTGTCACAGGTGGAGGCTGATCTCGGAGGCATGGAGGAAAATGGCCTCCTTGTCCCAGCCCACTCACGCGCCAATTTTGTGTTTTGCTATGGCAAAAGAATAGAGAGAGAGGGAGGACGCTCCTGCAGAAGCGTGTGCTCAACCGGACACGAGTGTCAGGAGTACCACGGGGTGCCGTTAACTGATGACACTGTACAGGAGCGCGGAAATGGGCTTTAGTGGATAATTTGTGGACTGCAAAGCTTCAGGTTTTTGTATAGAGTAGCGTTTGCCAATATAAGGCTTCTTGGTGCTATTTAGTGTTTTGGAATGCAGAATGCTGCCTCGTGGTCTTGGGCTAGCTCAATAGAAGGGACTCCACATGGCCCTACCACATTCCACCTAATTCCTGTGAGTGTGATAAGTAGGGCCTACATTTCAGTGATGTTGAGTGAAATTGTCTCTTTGACCCAGTGTGTTCTGTGATACTGTTGCCCAGATTTACTAAACTTTGACAAACAGCAACTAAGCAAGGGAAATTGCTACTCTGCATTGCATCAAAGGGAGAGATCAGAAATGCACCATATCTACTTCATGTGGCACAGTTTTGCTCTCTCGTAGGATCTGCGCACTTCTGGTTGTCTAGTGCCATGCAGCCACCCTTGCACCAAGATGCAAAGGTGCTTGTGTTGTGGTTAGAATAGTTTTGAGCAAAAAGGGTTGCTTTCCTGCACAAAAAGTATTCTTAAGAGGATTCTTCCTCTTTGGATGTGTGCACACCTGCAAAAAGGAACTAACCAGGAGAAATAAAGACATTTCTCCTTGTTGCACAAGCCTTGGGAAGAGGCACTATGTTCGTGGAAACTCTTGTTTACTGACTTTATTAAATATGGGTGAGCCTCAAAATACATGGGTGGATGCACAGGGACATTCATGCTTCATACATGTTACGGCTCTCCGACTAAAAGTAATGCAAAGCAGGGCTACACGCAGCCTTGTGTTTCTTTTGGGATCAAATACCACTCAAAGTCACACATATCTTGATTTGCGTGGCTTTTTTAAATCCCAACATGGATTTTGTGTTAGGGCTGAACGAAAAAAGTGGTACAACCCTGATGTAAAATCTTAGTAAATCTGAGCCTATATTCCCTAGCACAGAACGCAAACAACCTGTGCCCCATTCTAGTGCATTTACTTCACTGTCCAAATTTCAGTGTCTTTCCAGCCACAGCATAGAGTACATTACTTTTCCTGAGTCAGAGTTTCCACATTGCAGTGTTTTTTTCTCTCTGACCCAGGACTGCATCCTGAGTTGTGCAAAGTGGTTTGTCATGGTATCTCTGCAGGAGACACTGCAGATTCTATTATCAGGTGTTGAAGCACACCGGGTAAAACATAATACTTTTCCATGCACATTTTTCTCCTGTTTAAAGAAAGGGGTAAGTCTGCAAAGAAGAGAGTTTTAAATCAGAAAACGCATGACAATAATCAGTTGTTTTTATGGAGCACTTTGTACGGCTCTTCTGCTGTTTCTAAGAGCAGTTAAGTAAGAGATGTTATTATTACTCATTTCATGGCACTCAACTTCTCGACCTTCAGGAGGATGAAAGGCTGAGTCGATCATTCAGGGATTTGAACTTGAGACCTACTGCCTATTAACACTTTGTTCAGCATAGAAAGTCAACACATTTAGCCATCCCATGCGCTAATGGATCTATCAATGCTATGCACTCATTGTAGTTCTCATTCTGGGCTCAGAAACTTGTGAAAAGTGGAAAATGGAGTGCAAGAGACTATGAAAAACAGGTAACCCCGGCTCTGGTATCTTCTCATCCAGTTAAGTGCTGTCCCGGAAATTGGCTTGATAAAATATCCATTTTGCACGAATAATCTTGTGTAAATTTGTGAATTTCATTGTGTGCTTGTTACGTGAAATTCGTGAAATTATACCATTGTACCATGCCGTGTTCACTGTAAAATGTTACTACAGGACCATGGGAACAAAGCGAATAACCAGAATGCGAACGGCTGTTGTTCGCTGCATTTTTGTTTTTTGTGCTATTTTTAATGCAAAACGCATCCCTATGCCCAAAATGGACTCAAGGACAAATTTCATTCTTAAAATGAGTGTGTCGGAGGGAAGGTGCAATAAATCACACCTGATAAAATTCGACACCCAAGGTTCAGATTTTATAATTTGTGAAAAGTGCACCTGTTTCGAGTTTTTAGGGGGTAACATGCAGATTTTTGGTGCCTACTCTGAAATATGCAAGTTATGGTAAATATTGTGCACTTTTCCCATTTTAAAGCCTGGTAGGTTTGACCTCCCAAACCTATTGAAGGGTGTGGACTTTATAGTACCAGGTGCAGTCATTTCCACACAACTCAGAATTCCGACTCCAGTGCAATAGGGGTTTCCACAAGGGTCAGAAAACTCTAAACAACCCATAAAAGAGAGCATGCTCTTCCTACAAGTTTGTTGGACTATAGTATTGTGATTACTACATGTGATCAATGTCATTATCTCAAGGTGAGGTATTTACGACGAGTAGTAAATACGTCCAAGTCTGAGTTTCAACAGCGAGACATATCATGTAGAATGAGTTTCTAAGACCACGAATTCTGCACGTTTCACCTCTTTTGGCGGGAATTTCCTTAAAAACATTTCTTCAGAGTTGACCTGTTGGAATTTATAACAGAAATACTGCAAACTGTGAGGGCAGGGCTTTAAGTATGCTGGGTCCTGCCGGTGCTGAGCCAGGCAGTTCTAAAAAGCAGGTACCGAGACGGATCCCTATCAGGCTCTCCATTTTCGCCCTCGGTGAAAAAGAAATCTTAACTCTGCAGCATTACCACCCTTCACTGCCTTTGAGGCCAGTTCAAGGAGATTTGTTATTGTTCTTTCACAGTCTCATCAGTTCAGCACTGAAGCATTTTCAATATTATATACAACAAAGCCATAGATGTTACTTTTTTATCTTGTGCAACTAACAACAATTGACAAAGCCAATAGTCCTGGCTTGATGTAGATATAATGTTACTTGCTGTATTATATATCTGAATGCAGTGACAGAAGCAGCAAAATACCAGTCTGGTGGCACACTATGCTAAGCACAGGTTTTCAGTATACATGTTTTAAAGACATGCCTTTAATTATATTGGCCATGCCCCTTTGAGAGACCACCCCAAGTTTTTTCATCCCACTTAAAGCCCTGGGTGAGGGAGTGATATCGCACAACTCGTAATTCCAAACCCTGGGAAACTCGTAATGAGGGCCTTAGTGTATTCCGTGCCCCATTCTCAGATTGGGGAACCTGAATTCTAATATTGGGTTCCACGGTTTCTCGTAATTTTCTGACATTTGACCTAAACATTTCTTCCTGTTTCTCACTTCCATTATCTGCTAAACTGGCAGATGAGACTTAAACACAGTATGACTACATTACTAAGTAGTATTTTAGAACGCACTCCTCAAACTCAAACTCTGGCACTTACTTCATTGGCTATTAACGAAATATTAATATGAATTCACATCAAAGGAAAATATGATTGTTTATGTAATTTTATAAACATGGCCACTGGTACTACGCAATTCTTCTGCCGCTGCATTTTCCGTATATTATAGTTTTGCTGCATTTGCTACATAATCCATCATCTGCTGCATAACCTGCAAATTTTACCCTAAAACATTTCCTAGCTTAAAACAGATCTAAAGTTGCCGAGAGCACAGCGACACATGTTCCTGCTCAGTGAAAGACACTTAGCAAAGGCTAATTGGTTATCTTTATGTTGCTTATTGCTGTTTTTAGAAGTTAAGCTGGTACCAATAAGGTGAATATCATCTTTGCCCAGGCAGTGTTAATATGGGTGAAAATGTCAAAATAATAAGTAATCCTATCACAAAAGGTGCTGCATTACTTGCATAATGTTAATTTTCTTCCATAATTTAATCAACCTTTTTAGCATAAATTGACCCTCCACTGCCCCATAATTCCATTGGCCCTGATTATGAGCCGCTAAGGTATTTCCCATGCTTCTACTTTCCCTTGTGTACAATATCCCTGTACTGTGATACATTTTTTGTGAAGGAAATTGTCACAAGAATAAACTAGAAGGTTTGCCATCTGCTTTTACCAGTGTCCTGGAAGATGAGTTTCCAAATTCTGAAAGTCACCCTTCATAAAGAAGCAATTTTAATCTAGCCATCATATAGACCTTGCATGCACACATAAGAATGTTTCTTAAAGCTTCTGCAATGGCGAGTCATCTCAATCATATCTAGTGTATTACAATTTACCCTCAGATAAGTGAAAGGCTGAACAGGCATGCCAGAATTTAACCCCCGCAACCTGAAATTTGCACAGATCTCCAGAGCACGCGCTTCCCTCACTGAGTTTTCATAACTTTCAGTGCAATACACAAGGATATGTCTTTAGGTGCCCTTGCATCACAACATTATATCACATTATATTTTAAACCACCCGGAGAGAAAAATCTAAAAACTTGACAAATGAAGTTTAACAAGCTTAACATGCTAATTTACCAACAACGTTGAGCTTTTAACAAAAGCAATGCAAAGGCAGAGCCATGTTATAACTTGTTTTACACGTAGCGCCTCATGTCACAGTCTTGAAGGTGACACTGTCGTGGATAACTGACTGTCCCTAGAATTATGTACACAATGACATAGCAACACTGATCTTGTTAAAAAGTGCTACATATACATATGCTTAACTTGTTTGTATCAGGAAAATGATAAAAAATGCAATAAAGATATAAAAAACAGTAACTGACTGTCGAGGTCGTGACATATAGATGTGTAGCTGCATGTCGGATTGTTTTTTCACTCTCTGAGCTTTGTTACAGACACACAAGAACACCTTCATTTAATTATTGTGAAAAAACGCAATTAGTCAAGCCCTCTGTCTTTCCTCCTTCCTATGCGGAAGCATGAATAAAATATATTTGGGGAATATTACTAACGGTTATTTTCAGTGCTGCTAAAACCATGTCTTTCCGTGGTAGAGTGTGCTAGATTTAAAAAAAAAAAAACTTACCGCCATAATTAATTAATCAATGAGCATACTTCCTTTAGGCTTATGAAACGAAACACGTTTTGTTCCACTGTTCAGCTTTAATTAACATGTTATTCCCACAAGAGTTTGCTGATTTATGAAAATCACTTTTAAAATTAGTATATTAAATGAAGTTGGTCGTTCAAAATTCACAAATGTTAAGTTTCATGATCTTTAGCATTGACCATTGGCATCTATAGATACCATTGGCATCATAATTGGAACCAAAGAGATAACAATACATAGGTATGCAAATGTTCTACGCAAATTACTCTGTTATAACCGATTATTTTGCGAACTTATCGTATTTTAGTTGTTAGCAAATGAAGACACAATTGTCTGTCTAGTTTATCTTGAACTCGCTGAACTGTCAGTTTAGATTCGCAGCCATCAGTTTTCCCTGGTGTTTACAAAAAGGCTGCGTATCACCATCAATCACAGGGCGCAACACCCCCTTAAGTGGAATTCCTCTCAAGATTGTATAAACAAGGACGTACTTACAGGCGCCAGACAACAAATGGACACAGCCAGGATGAGCAGAAAAATCCCCATCGTCTCCATTCGAAAGTTTCGTTTTTACATAAATGATATCGTTTTTGCCCCAAATTGGCAGCCAAAAGTCACCGGGTCCAAAAAACGAACACGGTGTTTAGAACGCGGGGTGGGCTAGCGCTGGTGCAAAGCAGTTGAGCCCTTGTGAGGTGGAAAGAGTTGTCCAAGGGTCGAGTCGTGCGCTCCGTCCGCGCGTGCTAAGGTCGTGCGCTCCCTCCGCGCGTGCTCAGGTTGCAGTGACGCTCTGCATCCGGCCAGTATCAGCGCCTCCGGAGAACCTTGGACATTGATACACCTTGCTAAAATCCACGACGGACCTAGCCGAGCACACCCGCCACCGCCGTCCCCCGGGCTGCCGCCTCGCCCCAGAGGAGTAAGTAGGCTGGGTACTCCACGCGCTCAACTTGACAAGTTTACAGAAGCGTCTCCCTCACGCGCGCGCCTTATCAGGCACTGGAAGCCCCTCTGCGTTTGCACGCACTTGAAAGTAAGTGGACGCAGAAGTGGCGGGACACGTGTCGCCCCCTTGTGTTTCTAGCTGGCGGGGCTTGTGCGACTAGTGCAGCCCTTTGGTGAGATGAACGGAGGAAGACGCTACTAGGCTGAGTTGGGAGCTGTCAGCTGCTACTAACAAGCGCGGCCTCGGTATTCAGTCAGAGGGAAAATCTTTTCTTCCAGCGGTTAACCCTGGGGCTGCCGAAGCCAGCCAGAATAACAGTTGTCAGTGAGGGTTCTTAGTCAGCTCGTGCTGGCAAAAAAACCATGAAAGCATTACTTTAGAAATGAAGAAAGGTTGAGCATGTACGGAGTTCAAGCAATTTCTCTTCAAACGTGCTTCAGAGCAGGATGTAAACAGCGGCTCTTTAGCAGCATTGACAGGCTGGCCCGGTATTCATGCACAGTAAAACGTGAGCAACCTGGTATTTCTTGTGCTGCAATGGTAAAACAGTGGCAGCCTCCTACAATGGCTACTCATACGAGAGGCCACAAGGTGTTTCAGTAAAACGTTCAATAGCTATACACCTTACTGCTAAATAATCTTACAAGCACAGAAAATTGGTAACTTCATTGTCCCAACCATTCTTCCGGGTATCCCATCTTTTCTTTTGGGCGAGTCACCCAAGCCACAAGACTTCCCACAATGCCACATTCATAGTATACCACCAAGACACCTCTGGTATCACAGCACATATATCCTACACCCCTGCTCTGGTCCTCTAGTGGCTAGGGTGGTTAAACTTCCAGCTTCCCTCAAGGACCAATACACCTGGTGTATCTAAAGATATATACTCAAGGAGGAGGGAGAAAGAAGAAGCTGTTATCCATTCAACTTCCTTATTGTATTACCAAAAAATCAAGAGGAGAACGGATCACTTGTCCTGCGTAACCAGGGTTTTAAGTTTTTCGTTCAGTGTACCAATAAAAAACCCTGACTCTTATAAACGTGACAGCATCATCATAGAGTTAGTTCTCATGCTTTCTCCACGTACCCCTGTTATGTTATGTTATGTTAATTAATTTGTAAAGCACATCTGTTACCCGAAGGTATGCTGGCGCTATCTGCTATTTCTAGCGGAAGTGGGTTGCTGGATCAAAGAGAGGTTCTAAAACAACAATGTTTTAAGCATTTTTCTGAAGGTGAGTAATTCAGTACAGATCCTCAGATGAACGGGGAGATGGTTCCAAAGTCTTGCTGCACCTACCACAAAGCTCTTACCACCCCACCAAGCCTTTTTCACTGGGGGTACTCTTGCTAATTTTTGAGCTGATGAGCACAGAGTTCTAGATGGTAAATACCATTAAAATTGGTCCTAAAGATAGTGTGGACCCTGATTATGAAGTGACCTGAAGACAAGGCACAAAGATTTAAAATGTATCCGTTGTCTCACCAGTGATGGGGGGAAATTAAGATAAGCCGGAAATCAGCCTGGCAGCTGTATTCTGCAGCAGCTGAAGCCTCCGCAACAGCCTCTCTTGGATGTTTAGATAGAGGCGGTTGCAATAATCAAGTCTTGACATGACAAGTGCCATGACCACCGTCTCCCGACTCTCCTTGGGCAAGAAAGGGAGAATTTTCTTAGTGGTTCTAATGGTGAACATCGTAGAAGAAACCACAGCATTAATTTGTTCCCTCATATCAAGTCTCTCATCCAGATAAACACCCAGGTTTTTCACCTGTGTGGAGGGAACAGGTAGAGGTCCCAGGGAGTCTGGCCAGCATTTTGGGGTCCAAATATTAATGTCATTACCAAATAGGATGACCTCAGTCTTGTCTGAGTTTAATTTCAGACAATTACTGGCCATCCAGTATCCAACTGCTTCCATACAATCCTGTAACTTGTGGCTAACCGCCCCTTCTAGTCCGGGAAGGAGGGATACCACTATCTGTGTATCATCCGCATGAGATGTAAGCTGGAACCCGTAAGATCTTATCAATGGGGCCAGAGATGATACATACACATTGAATAAAGTTGGACTTAGTGATGAGCCCTGAAGGACCCCACAAGGCAGATGAAAAGGAGTAGAGCAGAAGTTTCCAAGGGCTACTATCTTCCTACGCGCAGCAAGGAAAGATTTTAAAACCTTCCAGGCAGAATTTTTTACTCCACACGCTGACAAACGGTCCATCAACAGAGCGTGATGGACAGTGCCGAACGCTGCAGAGAGGTCAAGCATAATCATTGCTGCTTTATCCCCCTGATCTAGCGTTTTCTTAATCTCATCAGTAGATTTTATGAGAGCAGTTTCTGTACTATGACCCTCCCGAAAGCCATATTGTGTACAGTCAAGTACCTCAGCCTCATACAGGTAGCTGCTCAGATGTCTATTTATCCATTTTTCCAGCATTTGTGCTGGGAAAGGTAGGCGAGGGATAGGCCTGAAGTTACGGACATCTGTAGAATCCAAATTTGTTTTTTTTAGCAGCGGAATCAAGGAAGCCGTCTTCCTATATACTGGGAAACTGCCCTCCCCCAGTACCCTATTAAAAGGGGGAGTCAATGCTGATGTAATTACATGAGGAATCAGTTTGGCTATTTTTACAGGACAGGGGTCATAAGGAGAGCCAGATTTCAAATTTTGCAAAAGTGTAGCCGTATCAGTGTTAGCCATAGCAGGGAATTCCATTAATGCATGTTGTGTTTGCGGGGTTAGATTTATGTCCCTATCTAATTCATAAGAGAGACCATTGTTGGCATTAATGAAAGTTGAAAAAATAACTTTGACTTTGTCTACGAAATGCTTAGCAATTTTGTCACATAGTTCCTGACTCTCTACTACTATTGACGAATGAGGATTGGCCAGTTGACAGACAATTCTAAAGAGTTCCTTTGCTGAGTTTTCAGCTAATTTAATTTGGCTCGCTAAGTGCTCTTGCTTAGCTGTAAGCAACAATTGCTTATATGCCCGTAAACTATCTTTATGTTTAATTTTGTCCTCAGCCTTATAGCCCTTCCTCCATTCCCATTCAGAGTATTTGCAAATGCATTTCCGAGCCTTTAAATTAGGGGTATACCAAGGGGCAGAAGGGTAGGTCCTTTTACTGTCAAAACGCTTTTTGGGGGCGAGCTTATCACAAGCTTCATTTATCCAATCATTAAAACTAGTGATAGCTGTATCCATTTCGCCCCCTAGAGAAGGAAAGGTAGATTCCAGGAGGTCTGACAGTTTCTTAGCTTCAATCTTATTCCATGCGCATGAACAGCTAGTTTTTGTGGCTGCTTTCGCCTTATTCTGATTCTCTACGCAGGCTGTCTCAAATAGAATGGCCGAATGATCTGACCAAACTACCGGGTACACATCCATCACCGATAGCGGTGGGTAGTTTGAAAAAATCCCATCAAGCATATGTCCCGCTGTGTGGGTGGCTCCTTTAACTATTTGTAGAAGGTCAAGTCCATTCATGAGATCAAGTAGTTCCTATCTGAATCTACAGGGTCTTCCAGATGGAAGTTAAAGTCCCCCAATATGGAGAAGGATCTGTCGCTTATACCTTCCTCCATCAGATTACACACTAAGTCGGTAAAGGGTTTCCGCGGTCCTGGTGGCCGATATAGCAAAACTCCCCTAAAACTTTCCTTATGTGGGAGGAAGAGGGGGAAGCTCAAGGCTTCACATCCCCCATTAGTGATTATTTTGAACACAGTTTTAATGGAGTAATGATAGATTACTGCCAGCCCCCCTCCTTTCTTACCCTGCCTGTTGACAGTATGACATAGGAAGCCAGGTGGTGATGCCTCTACTATGTCGGGTCCGGATGCATCATCCGTCCAGGCTTCGGTAATAAATGCCAATTTAGCCCCTAGATCTTCAATCAGGGCAGTGCATTCCGTCCTATGTTTAACCAAAGATCGAGCATTTAAAAGAATCCCTTTTATGCTCTGTGGAGGGTTGTTCCTCCGAACACCTGTTTCCTTCAGTGTCCTATTCCTTACTCTACTAAACATGGGCTTTGGGAGGGTGATGTTACAATGAGGGCAAAACGTTGGGTTGTCTGTCGAATTTTCATATAAAGAAAATCAAGGGCACTCTAGACTCCTACCCACGTTATTCAGTCGTAGTAGCTCACTTCTAGTATAGGCAATGATAGATCGATTATCTGAGCAGGAAGTAGCAGGGGTCGTGGCCCTCGGCCCGGTCCAGGCGCAGACGGGCGCAGACGGGCTTGCCTTTGGCGCGCCCGGTGCGCGCTTGGTTCATAATTCTTTTATGGAGTATCCGGGCAAGCAACTAGAGTGCTGCCGCCCGAGCCTCCCCAAGATGGCGGCCTGCTATGCCCAGGACCAATACATCGTGACCGGCAATGCCCCGAAATCCGCCGTCACTGATCGGTCCTCCTTCAGGTAAGCCCTCCGTTAAAATGGACAGTAGTTTAAAATGAAATAGCAGCAATAATATTTAAAATTACAAAAGTGCAGCATGACCTAGGAAATCTCCCGGCTAAGCCTCAGTAGCGAGCAATGGATGATCAAAGTGCAAAGTGCAGCGTACAATTTTAAAAACATCCCGGCTGAGCCTCAGGAGTAAGCAGAGACCGCACATTGTAACCCTGCCTCTTTTATGGAGTATCCGGGCTAGCAACTAGAGTGCTGCCGCTTGAGCCTCCCCAAGATGGCGGCCCGCTATGCCCAGGACCAATACATCGTGACCGGCAATGCCCCGAAATCTGCCGTCACTGATCGGTCCTCCTTCAGGTAAGCCCTCCGTTAAAATGGACAGTAGTTTAAAATGAAATAGCAGCAATAATATTTAAAATTACAAAAGTGCAGTATAGGAAATCTTCTGGCTGAGCCTCAGGAGCGAGCAATGGATGATCAAAGTGCAAAGTGCAGCGTACAATTTTTAAAAAAAACTCCCGGCTGAGCCTCAGGAGTACCCCTGGTCAGTGCAGTAGTGATCAGTGATACAGGGGTTGCTAGAAAGTGAAAAATAGCGATTTAAAAATACTCGTACAGCCAGATAGATGATTTAATGGGTCTGGATTTGAGATATTTGGTCAAAATTAGATGCAGTGCATGATGGGATTTATTAGGAATCTCCCGATGGTGAATTTTCAGGGATTTGTTTGAAACTGGATATATTAATCTGTTTCCGGGCAACCGGGCCCCCAGAGGAAGAGTCAGCACAAGCAGTGCTGCAGCACAGCCGAAGCAGGAGAAAGACTCCTTGGCTGCCCGTGATGCCCGCGTGTTAAAACTTAAGGTAACTATGGACCTTACCTGAAACAGATTAATATATCTAGTTTCGAACAAACAGTGACTGGGGGCTATATTGCAATTTTAAATCCACCAGGGGCATATCTCAGGGTATGTGCTGGTCAGTGGCTGAGTGCAAATTGTTATTCTAACTTCCCTGGGTGCTTACCTCAGGGCAGGTGCTGGACTGTGACTGGTGAAAAAATTGCTATTCTAACACCACTGGGGTAATACCTCAGGACAGGTGCTGGACAGTGACTACGGGGGACAGAATTACTAAACTAACTCCATGGGGGGCAAACCTCAGGGCAGGTGATGGACAGGGACAGGGAGACAAAATTACTAAACTAACTCCGCTGTGTACTTACCTTAGGACAGGTGCCGGACATTGACTACATGGCAAAATTAGTAGTTTAACTCCACCTGTTGCTTACCTCAGGAAAAACACTGAACAGTGACAGGGAGGGTGAAATAAAACCTAAAATCCAATATATTATTTTCCTGTTTTTTTATGCTGTTAAACATATACAAAAACCAACGAAAACATTGACAATACATTGAACTAGAGAAAACATTTGTCACTAAAATCTCAGTTTTTGAAGTAAGGAAAGTAAAAACAATTTCAAAATGTAAGAAAACAAATAATATATTTAATCTTTCTCACTGTAAACAGATCATAAGGGAATTTGAAACCATCCAGGAAAAAACACTTGCTAGGCCAAGGTCCAACTATCAGATCCTTCCCTCAAAAGCCACAACAGACCAATCTTCAGGTAAAGAAACTACTCCTAACTTAACTAGGATTTTATTTTTAGGTAAAATAGGTAACGAACAATATAACCTCACAATTCAATAAGGCATCTTATCTGTTTTCTTTCTCCAAAGAGAGCCAAAAATAACAATTAAAGTTTCCCTTCTCTTAGCAGACACAAAAACAAAGGATACAAATTAAAGCAGTACAGTAAACATACAATCTTATACTTTTTTCTATTTATTTTTATTAATGAACCAGCAATAATGGTAACAGGTCAGTAAGCATATTTTGTAATGTCTAGAAGAGGCAATAGGCCCTTAAAGTATTGTGGCTACATTTATTGTAAGAATAGGTTAACTGAGCTCAGGAGTCATTGGAGGTGTGTGCAGTATTTCGCAGCCCATTGCATAGGCAGAGCGGGTACTCTGGGTGACACTGTTGAAAATATCTGAGAGCACAACCACTCTGCCTCTGCAATGGAGATGGAAGAACGGGAAAACATTTGGCCGGTGCGGAGTTTGCAGAGTTTAATTCTGATGAAGTACGTGGAATCACTGGAAAACTCTGCGCAATTCCGCAGAGTTGCGCAAGCATGCAGAGTCAGTGACTCAGCTCATACTCTCTTAAATACTAAGGAAGGTTGAGAAGAAGCAGGCACCGGCGCATCAATGTGCCAAGTAGGAGGAATTTCACCAGAAGTGAAAATGAAAGATTTCAAGATGGTACATTTACAAAGTGTTGTCAATCAAGTAATTTAAATGTAACTTGCAAACAGACTTCAGCACTCTTGCCACAAATGTCCTCACTGTCAACATTTCCAGCAGGTCCTTGCTTGATATAGTTCCTCCGAAAACGAGAACCGGGTAAGCCCAGGGTCCAAAGTGCAGCAAAGATGAGAACGCTGCAGCAGTCATGTTGGTCAAATTATTACCCTTGCCTTTTCCATGACAATTCTTTAGAAATGCACTATGCATGTAACATATCTACACATCAAAGGTGGTAAAGTCAGTAAACAAAAATGTTTTGTTGCACCTTCACCCCCTCTCTACATTCCCCGGCCCTTCCCTCTACTACAAGTACTCTCAGGTCCCTTACCAATTGGTGGAGCACCTTCCACTCAGGATCACCTTGGCTGAGCAGAGTGTACTGCCCATGCTAATAAAAAACATATAACAAATTAAACTGCTTGCATCCATCCCCAATGAGCCCTGAGGCTCAGTTTTGAAGGAAGCATCCTCATACATTTCTATGCATGTAGCAAGTAGTATGCCCATAATATCCAATCTTAGGAGAATGATACAGAGGCAAAAACAGGCAAGTAATTCCCAACGACAAACCAATTCAGACATTAACATCCCCCCTGAACTAACTATTACTTTTACTAATGAACCTTTCATTTTGCATGACAATGAAAATCCTCCAAAAAGAATACTATTATTTATTACAGACCATAACCTTGTAAACCTTCAGAAAAGTGATATTTGGATGATGGATGGGACTTTTGAGTCCACACCTGATCTATTCACCCAAATATACCCCGTTCATGCTAACATAATACTACAGTCCTATTAGTGCAGAGCTTACTCCCTGACAAGCAATCCTCAATGTACACTGATGCCCTGATTATGATGTCTGGCAGTCGGATCACCAAAAGGCCGTTGGTGGTGCCCCGACTACCAATATCCCTTTGGTCCAACCAATGTATTATATTACCGACAGTGTGGCGGTTGGAGCAGTGTCCTACCATGGTGGTGGTGCAGAGACAGGCACCACCATAGGATTATGATATCCTTTTCTGACTGCCTATTCATGGCAGGAACCCCAACATGAAAAGGTTATCGGAAAAGGATATGAGGGGGGTCCACACAGGGCCCCTGACATCATAGGCCACTGAAAAGTGGTTCTGGGGCACAGGTAGTGCAGGCATTCATCTCTGTGCACCGTGTGTCATTCATGACATGGTGCATGGCACACGGTGCATGAATGTGGAGAAAGTGGTGCACCACTGTGCCATCTGCTGTAGTCCTTCTGAATGGCTGAGCCATGTCACTGCAGTGAGACCGCCGACTTTCTGACCGCCAGCCCAATGGTCATATCCTAATATGGCAGACTGAATGCATGTTGGTCAATCTACCGACCGCAATGATGCTCTGACTTTTTAACATTGATTAAAACCAAAACATTGAATAAAAGCCTTAGGAAAGTGATAATTGACTTTGAATTGATGATTAACACCATTTGCAACATTTACCCTACCACCCAAATTCAAGGATGTTTTTTTCACTTTTCTCAGGCATATTGGCGAAAAATAAAAAAAACATCCTTAGTTTAGGATTACATGTCAAACAGTAAATAGCAATTTGAATTGAGAAATCTAACAGTGTTATGCTTTGTTCCTCCTCAGCGTGTGAATGAGTTCTACACTTCAATTACTGAATCTGACTACTTTACCCAAAACGAGGACAAATTGGCCCCACTACTAAATAATTTTGAGGACACATGGATTGGCCTTCTAAGCAGGTCTGGACACCGAGCAAGCCAAGGCTCCCCATTGACTAGTTGAACTGTTATACAACCTGCTTAGAGGGAGGAGCAAAGACTAGTAATCCCATTGAGGGATGGCACAACTCCTTCAATAAATCTACTGGCAGGCCTCACCCAAACCTGTAAAATTTCTTAAAAATTTTGAAGAAGGAACAAAAGGTCTTATTACTATAGTGGGTGGTCGGACTGTCGTCCGCTATTGCATCAGTCAGGAGACCAACTAACAGATAGGCAGCGGTCTGATTGCCCAATTATGATGCGACCGCCAAATCGCAGTCAAAAAAGTTCTTTTTAACATGGCAGAGTTGTAAAGAGCACTTTGTGCATATCCAGGCATTGTGTGCTGTGCACCATGTGATGCATAGCACACGGTGCAAGGATTTGTATTGGGGCCCTTCATGTGCCCACAGTGCCGCTTTGCAGTGGACCTCGAGGGACTGGGTCCTGTATGGGGCCCCTAACATCTCTATCTGACAATCTTTTCATGGCAGTGGTACTGTCATGTAAAGGCTGCCAGAAAAGAACATCATTATTCCGACGGCGGTGCCTGACTCAGCACCTTTCTCATTAGGGATTGTGTTTCTGACTAACGCCCCATTGGGATTTGTAGAAACTGTCGGTGGCCGTGATCTGTCCCCAGTCCAATAAGTGTCCAACCATCTGCGTCATAATGCCGCCAACAGACCTTAGAGCTGACTGTCGGGAGGTCTGCCACTGACGGCCTTTTCGTGGCGGTCCTCCCGACATCGTGATTAGGCCCATAGTTTCCAAGAAATGTTAATTGCATGATCTCTAACAGGCAGTCTGAACCACCCGGGTTTCCCAAAAAAGTAAAGAGATGTCCAAGAGACTATTGGCTAAAATCAAGGCATTTTCATTGATGGGTGCTTCAGACTACCTCAACGACATTGCCTACATTCTACACTTCCAACATACACTAACAACCTCTAATATTACTTGCCTGTTTTAAATATGCTGTAATTTATTTGGCATTTGTTAACCCCTTCGCTGCTGATGACGAGCTCAGCTCGTCATCAGCCACGGTGGTCGTGTGCGGATGATGAGCTGAGCTCGTCATGTAATGCGGATTTTAGAAAAAAGCCGCACAGCGCAAAAATAACCGCCGCACGCATGTGGTTAAAGAATTTTTTACACATGAAAGGATTTTTAGGATTCCTACCTGTATATGTGATCTCTCTTCAACTCTAGGTAGCTTTTTCAAACCACAGGTCACCAGGAGTCTTCTGTACTCCATTAATCAAAACAGGGTATCCAACATCCAAGGAAAAGATCAAATCCCCAAAAAGGTATTTTATGAAAAATCACAGTTAAAAGTATGGGACTCGGTGCCTCTTTGATTTTCAGCAAATGCTTATGAATAAGGAGCTGGGAGCTCCGAAACTCGTCAGGTGAGGGAAGGAATCAGTGCTAAAAATGGTTTTGAAAATAAAGGACTTGGATGAATTATCTGTTGTTGAGTGCATCCCCATCTCAGGGCAAGTTGGAAACATATATATATATATTTTAAAACATATATATATGTATATATACATATATAAATATATATATTACCTACTGGCGGTCGCCAGTAGGTAGTTATAGTTAGTACCTTGTTTCTATTCAAAAAGCGTGTTTTCTTTTCCCAATAATTTTGGCGCCGGTTGACGAATCTTCGCACAATTTTTCAAAACTTATGGCCCGCTCTGGTCCGCTCCTATCTTGAAAGCTTCGGGGTGATTCGGCAAGTGGGGGCCGATAAAAAAGGGGGGTCCCAAAATGTATTTTTCTCCATGTTAATTCCCATAGGAAACTTTAGACACGGCTACAGCCAGAACTGCTAAACGGAACTACACCAAATTTGGCACAAAGGTATCCCTTGTTTCAGAAAGAACTCTTTTTATTAAATGGTGTAAATCCGTTCAGTAGTTCATGAGAAATTCAAGAAAAAGAGGGGGAAAAAATCAATTTCCTATTGGAAACTTTAGACACAGCTACAGCTCGAACTGCTGAACAGAATTACACCAGATTTGGCAAAAGGTAGTGCTTGGTTCTGAAAGCACTCTTTTTCTTAAATGATGTAAATCTGTTCAGTAGTTGCTGAGAAAATAAAAATATTAAAGTTTTGATATATAGAGGAACAAAGGATCCGCACACCCTGCAGATCACGAGATGCATTCTGATTTGGCTGTCAACACTTCAAACCAGGAAGTGCTGGCAGTTATCTTGTGCCTCGGTAGAACTGAGGCACAAGAAAGCAGTGAAACAAACATGCAAAACAAGAAAAGAGGGCAGGATAGCAACACCCTGACCCCCTAGGCCCGCTCAGGAGGACCCACCAGGACCCCCAGGGCCCAAAAAAAGCATTAAAAAAATTAAAAATTGGGTGAAATGCACGCAGGGGCAGCTAATCCCGGCAATTCTTTTTAAAAAAAAGAAGCGTGGGCTCCTGATCTTCATTTAATTGAGGCCACTGGGTGGGCCAGGCCCTGGGGGCAGTGAACAAAATGTTTGGGGGGCCCAATCCCCCCACACTGCTCCGGGGACTGCCACCTCCCCTCAACTGCGTGCCCCCTCAACTATTTACTCAAGCCACCTCCGGGGCTTGAGTAAATAGTTGGGGGGCACGCAGCCCTTCAAGCCCAGGGGACCCCCACCCTGGAGCTTTCATTATTAATTTTGTGGGGTGCACACTGCCCCCAGCTGCCCCGGGGAACGCCACCACAGGGCTTTTTTTCAATTAAAACACCTGTGTGGGGGCTCGCCCCCCACACACCCCGGGGACCAACACCCCCCCCCGGGCAATGATATTTAAATGTGGGGATCCGTAACGGACCCCCGAGTCCCAGGAACCACCACCCCCTGGGGCTTTGTCAATGTTGGGATGGGGCCCCCTTCCTGGAGCCAGTGATGGCCCTGGGAACAACCACCCCCCAGGGCAGGCTCCTGCAGTGACCCTGGGTGCCCACCCTGGGACACTGCTGTTTGCAATAACAGGGCTGGAGCCTCGCGGCTCCCGTCCTGTCATTGGAAACTGCCTCAATGAAGCAAAGCAGATTGCTTTTCCACACGGGAAGCTGCAGGTTAGCAGCTCCCCATGTGGAAAAGCAATGCCCGCTCCCGCAGGATGCGGGGTACCGGCGGGGCCATGGGGGCATTGGAGCTCCCCCCACGGACCCCAAAGGGCTAGTCCCGGGGGATGGGGTCCCTGGGGCTAGAAGTGGCCCTGGAGGTGGCCACGTGGTCCCCCTCCGAATAAAAAAAAAAAAGCAATGGCCAGGCCCCAGGGGATGGGTTCCCGGGGGCCAGAAGTGGACTCCCTCCCCAGTAAAAAATAAAAAATAAAATGAGGCAGAGCCCCAGAGGATGGGGTCCCTGGCGCTAAAAGAAGCCTCGGGAGAGGAGCCACGCAGCCCCCCTCCTTTGTGAAATCTTTTGTTTTTCATTAAAAAAAATATATCTATATATATTCGCTGAAAAAAACATAGGTTTCGCACATGTTATAGTCAGCTGGACATTTCACTGATACAAAACCATTGAAATTTCCCCATTATAGTTAGTTCAGCTAACTATGACTCGCGCGCCCGCAATACACTGCTGATGACGTCACATATTACATCACTCATGACATGGTCAGTGACATCACTCATTACATCACTGATGACATCACTGATTACATCACTGATGACATCATCCAGTGAATATGTGTTTTTCTGAAATTTAAATATGTTTTATATATGTATATCTCAAGGTCGATTGATGAATAAATGTGTATAAAAGTGTCTAAATGGATGAATTTTTTGTAAAATTGATTGTATAACTGACTGATTAATTGTACCTTAGTGAATACATGGGTTAGTGAGTAATGTTTAAATATGTAAATATCTGTATCAGTCTCACACTTTGTGAATAAGTGGCTGCATGGGTTGGTGAGTAGCTACATGAGTGTCTATATAGGTTATTAGTTGTTTTTTTGAGTATCAGTATGTGTATCTGACTGTCTGTATGGTTCGGTGGGGGATATTACTTTGCGCATAGATGCATGAATGAGGGACTCACTGTTTGTATGTGTTTTGAAGACAGCATGTGTGCAGGACTGTATGGGTGGATGAGTGTGTGTATAGGTGTGTTAGTGAGTGAATGACTGTCTCAATAGTGTCTTTATGAGTAAGTGCATATGTTTTAAACTACTATATGTGAGTATTGGTGTATATAAGTGAGTATATATGAGAGTGAGGGATTGGAAGAGTTCCTGTATAACTAAGTATGTGTTTCTAAAAGTGATCGTTTAAGAGAGTAAGTATGTGTACGTTTCTGTAGAAGTAAGTGCACTGGTGTGTGTATAGCTGTATATGCAAGTAAATGGATGTTTGATAGTGTATTTGCATGTGTGAGTATGTGTGTGAGTAACTCTATGTATGAGTGTAGGTGTGTAACAGGATGTATAGGTGTATGAGTACATATGATGACTGAGTACACGTATGAGTGACTATATAGAACTGTTGGTGAATGAGTGGATGTGTATATAGATTTTGGTTTTACTGAATAGGTTGTTCTAACTGGAATTGATATCTCCATTATTTTGAAAATTTTAGTTTCTCTTTTTCAATTTGTGTGTATCAAAGGTTATATTACGCTGAGAGAAGGTCTGACCATTTTCACTAGGATGATGTCATCCGTGATGTCATCAGTGATGTAATTTGAGATGTCATCAGTGATGTTGTGAGTGCTGTCACTGTCCATGTCATGAGTGATGTAATATGTGACGTCATCAGCAGTGCATTGCGGGCGCGCGAGCTATAGTTAGCTGAACTAACTATAACGGGGGAATTGCAATGGTTTTGTATAAGTGAAATGTCCAGCTAACTATAATGTGTGAAACCTATGGTTTTTCCGGTGAATTTCTAAGGTTTTTTAAATGCTAATTCCTAACTATAACATGGCTGAAACCTATGTTTTTTTCAGTGAATTTCAAAGGTTTTTTAAATGCTAATTCCTAACTATAACGTGGCTGAAACCTATGGTTTTTTCAGTGAATTTCAAAGGTTTTGTAAATGATAAGTTTTTAAATGTATTATTTGTTATTTTTTTTATACTAATTCACTACATTGTTTTAAAGTATTTATTTTCAGATATTTTATTTTTAAAATTACATTACATATTTTTAATATAAATTGAAAACATTTTTTTTAAAATATTGAAATTGTAATATTTACTTATTTTATTTTATATTTTTTTAATGTATATATATTTTATATAGCAGGCAATGATATCCTATGGAAGGAAATTCAAGTTACTGGTAAGTACAGTTAAATTTACTTTTCAGGAACAGTAGTGAGCCCAAAGATGCAGCACTGAGGTCTCTCCTGATAACAGGTGAGTAAATCGGAATTTGTAGTATGGCTGATTTTAGAGGAATTGTTTAAACTTCCAAAACTACATACCTAGAAAAATTTCCAAGTGAAACAGTCAATGTTAGCCTAGAAAGGAAATTCAAGTTACTGTAAATACGATTAGAATTACTTTTCAGGATCATTAGTGGGCTGAAAGATGCAGCACTTAGGTCTCTCCTGATAACAGGTGAGTAAATTGGATTTCGTAGTTCGGCTGATTTTGAGGAATTTTTTTAAAGTTCCAAAACTCCACACTTAGAAGAATTTCAAGGTGAAACCAGTCAATTTTAGCCTATGGAAGGAAATTCAAGTTACTATAAGTATGGTTAGAATTACTTTTTAGAATCAGTAGTGGGCTAAAAGATGCAGCACTGAGGTCTCTCCTGATAACCGGTTAGTAAATCAGAATTCATAGTTCATCTGATTTTAGAGTAATATTTGTACGTTTCAAAAATAGATACTTAGAAACTTTTCTGGTGAAATCCACACAATAGATTCCTATGGAAAGAAAAACAAGTTACTGGTAAGTACGCTCAGATTTACTTTTCAGGGTCCATACTGGGCTCAAAGATGCAGCACTGAAGTCTCTCGTGATAACAGGTGAGTAAATCGGAATTCGTAGTTCCGCTGATTTTAGAGGAATATTGTGCTCAATAGTGAAGGAAGGGAGTGGGGCCTGAGGTGACATTTGTGCAAACACGCCCTGTGGCGCCTTTTAGATTGGGGAATTATTTCCTCTTTAATTCTGAGGTCCCCTGTAAGCCAACTTGCCCACCAGGTACCTCCAGTATGCGCCAGGGAGCTGTGTTGCAGAGAGGTGTTCAGAGGGCACGCCCCCTTTTTACAACACTCTGCAACGCAGCTCAGTGGAGGTACCTGTTGGACTAGTTGGCCCCTAGGGGATCTCTGGATTGAAGAGGAATTTATTCCCCAACTTGAAACGCGCCACAGGTCATGCTTGCACACATATCACCTCAAGCCCCGCACCCTACCTTCACCACTGTGCAAACACGCCCCGTAGCGCGTTCTAAGTTGGAGGATTAAGTTCCCTTGCATACCGGGGTCCCTGGAGGCCAACTAGCCCACCAGGAACCTCCAGTATGCGCCCGGGGGCTGCGTTGCAGAGAGGTGTAAAAAGGGGCGTGGCCTCATTACACCTCTCTGCAATGCAGCCACCTGGCACATTTGCAGAGGGGGAACTAATTCCCCTTTCATTCTGGGGGTCCCTGGGGGCCAACTAGCCCACCAGGAACCTCCAGTATGCGCCAAGGGGCTGCGTTGCACAGAGGTGTAATGAGGCCCCGCCCCTTTTTACACCTCTCTGCAAGGCAGCCTCCTGGCGCGTTTGCAAAGGGGGAACTGATTCCCCTTTCATACTGGGGGTCCCTGGGAGCCAACTAGCCCACCAGGAACCTCCAGTATGCACCAAGGGGCTGCATTGCAGAGGGGTGTAATAAGGGCACCCCCCTTTTTACACCTCTCTGCAAGGCAGCCTCCTGGCGCGTTTGAAAAGGGGGAACTAATTCCCCTTGCATACTGGTGGTCCCTGGGGGCCAACTATCCCACCAGGAACCTCCAGTATGCGCCAGGGGGCTGCGTTCCAGAGAGGTGTAAGGAGGGCCAACCCCTTTTTACACCTCTCTGCAAGTCAGCCCCCTGGTGCATTTGCAGAGGAGGAACTAATTCCCCTAGCATACTGGTGGTCCCTGGGGGCCAACAAGCCCAGCAGGAACCTCCAGTATGCACCAGGGGGCTGCGTTTCAGAGAGGTGTTCTGAGGCTACACCCCTTTTCACACCTCTCTGCAACGCTGCCCCCCTGGCGCGTTTACAGAGGGGGAACTAAGTTCCCTTGCATATTGGGGGTCCCTGGAGGCCAACTAGCCCACCAAGAACCTCCAGTATGTGCCAGGGAGCTGCATTGCAGAGAGGTGTAATGAGGCAACGCCCCTTTTTACAACACTCTGCAAAGCAGCTCCGTGGCGCTTACTGGAGGTACCTGGTGAGCTAGTTGGCCCCCAGGGACCCCCAGTATTTAAGGGAAATTACTTCCCCCTCTTCAAAAGCGCCATGGTGATGCATTTGCAGAGTGGTGCAGGGAGGGGGCAGGGCTTGAGGTGATGGATTGCACCACTCTGCAAACTCGCCCCCTGGCGTGTTTGCAGAGGGGGAACTAATTTCCCTTGAATATTGGGGGTCCCTGGAGGCCAACTAGCCCATCAGGAACCTCCAGTATGCCCCAGGGGGATGCGTTGCAGAGAGGTGTAAAAAGAGGCATGGCCTCTTTACACATCTCTGCAAGGCAGCCCCCTGGCGCATACTGGAGGTTCCTGGTGGGCTACTAGGCCCCCAGGGATCCCCAGTATTCAAGGGGAATTTCCCCCTCTGCAAACACGCCAGGAGGCGCATTTGCAGAGTGGTGCCTGAATTTTTTTGGGGGGATCGGTAGGGTACGCGTACTCTGCGCGTATCCCGGGATTTAAAAAAAGCAAAACATTTTTGGGGCCTTGGGTGTCAGGAACCTCCAGTATGCGCCAGGGGGCTGCCTTGCAGGGAGGTGTAAAAAAGGGGCGTGTGAGATGTGTAAAGAGGCCATGCCTCTTTACACATCTCTCTAAGGCAGCCCCCTGGCGCGTTTGCAGAGGAGGAACTAATTCCCCTTTAATACTGGGGTCCCTGGGGACCAACTAGCCCACCAGGAACCTCCAGTATGCACCAGGGGGCTGCCTTGCAGAGAGTTGTAAAAAGGGGCATGGCCTCTTTACACATCTCTCTAAGGCAGCCCCCTGGCGCGTTCGCAGAGGGGGAACTAATTCCCCTTGAATACTGGGGGTCCCTGGGGACCAACTAGCCCACCAGGAACCTCCAGTATGCGCCAGGGGTCTGTGTTGCAGAGAGGTGTAAAAAAGGGTGTGGCCTCTTTACACGTCTCTGCAAGACAGCTCCCTGGCGTGTTTTGCAGAGGGGGAACTAATTCCCCTTAAATACTGGGCGTCTCTGGGTGCCAACTAGCCCACAAGGAAACTCCAGTGTGAGCCAGGGTGCTGCATTGCAGAGAGGTTTTAAAAAGGGGTGTGGCCTCTTTACACATCTCTGCAAGGCAGCCCCCCGGCACATTTGCAGAGGGGGAACTAATTCCCCTTTAATACTGGGGGTCCCTGGGGGCCAACTAGCCCACCAGGAACTTCCGGTATGCACCAGGGGGCTGCCTTGTAGAGAGGTTTAAAAGGGGCGTGGCCTCTTTACACGTCTCTGCAAGGCAGCCCCCTGGCGCATTTGCAGAGGAGGAACTAATTCCCCTTTGAAACTGAGGGTCCCTGGAGGCCAACTAGCCCACCAGGAACCTCCAGTATGCGCCAGGGGGCTGCATTGCAGAGAGATGTAAAAAGGGGTTGTGGCCTCTTTACAGTCTCGGCCAAGTAGCCCACCAGGAACCTCCAGTATGCGCCTGGAAGCGGCGTTGTAGAGAGGTGTAAAAAGGGGCGTGGCCTCCTTACACGTCTCTGCAAGGCTGCCCCATAGCGCATACTGGAGGTTCCTGGTGGGCTACTTGGCCCCAAAGGACCCCCAGCATTCAAGGGGAATTATTTCCCCCTCTGCAAGTGGTGTAAAAAGGGGAGTGGGCTCTTTACACGTCTCTGCAAGGCAGCCCCCTGACGCGTTTGCAGAGGGGGAACTAATTCCTCTTGAATACTGGGGGTCCCTGGGGGCCAAGTAGCCCACCAGTAACCTCCAGTATGCGCCAGGGGGCTGCGTTGCAGAGAGGTGTAAAAAGGGGCCTGGCCTCTTTACACGTCTCTGCAAGGCAGCCCCCTAGCACATACTGGAGGTTCCTGGTGCAGAGTGGTGCCTTACATTTTTTGGGGGGATCGGCAGTGTATGCGTACCAAACGCGTATCTGAACGGATTTACACAATTTAACAAAACGCACAATCTGCGAACCAAACTCCACCTCTCTGCCAAATTTGGTGTAATCCCGTTCAGCTGTTCGGGCTGTAACCCTGGCTAAAGGTCCCTATGGAAAATTGCATGGGGAAAACACATTTTGGGACCCCCTTTTTTCTCTGCCCCCACTTGTTGAATCACCCCCAAACTTTCAGGGAAGAAGCGGAGCGGAGCAGGCCATTTTCTTGGAGAAATTTACAAAGATTTGTCCACCAGCGCCAAAGTTATTCCAAATAGAATGTTGTGGGTTTCCTAGGGAATCAGTGAGTCGGTATGTAGTTGTTGGTGTTGGAGTATCTATGGTTTTGAGAATGGCAGTCTGTAATTTAGAGTGGGTGTATGAAAGGTTATATTAGGGTGTGAGAAGATGCGTCAATTTATCACATGGATGATGTCCTCAGTGATTTCATTTGAGATGTCATCAGTGATGTCATCAGTGATGTCACTGACCATGTCATGAGTGATGTAATATGTGACATCATCAGCAGTGCATTGCGGTGGCGAAAGTTAGAGTTGGCTGAACTAACCAGAACAGGGGAATTTCTACGGTTTTGTAAGAGTGAAATGTCCAACTAACTATAACGCCTCTGAAACCTGTGTTTTTATCAGTGAATATATATATATATATATATATATATATATATATATATATATATATATATATCATTGCTCCTCTACACCTTCAAGCGGGTCACTCTTGGGATGGGTGCTCCATATGTGGCAGTGCCTCCGCATTTTATTACTGCTCATCAAATTCTATCCCCTTCCGGAAAAGAAAATAGCACTCACGGAGTTGGATTTTTCAATTTCTTTATTTTCAGCGCAACAAATGCGTTTCGGATAACTCCTTCTTCAGTCTTGACATTTCACACTGAGAGGCACCATCTTAAATGTTGTGATACCAGTGCAATAAAAAATGGAAGAAGGGGCTACTTCCTCTCCACCTCTCTGGGCGCCATATTGGCATGGTGTAGTTTACATGGGATTAAAACTTTCGAACATATATATATACATCCAGTTGTTCAAATCACATTAAAAACCCATATCATTTTATCAATTATCTTGCAGTTTATCGGCAAGTGCATTAAAAAATCAATGTATCAAATATTGCTCAAATACATTTAAGATTCTTATTTGCAGCTCGTATATCAATCATATTTGATTAATACATTTTTCTCCAAATATGATAAATTTGACCCAATTTGATCCCAAGTTTTTAAATCTTGCAGTGTATCGGCAAGTGATTGTTCTCATGGGTGCCCCTTTCCCTATACTATACAGTATTAGTTTCTCAGTCTTAGAATTAAGCCGTGTATCGGCTACGTTATGACGGCCCATCAACGCATAATTTGTTGAAAAGAAGAACTAATTAAATGAATTACTTGAAAACACAAATTCACACAGTTCAAGTACCCAAATGTACTGCCAACTCCTCTTCAAGACCGAGAAACTAATACTGTACAGCACAGGGAAAGGGGCACCCTTGAAAACAATCATTAGCCGATACACGGCGAGATTTAAAAACTTAGGATCAAATTGAGGGAAATTCACCATATTCATCCGCGTATGGAGCACCCATCCCAGGATGGACCCGCTTGAAGGTGCAGAGGAGCAATGATTTGTTAGCGGAGACACCGGAGAAACCCTCGAGTGAAGACATCATGGCACACATCAAGAAATGAAAGTTCAGGCTCCACATCTAAATGGTAAGCTGACTGTGTGCCTAGTCTGCAAGTGAGTGTATAAAACCTGTGACAAGACGAGGGGTTGGAAATTTAATTTCTTTAAAGTGAGCTCGGGGCGGGAGCTCATACTAAGCACAATGGTTATGTTTAGTGAAGCAGCTCGCAGAGAGGCAGCTGACGATATATTTGAAAAGAAGAACACGGACACAACACAAACAGGAACCGGTGCGAGACTAAGCATTTCCAACACCCTGATGATACAATTCTCCAAGTTGGAGAGACTGTACGAGAGGGAGATGCGCAAGTGGTGGGAGGCTACCTCCCTCTAAAATAACATCGATTCGGGAAGGGTCCCGAGAGGGTTACAAATTTTTATGGTACCAGCATTAGAAAACCCTGACCCACTCCTCTTGGATGGGTGGGCGGAGCATGCAGCTTTATCGTGTAAAGGAATGTTAAACATCTGGGTGAAATTTGCTTGGAGGAACAGAGATAAAGCTTTAAAGGAGATACAAGGGGGCGTGGCCAAGATGGCGGAGTGAACGGACGTGTTCCTCCCGAGCTCCCGTGCCCGCCAAGGCCCTGAGCCCTGTATTCTCGCTTTTCTCCCCCCCAATCGGCCCGGAGGACCGAGTGTGGTCAGGAGAGCCTCAGGACATAGCTGAGCTGAGCTCCGGTTTCCCCGCCGACCGCAGCGTCAGGAGAGGAGAGCCAAGCCGCAGGAACCCTAGGCGGCGGTGGTGGAGCGAGGCCGACTGGAGATCCGGCCGGCAGTGGCATAGGCCCCGTGGGCCGCGGAGGAAGATCCGCTGAGGCTAGGGCACCCGTGGACGAACCAGCGGTGCCGGCGCCCTGGGACCGAGGTGCGCTGATCGAACCTTGGGCGGTGCGGTGAGCCCCGGGCCCGCCCCCGAGACTGCTCGAGGCCGCGGCTGCGGCCGGGCCGGGAAAGGACGCAGGCCTGGAGCGCTGGCGAGGCAGCGCTGGTGCAGTGGCGGGCATTGGCAGAAGGTCCCGAGAGGAGCGGAGGAACACTGGAGGCCCGCCGGCACGGTGAGCCTGGGCACAAAGACCGCTGACCGGCATCCAGGTGGCGGATGAGATCTGGTCCCGCCCCAGGGACTACGCGAGGCCGCGGCTGCGGTCTACGCGGAGTTGGCCGGAGGCTGAGAGCGCCAGTGAGATGGCGCCGGAGGAGTGGCGCATTCTGACGGGGAACCCACCAACGATCAGCGGACTGCACCTAGAAGCTGAAGCGGTACTGATCTGGGGAATCGAGGCCGGACTGCGACGGAGCCGAGCCCGGGGCATGATTTCCCCCCCCGAACCGGCGGAAGCGGTGAGAGGCGCCTCGGGGTGACGAAGAAGGGGCAGAGCGCCCAGCAACATTGCGGATTGACCTGTGGAAGAGCCAGAGTTCGCGGAGCGCAACCCCAGGGTGGAACTGGCACCGCGGTGGCGCCGGGCCTGGGAAGCACTGCCAGACCAGGAACGCTGCCCCGGAGAGCAGAGACGGAGCTGGGAGAGGCTCCCCTTGAGTGGTCGGTTACCGAAGTGGAGGACCCTTGGCGCCCTGCAGATCGCACCTGGGGACCGGAGTGGAGCAGGCCGGAACATTGGAGGCGGTCTGCTTGGCGCTGGGCCCTGGACACGGCTGCCCCCTCCCCCCACGATTTCGGCAGAGGAGGTGAGGTGAGGGCTGGGTGAGTGTATTGAGGTGCGGGGCCCCCGGAGGAGTAACAAATTGCCTGAGTAGAGCGAAAGTTTGCGACATATTGCACCGGGGTGGATTGGAAGGCGACGCGGCACCTAGCAACCAGCACACGGCCAGGAAGGAGACGTAGCCTGGGAACGGGAACGGAGTGGCGTAGAGCTCCCCTTGAGAGAACGGACATTGGAGGTGAGGGGGGATCCCTCGAATGGCGTAGCGCACGTTCAGGCAGTAGCAGTCCGGTCTTGAGCAGCTGAGGCCTTGCGCCTAATCTGAGGAGCGGAAACGCTTGCGGAGCAGGATATAGCAGCGGCGGCTACTGGTGCGGCGGTGTTCCCACACGGCGGTAGGGCCGGGCGGTCTGTAGGCCCGGGCCTGACTGCTACTCACATCGGGAGCAATCAGAGCACATAATGCTGGAACTGAATCACGCCTGCACGTAGCCAGTCTGGGCCTCTCGAGGATTCGGCCTTGTGTCACAGTAACCGCCTGGGGCAGGACGACGTGACGGTGGCTCCTGAAGACTCACGCCGGAGATACCGACCTGGTCTAGTGGCAAATTGGCTGGGGCCTCCTGCAGATAACACACGAGCTGCGGGCGGTAAGGAAGATGGCCGGGCAGAAGGGCAGCAAGGGAAGTAACCGCACGCTCACGGAAATGCTCAATAAACCACCTGGTAAAGGAGACAAGACCTCAACACCGTTGGGAGGCGCTAGCGGATCTCAAGGAGGGAGCAGCGGAGAGCCCCCAGTCACCAGATCCTTTTTGGAATCACTTTTCGGGACATTGAGGGAAGACTTTCAAGAGTTAAAAAAGGAAGTGGCCGGTGAGGTGCGGGAACTACGCAGAGAGGTGGATGGACTTGGGGAGAGGGTGGACACAGTTGAGACCTCCACGCAAAGACAGGATGAGGAGATTACGCACTTACAACAGGAGGTACTCCGTCTCAGAGACCAACACATAGATCTTCAACTGCATAATGAAGATTTGGAAAACAGATCAAGGCGAAACAACATTAGGGTCCGGGGAGTGCCGCCCACAGAAGAGAACTCCGGCATAGTGGCCTATCTCCAGGACCTGTTCCGCACCATCCTTGGCGAACCTGCGGATTTCCCTGTTAAGATAGATAGGGCTCACAGAGTAGGCCCGCAGCGGCGTGCAACGGGGCCCCCACCGGATGTATTGGCTTTCCTTCCCGACTTTCCGCTGAAGGAGCGGATCATGTACGAAGCACGGAAGAAACAGACGATATCGTTTAGAGGCCATCAAATTGCGCTGTACCAGGACCTAGCCGCGAACACGCTCCAGAAGCACAAAGCGTTTAAGATTGCAACAGACTTCCTGAGACAACACGATACGCCCTACTCATGGGGGCACCCTTTTCGCCTCATATTCCGATGGAATGGAGAGTCACACCAGCTGCGGTCTCTTCAGGACGTTTGTGAAGTACTAGGGATCACAGCAGAGGAAGAGGAATCATCCACGCCGCGGAGGAGGAACTCAACTAATGGAGGCTGGCGAAGGGTCTCGAGGCGCAGGACACCGAGTGCTCCACAGAGACCGAGTTCCCCCACGATCAGAGCGGGGATGGCAGAAGCAATTCGAACAGCGACCGAGACCTCGGCGGCTGAGGACGAAGTGGCGCTAACCGCATAACGTGGCTCCGGGGGGAGATTGACAATGCATTGCTGATGGAGCTGGCTCTGGGAGGGGGGTGGGCGCGGGAAGGTGAGGGAGGAGTGCTAGTGGCAAGTCGCCCACGAAGGTAATTTACCACAGGCTTGTCCGGTAGGGACAGGCCTGGGACTATTTGGACTACAAACCAAGGGAGGTTGGGAGGTTGAGACTTTCCAAGGACTATTTTCAGAGATTGTTGGGGGTTTGGAATGGGTAAGAGTTGGGAGGGGGGGAAGAGTTCTGAGAGAATGAAGGGGGGAGAATGTTTGGTCAGAAGTTTCGATGTGAGTTGTGGGACAGGAGGGGGAAGGCCTGTTGGGAGTTGAATTTGGGAAATGTTGAGGGGGGAGAGTTACGGGCTGCCCTGTCCAGTGCTTTTACGGTATCTACAAGTAGTGGTCCAGATACACACATTCACTTGGCGTTCACCGAGATGCCACGCATTCTAATTTACACACATAGCCGTAGTGGTTCCGATCATCCATGGAAGAGTTAAAAATAGTCACCCTGAATGTTAAAGGGCTGAACAATCCCACGAAGAGGAGAGCTGTACTGTCACTATTAGAACACTCCCAGGCAGACATCTGTTTGCTTCAGGAAACCCACTTACTGGCCAGCGATTGTCATAGATTATGGTCCCGCCATTTCCCCACGCAATTCTTTTCTTCCAACTCAACTAAGACGGCTGGGGTGGCCATCCTTTTATCCAAAACATTCAAGGGGGAAGTTCTGCACAAATTGGTGGAACAAAAGGGGAGGCTCCTGGCCTACAGACTTAAATTGGGAACACTGATATTCACGATAGGCACAGTTTACGGCCCGAACGAACAACAAGATAGGTTTTTACGCACAGCACTAGAAGACATCACGGCATCACCGGACTTGCATATTATATTGGGAGGTGACATCAACCTGGTCTTTGACTCTTCGAAAGATAGATCAATTCAGCGATACCCGCATACTGGGGAGCTCTCGCAAGCGGTGAAGGCACAGTTAATTGATTCCGACCTACACGATCTCTGGCGCGAACTCCACCCCACCGACAGGGACTTTTCCTATTACTCACACGCACACAAAACATACGCTAGGCTAGATCTCCTGCTGGTCTCTGGCCTGGTCCGTAACTTGGCTACCGCCTCGGAAATGGGAGTCATTTCTCTTTCGGACCATGCACCAGTCTCGGGGACCTTCCTTCTCCCACGGGGCTCTCCCCGGAGGGGAGTCTGGCGACTCCGAGACACACTCCTACATAAAAGAGCGGTAGTGCAGAGTATTATGGACGTAGTGAAGGATTTCCAACAACACAACTCTAACACTGACACTTCACTATCGACTCAATGGGGGGCCCTCAAGGCAGTAATACGGGGGGAGTTCATAGCAATCTCCGCTGCGGACAATCGCGAGAGGAAGATAAAACGCGATGAGCTCACCCAGAAGGTTAGGGAGCTGGAGCAAGTACATCGTCGCACTGGGGCTCCGAGGGTTTGGAAACAGTTGAAAGTGGCAAGGAAACTCTTGTCCTCATTGGACATGGACAGGGCGGAATATGCTGCATTGCGCCTCAAGCACGCTTATTACACAGGAGGGGATCGCTGTGACCGCCTCCTAGCAGCCAAACTAAGAGTAGCACATCAGAGTCGCAAGGTGAAGGGGCTGGCGGGGAACGCGGGACAGGAGATCTCCGGCGACGAAGAAATTGCTGACACCTTCCGCCGATTTTACGCTGACCTGTATACAGCGGAAACCGCACACATGGACGACCCAGATGTTTATCTTGACTCGGTTGCCCTGTCGTCCCTATCGCCCGACCAAGCAAGCTATCTGGAGAGAGACATTAGAATTGAGGAGGTGATCGCTGCGATCGCTAAGCTCAAATTGGGAAAAGCCCCGGGCCCAGACGGTTACACCGCCCTCTTCTATAGAACGTTCAGCTCGACACTGGCTCCGGTCCTGGCCAAACTGTTTAATTCTTTCTCTGACCCAGGAGCTATCACTCCAGACCTCTTACAAGCAACAGTATCAGTAATTCCTAAACCGGGTAAAGACAGGAAACTATGCGGCTCATATAGGCCGATCTCCTTATTAAACGTAGACTTGAAAATCTACACAGGGATCCTAGCTGCGAGACTGGCGCAGTACCTTCCTGGCCTGATTGAACCAGATCAGGCGGGCTTCGTACCCGGGCGCCAGACTGTGGACAACACTAAGAGAATAACACACATCTTAGAAAAAGCTTCTCGTATCCCTGGGGAGAGGATGCTGCTCTCAGTTGACGCAGAGAAAGCGTTTGACCGGGTGCACTTGCCCTACCTTGAGCGGGTGATGGCACGGTTTGGCATGGGGGAGAAATTCCGGACCATGGTGTTTAATTGCTATAAATCCCCTTCTGCGACTGTGCGAGTGAATGGCTGTGGTTCCCGGCGGTTTGATATCGAGCGCGGAACAAGACAGGGGTGCCCTCTCTCCCCCCTTCTCTTCGCGCTCTATATGGAGCCCTACGCCCAGCGAGTTCGACAAAATGAGGCGGTGACTGGGGTGCGAATGGGTGGTTTCACTCACGCAATAAGCCTTTACGCGGATGATGTACTTTTTACATTGGAAAATCCGAGGCGGGCACTACCTGCATGTATGACTGAACTTAAGGCCTTTGAGAGGGTGGCGGGCTTTCGAATGAATGTTGAAAAGTCCACGGCTTTAGACATATCCCTGTCATCGACGACAATGGACGATCTGCAGAGGCTCTTTCCCCTTCGTTGGTCACAAGATCAGGTACAATACCTGGGGATTGCATTAGCCCCGACGCTGCAGGCCATGGTTTCCATTAACTATGCAACGGTGGGTGTGAAGGTGAGGGAGGAACTTGAGAGATGGAACAAAGGGATGATCTCCATGCTTGGTAGGGTGGCAGCGGTCAAAATGACCGTCTTACCCCAAATCTTGTACTTGTTCCGAGCTCTGCCTCTGCAACCCCCCAAGGGTTGGATTCAACAGATGCAAACTGAAGTGTTCCGCTTTGTGTGGCAGGGACGTAAGCCCCGAATGCGCCGCGCCCTCACGACCTTAGCACCAGAAGCCGGGGGGCTAGGAATTCCTGATCTCCGCAAATACTTCCAAGCATCACAACTTCGATACTTGGTGGAGTGGAGTAGGTGGGAATCCGATAAGCATTGGCTCTTCCAAGACCAAGCTGTAGCCGGACGCCCCCTACAGGAAATTCCATTCCTTCGTAGGCCACATCGCCCCCCCAATCTCTACGCTTCCTACATCACACGAGTGCCGCTGAGAGTGTGGGACACTACCTGCCGCGCTTTTGACTTCACCTCGTTCCCATCGCCATTCACGCCGATCATAGACAATCCAGACTTCACACCAGGAACAGAGCAAGGAGCCTTCTCCCACTGGAGAGACAGGGGCTGCAGGGCACTTTTCCACATCTATGCTGATGAGGGGGTGATCTCCTTCCAGGACTTTAAGGACGAGTACCAGATGACCGAAACCGACCGCATGAGGTATTGGCAGGTTTGACATTGGGCCTTACAGCCGAGTGTCAGAGAATCAGCAGATAGGAAGTTATTGCCATATGAAAAGTGGTTAGTCACCCGCACTTCGGACGCCAAACTCATAACGGACCTATACAAGATGCTCCAGCTCCCGTCCTCCCACTTCCACATTCCTGGTAGGGAACGTTGGAACAAGGAACTAGGGCGACAGCTTAGCCATAAGGAATGGGACCAAATTTCACACAGAGCGAGGCATTCGGCTTACCATGTGGGCCTTACGGAAACCTTTACTAAGGTTTCCACCTACTGGTATTACACCCCGGAACGATTGCACGAAATGAACAGGCTCCTTAGTGACAAGTGCTGGCGCGAGTGTGGGCAGATTGGTACACTGACACACATCCTCTGCGACTGCCCTGTACTGCAAGCCTATTGGTCGGAGGTGATAGATGAAATTGATGCATGCTTTGAGATCGAACTGCCCCGCCTTCCAGCGTACACTCTGCTGGGACTCCCGTATGGCTTAATGTACCCGCTGAAATCTAAAAAGGGAAGGCAGATTGCTATCATGCTGGGCTCGGCAGTACAAAACATACTGATACACTGGCGCACACCCACCACTCCATCTCACACAGGTTGGCTCCATAGGTTGTGGCATGTTCTGGGGATGGAAAAGCTGTCCCTCACGTTAGCGGGAGATGTCACCGGTTTTGAGGAGCTGTGGCAGCCCTTTCACTCGCTATTGGCCACAGAATTTAAGGAAATCACATGCCCTAGATACTTAAGACTACTGAGGCTTACACCCCCACTGTGAAGCACTGTTCAGGTGGCGGGAAGGGGGAATGACCTAACGAGTGCGAGTGAGACCAAGAGGGATTGCTGAGTGGATGGCTAATTTCTACAATACGCTACACTGGGCAGGGCGGGGTGGTGGGGAGGGGAGGGTAGTTGGGGGTTGTTGTTTACTTATGGAGGGGTACAAGACTGTACGGTAATGCTCCTTTTGTTCATTTGCATGTCTCCACGCACAGCGCAGGATGCTGAGGCGGCCGCTAAAGCTGGGTCATAGGAATTGTAATCCTGAAATGCTTCTTGCCGCTAACATTGCATACCTGTACGTTTATTTTGCTATGCAGCTGTACCTTTCTAATAAAAATTCTTTAAACCTAAAGGAGATACAAACACTGGAGAAAGAAGTCATGAAAGATCTTGACAAAAACAAACCAGGGGAACTGAGGGAAACAATGAAGAAACGGTTGCTACAGTATGACATTAAGATAAGACAAAGCAAACAAGAAAAATTTGACCGTGAGGAAAGAGACTATGCAATGGGAAGAATATTGACGTTCGCCAAGAAATTTGACAGGCCGAGAAAAAAAGTGTCAAAGAAAAAGGCGACGTCTGCATCAGCTCCGGTGGGGGTGGAAATCTCTGAATCCGAAGTCACAGAAAATGAGCAATCAGATGACGACACGGCAGGACCTCTGGGTAACAATGAAAAACTCCTTTTCACGAGGAATTCAATGTAATACGGCAGTACTGATTGAGAGCAGGGAAGAGCAAACTTTCGGAGGGAGACAGAGACAAACCAGAAGTGGCGGCTGGAAACGGAAGAAACAATACAACACTGAGTGTATCAAGGAGCAAGAGCGGGGAAGACAGTAGTCAATCTGACATCAAAGACTTTTACTGATACAGCAGAATCAGCATTAAAATTGGGGCTGACCTTCTGCCCTCGCAACCGCCTCGAATTTACACAAATGAGAATAGACCTTTTTAAATTTGTGCGTAAGCTCAAACTGCACAAACATTTCAAACTTAAACCTACCATCAGAGAAGCAAGGCAACTGAAACGTACCACCAAAGACCTAGATCTGTTAACAGTAGATGATTTAACGTCATTAGAAGTCTTGGAAAGATTACGCGGGGAAGAGGCAGAAGAAGGCGAAATAAAAAATGACAGCGTTTCACAACTAGAGGTTTGAAAATAGAACAAGAGGCACCAATTAACCCATTCAAACCAGTGCCACAATTTCTGCCTCACATGCCACTAGATGAGATTGACACCATCTCGGAAGCAGTGATCAAAGATCTTATAACATTTTGGGAAAACTAGAAACCTTTATCCAACAAGAGGAACATGACGGAAATGCAAGAAAGAGCCCTTGAAAGTATACAAAAGGACGCAAACAGGTTAAGGAAAAGATCGTTCAAGATCTGGACGAATTGAAAGGTGAAATAGTTACGGTGGTTACTAATAGGGTTAAGGAAAAATATGAGGCCAGCCAATTGGCGCATTTTGAATATGGTGAAGGCACAAGTAAACTATTATCATGGAAAGCAAGGAGGGACCGGGTACGAAACATGATCAAAGAAGTGAACGATGGTGAGTTAGGGGGATTTGTTACGGACACAAAAGATATTGCTGATGCCTTTCACAGATATTTTGAAGAGGTGTATAGGGAGGATCTTGTTCCAGCTAAACAGGAATAATATTATAGTTATTCCCAAACCTGGGAAATCACCAAAATACATGGATTCGTATAGGCCGATTTCGCTTTTAAATAGCGACTACAAGCTTTTTGCTAAGATCATGGCAGACAGGTTGGGCAGAGTCGTCCCATATCTCATACACGAAGATCAGAACGGTTTTTTTTAAAGGCAGGTATTTAAAGGAGCTAACTTTTTCCCTTATATGCAGTATAGATGTGGCTGTTACACACAATCTCCCCTTGGCGGTAGTTGCTTTGGACGCCGCCAAGGCATTTGATCGTGTCAATTGGGTGTATTTGAAGGCCCTAATAACCCATCTACAGATGGGGGTTAATTTTGGCGCGGTCTTGGCGCGGCTATATCAGTCACCTACTTCAAGGGTATTAGTAAATGGGACATTAACCCCGCCAATAAAAGTAATGAGGGGCACAAGGCAGGGATGCCCCTTATCTCCTCTCTTGTTCGATCTTTATATAGAACCATTAGCTTGTAGAATAAGAGAGGCAGATCTGATTCCAGCTTTTGAGTTTCGGGGATGTGCCAGAAAGATGAGTCTATACGCAGACGATATAGTTATTTTAACTTCCAAACTACACCAATCGCTGGGCTGCATAGGTACTATCACGAAGAAATTCGGGGAGGTCTCTGGATATCGATTAAATATTGACAAAACCAAGGTCATGTCCTGGAATTTGAAAACAGAGGATTTAGCTTGCAAAACAGAGATTAGATATTTAGGGGTGCAAATAACACAAGATTTAAAGGAACTTACTAAAGTTAATTTTGCTAAAGTTAGAAAAGGAAATCTCACTGGCTATGAGAGGCTGGATGCACCTGCCACTAACACTATATGGCCGAGTCAGCTTGGTAAAAATGATGGTTTTACCCAAGATAACTTTTCTATTTGACTCCTTGCCACTTATGTTCGAGAAGGAGGGGCTCATAATCTCCATTATCAGTGATGACAATGTTACTGCCTTTGTCTTTGTTTTATTTCTATAGTTTTGTCATCAGTATTTCTACTTGTCTTCTTGTTAGGTTGTTGTGACTTTTGCTTGGTGTCATTCAGTATAAATCTTCTACTATTTGTTCGTGGAAGATATCAATCATGTTGCCAGCTGGTAGATTTGGGCTGAATTTAGATTTTAATTTCAGACCACTTTCACTAGCTCCTTCCATTTGTAATGTGTAATTTCTAACCGGCAGACAAAGGCGGTAACACTATCATTGATAAAGGAGATTATGTAATAGAAGCAAAATGCCAACAAATGGATCAAGAATGCTATCTACCATTAGACAAGGATCCAACTGAAGAATTACAAATTTAAATAAAAAAATATCTCCAAGAATGGCATCAACAAGGCCTGATAGATGACAATGAATACAAATACCTTGACAACAAACAGCCCACTCTACCAACATTCTATTACCTTCCCAAAATTCATAAAAACCGGGACAATCCGCCAGGAAGGCATATAGTGTCAGCAAATAACTCATTACTTGAACCAATATCGAAATATATAGACCAATTTTTGGCTCCACTGGTAAAGGACACTACAGATCTCCTAAAGAAACTTGAGAATGTAACTTGGTAACCAACCTACAAATTAATAACCATGGATGATCTCATTGTGCTTAAACAACAACATTTTTTGTTTAATAAACAGATTTATAAACAAATAAGAGGATGCGCAATGGGATTTTCGCTCTCCCCAAATTATGCGAACCTGACAATGGGGTGGTTTGAGCAACATCTAGCATGGAATACTGAAAGTTATCTATGTAGAGAAAAAATCGTACTATGGCTCAGGTTCATAGATGATCTGTTGACCATCTGGAACAGCACCACAGAAGATTTTGAACAGTACTTTGACAAACTGAATAACAGTCCAACCAACTTAAAGTTCAAATTTGAAATAAGTTCAGAAAGAGTAGTGTTCCTGGACACCGAAATTTACATTGCCAATGACTCCCTACAGACAATGTTACACAGAAAAAAAACAGCCACGAATGCTACCTTACATGGTGAAAGCTTTCACAATGAAAATCTAAAATGGATCATCCTATACGCATACAAACTTACAAAATCATATATGTACACTAATATTTGATTCACTTACTTTTCCTTGAGGCCAAATAGTAGATAGTGAAGGTCCTTTTGGTGGAAAAAAAGTCTGCTGTTGTCTATAACTTCCATTTCATCGACTTCCTATGAAAAAAGATCTAAGAACATCATACCTTACACTTTCCTTACGGCCAAATAGTGTCAGATATATGAGTATTTTTTTAAATTTCTCTAATTAAACTCTGAAATTACCGTTTACCCGAAGTTTTCAAAGAAAAGCTCATATAACATTTTCACAATCTTTAAAAATTCATATTCCCTTTTTTGATCACTCATGTTCAACATTTCCTATAAAACTGATATCACTTACTATGAGATCCACTTACAGTACCTATATGAGATAAATAATTTTAAACATTAGACTAACTAACTAACTAACTTTTATTAACTACTCCCGTCTTCAAAGGCCAATTACCTTTACTAAAACTTTGGTTTTAAAAACACTAGGTAAGAATTTTTAAAGTCATAAGGCAAACGTTGTTTATAAGTCAAATGAGAATCATTGCAGTAACTCCAACCTTTTTGACATTTTAAGTAGCATGTATAATGTCCTGATGTTGTCGAAGGACCGTCATGATAAATAATAGCTACAGTTGTAAAGGTTCTTCCTGAAATTGATAACTGAGAAGCCACAAAATATTTGATACAAGTTGTCAATTTAGTTCCATCAGATCTACATCATTGGAAAACTAAAATGATATACTGACCATAACTTTGTATAAATAATGTGGATAGCATTGGACACTTACATTGGGTACACACCATATTATGATCTGCTGCTTTAACTAGATTATTAAATAACACTGATTTACAGTCTGGTAAAGTCCAATATATAAATCTTTTAGTGTCTATTCTAGTAGTACTTGATGAACTACAGTTGTGGCAGTCATGCTGCCATTGATAAGAAAGGCTAAAAAGATTAATCTTCCAAAACACCAAACATATACATTAAAAATTCCTGACAATCCTGCTGAATGTTCTGTGAAAATTTATCTTGAGCAGAACACATATCTAAAATATTTCGTATTTCTGTTACACTTTCTATTTTTGCTCTATCACTGCTACATTTCTCAAACACAGAATTCAATAAACCACACAATCTTTGATCCCGATTTTCAACAATCTGTTCTTGTAAAGTTTGAAGAAAAAAAACATTAACCACTACATTAGCATAGCAGTTGACACCAGAACTGTTTTCAAACTGAAATCCAACAACATTTTCATCAGAATCCTTTTTCTTTCTGTTTTGAATTACATTTACATCTACTTTTTGTCTTTTTGCTACTACCTCACTGCAATTATTTTCATTTCTTCTTTTTCGGCCTGCCACACGTTTTTCAAACAGAGGATATTGAGGCAAATGTGGAGCATACTCTCTTCTTAACCTATTGTATTCTTTAACACAATCTAGATCTGCACAAATCTTGCACAAATCTTTGTCTCATCATACTCAATCAAGTACAATCCTGATAAAGTTCTGACTTGTGATAATGCCACATATGCCATACCCTCTTTAAACACAGATCTTCCAATGTTCACCAAAGCACTATCTACACTTAAACCTTGAGATTTATGAATTGTCACTGCATATGCCAAACAAACAGGAAACTGTTTTCGGCGAACATATAAGTCTTTTATAAGCAAAAATCTAGCAGAACAACAACTGATTTGTTGTACTTGCTCAATGCCATCAAATTTAATTTTTTTAAATTCAATTCCATCTCTATTTCTATAAATCACAAAATCAACAACATAACCCATTTCTCCATTTACCAGACCTCTTTCAACATTTAAATTCCTTCTCAAAACGATAGGACAATTTAAACACACATTCAGAGTCTTTTCAAAACCAGCTGTTTTAGAAATACTTTTCTCTAATGAATCCAATTTTGTTTTCAAATTTTCTGACAAAACAATTGTTGCACCCATATGCTCTATTTTATCTATTGCTTCCAGTTTCACAATCTCTTCATTTTCTAACTTTAACATTTTGTTGTTGAAGATGGAACATTCTTGCAGAGTTGGCATCAAACATCTCCCAGATTTCTTCTCAGTAATTTTTAAAAAAATATTCTCTGGAAGAATGTTTTCATTTGGATACAAATTTGAAATTAATTGAGCATGTAAAGCTTCTTTCCCAAGCTCACTTACTTTTCCGATTCTTACATCTTGTAGAATATTTTTATAATCTTCATCCTTTGCCTGTCACATATTTTGAAGCAGTTCAGCATAATTAAAATGTAACCATATATTAACGTTTCCAATGCTTCCAAGTGACTTCCTGGTATCTTCATGCGTGAGCATTTTAAACACTGGTTGTCCTTTTACTGGAGTCAACTGCAGTAGATCTCCAAAACAATAATGTGTTTTCCTCCAAATAACACATCATACTCTGTTCTAAGAATTTCTTGCATTCTCAAATGCATCAAAGCAAGCATTAGATTTGAGACCATGCTTACTTCATCAATGATAAGAAGTTTCATTTTCTTCAGGACTCTGGAAACGTCAGAACATGCATCTCCAGATAGCATGTTGTAATGCAATTTATTATCATGCTCTACTGGCAGCATCAGTAAACGATGTAGAGTAATCCCTTTAATGTTATGTGCTGCCAGTCCAGTTGGAGCGGTTACAACACAAGACAGCGGTGATTCAGTCCTTTTCTGCAAATAAGTTGCAATGGCTTTAATCAGAAAACTTTTTCCTGTTCCCGCTTCTCCACTTACGTACAGTCGAACAGGCTTAAATGATGTACATGAGCACTCTTTTTTCTCATGTCTGAATCCATGTTCTATCTGTTCTGTGACTTCGTCATATATCATTTTCTGCTCACCATTTAGTTGCTTTACCAAATCTTCTAAGTTAACTACATCCTCTTGAGCTTGTTCCATAGCTCTTTCCACCTCATCCATGGCAGTTGCAGCTTCATTTTGGATAATTGGTCCTCCTAAGGGATCCTGACTCAATGAAGTAGAACTCTGACTGTCTTGAGAACTGTCTCTTGCGATCTCTTCAGCAATTGTGGCTTCTTGCTCTATTTCTTTGTTCAACATTTGCAGATAATTTGGAAAAACAGGACATTCTATGGTGTCCTTGGTTGCATTAAAAGAGTCTTCATGAGAGAGAAAATCTCCAAGTAGTTCCTCTTCTGTACGCCATGGCTTAAACAGTTGCAAAAGAGCTAAATAGTAAAATTCTCTTTTGTCTGGAGCTTCGCAACTCAATTTCCGATGATTAATCAAATGGCCTTTTCTCTGCTTCACTAGACATCCTTCATAGCCAATGACAGCATATTTTCCATTATTGATATCTTCTGTGATGTTCCTCTTATAACTGTAGTTTTACAGAACTTCATACAAACAAGTGTTCTCAAGGCGAGTACTTCTATTTGGATAGTATGTATCCAACATGTTTGTCTTCAAAATATCTGTACTGTTTGGTTCTTTCTCCGCCAAATATTCAATTTCTTGTACAGATTTCAAAACTCGGTTTCTTGTTGCAGCAAGACCTAGACTCACCCAAATGATTGTTCTTGATTTGGCATAGAGGCTTGCTGATGATAACCGATCAGAACATTCATATGCTCCAATTTCCCGATGCGACAACATCCTCAGACTGAAACTGTATAATTTCTTGCTTAGACTCTTTTCATGTGAAATGTCCTCCCACATTTCCTTTAGTTCTGTCTTTTCTTTTTTTGTGATGTAAGATGTCACATATCGAGCCACAGCAATAGAGTTGTCAGCAACGAACTGAATATCCATGTTAGCTTTCCACATGGACCAAATCACTGGGTTGTAGTCGTTGATGTACTTGGACTCTTCGTTTCTTTTTAAATTGTATGTATTTTTGGGTGATTTCCTCGTCACAGTATGTCGTAGAGATGACATCAAATTATTTACTCTTCCCTTAGAAATCACTGGTCGTGGAAACGCAAAACGACATTTCGTGTAGTACTTTTCCTTGTTTTTGAATTTTCGACGACAGTACTTCCATCAACGATGGGATTGGAAGCGTAAAACTTGTTGCCTTAAATTATTTTCTTCAGTACTTTTCGGAAAAGCACATGTTGAATACTCTTCACTGAAACTCATCACTGTTTCATCCGAATCTAATCCAAATTTGGGTGCATCTTTAATCCACAACAACATATGTATATGAGGAGCACCTCTCGCTTGATACTCCTTTCTCCAAAAGAAATCCAAAACCTCTCCAAGAGGAGGATTTTTTTTATTGGTAATAACAGACATCATAGCTTCAAATCTATGATTGAAATATCTGCATACATTCACTGGATCCAAAGAACACAGTTCTCCTGCTGTTTTCAATTCTATATTTTGTATATTAGAATTTGCCTCACGTAGAAATTCAACTAAGTCGTCCCATGCATACTCAGCACAGCTAAGAGTGAGGAACCATGTAGGAGTTCCTAAGTTTCTTAGCATACATTTCAATTCCCCATGACAACGGTACCAATACTCATTTGTACCACGCTGACATGCCATGAGATTGATTAGATGAGATTCCAAAATATTATCTTGCAGATTGACTTTCTCCATAAAGTCCCTTGCCGAAACATTTTGCAGATGTGCTCCACTTTTCAGTATATGATTTACTGCATATGAAAGTCCAGACAAGTCACTTTCATACAGTAGATGAAACAAATATGGAATGCATTGACGAAACCTTGAATCTTTAGCATATAATCTTAAAGTCCGGTATTCAGAAGCAGGAACTTGAACTGGTCGATCGTCATATCGTCCACCTCGACCTGTTGGAAATAGCTGTGGAAAACATCGAGCTTCTAAACTTTCTTCCCATACACTAATGGGACTTCCTTTTGCTGCTTTCATTTGAAACAAGTCAATTACATTCCCCATTACTTCTTTGGAATGCAAAGGATGAACAGTATAATATTCATATATTTCTTCACCTCTAGACACATAAACTTTTTCAATTTTGCCGACTGAACAATCACTGTCTTCTTCTGCAATTATTTCCTCTGCTTCAACATATACATGTTTGTAGTCCTCATTGTTTTTTACCAAATACAACGTTGCCTTTTTCACTTTCCTAACATCCACTAAATCTTGCCAGATTTTCTTACTCTTTGTCGGAACCCCATTAACTAGAATAACTAAAGGTTCCTCTTCCACTTTTTCTACACCAATTATATCAATATTTTTATTGAAATCTAGAGGCAAATAAACAACTCTTCCCTTTAAACCTCTCTGTAAATCTGAAGGAGGCAATTTCCCTGTCTTAGGCTCCATGTGAACAATTGCCTGAAAAGGATGGACACATTGAATCAAAATAGATTCATATGTATTTAAATTCATCAATTCAGAAGGAATGTCTACCAACTCCAGATTATTATAAACAGCTCTAGCAGGCATTCTGTTTTCATTCAATTTATTATAACAATATTTACAAATACGCTGATCAAAACTCAAATCAAAAGAATTCTCCACCAACAAATAAGTTGCAAAATTCCTCCATTCACAATTATTTTCCATTTCACTTTTTGCACATAAATCAACTAACCTAGTCTGAATCTTATAATGAGTCCGTCGACAACACACACAAGTAAAATTAGGCCTTTCACTTGATTTCAACTGAAACTTGCTAATTTCCTGATCAAACCTTTCTGTACTTGAAATCTGTACACTTTCTTCCACATTACCTTGTATTACTGTGTCAATTTCTACACTGTCCTCTTTTTCACAAAAATAACAAATCTCAATTTCTTCACAAATCTTCTTCACATCTAATTCAGTTCCATGCAAAAGAGCACTGTTTAACTGTTTAAGCTTAAGTGCTGGACTTTTTGCAAAATACAACCTTCTCACTAATTTCCTGATTTTGTTATGATGCACTGCTAACATCCTAAAATGATGAAAAACACTCTGACATACTTTTCTAGAAAGACAAGCCAATGAATGTCCATGCAAACCTGTGTTTTCTCTCACTCTGCAAGGATCTAAGTCTTGCAACATCTTCATTTTTTGTTTTAGACTTTTCTTACTATATGTACATAAGAAATTACGAAGAACATCGATGGAATCCTGTCGCACACTACAAATACTACTACACTTCCAATTGTACACTGGACCCTTAGTACCTCTTCCTAAAACATCATCACTTAATACCTCTTCTACATCTCTAGACACATCTCTAGACACAAGTTTCTCTTTTTCAATTGGACAACCATCTTTCACCTCATATGCTCGACCACTGTTGTCAACTGCATGCACCAAATCATTCTCCTGAAAGTAACTCTCCTCACTAAAAAACTGGCTCACAACTTGAACTATGCATCCATTCTCCAGAAAAAACTTTACAAAAATTAGTTCGATTAATTACTCTTTTGAATCTACTGTTTGATTTGAAAACATCAATTGTCTTATTAAGTGTCCTAATTCTATTGATTACTAAAATAAATAATTTGTTCTTAACTTCAAAAGCTTCATCAACAATCTTCTCTACATTTTTCTTTTTCTTATAAAAAGCAGCTCTCTGTGTACCTTTTTTAATGTTTTTTAATAAATATAAAACTACCCTATTGCGAAACATTCATTTAGGAATGTCCCTAAATTCATTTTGCCTTCTATTCCTATACATATTATTGTCTCCTGGTGCAGTAGTAAGATTTTGGGGGGGCCTCTCCTTTCTCTTCAAATTTACTCTCTCCTTCTGTAAATTCACATTTTTTTTAATCTAGATATATTCCGAAGAAAGGACTTCGTTGTCTTACCAGGAGCTTTTTTGGTGTTTTTTGTAGTATTTGTTGTAGGACACTCCTTCAATTCCGTCGCTCTTTTTGTTTTTTTCGCATAGCATCTTTCCTTCTCCTCTGGCTTGAGGGCATATTTCCTTAGTATTGAAATGTTGATTTAAATCTGTGGTAAAAAAACCCAAAAAAACACATTATAGACCACTATTACCAAACCACAAAGCAATGACAATAAGTAAACAATATACACACTACACTACAATGCTTATACATATGACCATATCTTTGTTTTTTAAATGTTATTCTAAAAAAATATTTAGAGCACCTGAATTGGTTTTACATTATTGACAAGGATTAGATTTAAAAAACAGAGCGCAGGTCCTATGTACAAGCATTCAATTTCACTTCTGAAACCTCACTATTTCACAAAATACAAATCCTCTATCTTGCAAGCATTATGAAAAAGCAAGACACAAACCAACAGCAAAGAAACTCAGGGCCTTATTTATAAGGGCCTTGCGCCACCGGTGCGTCATTTTTTTCCCATGTTAAAAGTGACGCACCGAAGGCACAAGGCAATCATAAATAAGGCCCAAATGTAAATACCATTGATTTGCTGACAAAATCGTTTTTGGAATAACATTTTACAAACACAGCACAGGTCCTATGTACAAGCTTTGAATTTCACTACTGAAACATCACTGTTTCACAAAATACAAATCCTCTATCTTGCAAATATTAATAGCAAGCATTATGAAAATGCAAGACACAAACCAACAGCAAAGAAATTCAGGGCCTTATTTATGAAGGCCTTGCGCCACCGGTACGTCCTTTTTTTTCCCATGTTAAAAATGACGCACCGACAGCACAAGGCAATCATAAATAAGGCCCAAATGTAAATACCATTGATTTGCCGCCAAAATCGTTTTTGGAATAACATTTTACAAACACAGCACAGGTCCTATGTACAAGCATTCAATTTCACTACTGAAACCTCACTGTTTCACAAAATACAAATCCTCTATCTTGCAAATGTTAATAGCAAGCATTATGAAAAAGCAAGACACAAACCAACAGCAAAGAAACTCAGGGCCTTATTTATGAAGGCCTTACGCCACCGGTGCGTTATTTTTTTTCCCATGTTAAAAGTGACGCACCGACGGCACAAGGCAATCATAAATAAGGCCCAAATGTAAATACCATTGATTTGCCGCCAAAATCGTTTTTCGAATAACATTTTACAAACACAGCGCAGGTCCTATGTACAAGCTTTGAATTTCACTACTGAAACCTCACTGTTTCACAAAATACAAATCCTCTATCTTGCAAATGTTAATAGCAAGCATTATGAAAAAGCAAGACACAAACCAACAGCAAAGAAACTCAGGGCCTTATTTATGAAGGCCTTGCGCCACTGGTGCGTCATTTTTTTCCCATGTTAAAAGTGACGCACCGACGGCACAAGGCAAACATAAATAAGGCCCAAATGTAAATACCATTGATTTACCGCCAAAATCGTTTTTGGAATAACATTTTACAAACACAGCACAGATCCTATGTACAAGCTTTCAATTTCACTACTAAACCTCACTGTTTCACAAAATACAAATCCTCTATCTTGCAAATATTAATAGCAAGCATTATGAAAAAGCAAGACACAAACCAACAGCAAAAAAACTCAGGGCCTTATTTATGAAGGCCTTGCGCCACTGGTGCGCAATTTTTTTCCCATGTTAAAAGTGACGCACCGACAGCACAAGGCAATCATAAATAAGGCCCAAATGTAAATACCATTGATTTGCCACCAAAATCGTTTTTGGAATAACATTTTACAAACAAAGCACAGGTCCTATGTACAAGCTTTCAATTTCACTACTAAACCTCACTGTTTCACAAAATACAAATCCTCTATCTTGCAAATATTAATAGCAAGCATTATGAAAAAGCAAGACACAAACCAACAGCAAAAAAACTCAGGGCCTTATTTATGAAGGCCTTGCGCCACTGGTGCGTCATTTTTTTCCCCTGTTAAAAGTGACGCACCGACAGCACAAGGCAATTATAAATAAGGCCCAAATGTAAATACCATTGATTTGCCACCAAAATCGTTTTTGGAATAACATTTTACAAACACAGCACAGATCCTATGTACAAGCGTTCAATTTCACTACTGAAACCTCACTGTTTCACAAAATACAAATCCTGTATCTTGCAAATGTTTATAGCAAGCATTATGAAATAGCAAGACACAAACCAACAGCAAAGAAACTCAGGGCCTTATTTATGAAGGCCTTGCGCCACCGGTGCGTCACTTTCTTCCCATGTTAAAAGTGACGCACCGAAGGCACAAGGCAATCATAAATAAGGCCCAAATGTAAATACCATTGATTTGCTGCCAAAATCGTTTTTGGAATAACATTTTACAAACACTGCGCAGGCCCTATGTACAAGCATTCAATTTCACTACTGAAACTTCACTCTTTGACAAAAAACAATTCCTCTATCTTACATATGTAAATATCAAACATTTCCCAAAAACATGCCACAAACCAACAAGAAAAAATCTCAATCTGCTTCCAAATCTGAGGTAATGCAACTGACATCATTATAAAAGGTTCAAATATATTTATTTAATGAGGCAAACACTATTTATTCCTTCTCAAAAATGTAAAAGCCATTAATTTCCCTAAAATCGTTTTTTAATTAACATTTTAGGAACAGAGCACAGGTCCTTTGTACAAGCACTCTTTTTCACTACTGAAACCCATTGCTTTGCACTAAATTCGTTTTTCAAGTAACATTTTAGGAACAGAGCATAATTCCTATGTATAAGCATTCATTTTCACTACTGAAACCCATTGATTTGCAAGTAAATCGTTTTTCAATTACCATTTTAGGAACAGAACACAGGTCCTATGTACAAGCATTCATTTTCACTACTGAAACCCATTGATTTGCCCTAAAATCGTTTTTTAATTAACATTTTAAGAACAGAGCACAGGTCCTATGTACAAGCATTCATTTTCACTACTCAAACCCATTGATTTACCCTAAAATCGTTTTTTAATTAACATTTTAGGAACATAGCACAGCTCCTATGTACAAGCATTCATTTTCACTACTCAAACCCATTGATTTACCCTAAAATCGTTTTTTAATGAACATTTTAGGAGCAGAGCACAGATCCTATGTACAAGCATTCCATTTGACTACTCAAACCCATTGTTTTACCCTAAAATCGTTTTTTAATTACCATTTTATTAACAGAGCACAGGTCCTATGTACAAACATTCATTTTCACTACTGAAACCCATTGACTTGCACTAAAATCATTTTTTAATTAACATTTTAGGAACAGAGCACAGCTCCTAAGTACAAGCATTCATTTTCACTACTGAAACCCATTGATTTGCCCTAAAATCGTTTTTAATTAACATTTTAGGAACAGAGCACAGGTCCTATGTACAAACATTCAATTTGACTACTCAAACCCATTCATTTGCTCTAAAATCGTTTTTTCATTTACATTTTAGATACAGAGCGCAGGTCCTATGTACAACCATTCAACTACACTACTAAACCTCACTATTTTTCAAAATACAAATCCTCTATCTTGCAAATTTTGAAACCATGCATTTTCAAAAAGCATCACACAAACCAACAGCAAAGAAAAGCAATGTGCTTCCTAATCTGAACTCTATCTATATCAAATGAATCATAACTCACCTTTACAAATGCTTTTGGAGATTGAGAACAGTGTCAGATACACACACCAATATTTCTTTAGCAGAGCAAACGGTATGTTCTCCAGGCACTGCAACCATTAATGGCACTGATAACCTCTAATTCTACACACATATGCCTCATTTCAACCAATGAAAACTCTTCCTTCACTATTTTCAAACCAACACCCTTCCCCCTCTCAGACCTTTCTACCTGTTACCATAGCAACTCCCTCCTAACTGAACTCTCAGGTTCAAACGTTTATTCTACAATGTTGCAAATTAAGTCAGCAAGGATGTTTGACCTCTCAATACACCAGCTTATCCAGGACATTATTGCTTATAGTGACTTTTTCTTAACCATTCAAATTGCTTCTTTCACACAACACAACCATGCACCCTAACTTTCAGGTTTCAACTATCTGAATCCTCCAATCATTGCTTGTGATTCAAGAGCAGGGAAACTCCACAATTTTTTTGTTTGTAAACTCCTACTGTTCCAACTGCCATTTAATTCCCACAATTCATCTGACTGCACCAAAACCTTCTCTCATCATGTATTCTGTGTGGATTATTGGACATAGCTACCTCCACTGGGCTCAAAGGTATGCAGCTAGCAGACATTTTCACAACCTTGATTTATCAAATGTGGAAATCAAGTGGATTGGCCAGAGAGGATTGAGATGTCACCAATTGATACCATTGGTGGAAACCTTTTTGCATCTGCCAAACCCTGACCTCTTAATAGTGCACTGTGGTGGAAATGACTTGGGCACTATGACTGGGGTTGGTCTGGAAATGCTTTTAAAGGACACCTTTCATCAATTGATGACACTTTTTCCACAAACTGCCTTGGTATATTCCAATATATGGCAAAGACAGAAATGGAACTGGTCCAACCAATTTCGTCCACAATTTGAGAAAGCACGGAAACATGTGAATAAATCTGTTTCTGCTTACATGAGAGACTATGGAATGGGTTCAATATTCAACAATAACTTGCGTTACAACATGCAAGACATCTACAGAGAAGATGGTGTGCACTTCTCAGATGAGGGAAATAGAATATTCCTCCTGAATTTAAGACTGTGCATTGGAAGCTACTTGTAGGTACTTAAATCAGCCACAGAACTCAAAAGCTCTTTTCAGGGCTACCCTACCTCTGATCACTCATAATGATTTTCTTTTTCTAACTTTTTTCACTATTTTTCACCAAAGTACGCTCCCCGGTACGCTCCCCGGTACGCTCCCCGGTGCGCATACCGGGCGCTCCCCCCGTGAAAAATTAAAAAATGTTTTTTGTGGGGGGACATAAATGGGCCTCATAAACCCCCCTCTGAAAACCTAGAGGGTCAGGAAGTGTCTACCGTCCCCCCTTCTACCCATTCCCAACGTTGTTTGTCCTCCATCTTGTGTCTCAATTCTACCGAAACACAAAATGGAGGACTCCCGTAATGCTGCCGGTGCGCGTACCGGTAAGCGTTCCCTAAAAAAAGGTGGGAAAGTAATTTACATAAAAACTACTGGAGACACTTACACCAAATATAGAATAGACCCTACTACATAGCAGTCCCTACCATTTACCCAAATTTGGTGGTATTCCATTGAGCCATTTGGGCTGTAGCCCTGTCTAAATATCCTGAGGTAAATTACATGACAAAAACACATATGAAACTGTTTGAATTTACAACCAATTAAAATGTTACTTACATTTTGTACTTTTATGTGCAGACATTTGATTGGTTAAGAACATGAATATATATGAAAAATGAGAGGGAAACACAGCCATTTTGACTAACACTACCTAAGGTACATTTGGAAAGAATTTTGACAGAAAACTTCAACTACTTTGAAATAGGTAAGTTGTTAATTTGAAAGGAGAACTATGTTATGCACTTTAAGTTAATTTGGGAAAACGTTTTCAGATAGTTTTATACTGTCTCTCTGTAATAGTTAGAGATTGAGATAGACTTCTCTGTTATAATTATGGATTGAGTTAGGCTTCTCTGGTATAATTATGCATGTACTTAGGCTTCATCACAGGCACTTTTTAATAGTTCTACTTCCTGCCTGAAACCATACACTGCCCAAAGATAACTTCACTGTAAAAAACTCACAAGTACCTGTCTGAACTTAAACCCAACAGTGCCCTATCTCTACTGATACATTTATTTTTGCAATTTACAGCAACAAAATGGAAGAACAGAATATTTCTTTCGAAATTGTTTTGGACAACAACCCAGAAGAAAAAATTGCTGAGAATGATAACTTTGATTGTATGGATGACTCTTTGGACCATCAATTAGTTCAGTGTGTGGAATCAATAGAATCACAGAATGAAAATGAAGACATTCCAGATGATCTAATGTTAGAAGTTAAATTTTGAAAAAGAATCAGAAAAATAAATTTATATTTAATAATCAAAAATTGTTTGAGACATTATTCATTTTTATATGTAATTCATCAAGTAGTTCCAAAATGTTTATAATATAAAGTAAGACTTATAGAATACTGTGCAACTTTTTTGTGTTACATAGTAAGTTTTCTCATAGTTACTTCCTTTCTCCCACTATATTATCTCCAATGTGTATTTAACATCTCTTTATCATCTCCTGCCTCCATGTTGTTTCTGCTTTCCTGACAGACTATGGTATGAATTCCATATACCACAATAACTTCTGTAATAACATGCAAGATATCTACAAAGGAGACGGTGTATATTAAATTTTAGACTCTGCATTGGTACCTACATGTTGGTACTTAATAAAAAAAAAACAACAAAAAGAACAATTAATAAACATACAGTTTTTGAAAAGTCTGTCATTCTTTTTTCCCCATGGTACGCACCCTGGTGCGCTCCCCGGTGCGCGTACCGGGCGCTCCCCCAGCAAAAATCGAAAAAAAATATTTTTTTTTTTGGCCCCGCGGAGCCCTTTTATGGCTCCCACATCAAACCTAGGGGGTCAGGGGGGGGTCTACCCTGCCCCCTTATGGTCAAATCCCCCCTTTGTTTTTGCCACCTCTTGTGTCTCGATTTTACCGAGAGACAAAGATGGCGGCCGCTCCGGACTGTTTCGAATGTTTACAGACACCCGAGAGCCAATCAGCTTTCCGCGCGCAAGTCGCGTAGCGCGCCCGGTACGCTCCCCGGTGCGCGTACTGGGGCGCTGCCATAGATATATATATTTTTTTTACCTAAATTACTCAAAATCCACTGGAGCACATATCTTGAGACATAGCAAAGACATAGCAAAGGCACATCGAGCTACCAGTCCCTACAATTTTGCCAAGTTTGGTGGAAATCCATTCAGCCGTTTGGGCTAAAAGTGAAGTCGACCACCCAATGGAAATTAACATTGGGAAAACACATTTTGGGACCCCCTGCTTGACGAATGCCCCCCAAACTTTCAGGGAAGGAGCGGAGCGGAGGGGGCCATTTTCTTGGAGAAATTCACGAAGATTCGTCCACCGGCGCCAAAGTTATTCCCAATAAAATGTTGCGGATTTCCTATGGAAAGTAGATCCTAACTATAACTACCTACTGGCGACCACCAGTAGGTAATATATATATATTACCTACTGGCGATCGCCAGTAGGTAGTTATAGTTAGGACCTACTTTCCATAGGAAATCCACAACATTCTATTGGGAATAACTTTGGCGCTGGTGGACAAATCTTCGCGAATTTCTCCAAGAAAATGACCTGCTCCGCTCCCCTACTTGTCTGAAAGTTTGGGGGTGATTCGTCAAGTGGGGGCCGAGAAAAAAGGGGTGTCCCATAACGTGTTTTCCCCATGCAATTTTCTATAGGGACCTTTAGCCAGGGCTACAGCTCGAACGGCTGAACGGAATTACACCAAATTTGGCAGAGAGGTAGAGTAAAATTATAGCGATATCTAGAGACAAAGTATGGCACGTGTACCGAAATCTGTACAATTATGAGCACGAGCTGCATGCTGACTGGATGTCAACTGTCTGTCAACACTCCAAACCAGGATGTGTTGGCAGCCATTGTGTGCCTCAGTAGCACCGAATCACAAGAAAACAGTAAAACAAAGTTGAAAAATAAGGAAAGGTGGCAGAGTAGAAACATGTTGACCCTCTAGGCCTGCTCAGGGGGTCCCACATGTATCTTTAGGCGCAAAAATATATTTAAAAAATAAATAAAAAACCTCGGGATACGTGTATGGTACTCGTACGCGGTGGAAAAGGGGAAAAAAACTAGAAGTCCGTTTTATTCTTAATTAGCTCCCGGGGGGGGCCAAATCCCAGGGGCAATTTTTTTCTAATATGGGGGGCTTGGAAGTGTCCAACAGAAACAAAAGAATGGGAAAAAAACTAACTCAGGTCAATAGACTGTTTCCCATAACACAAAAGTTTATTGCAATAAATGCATAGAATTTTAACTTTAGCAAAATCAGGATCAATTGTGGGTGTGGACTGCTTGCTGAAAATGGTGCCGCAGCAGTTCATGTGCTTGGTGCAGGAGCAGGTGGGTTGTCCTTCAACCTCTCTGTTGCAGCTCAAGCAAAGTTGGTGGGGTGTAAGTTCTTCACGTGTCACTCCATATTTTCTGTGCCAAAGGAGTATTCTTGAGATGGATCACTCCTTGAAAGAGTTTGGCAAATTTTACAGGTCACTGTTGGAGCGTTAACCTTTTTTTGCCCTTCTGAAAAAGTAAAAAACTGCCTAGTTAGAGCTTCTTTCCTCTTCTTTGGAGGTTCTTCAGGAATTAAACATTCCTCTGAAGAATGGCTGGAAGATGAGTCCATTGCTGTTATTATGGTAAACTTCGTTCTATTTGACAAGAGTCTCAGACGAGATGCTTCTTCTTAGAAAGTCAAAGTAGAATTATTAAAATGGGATGGAAGTTTCAACAGTTGTAATAGGAAGTGTTATGAACCAATCAAATCTCTTCTTTTAAAGTCACATGGCTTTGCGTACGCTTACACTGTGCTTACAGTGCTCTTACGATGCAGGTACGCATGAAATTCCACCATGATTTGTGTAGTTGCTATTAAAAGTAATATAGGATTATTGGAACTTAAAAATTTTTTTTTCATAATTATCCTACATAATGTCTTCTGTTCTATGTTCATTAAATACATCAATATATGTTTTTAAACAATTGAAAACATTTGCGTCTTTGCATACAGGGCGCCGTACATGACATCACACGGAAGCGTTGATGCGACGTGTAATGTGAAAGCGTATTCGTAGCGTATGCTGAGAATGATTAGCAGTACAACTATGGTGCAATCACTCTCTGACTGTCAAATCAGAGCACAGGGCGCGCTATGAGAATAGTTAGAAGTGGTCCCTCATTAGAGATCCGATTCAGCTGTGTGGCTTATCCACGGTATCATAACGTTACTTTTTAGCCTGTTAAAATTTGAGGTTTGCATGAACTACTATGCTATAGGCAGATGTGGATCTTTAGGCAGCGCTTATCTCCATGAAGCTTGGTTATTATCATTTACATATAGGTGCCTGAGGGAGGGAAAAGAAGTCTATCTGAATGGCAAAGATTGCGGAATAGCACCAGATCACTCCTTAATTTGTAGACACATACAATTGCATGGCTCTTGTCAGCCTCAGATTGGTAATGGGGGCACTCGGGCAATGGCCGAGGGGCCAGTATCCGAATTCCAGCCGTGGGCTGCTTTTTTGGGCAGCCTGGGGGGCCGATATGGGCAGTGTCTGTGTTGTGTTGTTCATGCAGAAAGAGGCCCAGGGGGTGCCTGAATGGCCTTTCTGGAGGTAGATGCTTCAATTACCTCCCTTTTATCAACAGTCAGTGAGTGGTGTCACTCCCTTTCTCTCGCGAGGCCGGCCCGTTAATATATGCATTTTGAGTGGGGGCAGGGGGCCTGGGCAAAAGTGGCCACACTTGTTTTCATGTGTGTTTCACTAGTGTGAACTGATCCGTGCATTTTTTTAACCCCCCCCCCCCTTTTTAATACAATTTCACCAAAACAGTGTTTTGCGGAAAGGTGATATGCAAATGTTGGCCACTTTTTTTAGCAAGCCCGGGCCGATTTTTAATCCCAATCCAACCCTGGCTCTTGTAAACAAGATGCGCCTAATTTGGCCTGAGTTTTGAAAGGCACTCCGACACCTGCTATCATACTACCGTTCAGTTTATTGGAAACGTGGGTCATTTAATTTGAAATAATGCAGATTGTTGTGCAATGTTAGCTGGCATCACTTACATGATTATGGTAACTGAGCATGTGGTTTGCTATAAAAAGTTGTGTTTACTCCTCTGCATGGGAAGCTGGATGTTTCCATCTGGCCGTCGATTCCGACCTTGAAAGAAGAGTCAACCAAATGAGCCGTATAAGAGCGCTATTGTCTCAAAAAGAGGTCGCTTTTACATCTGCTACAGAAACATTTGTCCTTCATGTAGCAAACACCCGAACAGAAGTGCATGATTTATTAAATACAGACGTGCCCCTGCATTTTGGGGGTTAATTCAGAGTATCTTTAATGCGTCCTTGACTACGGGGTTACCTTACTTTTTCAAAGTTAGAAGCAGTGACCTTGTGACTTCTTTTCAAACTATATTTGGTGTCTTCTCAGCATTTTTTCATTCGATGTTTTCCAGCATCTTTGGTGGATTCCGCTTAATACTCGTATTAGTTGCCGGTGTGCTTCTAATAATTTGTTTACTTAAATATGGATGCACATCCTGCAGCACACGAGAATATGTCCCGGCTGTTGCTGGTCCTCAACCGAATGCTTAGTTATTACATAGCGCTGCCTCTGGCTACATTGAGTGCAGCTTATAGATTATCATTTCGATTCTCCTTTTTCACATGCGTTCAACCTGTCTTCCATTGCCTGAGTTGCGATTTCGACTGGGCCCTGGATTTGTGTCTCTGCTGTACCGTGTCTCCGAACGCGCATTATGACCAGCTGATGAGCCCCTTAGTCGTTCATTACTTGCTCTGTTCTGGCGGCGGGATTATGGTCTTAGCAGCGATACATGGAATATTGAGACATTGGAATGTTTTTGCAGCGGCGCATGACTTCTTGGCACGCAGTTACATTGAAGATGACCTGAGTTTTCCTCCGATGGTGATAGAGGCTCCAGTCGTTGAGGAACATGTATGTTTATTCTCACTATTCATTTGGATGGCTGAAATGTTTTCAGATAAGAACAATGACTTCCTCTTGGAGGCTGTTGCTACATACTGTGCTTATACGCTGTTGGATTAAGACTCTTTGATTTTTCTACCTATTCTTTATTATTTAGTAACTGTTTTCTATCAAACAGCGAATAATTTTTTTTGCGAACTTGATTCCGCTTTTCATGGTTGGACTCTGCGTTCCAAATTCGCCCACGTTTATATCATGTGCTTCGATCGAGGGAGGGTGTTGTGGGCTGAGCCTTGCACTCACACCGTGTTAAGAAAGCATGGGTTTGTTAGAAGCTTAAACCCCATTTTTGCTTTCCTGCTCTCCTTTGCACACAACAAGCAATTATGATATTATGTAGAGAAGGCTGAGTATTTTGCTTCACATGAGAATAAGTTGTTATGCTACATTTCTAGACTGCCTCGCTAGTTTAGTGTGTATAGTAAGAGCATGGAACATCAAGGTTATCTTGGATACTATGTCTGTTATTCGGAATGATCCTCGCACGTTCGACCCATAACACATATGCAGCTGTGGCCACCTCTGATACTGGCACGTTTAATAATTCATTGTGAAGGCAAAAATTACACACAGTTGGAGAACATTCGTATCCTGACAGTTTGCGCAGAACTCAATGTGATCCCCTACTGATGAGTACCAGAGGTATGGGTCCACCCATGTAATCCTATGAGACCTTCTGTAGTTATAAACTAACCTGGTAGGTAGGGAGGGTGAAATGTGGGTATGCTTTAAATCTGTTTCCCTTTAGCATTTTAGGATGTTTTCTCCCTTTGTATTTTATGGAATAGTAACAATGCGGACAATCTTGTTTCTGATAATATGTTTGGTTGTATTATCTAAGGTACTGCGCATGAGATTACGGCATTAGAAATAAACATTTCAAACTTGCACATGTCTTTATTTACTCCTTGTTTTGGACTGGTGTAAGACTATAACGATAGAGTGCTCTTTTTATCCACCTTACTTGAGGTAATCTAAGTTGCATGTTCTGGGTTGACTAGTCATTGTTGTTTTTGCTATAGGACGAAGGACCAATGAGTCACTGATTGCTAGTCTGGTAGGGGTTTGGGCACTAAGGTGGGTTTTGGTACACCGTAATTCACTGAGGTCCTAAGTCTTTATGCACAGTTCTGTGTAGGAGCAGAATTCCAGCAACAGTAGTTACAACAAAAAGGCTCGATAAAAAGCCTTGAGTTTGAATCAGAATATGAAATTGAAGAATTATTGATAACCCCAGCCAAGAAAGGGAGCAAGTGTGCAAATTTACAGTGCCTTAGGCCGGGGTAGTTGTTACAATAAAAAGGCTTGATAAAGGCATGCACTTTGAATAGGAATATGAAATAGAAGAATAGTTGATAATCACAGCTAAGGAATGCAGCAAGCAGTTGTGTGTATGTGTGGATGATGTGTTGATTGAGTGGAAGAAGAAAAAGGTAAAAAATAAGAAAGGCTGGAGACACACAAACTAACCACTGCCTTGTCAGTGAAGTCAATCTTTGGATTTCCAGCTCATTACACAGATAGGGTGTTGGATTCCGCAGTGGGAGCAAGAGAAACGAGTACCACATCTAAGGAGGCAAGCTAGTGCATAAAGTACACACAGTGTGCGGTAGAAAGGATGCACGAAAGGACGGACGTGCGCAAATTACCCACTGCTATTCACAGGTAGTAGTTACCAAGAAGGCTGAATAAAGGGCCTGCACTTTGAATTTGAATTAAAGAAGAATAATTGACAAGCCCAGCCAAGAAAGGCAGCAAGTAGGTGTGTGTATTTGTGGGTCATGTGTATATATATATATATATATATATATATATATATATATATATATATATATATATATATATATATATATATATATATATATATATATATACATATATATATATATATATATTCACTGGAAAAACCATAGGTTTTAGGCACGTTATAGTTAGGAATTAGCATTTAAAAACCTTGCAAATTCACTGAAAAAAACATAGGTTTTAGCCACGTTATAGTTAGGAATTAGCATTTGAAAAACCTTGGTAATTCACTGAAAAAAACATATGTTTCACACATGTTATAGTTAGCTGGACATTTCACTCATACAAAACAATTGAAATTCGCCTGTTATATTTAATACAGCTAACTATAACTCGGGCACCCGCAATCCACTGCTGATGACGTCACATATTACATCACTCATGACATGGTCAGTAAAATCACTCATGACATCACTCATGACATCTCAAATGACTTCAGTGACCATGAAACACACCAATATCTCCGCACTTCCGATATATATATGTGGTATTGGGTTCTCCAGGCCTACATACTCCGCAGAATACCCTTTACACCATGAAAGATGTTGGCACGGAAACTAGAAAATGCAAAAGACAAGTTTATTAAGACCCCATGGGGTGGTGGTACATTCCTACAGCACCCTTCGGTAATGCAAGAAGTATCACACCGAACATCGGTGCAAATCCTTCTTTTATACAGTTTTACAGCAATAAAAACATAGGCGGTACATAGTTACAGAGTTTTAGGTACATATATGGTCATTTTTGGAACACAGCCAACTCATGGGAGGGGCTACAACACCACTGGTCAGTTTGGCGAAACATTCCTAAGTGATGACTGGTCAATCTAAACTGTGCATGTGTGAGCTTGACCAATACTAAAAATAGCCTGTTGCTGGGCAAACTCGAGTGGTCAGTGGTACAGAGGAAGGACAAAAGGGCATGCTGACCACGAGGCAACGCATTTACTAAAATGGCCGCCGATACATACAAAATGGCGTCCGACAACTATAGTCAAGATAAGGGAAAATACGTGTAGCAAAGCTTAATGCTAACCCAATCATTGTCAAATTACGACATATATATAGAGAGATAGATAGATAGATAGATAGATAGATAGATAGATAGATAGATAGATAGATAGATAGATAGATAGATAGATAGATAGATAGATAGATAGATAGATAGATAGATAGATAGATAGATAGATAGATAGATAGATAGATAGATAGATAGATAGATAGATAGATAGATAGATAGATAGATAGATAGATAGATAGATAGATAGATAGATAGATAGATAGATAGATAGATAGATAGATAGATAGATCTTGGTCCAGAAAGAGTGCTTTTTGTAATTTGGTGTAAACCTGTTTAGTAGTTTTGGAGATGTTAAAGAAAAAAGATCTATGTATAACTAGAGACTTGGATCCACTGCTGTGAATTTGTGGATCCATGCACCAACATCAATGTCTTGATTGGCTAGCAGCAACCTGAGAGAAAATGTGCGACTGCCATTTTTGTCAGTCTATAGGATATGGATCCTGGGGGGGAAATAAGGAGGTATCCTGACCCCATGGGACTAAAGGAGAGGGTCTTTGAAGGGACCCCTAATCAGCAAGAAAGTATCCAAAACATTTTTTGGGGGTGCAAGGAAATCTGTGCATGTCAGTACGGCCCCCTGTGTGAATCTGCAGCAGATGTGGGGGACCCTGATCCTAGCTTTAAAAAAAAGGCACCTACTCTCACACTCAGTCTCTCACACACCCACTTATACACCCACACAACCACTCACACACCCATTCACACATCCATAGAGCCACTCACACAACTACTCAAAGACACAGCACCCCACTAACACACCCACACCGGTACTCACACACCCTGTACACATCCACGCAAAACACTTACACATCGATACATCCACTCACATAGCCACTCAGAGTCCCAGAAAACCACTCACACATCCATACAGTCACTCACGCACCGAGTCAGAGACCCAGAAAATCAATCCCACATCCACTTACACACCAATACAGCCACTCACACACCCACTCAGAGACCCAGAAACAAACATGCACTCACACACCCACTCACACACTCATGTACACACCCATTCAGCCACTAACACACCCACTCTCAGACCCACTCAGCCACTCACATATCCACACAGCCAGTAACACATGCACTGACACACCTGCCACACACTCACACACCCACACATCAATCACACCAATCACACACCCAGGTTTCAGGAATGTAATAGTTTGGAAAACTTATTAAACATTGTAGAAATTTACTAAAAACAAAGGTTACAGAGATGTTGTAGTTGAGAAATAGCATTAAAAACCCATAGAAATTCACTGAAAAAAACCAAAGGATACACAGATGTTATACTTAAGAAAACCTTAGAAATTCACTAAACAAACAAGGGTTACAGAGAAGTTATGATTAGGTTTGGATCTTACAAACACAAAACCATAGAAATGTAGCTGTTATAACTATAACTCGTGCCCTAGGATAACTATAACTTGCACCTTCATCATGCACTGCTAATTACCCCACATGTTACATTACTCAGGACATCTTCTATGAAATCATTGATAATGTCACTGCAACATTTACAGTGACATTATTGATGACAAAACTGTGCATGGTGGCGGCACAAGTTATAGTCACCCTAGTTCACAAATTATAGTTCTTTGAGATAACTATAACTGACTGATCTTTACACAATTTTGGAAACTAGTTTGCCAGTCACTTCTGCTGCTGTCAGGATACTTTTGGGGTGAATTGTCAAGAGGCAGCTGAGAAAGAGTGGGGGGCAAAACACATTTTCCCCATAAAATTTCCTACCGGGATTTTAGACTCAACTTCAGCCTCAACGTATTTACACTATATTTGGCTGAAAACTAGATCTTGGTCCACAATGAGTGATTTTTTGTAATTTGGTGAAAGTCTGCTCAGTAGTTTTGGAGTTATTAAAGATTTTTATATATCTACAGACACAGATCCACCATGGATCCACTGTGGTGGATGATTGACTGACCACAACCTGGGAGAAAAGTTGCAGCTGTGATTTTTGTGAATCAGGGCACGGTTCCCTGGGAGAGTAATTAAAGTGCAAATACGATATAATAGGTCAGGATAGAGGTATCCTGAACCCATGGGACTAATGGAGGGGTCTGTGAGGGGTCTCTCACAGGAAAATTGTGGGAAAAAGGCATTTTTTGCACACACAAGATCTGCAGACCTACTGTGGCACCCAGCAGAGTCCCAAAATTGAAAAAAAACATACACCCACTCACAAATCCACTCACAAACTCTCTCACACCATACAACCTCTCACACACTTACATAGTTACCGATTCATCCACTCAGTGACCTAGAGAACTATTCACATACCTATTCACAGACCTACACAGGCACTCACACACACCCTTCTTCACCCATATAGATACTCACACACCCAGTCATACACCAACAAAGCTACTTACATACCCACTCACACACCCATACAGCCACTCACACACCACTCGGAGACCCACAATTCAGTTACATACCCACTCATAGACCGATACATCACACACTCACATGCCCACTTACACACCCACACAACCACTCACTCACACACGTACACTTACACACCCAAAGAGCCACTCACACACCCACTCAGAGACCAAGAAAACCAATCACACACCCACATAGGCACTAGATAAAAAATTAAAGTACGTCTGTGATTTGCTAAGTACATGAGTATGAGTGAGAGCACAGTGGAAAGGGTGGCCAGTATTGGTACTTTTGTACTGAGAGTAGAGGAGGATTGCCATATTTCTGACTTGAGATTTGCAGTGGAAAACAGATATTAGCAGATATTAAAATAACATTTGGACAACAGCAAAGAGATTTTACAGGTATATTAATTAGATTGTACTATAAAAAAGTATATTTTTTAAAAACACTGATGAGTGTATATAGACTGAAAGAGAATGTGTAGCTTCTAGACACTAGAGTAAAGGGCAAAATAGAAGGGAGATTAGATGAGAATGTTAATGAAAGATATAGTGATTACTACCTGAAACAAATTGAATCAGTGCAAGATTCCGCCAAACAGATGTTCCAGGCAGTTACCAAGTTATCAGGACAAGGGACCAACCCCCCCATAATCACCTCCCAAACACTCTGTAACTCGCTGGCCAGCTACTTCCAAGGAAAAGTCAATCAAATCTACGACAACTTTGCAGCCCACACTATGACCGACAACCCCACAGGCACTCCAGCAAAGTTAAAACCCTCCTCACCCCCCGCAAAATCATTCCAATCATCGATCAAACCACTCCCAAACTAAAGGAATTCATTCAAGTCTCTCCAGAACAGATCTATCACCTAATTCCCAAGGTTAAATCCGGATCCCCCAACAATCCGGGCCCCTCATCCACTCTCAAACTGATCCCTGACATCATAGGCCCCAACCTAGCAAACATCTGCAACTCAATGTTCAGGACAGGCACATACCCTTCCATCTGGAAAAAAGTAATCATCAAGCCCCTATTAAAGAAGAACAACCTCGATCCCTCAGATACTAAAAGCTACAGACCAATTGCCTGTCTCCCATTCCCAGCAAAAATCACTGAAAAGGTCATGAAAACATGGTTAGCACACTTTATTGATGAAAACAACCTACTTGATGACACCCAATTTGGCTTTCAACAGGGCCATGGCCCTTAAACAGCTCTCATCAAAGCATCCGATGAAATCAGGAAGATATTTGTTGGTGGAGGGGCCGCGGTCCTCATGCTGCTGGACCCTTCAGTAGCATTCGATGCGGTCGACCAAGTAACCTTGATCGTCCATGTCGTAGCCATCTGCATCACACATAAAGCCAAGGCCCTCCTGGCCTCCTTCCTTTCTAATCGTACTCAATTTGTATCGCTCGGTGACTTCAAATCCCCATCATTTGCCTTTCCATGTGGCGGGCCACAAGCATCATCGCTGAGTCCAACCTTGTTTAACATCTATGTGTCGGACCTGGCGAGGGTCATCAAAACTTACAACATGGGCCTAACGTCGTACGCTGACAACACTCAACTGGTGCTAGGGGTACACAATAACGGAGGAGCAGTTGTGGCAAACTTCCAAGAGGGAATGCTAGCCATCAGTGCTTGGATGGCAAACAACTGCCTCAAATTAAACTCAGACAAGACGGAGGTGATGATCTTTGGTAACCTCTCCCCTACCTGGTCCCCTTCTTGGTGGCCAGCTAAGTTAGGATCACCTCCCTCCCCGTCTCAAAGGTAAGAAATCTAGTTGTCATGTTCGACAACAAGCTGTCATTCATACACCATGCCAACGCAGTTGTCTCGGCATCCTTCTACATTATCAGGATGATAAAGAAACTTCTACCTTTCTCCCAACCAGCGCTGGCAGGACTCTCATTAGCACACTAGTTAATTATGTCCAATGTCCTACTCATCAATGCCCAAGAATGAGTCCTAAATAAGTTATAACTAGTGCAGAATGCAGGCGCCAGACTTCTGACAGCCACTCCCAAATTCAAACCAATATCCAAGGTGGTACGACAGCTCCACTGGCTGCACATCAGGAGCGGAACCAAGTTCAAGGCGCTGTGCATTGCCTACAAGACAGTCCACGACATCGGACCAGAGTTTCTCAGGAAAACTCTCTGGCCTTAAAACCCCACCAGACCCTGACGTTCATCAGCAGCAAACCTACTGATTGTCCCCCAAACCAAAAAAGCCTCTTGGGGTGACAGAACATTTACAGTCACCACCACCAAACTATGGAACACGCTCCCCCTCCACAACAAGACCAGTCCCACCCTACTCACTTTTCGAAAACAATTAAAGACCTGGCTCTTTAACCAATAGCCATCTGTGCCAGCCTCTCCTCTGCCTAGTCCACAGCACGAGACACCCAAGGGTATTTGTACGCTTTATAAGTTGACAAAATAAATAAATAAATAAATAGCAGTAAAGGGGGAAGAGACATTGCTGTATGAATGAATGTATTTGAAATTAGATGTTGGTGGTTGCTTATAGTATCTACTTCATTAGCCTTAATGTGTACCCACTCACACAGTCAAGTGGGCACTTACACTCTCACAAAATCACTTTTGAACCCACCAATCATATAGACCGTGACTTCCATACTCAGTCATAAGCCCATAAAACCATTCACATACCCATTTACTCACCTATACATCTACTTACATAGTCATTCGCACACCCATGCAGGCACTGTCATGCCCACTCACACACCTATACAGTTCATGTACCCAGCACTCACAGTCAGTTACACACACACTTACACACCCATGCACCCAGATATACACCCAGTCATCCACTCATACAGCCACCCATGCACATACAAATGCATACAGCCCCTCACACACCCAGTCAGACAGTGACAGAGGCACTTACACATCTACTCACATACCCTCACAGCACTTATGTATCCACAACGATCAGAGTCAGTTGCACACACAGGTACACATGCAAACACCCACTAGCACAGCCAGTTACCAACCCATACAACCACATACATATTCATTTAGACACCTATGCAGTCACTTACATACCCAGTCACACACCGACACAGCTACTTACACATTCAGTGGCACATCTACAGAGGAACTGATGCACTCACTCACATATCCACTCAACCACTCACACACTCAGTCATCCACCTGTACAGCCACTTATAAGCCCATTTATATACCCATACTCAGACACTTAAACAGCCTCTTATACAATGACATAGCCACTTATGTAACTACTCATTTGCTTATAGTATGTTATTTAATAGTATGTAATGTAAAGTTAAATTCATTCTATATTTGACTTTTAGATATCTACTTGTGTTTAAAGAGGAATGGAAGGTAGAAAGGTGAGGTGAAATGAAATGGCCAAATATGCTTATTTCCAACATCCAAAAACTGGGTAACAGATGACATTTTTAGTGCAACTGGCACACAGCATTTGCCGCAGTGAGTCACCATGTCTTGCAGTTTTGATGAAAGAGTAGGGATAGTAACCATCTGGTTAGGTGTAAGGGTCCCACAGATGGTCTAGCTGCTAATTATTATGCACCACCTTACCGCTCTTACATGCTTCTATGTACGTTTTTCAAATATAGCTGTTTACAGCGAATGTGTTGGTCAGGCATTCCTTTACAATGTGGTCATTACAACGACAGGGTTGTTACCACGTGAACCATTACATCGCAAGTTGTTTCAACGACTTGCCGAAGGGTGCGCGCTGGACTTAGTAATAGTATTATTTACTATTCCTACTCCAATTTGTGCAACAGCAGGGAAGATGTTGGATTCTAAACCTAACAACAGCGCGCCCCCTACAGCAAGGCGTTGAAATAACTTGCAATGTAATGGCACGCATGGTAACAACGCGGTCATTGTAACAACTATGTTGTAATGGTACCACGTTGTTGAGACAGCATTGTAAACGCTGTTTACCATGTTTTTCAGGTGTTTCCACATAGAGGATGTGCCATGTGAATAATTCATCCACGTACCTCTTGATAGTGTTTTGCTGCATATATTGCATTGCACAATTTTTGGAACAACTTCCTTTCCTCCTGAAGCGATAGAGAAATATTTCCAAATAACCTAGTACTTCTTCAGAGGTGGTAAGACTTCCTATTTGTCCTGCTCTTCCCCTTCTCTTCTATCTTCAGCAGGAGACATACTTACTTTAAAACACTGTACTTTTGAAGCAAAGCTGAAAAACAAGATGGAGCTATGGTTTTCAGTCTGTCTCCAGAAGGATGTGAAACCCAAATATCTGATGTTGGGCATGGTTTGCAATGTCCATGGGTGGAGACTTCCTGTATCCAATGAGAAGTGAGGTTTGGGTGTATTCGCAGTGGCATCAGAGCGGATCTGCGGATCCATAAAATGAATTAAAAAAAAGAGAAACATTTGGTGTATTGCATTTATAGAAAGACTATATAAGTTACCTTACCTTGATTTGTTATTTGTTACTTTTAAAATGTATAATAAGAATATATATGTGAACAAGATGTATTTATAAACGTGTACACAGTTATATTACTAAACTGAACTTACAGGTAAAAATATAGCACAATTTATATTAAAGAAAAGTGAAATTCAATAAAAAATTGAAGGTTACAGGGGAAGTTATAGTTTGGAAATAGCATTAAAATAATAGGCATTTACTGAAAAAAAACTAGGATTACATGGACATTATCTTTGGAAAATATAATTCAATAAACCTTAGAAATTCACAGAAAAACCCAAAGGTTACAGGGACATTATAGTTGGGCTCAGATTTTACACACCCAAAATCATAGAAATTCATCAGTTATAGTTACCAGTGCTATCTATAACTTATGCCCGCGCAATGCACTGCTAACTTCACATATTACATCACTCTTAACAAGGTCAGTGGCATCACAGGTAACATCCCGATGAAATCTCAAATGACATTGCTGATGACATCATCCAGCAAAGTAAACCTCAATATACTTCATAAAATACCCTTTACATTTTTAGAAAATAATAAGAAGACTTAGTTGACAGACGTGCCGCACAGAGCTCACTGTAACCGTATCAACTACTACACTACCTTATCACTTAAGAGACAGTTCTCAGTGGATAGTCCTGTCCCTTCTGATGCACTACTTTAAACAGTAATGATCAAAGTAAAATATCTAACTGAATAGGCTAGTCTTTTGCAAACCACAACAACACCATTCCCGAACATGGAAAGAGCTTTTAGTGCAAATGTCAGATTTACACAAATCACTGCAACATACAACTAGTAGAGAGGTCTTAGCGGACAGGTCACTGTGTCGCAAACATCTAGTACAATTATTCTTCATACTGGGGAAAAGTGTGAGCAGAGAGGCTAGTCTGTTGTAAATTGTCTACTACACTGAGTTATCACCCTGGAGAAAGGTCTTAGTGAACAGGTAAACGTTTTTCAATCTACTACTACAGTCATTCATCACAAAGGAGAGAGGTATAAGGAAACTGGTCAGAATGTCATAAAATATAATTATACTCAGCATTCACTGTGGAGTGAAGTCTCAATGAACAACTTAGACTGTTGTAAAGCACTATCCTACACTTGCATCAGCAGAGGACATGTGTCAGTGTAGAGGCTAGTTCACTGACAAATAGTACACCTGCTTTAAAAATAGGGTTATAGATCAGATGACATATGTTAGAAATAGTATCACTCATCAGTAGTACAAATAGAATAGTAAAATATCTTACACAGTAGCTTAGTATATATCTTTAAGTCTCAGAAACCTTTACTAAACACTTATAGTCACTGGATTATGTCAACAGTGATGTCATTTGAGATGTCATCAGTGATGTCACTGACTATGTCATGAGTGATGTAATATGTTAGGTCATTAGCAGTGGATTGCAGGGCGTAAGGTATAGCTAGCTCAGGTAAGTTCTTAATTTCTTTGGTTTTGTGTGTGTAAAATCTGAGCTTAACTATAACATCACTCTAATATTTGTGTTTTTTCAATGAATATATATATATATATATATATATATATATATATATATATATATATATATATATATATATATATATATATATATACATATATATATATATATATACATATATATATATATATATATATATATATATATATATATATATATATATATATATATATATATATATATATATATATATATATATATATATATATATATATTACCTACTGGCGGTCGCCAGTAGGTATATATAGTTAGGATTTTTTCTCTATGGGATTTTTGAAAATTCTATGTCTAATAACTTTGGCGTTTGTGGACGGAATTGGCTGAAATTTTCAGGAAAATGGAACATTTTGTTTCTGAGCAGCCCCTGACAATTTGGGGGGGTTTCATCAAGGGGGGGCTGAGAAAAAAGAGGGGTCCCAAAACACGTTTTTCCCATGTTAATTTCCATAGGGCGGTTGGCCTCACTTTTAGCTCGAACGGCTGAATGGATTTGCACGAAACTTGGCAAAATTGTAGGGACTGTTAGCCCGATGTGCCTTTGCTAGGTCTCAATATATGTGCTCCAGTGGATTTTGAGTAATTTAGGTTAAAAAAAAGATATATATCTGGGCGGAGCCTAACCACACATCTGATCTGATTGGCTGTAAGCACTTCATCCAAGAAGTGTTGGCAGCCATCTTGAGACCAATATACATGATAGCACCTCATTAAAAAGCATTGTAGTTAATAGAGGGTTTTAGGACTTTAGTTACATTATAAATCATTTGTTGATGGTACCATACTCGTTTTAGGAATTGTGGTGGGTTCTAAGGTGATTTTACCATGTGAAAAAACCTTCTGCTGTGATATCATGAATATTGTTTGAAAGAAAACTAATATCTCATGATTTTCCCACAGTGGTTTGGAAGGGGATCTATAAGCTAAACTGAAAGCATATTTTCTGTAAATTCACATTATCTTTCTCAGTCATGTGAAAATGAAGTCTGACATTCTCAGTAAAACATGTACATCCAACAAGGACAGAGACTGTCAGTTGATTCCTTTGTGCTCTACTGCAGCCTCCTAAAGTGTTCTAAAGAACAACTAGAGCGCTAACAGTCCTACGTATTACAAAGGTATAGCACACCTGGAGCCATCGTGATGGGAATAAAGTGGTAACTCTTAAAACATTTAATTTAAAAAGGAACAAAATGAGGGGGTATATTATGCAATAGAAGGTATTATTAGTGCTGCAGAAAGAAAAATTAGGGCACATTTTGAGTGACTTTTCAAATCCTCTTCTATTTCATTAAAAAATTCTGACATGCAGTCTCCCAAAATGGCCACCAGAGACAAAAGAGCCCAAATGTAGCCCAAATATCACCCAGATGTAGCCCAAGTATTGCCCAATGACAGAATGTCCCAGAGTGTTCTAAAGAACAACTAGAGCGCTAACAGTCCTACTTATTACAAAGGTATGGCACACCTGAAGCCATCTTGATTAGAATAAAGTGGTAACTCTTAAAACATTTAATTTAAAAAGGAACAAAATGAGGGGGTATATTTTGCCAAATGAATTATGATTATTGCTGCAGAAAGAAAAATTAGGGCACATTTTGAGTGACTTCTCAAACCCTCTTCAATTTCATTAAAATATATATATATATATATATATGAACAAAAGGTTGCCTGCTATGAGAGGCCCGCACAGGTAAGAAAGTTCATGCCTTTATTGGTTTGGAGAAACACAGTCATCTCATCATTGCTGTAGTCTCGCTGTCATACAAGCCTTGCCCAATGCGTTTCGTTTTGTTAACTTCATCAGGGGCATTCAGGAGCACAAAGTCACAGCAGTGTTCGTTGCATGCTATTAAAGTAAAGAGTCCCCGCCTCAAGGGCGTGCCTACTCACATAGACTTCTGGATCTCGTAGTTTGCAACAGGTATTCCTGCAGTCAGGAGCCGTGTACATCGTCTCTTTTCCTTCAGTTATCTCCCCAAGTGGGTTGCGATGATCCGCAGCAGTGTGGCTCTGGTGTTGACATCCTCCAAACGGCGTACCTGCTTGTAAGCTGCAACGTCGATTAGGCGCCGCGGCCAAACTGTGCAACAGCACAGCGCGGTCCTCTCGCGACTCAGACTGGGCCGCTTCTAATTTGAACAAAAGGTTGCCTGCTATGAGAGGCCCGCACAGGTAAGAAAGTTCATGCATTTATTGGTTTGGAGAAACACAGTCATCTCATCATTGCTGTAGTCTCGCTGTCATACAAGCCTTGCCCAACGCGTTTCGTTTTGTTAACTTCATCAGGGGCATTCAGGAGCACAAAGTCACAGCAGTGTTCGTTGCATGCTATTAAAGTAAAGAGTCCCTGCCTTAAGGGCGTGCCTACTCGCATAGACTTCTGGATCTCGTAGTTTGCAACAGGTATTCCTGCAGTCAGGAGCCGTGTACATTGTCTCTTTTCCTTCAGTTATCTCCCCAAGTGGGTTGCGACGATCCGCAGCAGTGTGGCTCTGGTGCTGACATCCTCCAAACGGCGTACCTGCTTGTAAGCTGCAACGTCGATTAGGCGCCGCGGCCAAACTGTGCAACAGCACAGCGCGGTCCTCTCGCGACTCAGACTGGGCCGCTTCTAATTTGAACAAAAGGTTGCCTGCTATGAGAGGCCCGCACAGGTAAGAAAGTTCATGCATTTATTGGTTTGGAGAAACACAGTCATCTCATCATTGCTGTAGTCTCGCTGTCATACAAGCCTTGCCCAACGCGTTTCGTTTTGTTAACTTCATCAGGGGCATTCAGGAGCACAAAGTCACAGCAGTGTTCGTTGCATGCTATTAAAGTAAAGAGTCCCCGCCTTAAGGGCGTGCCTACTCGCATAGACTTCTGGATCTCGTAGTTTGCAACAGGTATTCCTGCAGTCAGGAGCCGTGTAGATCGTCTCTTTTCCTTCAGTTATCTCCCCAAGTGGGTTGCGACGATCCGCAGCAGTGTGGCTCTGGTGTTGACATCCTCCAAACGGCGTACCTGCTTGTAAGCTGCAACGTCGATTAGGCGCCGCGGCCAAACTGTGCAACAGCACAGCGCGGTCCTCTCGCGACTCAGACTGGGCCGCTTCTAATTTGAACAAAAGGTTGCCTGTTATGAGAAGCCCGCACAAGTAAGAAAGTTCATGCCTTTATTGGTTTGGAGAAACACAGTCATCTCATCATTGCTGTAGTCTCGCTGTCATACAAGCCTTGCCCAACGCGTTTCGTTTTGTTAACTTCATCAGGGGCATTCAGGAGCACAAAGTCATATATATGTGTGTGTCTGTATGTATCCATATGTATGTATGTACGTACGTATCACCTAATACGGAGCATCCCGTATGGGGAGATGCTAAGGCTAGGAAGATTATGTAGTGAGCATGGGGAGTTAGTAAAAGCTCAGGAAGCAAGTATAAATAGATTTTTGAAACGCGGTTACCACCTTAATACAATTAGACAGGCAATACAGAAATCCATGGCCATGGATAGATTAGAGCTGCTTGGCCGCAATAATGTCTCGGCTGAGACACAAAGCCAGATGAATACAACAAGCAGCAATGAGGTGATAAAAATTGAGCCTTTCCAGATAATTATGGGGTATTGTAACCAACATAGGGAGGTTCGTAAAATCATTGACAGGAATTGGCCAATAGTAAGTAAAGACCCCATTATTGGCCAGGACCTCCCCAGAAAAGCATCCATCACATTCAGTAAAGCTCCTAACATGAAAGAAAGAGTGGTTGTCACATGCCCTGAGATATTGGATACTACATCATGGTATAAAAACAACCAGGGATTTTTCAGATGCAAAATCTATAAAGCCTGTGTCCATGGTGTCAACAAACGGGTATACAGGGATGGCTTTAGTGATCACGAACATCAGATCACTAAAGTATTAACATGTAAAACAGAATACGCTATATACGTCCTGGAATGCCCATGTAAATTAAGATATGTGGGGAGCACTAAGCTCCCCGTTCATAGAAGAATACTACAACATCTCAGGGCAATCACATCACAGGACAGCACCTACCCGGTGGCACGCCATTTTAAAACACACCACCAGAGCAACAACAAGGAACTGACATATTATGTGGTGGATGCCATTACTGCAAGTAGAAGGGGAGGCAATAGGGAGGCCAAGCTACGTAAATTGGAAACCAACTATATCTTGAAATTAAATATCAAGCAGCCGGGGGAGTTGAACCTCACTGAGGATTTATATACATGTTTGCATTAGGGTAGACAAAATCAAACACCCACATTAGTATGGAATGGTGGTAAAAGAGGAATAACTGAAATGTACATAATGATGTAGATAAATGAAGTTATTATAACTATTTATTTATGATTAGGGAATCTTTTTTATGGATTTTAGGATATTTATTGTTTTAAAATCACAATATCATCTAACAAAATGTATATTCCTCTGATATTTAGTGGAAACCATCTGTACAGTAATAGTAACCACTTAAAACATCAAATTTTAACAAATGTGCTGATGCAAAACATAAGGAGATAAAGTATATAGTTGGACAACTCCACCCTATCAAAGTGTTTTATCCCCCAGTCCACGAATATCATAATGTTCAGCAGACTCCAAAATCATAAAATTATAGTCCAAAGATGAAAAAAGAGAGTATATGGAAACAACTTACGATTAATTTGATAATGAATTTTAAATGCCACCTCTATTGAAAACCTCACATTGTTTAGAATGCATTGCATATTATTTATAATGGGTTTGAGAAAAGTTTTGAAACGATTATAAAATGATCAATATATAAAGGAGAGGGAGGTGCTACTGGAGGCAGACATAAAGCAAAATGAGTAAAGGATCTGAGCTCAGTCCTACTCAGTCAAATTAGTTCACATAATTTTAATTAGCACGGAAATGCACTTTTGTACACTTAGAACATTTGGTTTATTATACTTGGAAAGACTAGGCTCATTACATTTTAGAAATGATATGGTTAAGGGATATAACCCACAATTTTGAATGTTTTCAAATGTAGAAAATTGTATCGGGATTTAACCTGTTATATCTACAAAAATGTAAATACAAATATGAATTTTGGCATGATTTTATACGAATATAATGGTTTTATACGTATAAGTAAATCGTACATTAATTTTAGTGAATGACATGCCTTGAAATAATTGCGAGTCTTTCCTTTATATTCATGATAAGAATCACCCAATCATGAAGCAGCACTGTGCACTTTAAATAATCACCATTAATGTTGTTGCGCTGTCATGTGATCAAGGCTTTGTGCCAAAACGTTATGGCGACAGCTGATTAAAGACTAACAGCATCCGAAATCTTTGGTCCGTGTCTGTGTCCGCAAGGCGTGATATATTTAAATACATATATATATATACACATACATTACCTACTGGCGATAGCCAGTAGGTATATATAGTTAGGATTTTTTCTCTATGGAACTTTTGAAAATTCTATGTCTAATAACTTTGGCGTTTGTGGACGGAATTGGCTGCAATTTTCAGGAAAATGGCACATTTTGTTCCTGAGCAGCCCCTGAAAATTTGGGGGGGGGTCGTCAAGGGGGGGCCGAGAAAAAAGGGGGGTCCCAAAACGCGTTTTTCCCATTCATTTTTCCATAGGGCGGTTGGCCTCACTTTTAGCTCGAACGGCTGAATGGATTTGCACGAAACTTGGCAAAATTGTAGGGACTGTTAGCCCGATGTGCCTTTGCTAGGTCTCAATATATGTGCTTCAGTGGATTTTGAGAAATTAACATTTAAAATAAGATATATATCTGTAACAGCGTGCCGGGCAGCGCTCCGGTTCGCGTACTTTTCGCGTAACGGAACTTTGCGATGCGAAGCTGATTGGCTCTCCGGTGTCTGTCAACATTCTAAACAGTCCGGAGCGGCCGCCATCTTGTCTCTCGGTAGGATCGAGAGACAAGAGGAGGCCAAAACAAACAGGGAAATGAAGGAAAGGGGGCAAGGTAGACCCCTTCTGACCCCCTAGGATTGATGAGGGGGATATTATAGAGCCACGCGGGGCCCAAAAAAAAATAAAAAAAAAATCCGATTTTTTCGCCGTAGAGACGCGTCTTGGTACGCGAACCGGGCAGCTAACCGGGCAGCTAACCGGGAAGCTAACCGGCAGTGTAACGGGAGTCTGAGGAGTAGCTGATTGGCTGTCACATTGTAAACAGTCCGGAGCGGCCGCCATCTTGTCTCTCGGTAGGATCGAGAGACAAGAGGAGGCCAAAACAAAGAGGGAAATGAAGGAAAGAGAGCAAGGTAGACCCCTTCTGACCCCCTAGGATTGATGAGGGGGATATGATAAAGCCAGGCGGGGCCAAAAAAAAAAATCCGATTTTTTCGCCGTAGAGACGCGTCTTGGTACGCGAACCGGGCAGCTAACCGGGCAGCTAACCGGCAGTGTAACGGGAGTCTGAGGAGAAGCTGATTGGCTGTTATCATTGTAAACAGTCTGGAGCCATCTTGTCTCTCTGTGGGATCGAGAGACAAGAGGTGGAAAAAAAAAAGGTGTAAATGAATGAAAGGGGTAAGGCAGACCCCTCCTGAACCCCTAGGATTGATGAGGGGGCTATTAAAGTTCCCTGCGGGGCAAAAGAAAAAAAAATTGCGATTTTTCGCGGTAAAGGTGCTTCCTGGTACGTTAACCGGGCAGCTAACCGGCAGCGTAACGGGAGTCCGACATATTGTGTTTTTTGAACGTTTGTGATATGTGCACGTGTGGATTTTGTCTAATTAAGGTTAAAAAAATATATATATATCTTTAAGCGTGTTCTGGCGCGCTTACGTTTTGGGTTTGGTTTGCGCTGCAGAGACGATACGTCACGGTTATGCGATGCATCATGAGGCGTCTCACGGGCTACGTGATACGTCACTTAATAAAGAATATATTTTACAGCTATAGATATTAGCTTTTAAAAAACCAATGAAATTCACAGAAAAAACCATAGGTTATAGACCATATATAGTTAGGAATTTGCATTTACAAAACCTTGAAAATTCAATGAAAAAATCATAGGTTATAGACCATATATAGTTAGGGATTAGCATTTAAAAAACCTTATTTTATTTGCACAAAACCATTGAAATTCCATATATAGTTAGTTGCACTAACTATATATCGTGGACCCGCAATCCACTGCTAATGATGTCACATATTACATCATTCATGACATGGTCAGTGACATCACTGATGACATCACTGATGACATCTCAAATGACATCACTGATGACATCACTGATGACAACACCCAGTGACTGTATATTTCTGTAAAGTTAAAATATGTCTTACATATTGAAGAATGAGTGGATGTATAAGTGTCTGGATGAAGGATTTAGTAGGTGCATGACTGACTGTATGAGAGAATGATTAAATGTGTCTCACTGAGTGCATGGGTTAGTGACTAAAGTGTCTTAATTTGGCAATCATTATATATGTTGTTCTGTAAACTGCTGCATGTGTAAATCAGTAGCTATATGAGTAACTATATGGGTTATTGAATGGTTGCCCAAGTATTTGTATGGGAGACTGAGTATGTGTGTGGGTGGCTGGGAGGTGTATGCCTCTGTGCATAGATGTGTGAACAGTTAATTCCCTAGGTGTATGGGTTCAAAAGTGCATGTAGAAACAGCTGTATGGACAGTTGACTGTGTGCATGAGTGTATTGGTTAGTGAATGGATATCTCAGTGCTACATGTCAAAGTAAGTACATATGTAAAACACAGTCCATGTGAGAATTGACATATATAAATAACTGAACATAAGAGCCACTTAATGTGAGAGTGGCTGTATGGATCATTGTGATCTTGTATCAGGGATTGTATAAGAGAGTAAATATGTGTTAGTATATGTTTGAATAAGTAAGGTGTGTATAACTGTATAGTTGAGGAAATGGAGGTGTGATTGATTCTTTGCATGACTGACTAGGTGTGTGAGTAACTCCATGGATGTGTGACAGTCTGTGAGTGTCTGTTTACACTGAGTGTATCTAAGGTTATATTACAGTCTGAAGATGTTCATTGTATTATCACATAAATGATATCATCAGTGATGTGATCAATAATGTCAAATGAGATGTCAGTGATGTCATCAGTGATGTCATTTGAGATGTCATCATCCCTACAATTTTGCCAAGTTTCGTGCAAATCCATTCAGCCGTTCGAGCTAAAAGTGAGGCCAACCGCCCTATGGAAAAATGAATGGGAAAAACGCGTTTTGGGACCCCCCTTTTTTCTCGGCCCCCCCTTGACGACCCCCCCCCCCAAATTTTCAGGGGCTGCTCAGAAACAAAATGTGCCATTTTCCTGAAAATTTCAGCCAATTCCGTCCACAAACGCCAAAGTTATTAGACATAGAATTTTCAAAAGTTCCAGAGAAAAAATCCTAACTATATATACCTACTGGCTATCGCCAGTAGGTAATATACATATATATATATATATAGCCAGTAGGTATATATAGAAAAACATCCATTTAGACATTTATTTACCCATTTATTCTTCCATCAACCTTTAGATATAGATATATAAAAAATATTTATTTTTAAGAAAGATACACATTCACTGGATGATGTCATCAGTGATGTCATTTGAGATGTCATCAGTGATGTCATGAGTGATGTCACTGACCATGTCATGAGTGATGTAATATGTGACGTCATCAGCAGTGCATTGCACGCGCAAGTTATAGTGAGTCCAACTAACTATAACGTGGGAATTTCAATTGTTTTATACGAGTAAAATTTCCACCTAACTATAACTGGTGTGAAACCTATGGTTTTTTCAGTGAATATATATATATATATATATATCCAAAGCTCGCAGTCCCAATTTGAGAGAAAACCCGTAGAGACCAACTTGATGTGCACCAGATCTTTTTATTTTGAATGTGGTCTGCGTTCAAAGTCACAAAAGGTGAGTATATTCCACCATTGTTTAGCCACCAAGACATTTGAGGATGCAGTGTTGTATTAATTATAGCGGAATCACACGGTGCGGACTACGTCTCCCACAAGGCCCTACAGCCACGCCCAACCGGGCGGGAGAGTTTCATAAGCAGAGACACCGGTGAAACGCTTTCCTCCTGCCTTCCTGCACAGCCACTGACGAAGGGGATACTCGAAACGCGTTTGGCTGGGGCTAAACAATGGTGGAACATACTCACCTTTTGTGACTTTGAACGCAGACCACATTCAAAATAAAAAGATCTGGTGCACATCAAGTTGGTCTCTACGGGTTTTCTCTCAAATTGGGACTGCGAGCTTTGGATTTTGGAACGGCCTTCCCGGGTCGTGAGAGAAAACCGATCGCTTCAAGAAAGCGGGTCCGTGGCTGCGTTGGTAATGCAGCCAAGCAACGGAGGAGACTGAATGCGCGTTTATGCAGTAAAATGCGTGTTCACACTGGGAATGTGGCAGTAAAGCAGCACGAAGGACCAATGGTGAGGTACCAAGACATTTGAGGATGCAGTGTTGTATTAATTATAGCGGAATCACACGGTGCGGACTACGTCTCCCACAAGGCCCTACAGCCACGCCCAACCGGGCGGGAGAGTTTCATAAGCAGAGACACCGGTGAAACGCTTTCCTCCTGCCTTCCTGCACAGCCACTGACGAAGGGGATACTCGAAACGCGTTTGGCTGGGGCTAAACAATGGTGGAACATACTCACCTTTTGTGACTTTGAACGCAGACCACATTCAAAATAAAAAGATCTGGTGCACATCAAGTTGGTCTCTACGGGTTTTCTCTCAAATTGGGACTGCGAGCTTTGGATATATATATATATATATATATATATATATATATATATATATATATATATATATATATATATATATATACACACACACACACACACATATCTATATATGCCCGATAATTCATTTATTAACACACATAAAATGTCTGTTTAGTTTCACTATGAAATGCTTTGAACAAAAGTCATGTTTTGATTATGTTAGTGTTCTGGCTTAATTCCTTGCAGTCAATGTTGTGACGTGATGCATGGGCCTGAAAAACTTGGCCCAGGCTTTGTGACTAATCATCATCTAGAAATTAAATTCTGAGGGCCTTGTGACAAGCAATGTTCTGTTACGATACTGCTGAGCAGGAAATAGCTGCCTGGTTGTGGCAGCAAACGCTGAGGCCATAGCTGTAACATATCACCTGCTGGTGGCCTTGACGAAAGAGGAGGATGAGGCACCGGCACCAAGTTCCTTGGGCTGAGATCCAAGCCATCATCCAACGCAGCCATGGCACCGAAGCCGCCAACTGAAGCTGCAGTGTACTGCTGCCCATACCACCAGTCTTCCCTACTTGTTGGACTAATTATCATGCTTCCTCCTCCACGTCCTATGTGAACTGGCACATATGAGGTATGAGAAGGCATTATTCCAGCATGGGCAGCAGAACTTAGCTCAGTGGATGGCCAACATCTCCACTGATCTGGGTGCCCTCAAAGTGTTATTTTATTGATTAGTTTTTGTGGAAGGGCATGTTCTGGGTGGGGAGGGGGTAATTGGGGAAAGGGTAGAAGCAACATTGTTTTCTTGGTGAGGGAGGTGGGTCTGTTGTGGGTGGGGAAGGTCGGTTTGAAAAATCTACAAAATAAATGAACTTTACTTTTTTATTTGTCGTTGTCTGTCTTTCCATTGGCAGTTGGTGTGGTATAGCATTGTGTAATTGACATACATCATACATTAAATTTTCCCCTTAGACTTTCCCTACCTGATGTCCCTTGCCATGTATGTATTCTTCATAAGGATACTTGCCTCTTCCCACAGTCCAGTAATTAATTATACCCCACCACCAGAGTGGCACTATCTGGGAACAGAAAACCTTTTAACTCTGTTTCACTTGATGAGGTTTTGCAGCACCCAGCCACCTATCAATTATAAAGTATAGTATGCTAGTTAGTGTAGGGACTGCCCTAGTACTGCCATCTGTAGCTATAATTGACCACAAATGGGGACTGCCAACAATATACACAAATATGCAATATTATCTCTCCTTCCAAAGGACAACTTCACTTCAAGGTTATTAACTAGTTTGCCAAGTTTTTAAAAGATAGGATTGAGCAATGGTACCTCTCTCAATCTTCCCAGTCCTTAATACAGGGTTTCCGGATAGGCCTTCTTAATTGTGGTGATATTGGTGTTCTTGTGCTAACAGGAATAACATTACAAAGAGAGGTCCCACTCCCAGCTATTTCAAATTAGGTGAAATCCAACTAGTGGTTTATTCAGAAAGATTATCCATCACAGGTAACTAGACTGAAAGGCCAGACCACCACGATAATAAACCAATATTACAAATACTAGCACTATGTAGCAGGGGGACCAAACTATTAGAAAAACTTCCCCCAACAACAGAATGGTAGGTCACTGACTCTACAAATCTCCCATCTCTCCGCTTACCTCAGAGCGAGTTGGAATATGGACACAGAACTGCTCTGGGCAACCTAAAGCGACACGGAAGTAGGCAGCTCCTTTAACTGGGCCTACTTGGAGTTCAAATCCCCGCCCCTGAATGACGCAGGCCCAACCGGGTTGGACAAGAAGGAGGAAGGACGAGAGACGGCACTGTGGAGGAAGTTTGTGTGGTGTTTGGAGACCGAGTGAGGAGCAGAGAGGGAGCTGTCCGAGAAACGGAGACCGTAGTGAGAAGAGCGGGAGGTGTTGAGGTGCCAGGAGGCCACTGTCCCCACGAGTCGCCCAGCCACACTCCCGGTGGGGTATGGCTTAGTCAGGTACGGCAGCATGTGTCGAGCTGGGTGGGGAGGCGGGGAGACACCGCTAACCGCTTGTTCGTTTTTTTGGAAGAGCCAGCGCCTGTGGGCCACTAGTTGTACATACTTTGCGCCACTCCCTCTGATTCCCCCTGTACCTATATCACCCTTGCTCACTGTCATTCACCGACGTCCAATATATATAAAACAACCCTTGTATATACATTTGATCAGTGGTGGTTCCTCACTCCTTGGTTCCCCCTTGGGCATTGTACATAGAGGATTGTTGCCTGACGGCCCCATATCCTTTCTCTCCTGCATGTCCTACGGTGGAGAAACCCAGGCAAAGCAGATGGGAGTGGGTCCCACAAAGGAAAACAACTCCTGGAGAAGACCCCCCGGGCACAGCTGCAACAACGGACCCAGCTAGAATTTCCCAGGAAAGACTTACTTCATAGAAAAAGAAAACCCTTATAAAAATAAAGCCCTATTTACCTCGATCCAGTCTCCGATCCCTTCCTACTACCCCGCCACACACTAGTATTTTCTAAGCAATTCGGGGTCTAATTTCTGAAAGAAAATGAAACTAAGCTTACAAACTTCTCAAGGCAAGATAAAGGAGTCGGGAGGAGAAATTTGTGTGCCCAATGTTGCATAGATTTTGTAAGTAACACAGAGAGGACCTGATTCAAAAAGGTAAAGTCAGTCTTTTGAGTCTTTTGGTGTTAGTTTACTGGCATATGCAGTGTATGTTTACAACTAGTAACCTTTATTTCAATAACTTCATGAATGGAAACTCAAAATGTCTCAGTAGTAAGTAATCACTTTAAATGGAGTTACTGCTCACAAGGTTACTAGTCATAATGGTAAAGATCTGGTAGTTCAGTTAAACTGCAAATGTGAACTTACACCAAAAGTGCAACTTTAACTTTGTTAATCATGCCAGATAGTGCACACTAGTACCACCTATCATGGAACAGGCATTGTTCTGACTCAGCTCTATTATGATGTTATTTGTTAGACCTAGCATCATTGGCATAGTTTCCCCTGACCTTTTGCAATCTGACCTCTTATTTTTGACTGTTTTGCTGACTTCGTTTTTGATGGCTTTTGGAATCTGAGCACTTTACCACTGCTAAGCAGTGGTAAAGTGCAAGTGCTCTTTTCTTAAAACATGGTAACATTGATTGATCCACAATTGGCATATCTGATATACTTATAAGTCCCTAGTAAAGTACACTACATGTGCCCACGGCCTGCAAATCAATTGTTACTAGTGGGCCTACAGCACTGGTTGTGCCACCCACTGAAGTATGCCTTCAAATATGTCTCAGGCATGCCACTGCAGAGGCTGAGTGTGCAGTTTTAAACTTCCATTTCGATCTGTCAGGTTCCCCAGCCCAGGATGCATCATGGGTTGGAGAACCTGATGAGGCTCCAGCTTTCTCAATCATATATTTATGAGCAGGGATGGAACACATTCCGGGAAAAACATGCCCTAAGTGCTTTTTTTTAATGGATATTACTTGTTGGTGTACATTCTACCAATTTTGACATTGAATCAGTTAACTTACTTGCCAGGTCCAAACCCTTCTTTTTATTACATATACCATATCACTCCAGGGTAAGCCCTGGACAGCCATGGGCTGGGTGCAGTATATCTACAAAATAGGACATGTATGTTTAATTTTACATGCCCTGGTAGTGAAAAACTCTTAAATTAATTTTTCACTACTGTAAGGCCTGTCTCTCTGATAGAATAACTATGGGATTGCTTTATTACAGTTTATACGTGTCATTTCCAATTGGGAAAGAGGGTACCACCAAATTGGGTGTCCCTGGAATCGCAATTTGAAAACACAACTTAAGGTGAAGTTCATTTTGAAATTTCAATTGTGAAAATGCCACTTTTAGAAAACTGCATTAGAAAGGTCATTAAGATAGCCTTGACATACTGTGAACGTTCATTGGTGCTGCCACTTGCTCAGCCTCTGTTGCCTTCACCTCTGCAATTGACTTAAACCAGGACACTTGAAACTAAGCCATTGCAGAGGTTAGGTTTGATTCTTCTTTTGCTAATATTGTTGCTAGTGTTCATACTGGTGTTCTTGCTGGTGGTGGCTGCTGTGAGACAACTGCAAACAAAACAGGTGATGGACAGAATGTGGATCAATGTCACACATTCACCCCAGTCCAAAGATCTGGGCCCAAATCCATCTTTTTTTGCACTCCACACCACCCTGGGTTAGACAATGGCAATATGCAAATCAGCTCTGACCCTGTGCCCCATGGGAACAGTCCAGTCCGAACTACAAAAGCCATGTCCTTCCCAGAACGGAATCAAGCATCCGAGGACCGGACAACAGCACTGCCATCTCTATAGATTGAAGGGTGCATGCCCGGGACTCAATTTCCGTTCTTCTTCCAGGTTTCTTGCTTGTTCAACAATACATGTCTTATATCATGAAACATCCCTTTCTGAAAAAGCATTATTTTGTACTGTGGATCAAGTACTGTGGCACAGATGTACTCTTTCGAGGACATGATCTCTCATTGAAGCCCAGTATAAAATAGCCTAGCGAAAGATTAAGCTATGAACCAACTCATACGCTTCTTTGTTCATACTGGTGAACCTTTGCGACACCTTTTTAAACTGGTCCTGAAGCAGTTGCAGCAACAGGATTGCTTGACTCATCGTACTGTCTTCCTTTCTATCTCACAGTTTGAAAACATCAAAAGGAAGTATCATTTGTGTCAGGCATTTGATTAGACCCCATTTGTCCATCTCCATGGTCATGCTTTTCCCAGTTGCATCCCCGCCTCTTTGAAGGGTATAGTTGGTGATCGTTCTGTACACCTCAAATAGATATTGCAGCATGTAGGAAGTCGAGTTTCAATGTGTTGGCACCTCCTGTATGAGGGTTTTAACTGGGTCTCTATTAGCTTGCTAAATGATCCTTAACTGGTTCTAGGCTTTTTAAAGAATTACTGAAATGATTGTAGATTCTTCTGGAGATGGACAGTACGTTGCTGATTATGTCTTGTTTTTGAGACAGTCTAGCACAATCATGTTGATGCAATGTGCCAAATACAGGACCCTGAAATATCCACAAACTGTATGTCCTTGACTATACTACCGCCATCGTCCATGGGAACAAAAACTATTCTAAAACTTCTGGGTTGCAGGCATTCAAACACCTTGCTCTTACAAGTTTCCAAGATGTTTGCAGCTGTATGGCATTTCTCCTTAGCGAACTTTGCTACTGTTGTATTTCTTCCCGGCTGACACCTACAGTTAGCTGTTCCCTAACCACTACAAAAGAGATCCAGTGTGCAGTGATACAGATGCAATCATGACAACTGGTCCACATGTATGTCGTCAGGTGGATAGTGTGAACATCACTCTGCTGCAAAGCTTGTCCAACCAATACCAGCACATTATGATGGAACAGCCACTCTGGCAAAGTAGGTCTGGCTTGGAGCCTTCCATTGCAGGTATATGGCCTCCACATATTCTAAAAATGTCACTCCTTCCAAAAAAGAGAATGGAAGGAACTCTAACGGTAACATATTTGCCAGCTTCCTATAGTTGAAAATATGCCATTGTGTAGTTGCATTCATAGGACTCCTGATGCCTAGACATGCCCAACATAGTTGATTGGATTTTCTTTCTTTTGTGGTGCCACTGACACAGGCAACTCCTTCTATCGCATTGATCAGAGCTGCTTGCCCTATGTCATTACCACCACAACCAGCTACCTTTTTAGAGTGCTCCTCCCACCTGATTGCATGATGCTTTTTTCATATTGGACGTTTGGCCTCCAGTACCATAGTGTGAATCAGGCTTAACTCAATGAACACTGGCCTGGTAAATTAAGCAATTTGCATTTTTATCCTCCTGCTTGCTAATCATAAAGTTACTAAATGGGGAGGAGAGCGTATTTAATTTACCAATGCCTGAAAAATTGGTGGTAGGTGGGTGTGTCATTTACCTCTCTGCACTGCATACTTTGACTGAGGTAGTGGTGGATGCAGGTCTTAGCAGGGGACTTACAAGTGTGGAAGAACACGTGGAGACCTATGGCAAAAGCACACTGGCTGAGTACGGAAGGCCCGCCTGCCACATGTTCAAACATCAACAAGCAAGAAGGCAGGACAACAAAGAACACATTAGAGGTGGGAGGAATTTGCGTTGCCGCGCTACGCAAAGCTCAGAGAAACAGTAAAAAATCTTCGCAAGCACGCAGAGTTCCGCGAGCACCTGGAATTGCTTGTTACGCCCGTTCTTTTATCCTGTTTGCAATCGCTGTTTGCGTTCTTGGGGGGAAATATCTCATGAACACGCACGCTTAAAGCGACAACAAGCAAAAAACAACACCCTTCAACCCTGGCTACCTGAGTGACTCCGAGGGCTAGTTAGCTGGCCTCCTGTCTTAGGTACAGGAACACAAAAAACTCCAGAGGTCTCCTTGCAACTGCCCAGCTGACCTGCTACACTGGACCTGCAATTGGACCTGCCAGAGCCCTGCTGACCTCTGCTGGAGTGAGTTCCAGATCCCTAAGAGGTGACTCCTAGCTCCTGGAATGGCATCAGTTCAGTTTCTCTTAAATTGATGTTGTGTTTTCACTTTATTGTTGTTTGTGTGCTGCAAAAATAAAAAAAATACAAACTACCAGAGGGTTAAGCATAGGTTAATTTAGTGACCTTTGTGGTTCACCCTGACAGGGGTTGTGGTTGTTGCTTGAAGAGGGCTCACTCCCCCCCAACCAACAACTTAATTTCTCACTCACATTAACACACTAATAGTAAATGATCTAAAGATCACCCTATCAATAAACCTCCCACACTCCTTTCCTGATCATCTGTTCCTTCTAAAAGGCAACCGATAGAGGTAATAAGCCTAATACTTCTGGAGCCTACGCACACACTTGATCTGTAAATCCCATTCCCTGCATTCTTCAATACACATAGCCATCCTGAGTGTTGCCCATCCACTACCATTAATAGAGAATACAAGCACAAAGGGGTTTGGATCTGTTTTCATAATGAAATGTATTCCACACAGAAAACACTGGAGTAGTATTTAGTTCAGCTGCACCTTAGTGCCTCCATTTCAATAATGAAATAATTAATTTCATCTACACATGGAGCACTGGACCCAGAGGTTAAAACCACTCCCTTCCCATTATCAACGTGGGAAAAATACCGACCAAATCTTTTAATCTGGCATCAGTAGATATATGTCTTTTTTCACATCAAAAGGACACAAACAGAGTTGCCTTCATAGTATCACAAATTAATTGGGTTGTTTTTCTCCCCCTCACAGAACATGCAATTTTGGAAAAGTTTTGCCCTAAAGTGGACTGGCATTCTAGCAGCCGAAGAAATAACCACACATCCCTCCTATTACTGGTCATTGGTGCCTTAGCCTACCTCTTTTATCAAAATCAACTTAGACTTTATTTCCTCTTTGGTAATTGTAAGCCCAAAGCACTTCATCACACTTACTGTAAACTGGCCCTTATCAGCTTTTACTGTCAGTCCATATTCCTCCAGCCTTTATAACACCCTCTCCAGCAATAGCTGGTCAGGCACAGCAGTATAGCTGGATGCCAGGATGGTATAATAAAAAAACATAAGGCTCCTAATGCATGACAATTTCTATTTTCCATTGAAATACTGGCATGGCTGATGGAAGACCGTTAAATACACCAAGTGGCATTGTCAATGAGGTGCATAAGCTGCCTACAAGCTTTTTCAAGATTACCCTGTTGAGAGGTCTATACTACTAAATTACTATCACCTTCCACTAAATGATTAACATCTGTTGCATATTGGAAAGAGTATAGCAAGCTACCCATATGTTCGTATTTAGATTGAGCAGGTCGACACACGTGTGTAATCGTTTTTCTCCTTCCATCTTTGTGATACATATTGGGACAAGGAACTGAGAAGCTTCCATTTGTTCTATATCAACTAGTTCCAAAAACCATTGCAATTAGTAGGTTAGGGGTTCACCCATCAAGCCCACCATGAAATAGGTTGTATAATATATATATATATATATATATATATATATATATATATATATATATATATATATATATATATATATATATATATATATATATATATATATATCCAGTCTTGCCAAACTCATCCGATACGAAGAAGGCGCTGACACCATGAATCTCAATCCAAACTCGATTTATTTACTCACAGTCTGCTTAGACGCGTTTCGGCGTTGCCGCCTTGTTCACTACATCTGCATTCAAAATGAGCTCATACATATATACTGTGGAGCTATGGGCGTGTCTAACAATTAGCACACAGGTTCAGACCAGGTATTACCATGGTTACATATTGGTAAATCTGGGATGTTACACAGAGTCTTTTCTCCATCCTTATTAAAGAGTTATTCATTGCAGAAAAGTTTTTTACAAAACAGAATTAAAAGTTCGTAAATCACCTAAATAAGTGTTCAAAATCATACTAATAACAACCTTATCATCAAATAGCATGTTACAATTCACAGCTGTTGAAAAGGTAAATTAAAAAACATTTGCTGCCATTTCTGTGTTTAAATAATAAATTAGCACTATTTGCCGCTTTTTTACCCTGAGTGCATGCCATGAATGTGCCCTTTATAAGGTCCTGACTTGGTAGGCCATCTGGTTTGCCTGTGCATCCCAGTCTCCCATGTGTCGTGCTGGTGTATGTACCTTGTCAGCATGTTTGTTTGGGGGTGGGCTGGTTCGCCTTCTATGATCCCCGTTGTTGCCGCTTGGGACCTGAGCATCTCCCCGAGTAAGTAATGCTGCGCGTTTAAAACATTCGATTCTTTACTACGGCTACAATGTTGCAACATCTATCACCGCCGCCGGCTCTGAGGGCAGCTTTGAAGTTTAGACGGGGCTGAAACAATGACTCGCGCTGAACCGGGTTCAGAAATGTTGCGCGAGTGTTACATGCCTGTAGTAATGCTGCGTTACAATGTTGCAACATCTATTACCGCCGCCGGCTCTGAGGGCAGCTTAGAAGTTTAGACGGAACTGAAACAGTGACTCGCGCTGAACCGGGTTCAGAAATATTGCGCGAGTGTTTCATGCCTGTAGTCATGGTCGGCTAAAAAAGTGAATAAACGTGTATTCTTGCCGCCGTTATAGTTGCAACATAGTATCTGTATCCTTGAAATAAACCCTCGCGCACGCACTCACTTAAAAGTTTGTTTAATGAAATACTGCCCTAGTGGGCTTAGCGGCTTGCTCATTCATGTTTGTGTAAAATCTTACTGAAACTTCACATCAACCTACAAGGGCATAGGCAAAGGCATGGTCATACTCTAAGTAGAGCTGGTAATTGTAGGATAACCAGGGCAAAGTGTTTTCTAAATGTGCACTAAAGTGTGCAATTGAAATAAATAAAAGGAAAAAACTATAAATTGTGCCGTGTGTTCAGACCTATAATTGTGTCTGAAAGGTGCTCTTATGTGCCCCTAAGTGCCCCGTGAAAGGTGTGGTAGTAGAACTGCAGATGTTAATCGAATGGTACTAGGGGGAAAGGAAGAGCTAAGGGTGTATTCTGATTACCTAGTTATAGGTGGACACTTAAGGCTTCGTCCGCATTCAGGCCGAATGGGATCTTAGAGTTCAGGAGTATGATATACCTGGACTCCAGGCGGCGCAGTGCCAAAGGGCGATTGCCACCCCTCACATTTTTGGGAATGCTATCAATTACAAAATATTGAATGTTTTTAGCATTGCCATTGTGGGTTTCATGAATATGTCTCGCTACGGGGTACGCAGGATCATTGTTCGAAATTGCACGCAAATGTTGCAAGATCCGTACGTGGGCTGGATGAATGGTGGAGCCTACATATCTTTTACCGCATGAACATGTATATATATATATATATATATATATATCTTTAGCAAAAAACCTTCATGAAGAAGACACCGCACACCACTTCGATAATTAATCGAGTGTATCACAGGATTGTTGCAGTTTGCGGCACAAGTGGATCTTTAATTAAATGTTAAAGTCATATATGACATTTGCGCATAGTGTAGACTCATAGGGCCTCATTTATGAAAAGTGACGCATTGCTGCGTGAAAACAGCGATGCGTCACTTTTCACTGCGCACTCCTTGCGACACCAATGATGAGTCATATTTAATGTATGACGCATCATGTCGCAAGGACTTACAGATACGTCAGTATTTCTGACGCATCTGTAAGCGCAAAAGTGACGCATTGCTGGAGTGTGTCACAAAAGTGACGCAACTCCAGCAATGCGTCCTTTCACATCGGGAAAGCCCCATGTGAAAGGGCTTGCGTCAGTCTTACGCCTGCTGTGAGGCAGGCGCAAGATTTTGACGCAACAGCATCCTAAAAGTGACGCAGTGAAATCTCATAGATTTTACTGCGTCACTATTACGAGGCTTTTTGCGGGGGAACGCCCCCTCTGCATACATTATACCTGACGCAGGTATGATGTGGCGCAGGGGTTTAAAAAGTGACGCATCTACCTAGATGCGTCACTTTTTAAATATGGCTCAACAAGGCGCATTTTGTACGCCGCTGGTGCGTCACAAAAAGTGACGCACCGGCGGCGCAAAACTGACGCAAGGCCTCATAAATAAGGGCCATAGTTATTTGTCGACATTTGCTCATGATTGCCGTTTAAATAGCGCAAAATGTATACAATGATGGACTGAGTGTCCATGCTGTAGGGTTATGGCTGAGTGCCAAATAGTCCAATTGTGTCGTTAGTGCCTCACTCACAGTTTAACAGTGCCAAGAAAAAATATTTTTTGTTAATGAAATATATCTTTATCACATGTATTTCATGTTTCTAATTCAACCACTCCTTTATCATGAATATTACAAAGTACATTTCATTTTTGAGTTATCATTAAGTACAGTATTAAGTTCATAAGTTTGACAGAAACTTCATAAATGAACATATAACTCTTAATTAAAGATCCACTTGTGCCGCAAACTGCAACAATCCGGTGATACACTCTGCCATGATTGGTTGAATACACAACTTGCAACTACTGAGCCCACAATGCATCTTAGCAAGCCACATGGTGTCATCAGTTATATATAGTAAACACAAATGAAGGACATTTGTTTGTAACCGTGATCAGGGACAGTTCTTGTCCGAAACGCGTAGGTGGGGAACCTACAGAAAATAAACTAAAGATTAATTATCGAAGTGGTGTGCGGCGTCTTCTTCACGAAGGTTTTTTGCTACAGACATTATTTGTGAGTGCGTCCCGAACCTCGCCGTCAGCACCAGCCACAAAGTTGCTCCTCTCGCATTGGGACATTTGCTTGAACATATACATATATATATATATATATATATATATATATATATATATATATATATATATATATATATATATATATATATATATATATATATATATATATATATATATATATATATACACACACACATATATTTGTCTATTTATTAATGTATCATTTGTTTTATTTCTTGTTTGTTTATGTATTTCACATTTTACTTTGTGTGCCACAGTTTTCGTCCTCTTCTTTAGTATGATGAGATACTCAAAGTTCTTTAAAAGTCTGACACCATCACAAGACACTCAGGGAAACGTTTCTAGCAAATCCTCCCCTTCCATTGACCTTGACATAGGCATAACTTATTCCTTAGCACTAGGGTTCAGAGTTATGCCTAAAGGTCTTTGTAACTCATTCAAGATTGTGATGTTCTCTTGGCTATGTTTATTTTGCATATTATTCTCTTTCCTTTGAATTCAATCTCCTTACACCTTTCAACCAAGTCTGTTCTAGTGTTACCATAGCCACAGGGATTTATATTTGGGACAATTCTTTAGATTTTTCCTCAAAATATGATCTCAAATTCTTTATATACTGCTAAGGTGTACAGGGCACAGAATCTGCTAAGAGCCTTTAGCTTGTTGCCATACAACCTAAAGCCATGGACTGGCATTTTATTTTCGCCTTCATCGACACCAGTCATTCTCTTCACCTACTGTGTCTTATTGTCATCTTCTCCCACGCCAGATGCCCTCTCCACTTGAAGTACTTTTTTCTTGCCCTCATTGTTGCTGCTTTTAGCTTGCTGCACGTTCACTGTGCAGCACATGCGAGCACAGTGCCCCCCTTTTCCACAAATTAAGCACATTGAATACTTTGGATTATGTGCTTGATTGTTAGAAGCAGGTCCACATTTCCAGACTTGAATTGTTTCACATGTCTCTCCACTATCAGTCCTCCTATTCTTTCTTAACCCAGGCCTTTTATTCCATAATCCCCCTTCCTTGTATTGACAATCTCTACTGTTTTTTCTCTGATCACTTGCACACAAACCTCCATAAATTCACTTGCAACGAAATTGTTTGCCTCTTTGAGGCTGGATTCTTCACATCATTTTTTAAAAATTATAAATGCACCTTACTAGCTTATGATGGATAAGGGAATCAGGAAGTTCACTAAATTCATATGTTGTGCTGTGCGTTTCTAATTGTCTGCATATTCCAGTCATGTCCTGTGTAAGGGGTTACATCTTTCCTAGCCTTGTTTTCAGTATTTCTTCCCAGTTTCAGTTTTGGTGTTCCTTGCTGTGTTCCCTTTTGTTCTGTCTTGTGGTTATATCATAGGTCTGATTGTCTCAGCTTTGTAGGGTGGCAGTTGGCCTCTATGGCTTGTGCCTTTGGCACAGATGGCCACCCTGCAATCCCTGATAGGAGCTGGTGGGTGTCCCCCAGAACTCGTACGCCTAGTTTGGGGTAATAAACACCCTAGGATCAAATGGGTCACTGTTAGACCTGGGGGTCTCTAGTTGGCAGAGGTAGGTATCAATGTCCAAATAGGGACCCTTGCTTCTAGTCAGGGTAAGGGGGATACACACTTTCAATAACCCCTGCTCATCTCCTTGGTAGCTTGGCACGAGCGGACAGGCTTAACAAAGGAAATTTGTAAAGTATTTGTACCGACACTCCCATTAACACAGTGAAAACACCACAAATGGACTCCACACCAGTTTAGAAAAATAAAGTATTTTTATCTAAACTACACAAGACCAAAACGAGAAAAATCCAACATACACTGTTCCAAAATAAGTAAAAAAACACATGGGCCCCCTGAAAGCACTGGTACAGGGCAGACAGGCAGGGGAATCAGGAACAATTAAATACAACAAATCAGTCTGCCCCCTCGGATACAGAACAAGCTCAATTAGAGTCCCAACATCGGCTAGTCAGTAGTAAGCTCACCAGAACCAGCTCACAAACAAAATTTCATGATCAGAAGAGAGCATTCAAAATGTTATTTCATTTTTTTAATATAAATAAATTATAATACAAAATATAAATATGGAGTCAACATCTTTTTCAAAAATAACAGTACATGATAGCAACAGCATAAATAAAGTTTCAATCATTCAACCAATTTCCCACACATCCCTTCAGTCACACAGTTCAACTCAACCAAGCACATGCAATCATCAGACATCCAAAACATATCACACTTCAGTTGCCAGAGTAGACAGAATATCCGGTCCAAAATAGTCTCACAACAACAGTCGAGACTAGATGAGCAGATAGCAGGACAAGCTTGAAGTGCCAACGAGCGTTTCGGTACTAGGCCGGATCGTAGGCCACACCTTCATCAGGGCACACAGTAGACAGGGAGAGGGAAAGAACGACAGCAACAAGGACCTGAAACCGGTAAACATTTTTTCTTTTTTAGGTTTAAAGTATTTTATTGAAGCAGGGTGGGGTAGGACACAAAGGGGCAAGGAACAGGTAAACCACAGGAACCGCACAATCAATGCGCATTATACAGCAAGTACAACAATGCAGTTACATCTTTGCAGGAGGCTCCATCCGACTCGGGAGCATGGCTTTCGCACCTGTGGTCACGTACAAATAACAAGGGGGGGGGGGGGGGGAAGAAAGGGAGGGAGGGACGGGAAAAAGAAAATGAAAGAAAAAAAAAAAAAAAAAAAAAGGGGGGGAAAGGGGGGAGGGGAAAGGGGAAAAAGAAAAAAGGAGGGGTGAAGGGTGGGGAAGCATCCCCGCTCCAAAAACCTACCTAACCAAACAGAACCCCCAACTACCATACCCCAACCCACCCCCTGTACTGTGCCAATATCTACAGTCTCCGTTACATGCAACTCTCCAATAATCCACGTTATACAGCACCGACCCCACCTGGTCAAGCAGGCGGGTCCGGTGGCGGCGTCAGCCTTAACAACCTAAGGTATCTAGGGCAGGTGATCTCCCGAAACTCAGAACATAACAGGCCGTGAAAGGGCTCCCACAGTTCCTCAAAGGTATCAGTATCCCCCAGGGCTACTAAGGACATCTTCTCCATTCCAAGGACATGCCATAATCTGTGCAGCCAACCAACTACAGAGGGAAGTGTGGTAGTGCGCCAGTGTATGAGAATATTCTGCACCGCTGACCCCAGAGCAATCGCGATCTGTCTACCTCTCTTAGACCTAAGGGGATACATCAGCCCATTCGGCAACCCTAGCAGAACATAGGCAGGGAATCTCGGCAGTTCTATCCCAAAGCATTTGTCCACCTCGCCCAAGACCTCTTCCCAATAAGGAGCCAGCAGGGGACATTCCCACAGTATGTGTGTTAGTGTACCAGTATTGCCACAGTTGCGCCAGCATGTCCCTGGTATTGCCCTTTCCATCTCGTGCAGTTTCTCCGGAGTGCGGTACCAGTAGGTCGAGATTTTAGTGAAGGTCTCCGTAAGACCCGTATGATAGGCCGAGTGACGTGCGCGGAAGGAGATGTGTTCCCATTCCTTATGGCTCAACACGCGCCCGAGCTCCCGCTCCCACCGTTCCCGACCGGGGTTGTGAATTTGAAAGGAGGGGGGCTGCAGCATTTTATACAAGTCTGAGATCAGTTTAGCTTCCGACGTGCGAGTAATTAACCAGCGCTCATACGCCGTGATTTCCCGGTGTGCCGCGTCGCGCACTTGGGGTTGTAATGCCCAGTGACGCGCCTGCATGTATCGCATGCGCTCCGTTTCCGGGAGGCCATAATCCCTCCTCAAGTCCGGGAAGGGGACAACTCCCTCAGGGCAGTACAAGTGATACAAAGTGCAGCAGGGGGCCACCCGCCAGCGCTCATAAGCACCCTGCTCCATCCCGGGGCCGAAGTCCGGGTTGCCAATGATCGGCGTAAAGGGAGAGGGGAAGGTGGTAAGCTCGCATCTGGCAGCCACCGAGTCCCACGTCCGGAGCGGGACCCGCGTTACCAGAGACGCATAGAGGTTGGGGGGTCGATGGGCCCGCTTCAAGAATGGTACTTCCTGCAGCGTCCTACCCGCCACCGCCTGATCCTGGAACAGCCAGTGCTTATCAGACTCCCACCGGCTCCATTCCACTAGATAGCGGAGCTGAGCGGCCTGGAAATATTTCCGCAAGTCCGGTATCCCCAGCCCCCCGGATTCCGGTGACAGCATAGCGATGTTTCTCTTGATTCTCGGCCTACGGCCCTGCCACACGAACCGCGCAATGGCAGTCTGTGTCTCCGCAAGCCACCCCGCGGGGGGCTGGAGCGGCAACGCTCTGAAGAGGTAAAGCACCTGAGGCAGGAGGGTCATCTTCACCGCGGCCACCCTACCCAGTAACGACAGCGTACCCTTATCCCACCGGCCTAATTCCTCCCTGATTTTCGCGCCCAAAGCCGCGTAATTGGCCGTGACCATCTCCGGGAGGGAGGGCGCCAACAGGATCCCCAAGTACGGGATCCGGTCCCTGGACCAGCTCAGAGGGTAAAGCCTCTGTAGTTCCGCTCTAGTGGCGGTAGTAAGCGAGATGTCAAGGGCGGCTGACTTCCCCAGGTTCACCTTGAAGCCCGCCACGTCGGCGAATAAGTTCAGTTCCTCTACGCAGGCCGGCAGCGATCTCCGCGGGTCATCCAGCGTCAGAATGACATCATCCGCGTACAGGCTGATCGCATGATGGAATTCACCCATCTTGACACCGACAATGTCGGGGTTCTGCCTAACCCTCTGGGCAAATGGCTCCATGTACAGGGCAAAAAGCAAAGGGGAGAGTGGGCACCCCTGTCTCGTACCCCGTTCAATGGGAAAGGGTCGAGAGCTGCCTCCGTTCACCCGGACAACCGCAGAGGGGAACCGGTAACAATTGAAGATCAGATGACGGAACTTCTCCCCAATCCCGAATTTGCTCAGGACCTTCTCTAGGTAGGGCCAGTGCACCCTATCGAAAGCCTTCTCCGCGTCTATGGACAGGAGCATCCTCTCCCCAGGGATCCTGGAAGCCTTCTCGAGGATGTGTGTCACCCTCTTTGTGTTATCTACTGTTTGCCTACCTGGCACGAAGCCCGCTTGGTCCGAGTCAACCATGCCCGGGAGGTGCAACGCCAGACGCGCAGCTAATATACTGGTGAACACTTTCAAATCAGTGTTCAGCAGCGAGATGGGACGGTAGGACCCACAGGCGGTCCTGTCCTTACCCGGCTTCGGAATCACGGAAACCGTGGCCTGGAGAAATTCGGAGGGGATGGCTCCCGGCTCTGCAAAGGAGTTGAAAAGGCGGGTCAGTAGAGGCGCCAGTTCTTGACAGAAGGTTTTATAAAAAAGAGGGATAAAGCCATCCGGACCCGGGGCCTTGCCCAATTTGAGCCGGGATATCGCCGTGATCACCTCCTCGATACGGATGTCACACTCCAGGTACTGAGCCTGATCCTGTGTCAACGACGGGAGCGGGACCGAGTCCAGATAGTCCACCTCAGCCTGGGCCGAAGGGGCCGCCCCGGTGTAGAGGTCAGCATAAAAGCTGCGAAAGACGTCTGCTATTTGCTCATCAGACGTGACCCTACCTCCGGTCGGGTCCACTAGTTCCTTCACTCGGTGCTGCTGGTGTTGCACCCTAAGTTTGTTAGCCAGGAGCCGCCCACACCGATCGCCCCCTGTGTAGTATTTATGTTTCAGGCGAAGCATCGCATACTCCGCCCGGTCCGTATCAAGGGCTGCCAGGAGTTTCCGTGACGCCTTCAACTGCCTCCAGACCCTGGGGGCCCCTGTCCTGTGATGAACCTGCTCCAGCTCCCTCACCTGCTGGGTAAGCTCATCTCTTTTGAGCTGTCGGTCCCTATTCTCGGCCGAGGAAATCGCTATAAATTCGCCACGGAGCACCGCCTTCAGGGCTGCCCACTGTGTCGCACGAGAAGTATCCCCATTATCATTCACGGTCTGAAAATCCAAAATGGCCGCCCGGATCTGATCAACCACCGACCGCCTGTGCAATAGCGTGTCTCGGAGCCGCCAGACCCCTCTCGACCGAACCACCGGTGGCAGAGTGAAAGCGCCCTCCACCGGAGCGTGGTCGGAAAGAGAGAGGACCCCCATGTCTACACTCGAAGCCAAAAGGAGCATCGGGCCCGACACAAGGAGATGATCTAATCGCGCATAAGATCTATGAGCATGTGAGAAGTAGGAGTATGCGCGGGTGGTGGGGTGGAGGTGGCGCCACATGTCATGCAAGTCCAGCTCCTCAAGTCGAGTTCGAATCGAGCCCGAAAGCTCACCCAACTGGTGGCGCCGCTGCACAAACCTGTCCAGTGCCGCATCGAAAACCAGGTTCAAATCACCCCCGAACACTATGTGCCTATCAGAGGTGGATGCCACGTCCTCCAAAGCCCTGTGCAAGAATTGGTCCTGGTGTTCATTGGGGCAGTAGATGGTGCCAACAGTCAGTGCTAAACCCCCCATCTTAATCTTGTATACTAGAAGTCTCCCTTTCTGTTCTGCCACCTTGCACACAACCTCTCCCCTGAACCCCCTAGAGAACAAGATCGCCACCCCTGCCGTCTTGGAGGCGCTAGAGGAGAACAGCTGCGTGGGGAACTTAGGGGTACGCATCCTCGAGCAGTCCTTAGCTAGCAAATGGGTCTCCTGCAACAGGCAGATATCCGCTTGTGAGTTTTCCAACAAGGATAACACTGCCCGCCTCTTAACCAGATTATTCAGCCCTTTCACATTGAGAGTAAGCACCTTAAGAGCCATCAAGGAGGGGAATCAATGGAGCACATATCAAGCAGCAAAGCCCCGCAGGCATACACAGAAGGCCCCACTCGAGGCCTCAAAACAGAGCAACTGTGAACCGTCCACTGGCACAGTACAGTCCCCGAACCCCAACACCCCACAACTAGAAAAGCCCCCACACAACCAAATCTACACCACCCCCTGCAACTAGCCCCCCCTCTAGGCCCCAGAATCAAAACATCTGCCCGCCTGTCCCATCCCCACTCCCCGCTTCTCAAACTTTTCAAAAAAGACATTGTCCCAGTCCGGCCCATAACGGGCAAGGCTGTGGTAAATCAGTCTAGTGGACGTCCAGCCACCACCTCCAGCACTCGCCATTCCACCCAGCCCGCCCCCCGGATCCCCGCACCTGCAAAAGGAATAAGCTAGAGTAGACTCCCCCCGGAGTGAGTTCAGGCCGTCAGGGCCACTTCGCCATTCGCTCCCACTCTGGAGGCCTCCTGGATGGCGGCCGCCATGTCCGCCCGGATCGTGGGCGAGCCCGGACGCTCCGACGGAGGAGAGGTCCCCCCTCCAGCTTGCTGCCATGATCCGTCACGAGTGCTTCGCCTCCGCCGCGGAGCCGGGGTATCCGTATCTGATGCTGTGAGGCCCAGCACCGCGCAGACATCCTGGAGGGACCGGAGCTGATGCAAAACACCGTTCCATCTAAATATCAGGCGGAAGGGGTGCCCCCAAGAGTACTGTGTCCCTTGCTCCCGAAGGAAGTCAGTGGCGATCTTGAATGATTTCCTCTTCTGCAGCGTGACTGTGAATAAGTCCTGAAACGGGGTCACAGGGTGGTCCAGGAATCGGAAAGATTGCTGCCCTCGTGCTTCGCGGAGGATCCGCTCCTTCAGGGGAAAGTCTGGGAGGAAGGCCAGAATGTCCGGGGCGGGCGCCGTAGCTCTGCGGGGGCGACCCACCCGATGTGCTCGGTCTATGCGGATCCGAAAGTCCTCCGACTCTCCCAGGATCGCACGAAAGAGGGCCACCAGGTATGCAGTCACGTCTTCACCCTCCTCGCCGGACGGCACACCGCGGACCCGTATGTTATTCCGCCTGGACCGATTTTCAAGGTCCTCGGCGTGGGCCTGTAACTCAATCTGTTGCTCCCGCAGTCGCAGGACCTCCTGCTGCAGATGGGTGATCTCCTCATCTCTGGAGTGACCCGCTTCGTCCACTGTGTTCACCCGTTCCCCCAGGGAGTCCATCTCTCTCCTTACTTCACGGACCTCCCCGGCCACCTCACGCTTGAGCGTTTGAAAGTCCTCCCGAAGGGAGCTAAAGAGCGACTCGAGAAATGATCTCGTCACTGGGGGTTCTCCACCATCTGCACCCCTGGTCGGGGCTGGGGAGGTCGTGGTGGGTTGGGTTCCTCCGCTGCGTAGGGCGCCGCGTCCCAGCATGTCCGGCAAGGTTCGTTCGCCCCGTCTCTGTCCTCTAGCATTCGACATTTCAGCTGAGTAGAGGACGTTGAGGCTTACTGTCCAGCAAAGAAAGCAGCTATACACCAGCCGGGGGCAGTGCCACACAAAGAGCACCAGGAAGGCCGAGCTGCCCGGCCGGGGTACACAAAATGGCCGCTCTGTAATATCGAGGGGCCAACGCCCAAGATGGAGGACCCCTCTCCGTCTCTGATCCGGGATCCAAAAATCCGGCCGGCGGGCAGACTCACGGTGCTATGGTCGCCGGGGTCCGCAGCTTCAGGGGGAGATCCGCCCCGGGAGCCCCGTTCCACTGCTCCACATAGACAACTGGCCGAAGCGGCCTCTCCAAGCGAGCCTCCTCAATCCACGGGCCGGCGTAGTGAGGCGATGCCGACTCCGCCTCCGCTCTTCACCTTCGCTCAGCTCCGCTCCGTACAACCACCGTCGGACAACTCCGAGCCGTTCGCGAAGCCGCTGCCGACTCCCACTCCAACAGCTCATGCACCGCTGCGGGCTTCACACACAGGAGGTCGAGCGCTCCGTCTTGCTCCGAGGGTCGGGAGACTCGCGGCTACCGGCTCGCACACGGGCCATTCAGCGGGCCTCGACCCGGGCTTCACCGGTCAGAATTTCACCCCCAACGGCGCAAGCCGGGCTCAGCAGTCGCTCCACACCTCCACCGTGGGCACCAGGCTCAGTCGCCGCGTGATCCGGGGGGGAGTCAGCGGTTACAAGCGGTGCAGGAATTCAGGGGTCCGGGAGCTCTCGGCAAGTGCGACCTCTCAGCCCGCCATCTTGGCCACGCCCATTTTTTCTTTTTTAGAACATTTTCATGCTACAGTCTTAAATTTACATTGTCCAGAATATTTATCAAAACTAATCATATATTAAATCACTTCAGATCCTGCTGGTTAGCACCAAGTGAGCTTACTACTGCGTTGTTAAAAAGGTTTTAGGATTTCATATAGCAAATCTACACGCAAACACCCACAACATATTACCTCACAGATACAGTATAAGAACAAAGAAAAAACATCAATAGCATCGGTAAAGGTTTAGTAGCCCCCGGCTAGTGGTACATGGTGAGGACAGCCCAACCTCCATGTAGATATATTAAAGCCAGACCACAGCAGTTAAAGAAGTACCATGGTCTCTGGCACTAAGACAGGGCCAAGATAATCGAGAATAAAAGTAACAAGATGAAACTCACCTCCCAATAGCAGGTCGGGTCAGAAATTATTTATAAAACACCCAGAACTCGGGCAGTCAGTGGTATAAGGCACAGTATCCAAAATGGGACAACCTATGGTAGAAGAGGGAAGCAATAACAAGAACAGGATCAAAATAAGATCTAATAAGTATGAATCAGAGTTCCCTCTCTCACTTCATGGCTCCAGGGGGCATTCCAAGGCATACTTACCCAATTTAATGTTTAAGCAGGCAATCCCAAATTCAAAAGGCGACGGTTCCTCACAGGAGCAAAAAGTCGAATAGAAACTGGCGGTTTTCACCGACCGATAGTTATGGATTAAAATAGGTGCTCTGTGGAAAGTAGAAAACAACCTGTTTCAGGAAGTCTACCTCAGCTCTCAGATAATCCAAGATATCAAGATATGTCACAGCTCCCATCTGGAGATGCAGAAATAAGAGAAGCGCTGTATCTACTTCGCCCCCCTGGTACGAGATGCAAAAACACCCCCAAAAAGTTAATTCGAATCATATTCTGTATAAAGGGCAGCAATCCGCAAGATCAGGGCATAAGGTCCGTTGTTTATATCAGGGTGTTGGCTAATACAAAGGGTCAAGGCCCAACAAATGAGAAGCATGCATAGTGTACAGCTCAAATTTACCTGGCACGCCTAAGTGAACTCCACTACGGGGATCCGATCATTTCAGAATGGAGGAGAGGCGGAAAAAACTTCACGAGCTTACTGCGGGAAAAACCAAACGCCAGCCATTAACTTGGGAGCAGGTATAATACTAGCGAAACGTTCTACCAATTCCGAAAATGGCAGAGCCATTACTCTCAGATAATATGCCTTAGAGACATGTCGGAAGCGAGCTGCTACACACAAGAAGGTAACATAGTTTGACTGCCCCCCCCCCCCACAGCCGCCCCAATAGCTTATAGGAAAACGGGGGAAAATGCATAAAATATTGAAAAAATGCTAAATGAGCAGAAGCTGGCCTTGAAATGGCAAAACAGGGGATAAGCATTAGATTTTATAAAAGGAGGGGACGGGATTGAGCACACCGCGTCCAAAAAGGAATAAGGCATCCCCATCAGCCCACGCACCTGAAGGATAAATCAGTTCGCACTGGAGCCCCGACCTCGTACACGCACTGCAAAATCTCAACGCGAAAACGCCAAAAGTAAACCGTGGTTAAAACCGGCTTATTTAAGCGTCCTTGGCCGAACCTTTTGGCCAATGACGAACAAATCGAATTACCCGGATTAAAAAAGATTTTTAAATAACAAGACCCGACATGGATCGTAAACACCCAGCAAAACTACTAGGCAGATGAGAAGGTAAGAAACAAAACCTGACAAGAATCAGACAAAATTACGAAACCCAATAGCAGGTAGGGGACAGAGTCCCGGGCCAATGACGAATGCTGTGGATCAGCAAAGGAGGCAGCGTAACCGGCTCCAAAAAAAGGGGGGAGTAGTTCGGTAAAAGATTACACGCCCATATCCCTATACCCAGAACCCCACGAACCGGAAAAGGCTCACTGGAGTTTAATATGGTATCTAGTTCTGAATGTACCTATTTCTTCAGTACCATTTCGCAAGCCAGAGTCGATGTAATCAAAATGAGTGTCAAGACAGGGCATCCAGGAACAAAGGGAAAAAAACAAATATAATGTTGTTTTCATACGGGCAGTGTTCATTCAGACCCTTTTTGGTCGCATTCAAGAGGAAAATCCAAGAGACTTCCCTCTTCTTCCTTACGGCAGAAGTGTCCTTACCCGGATATTCCCAAGGATTGACCATTTCAGGTCAAATTCGTTGTGTTTTTTATTTTGCCAAGGCTGAACCAAGGGGATCCCGCTTTTCTGGTTTCTTATATTGGACTTGTGCTCCCCAATTCGCAGGCGACATTCACGGCCCGTTTGGCCAACATATGGAAGTACACATGGGCATAAAATGACATACACCACGTTTGACGAACGGCAGTTGTTCATTTCACTCAATTTTATGGTCCGGTTGTTGATCAACAGTTATTCGCCCACCATAGCATTAGGGCAGGCTTGGCAGGTTCCACAGCAGTGGTTGCCCACAATCGGTGTCATCCCCATCAATCCGGTTTGGCGTAACGGTTTGGGGGTGGGCAACCTGCCACGTACTAGATGGTTCCTGAGATTCTTAATTCTTGGAAAGGCGAAGAGAGGCTTAGAAATCACATTCTCATTTTCTCCAATGTTCAGGATATACCAAAGGGAGTTGATGGTTTGTCTCACCTTGTGGTTGATGGTAGAATGTTTAGTAATGCACACTAGCTTCTCAGGAGCGACCACATTGCGCTCCTGGAACATTGACTCTCTGTTAAAATACCTCGCTCGCTTGAAGGAATCTCAAATTAGTCGGCGTGGGTCACCCCGCTCATACAATTTGATCTTAAGGATATCGACCTGATGAAGGAAGTCCGTCATTTCTGAACAATTCTGTCACAGGCGAAGGAATTGGCTGAAAGGGATGCCATCTCTTTGGCATCGGGGATGGTAACTTCCGTATTGGAGCAAGGTATTTTTGGCTGTGGGTTTCACATACAGAGATACTAGGAGTTTTTTGTCAGCATGTTCAACCCAAACATCCAAGAATTCAACCTTAATGCTGCTAGCATTGGCCGTAAATCTCAGATGCGGATCTGCAGCATTATTCCATAAAACAAATTCATTTAGGGAATCCTGGTCTCCTTCCCAGATGAAAAAAATATCATCTCTGAGACCAGCATTGAATATTCTCAAAAAAAGAGCCATCTCGTTGTATATGTTTACATCTTCAAACTTGCCCATGTAGAGGCAGGTGATACTGGGGGCGCAAGAGGCCCTCATACTAACGCCTTGCAGTTGGTGAAAGAATTCATTGTTAAATTCAAAATAGTTCTCCTGTAGGACTATCTTGAGGCACTCAACAATGAAAGTCCGTTTTGAGTGGATAAGATTTCCTCCAAGACCTGGATCGCTCCATCTTGTGGAATGTTGGTGTAAAGCGATTCCAGGTCCATGGTGACCAGAAGTTCACTATCACAGTCAAACGGCATATTTTCCACCTTCGCAATGAAAAGTCTGGTGTCCTTGATGAAGGACTGCAATTTACTTCCCAAAGGTTTAAGGAACTGGTCAGAGTATTTAGAAAGCGGTTCAGTGGCCGCACAAATTGAGGACACGATAGGTCTCATCGGGGGGTCCAAAACATTTTTATGGGTTTTTGGCAGGCCATAGATAATGGGCATGCGAGTATGGGTAGGTGTTAAAAATTCTGCCTCCTTGGTGCAGATATGCCCATTCTCAACAGCGCTGGTGACAAGGGCAAGAATTCGTTGTTTAAGAGATTCCTCCAGACATCTGGTAATTTGTTTATAATGTCTGGTGGGTGAAAGTAAAGTTGTCACTTTGTTGACATAGGTGGGCATGTTGAAAACAACAATACCCCCACCTTGGTCACAGGGTTTAATCGTTAAGTGTAGATCTTCTTGCAAAGACTTTAAAGCAGTGGTCTCTCCTATTAGGGGGTTGTTGTTAGTTTTAGGCACAAATTTAATGATTTTGTCAGTCTTCTTGAGTACGGCTTTTTCTGGTCCTAGAACATCGAGACTGGGAGAAAAGTTTGATGGAGTTTTAAGGCCAGATAGATTGTCGGGCCCATCGAGAGAGGGTCTAGTAAGGAAGAACTTTTTTAGACGTATCTTCCTAAAAAATGAGTAGAGATCCCTAGTAAATTCAAACCGATCAAAGCCAGTGGTGGGAACAAACGACAGACCCCTAGACAGGAGATTCAAAGCATCAGCAGGAATAGAGGTATCAGACAAATTGGAATTGTGTTCATGTTCTCCAATATTGGGTTTGTCTTGTTTGAATATACCTCTGCGGCCATCCCTGACCCTGATGGAAAGCCCTGACTTGCGGGGTCCGATTTTTCGGTCGAAAGTTGCCCCTGCGGTTCCCTAAAAAAGGGTCCTGTACAGAAGGTCTATCAAAGGTGTTTTGCCGAGCTGCATAGTTAGCGTTGTAATTAGGATCGTAATTGGAGGCTCATTCCCCATCAGAACCGGTCGTGTCCGAAAAGGTGGTAACCCTTCGGTTTCCCCAACGCGGGGGCCCCTGAGTTCGATCGCCAGCTTCCGGGTTAGAATAGAACTGAGGTGTCAGATAAGGGTATGCTCGCTCTTGGGAGAACAATCTAAAGTCCTTTCGGAATTTCTCGGTCTTTCTTTTAAAAAGATATTCCGAGAAAGAATCCAATTCCAGGGTGATGTCTTCAAGTTTTTCCTTTCCTAATTCAACAGAGTTATCCTTTTTGAGTTTTTCTTCGAGCTCCTCAATTTCTTTAGACAAAATAGCAAGAACTTCTCGGGCCGTCTCAATAATCAGCATCATAAAGTCTCTTGAGCACCTATTGGAGATGAGGGCCCACTTCTCCAAGAAGTGCCTGAGTTCAACAAAGAGACCAGGAATATTCCTTACCCATAGGCCGATCAGGATAGTGCCCGCTTTTAGGTAATCTAACATAAATTTGGCGTGGGCTTCTGTTCTTAAAGATTTTTTTTTTAGATTTAGTAGTTTATTCCATTCACCCTCTATCCCTTTCGACAGAGTGAATTGTTTATCACCCCCATCGGAGGCGCCTATCATTTGTGCGTAGTCCTCATCGGAGAAGCCGAAAGTCTTAATGCTCTCCATTGGAAAAGTCAAAAAAAGAAATCAATAACTAAAATCTATAAAAAGGAAGGGGAAAAGGAGAGGGGGAATAGTTACCACGCCCCTACCAAATACCTGCACCCCAAATCGAGAGCTACTACAACTTACCAAGAGGGGTAGGGAAAAGTGAAAATGGACACTAATTCGGGGTACCCAGGATTAACACAAAATACAAACACCAGTAGTGACACTCAAAATGGACAAACAAAGAAGGTTCCTCAACAACGAGCACAAGAACACCCCACAGCACCGGGCTGGGAAACAAGTCAAAAAACACAGGGGCCCCCTGAAAGCACTGATACAGGGCAGGGGAATCAAGAACAATTAAATACAACAAAGCAGTCTGCCCCCTCGGATACAAAAACAGGCTTTGTTGTATTTACCTGTTCCAAAATAAGACTTTAGAAAGAGTTCAAGGGTTTGCACCAAGATAATCCGCAGTTGTGTCACTTTAAGCTCAAAGTACTTGTAGATGTGACAAAAGTTCGAAGCGGCAGCTGCAGCGTCGGAAAACAAGCAATGCGTCACTCCTGAGACCTTGGGGAGGCGATGCGACAACCCCGCTGCACGCAGTGGGCGGGTTGTGGCGAATCTGGTCTGTATGGATAGCAATGTGATACCTTGTCTGGATTCCGGTTTGCAGGTTCTCTGGTGGGAAATGTCTCTCACAGGTACGATGCGACGATCTCCAGGGCAGCGACAATCTTCGGTGCAGCGGCGATGCGAGGCGTAGCATTGATCCTCTTCTGTCACGGCCCCTCAATGCGTTGGTGCTGGACTCTGCGATGATGTTCACAGCGATGGGATGCGTTCGCAGGCAAGCGGTGTGTCGGTTTTCGCAGCGATTACAGGTTCTGCGACGATGTTTGCAGCGACAGGAATCTTCCCGCACTGGGGCAATGTGCTCCGCAAGCGTGCGGTGCGTCAGGTCTTGCAGCGGCAACAGGAGCTGCAACGATCTTTGCTGCAACGGGAATTTTCTTGCACTGTCGACAATGCGCTCCGCAAGCGAACAATGCGTGCAAAATTGTAGATGTTCTTCTCTTCTTCTTTTCTAGCTTCCCAAACAGCAGGAAACAACCTCCAGAGTAAGCATGGGCGAATTTTGCGGATCTCGCGTTCGCGAATTTGCGGATTTGCGAACTCGCAATCCGCAAAATCCGCGAATTCTTGCGAATTTGCGGATTTTTTTTTTTTTTTGTGTTCGCAAGGATTTCTGCCAGTTCGCGAGGGTTTCGTACCAGTTCGCAATTGCGAACTTACATTTCGTCGCGCAACGGTCGCGAATTATGTTGTTTCTACGTCTGGTTCATCATCACAGGTTCCCAGCACCCTCTGTTTCACCACTGCAACCCTCTGTTACATCAATGCCACCCTCTGGTTCATCATTACTGTAGATTATGGGGGGGAAAAGCAAGCACACCATCCCTGCTTCAACTCAGATGAATTAATTTGGGGTTAGTTTATTAATGTGTCACTGTTTTAAAATTCCAGTCTGGCACCTGCTTCCTTATCTGTAATTTTGCTTTCTGTTGCAGTGCATTTTTTTTCCCCAGGACCTTCTTTGTGGCCTACTTGTAGCTATTGTATGAGCCTGCTGTGAGGGTCAGAGCAGGGTCATACAATTGTTGCAACTAGCAACTGAATTCTGGAGGGGCCCCAGTCAGGAAGCACTACCGGGAATTGTTACTAATGATGAGTTTGAACTCTTGCCCCTGCCGAGTGCTTTCACTTTTGAAAAACTCGTTTTTCTGCAATTTCGCGGGGTTCGCGGGGTGCGAACACGCGCAAGATCGGATTCGGAAGCCGCAAATTCGTGCGAATATGCAATTTGTTTTTTTTGCGGCGTGTTAGTTGGCAAGGTTTTGTGCGTTTTTGCGAGCCGCTCGTAGCGCAAGACGCGAAGTTACCCTCGCGGTCGTTCAAGGGCGCAGCCATCTTGTTTGCCTGACGTATTTCCGTTTCCGGGCGCGAAGTGTAATCTCGCAAAGTCCGCGGTTTGCCAGTACAGTCTTGCGCGTGTTCGCAAGGAAAATCTCGCGCGAACTTACCCGCGCGGTCGTGAACGGGCGCGGCCATCTTGTTTCTCATTCATTGCTATGGTTCTGGGCATGGTCTTTGTATCCTCTGTCAATCTCTGCCATCCTTTGCTTGTTTGAAGTTTTTTTTTATCTATTTTACTTATTATCTATCCCTCTATTTTTCTAGCCCTATATTTTTGTGTTTACTGCTACTTTTGGTTAATTTTAAACTACTTTTGTAAACTCTTTTCTTTTCTTCTCTTCCCTATTCTATTTTCTTTATTCCTTTCCGCCCAGACCATGGTGAAGGGAGCCGGGAAGCATCCCGAGAAGGGGAAGGGTCCCGCACCCCGTGTCCGGCTCCCGTGCGGGCGTTTGAGGGGGGAGCTAGTGATGCCACGGGAGATCTTTACCCCGGAGGAGGTGGCCCAACTCATTTTTTATGTTCAGCGCCGCCTCCCCAGGACCATCATGGGAGGCGGCAAGATCAGTGCCGGGTACGGGGCCCGGGAGCGCCGGAAGCGGTGGGAGAAGGTGTGCCAGGCCATTTACCACCACTCTCGGGTCTGGCGCACCTACAACCAGGCCACCCACCGCTGGACGGATGTCCTGACCCGTGAGCGAGATCTGCTCGACCTCCTTGGCCTTGAGATCCCCGGGCTTGGTGAGTAGTAGTAGCTATGTCTTTACTACTATGTTTTCTCCTGCTGTGTTATTATATTGCAAATTTTTGTTTTTTACCAAGAGCAATAATGCTGCTCATTACATTGTAGGTACATTTTATTTCAAAATCTTCTGTGCATTTCAGGTACACTGCTCTCCTTCTCAGTAGTGTTGCTACTATGCTTATTTGTTTTAGATTTTGTGTTCATTTCATTGGCCTGTGAAATTATGTATGAGTGTAGTTGAAAGAACTGCGCAATGCTACACACTAAGGTTCAGATTTTTAATTACCGGCGCATCCCTGCAAAGTTGCAGGGATGCGCCAGTAATTGTGCGTCACGCCACCATCACCCATGGTGCGCCGTATTACAATGCGGCGCGCCATGGGCCCAAAACGTCACCAAAGCGTTACGCATCTGTGCCGTAAAGGTGGCGCATTGCTGGAGTTGCGTCGCAACGATGGTGCAGCTCCATCAATTCTCTGGGGTGCCCTATCTCCCCAATGCTGCGTCAAGCCGTACGTCTGCTTCAAGCAGGCGCAGGGTTTGAGTCACGCATCATTGTCCTCAAAGTGACTGATTGAAATCTTGTAGATTTCCCTCAGCCACTTTTAGGATGCGTTCCTGCGCAGGAACGCCCTCCCTTGCGCCGGAACACCCCTATTGGCGCAGGGCTTTACAACGTGATGCATCTCCCAGATGCGTCACGTTGTTAATATACGCCGCACCATTGCGCCTCTTTTGTGCTGTCGCTGCGTCACAAAAGTCACGCAACAATGGAGCAAAAGAGCCGCAAGGGCCTTATAAATCAGCCCCTACAGACTCAAGTCCAGTCCTTCCTTTGTACACATGGTGATAAGAAGAAATAGTGGTGGTGGATTAATAGTTTGAGTATTTTAATGACTGGTGAATGTAGTAGGAAACTTTAGTGTTGTCGCTGATCTTCAATCACGATGGACTTTGGCTGTCACTTTGCGTGCTGCGGACTGCTGCCTGCCAATCCTAGGCAAACCTTTTTAGTACTTTGTTTAGTGAGTTACATAAGGTAGTTTCCAATTCGACGGTCCGCAAATCAAGCAATACTAAAGTAATGACGTAGTCGACCACATGAGATTGGTCAATAATATATCCCGTGGAGTCGTTCCCTATTTGCTATTTCGCAAAAATATTTTGTTACTTTGTTAGTTCTTTTTTAAATGTTTGATTTGGTTGAGAAATAAATATCATCCATGTTTTCTGTTTTTCTTTCTTTCATGTTGTACATCAGCTTCCCCCAGGGGCAAGAGGAGGACACAGGAGGAGGAGGAGGAGGGTGCTGTTGTCGATGCAGGCCAGGACCGGGCAGTCGAGGGCTCCTTTGCTGGCCCCAGTAAGTTTTAATTTTAATATAGAGTACTTATTTTTTCCTAGCGTTCCTCATTCGATTTTTTCTAAATCGTCTTTGATCTTCTTGTAGACAGGATCTAAATTCTTATCCCTATGACTCCGTGTGGTATTACTAGATTATTCTTATTAGTCTGTCTGTGTAGCTAACTAAGATTGCACATTTGGCATTTCCATTGGACTCCCATTCTAGTCAGCAATAGCTCTATGCACTGAGTGTAGTCCTCTGGGATTGTCCATAATGTCTTTTCAAGTATTCTAAATGTTTATGCTTTGACCATTGCCAACAATAAAAAGGTGAATGACCACCACCAAGAAATAATAAGATACTACTTTACTTTTGGTTTGGATAGGACAATCCATTCTACTACTGTTGCAGGGACAAATCTGCACAAACAGAACTATGGACACTAAATAATGCATCGCTTAGCTTATCAATTATAATAGGTGCTGTAACTGTTAGACTTTCCACATACCTCAGTGATAACAGACTTTGTAGTTGAACCCCCAATCTCCTTACTGACTAGATAGTGTGGCAGAGTCATTTAGCTCCCAAAGTCACCGATGGCAGAGGCACGGACTCATGCTTGCAAAAATTCGAAAACCTTTAGCTCATCCACTCTAGTCTGGAGGACCAAAAACCACAGAGTCTATTTAAGTTTAAAAGCTTTATTAAAAGTAAACACATTTATTAAATTCAAGTTTGTCATAAAAGTGAACGTGTAACTGAAAATGGAAAAGTGCTTAGTGCTGACGATTAATTGGACACATTTCTTGTGGTCGAGCCGAGCTCTCACCTGGTTTGAACTTGATCCTGCTCGTGTTCTTAGAAGTCAAGGTTCTGTCTGTTAGGAGAAAAAGTGGTGCGTGTTAAAAAGTAAAAAGCAAACATTCATCAGTTGTGCCAAAAAGTGCAGCAAGACAACAGCCTTCCCTGGAAAAAGGGACATTTTTACTCTAGAGTACACAGTCAAAAATTATTAAATTGTACACTTTTTTTCACATTTCTTTCTTCCTCCTAGACCAAATATTATATAGTAGTGAGTGGTGTATTCTAACATTATTAAATGTACTTTGTAGGTGGAACATCTGGAGACGGGGCCAACGCGGAGGTGGTGGCATTGGACGAGGAGGACAACTCTGGGGAGGAGGCGGTGCAAGTGCCGGAAAAGGACATGCCTGTGAGGGTTCACACGGTGGTGGCGGGCAGAGGTAAGCTATACATTCCTTAGTCATTGAGATTGAAGACTGCAGAGTGTGCTTTCTGCACGGGTGTATTATAAAAAAAGCAGGTAGTAGCCTCCTCTAAATGTACTTCGACTTAGCTGTGAAGTTTTTGGCGAGAAGAATCCCAATCAGATCTGAGGTGAACTTGATGGATGGGATGAACGAAAAGCGAAAGAAGGGTGTAAGTAAGTGTGGAAGCACGAGAAATGTAATGATGACTGGCAAAGAAGAATGATATGTGTTTGCTTGGTCCCCGAGGTGGCTGGGAAGGTAAGAAAATGGTATGGTGCATGGCTGGGTGAATGATGAAGCAAGGATGGGTGGAAGGAGAACAGCCTGGGTGGGTGAGACAGAAACTGTATGTGTGCAATATACTTTGAATGGATGGATGCCTGGATCATTCATGGTACTATCTGACTCTTAGATAGCATATGTGAATCTAGAGAGAGTAGACGGTCACTGGATGAACTAAGTGTTACTTTGAAGAGCATGTAACACCGCACCCGCACGTCCGTTCCAGTGTAGGAAAGGCAAGGAAAAGAAGTTGTAACGTTGTCCAAAGACTACCATGAATAGTAGCAGTAGTTTGTATTGCAACTGCAAGCACAGCATATATCCAGTTATTACGGTGGGCACTCCCTACCTCCCTTAATAACTTTAGTTTAGTAGTAGTACGTCATTCATGTGTGGGGGTATCACTGTTCACTCAATAATAAGCAAAGCACCTAAAGTCATCCCATATGTCATCAAATACATCCCATGTGAAGTGATAGATAATCAGATAATTTAGCTTCTTCATTTTCCTTTTCTAATACTCATTTGCACTGTAGGGTGAAAGCTAAATTAATTAAGCAGTAGCCCTTTTAACAGAGTATTCTCAGTGCCACCCGTAATAGAAAAGTAAGAGCTTCACCACCTGCATGTACTGGACCGGTACAGTAACGCAAGTCTGTCTCACTCACCATGGTGTGCGTCTGTTTTTCTCGGGTGCAAGTTCACTGCGCTGGCATTATGCCGGCTTGCATAAGATAACGTACCAATTTTCCTAAACAAGAGAGAAGAAGAAGAATAAGAGTGGTGTACTGTCATAGTCGACTGTAATAGAAGTCCATAGTGCTCGTAGAATTTGTTCCTTAAACTCCCACTAATGTTAGAGCAAGGATGAAGAAGTCGGAGGTTACATAGATACTGTCCTCAATAGTTATGCACTGTGCTTTCAATTTTCTACTTGTACTGTGACAACTTTCTGCTCAATCATTTTGTGTTAATCTTAAGGAGCATTGGTGCAGACTATGTCTTTCTTTTTTCATGTAGTTGCTCCTTCCAAATCCAAGACACCATCAAGGAGGAAGGAGCTGGCTCGAATGGCCCGGCAACGGAGGCTGGATGCCACTGTTGCTGAATATCGGCGGCTGGTGGCCCTGGAGGAGGAGGAGACGCAGTCTGGAACAACAACAACGTCCACTGGGACAGCTGCCTCCTCCTCCGTGCGGGCTGCCAGCCAGCGCAGTGCTCCAGCGGTACGGAGCCGGGCTACCAAAGCCAAACGCCACCGCCCAGCAGCAAAGAAAGCAGCTGCCCCTCACAGGATTTGCAAGGCACACCGGCGCCGCTTATCCCTCAGACTGTCCTACCTGGAGCAGGAGGTCCATAATTATAAGAACGTGGTGGAGGGCCTCCGCTTCGAACTTGCCACCCTCCGCAAGGAGCATGATGCCCTGGCTGCTAATTCCAACAGCACCCTGCCATAGTGTCCCTTGCCCCTTTTTTAGAGACTTTTGGGGGGTGGGAATTGGGAGTTGTGATTTTTGGGGACTTTTGAAGGACAATCGTTGGGGTTAGGGAGGGTCTTGCGGGAGATTCTTTTGTTAGGGCTATAAAAATATACTTTTTGAAACTTTATCTGACCATACCTGTTTTTTACTGCTTTTGAGTCTGGTGGGTGGGGGTTTAACATAACAGTAAGTTTGTTTTCCTGAATAGTCCTAGGACTTTAGTAGTACTACCGTCAATCAAATCTCTCGTCTCTCCTAATACTCCATTATACTACCTCCAACCAAACGCCTATCTTACCTGTAATTTCTGTTTGCAAGTAGGGCTAGGCCCAGGGCTGGCTCCACGGGAAACAGCAAATAAGGTTGGCAATCCTGGGCGGATAAAATTTCCTCATAGCGGTGGTACTAGTGGTGTGACACAGTGGCAGTTGCTTGCCTATGAAAAAAAGAAAATGAAATCTGGTTTGTCCTCCTGAGCAATACAAAGGTACAATACAGAATATAGCAGGTGACAGAAGTACACTAGAACAGTGCCACGTTGTAGCCTAACAAATGTTAAAGTATAACTAATTCGGTTGAAGTTCTTTGACATTAGCCATGGGTCTTTGTCAAGCAGAGTAAGAATATATCCTCGGATTTCTTCACGAGCCTGTTGCTATCACCTTATCCTCCCCAGCAAGTGTGTGGATTTATTGCTGTAATTTAGTCACACATCAATCAAAACCACACAGCCCGGGGGAAGAGGGTTAGGGTTTGAAAAATGGATGGGTACGGGGGTTTTTGGGAAAGGTTTTGGGAGACAAGAAAAAGTAGCACAGCATGGACGAACAATTGTGAACATAAACAAATCTTTGGGTACAAACCTATCCATCAATCTTTGAAAGTGCATACACTACTGTAACTGCATGCATGTCAGTTAAAAGTAATTAGTACTTTCGACAACTGTGGAAGAAAGAATGCGACAGTACAGGGCGTGGGTGGAAATATTGATAACTATATTCAACATAAGGTCTCTGTAGCCAGATACCTGAGAGCCTTGCTGGTCACTATAAATCCATTCACAACAACACTCAATGGGGTTGGTCTGGAAGGTGTCAGGTTTACTCCCCGTGATCCAGTCGATGCAAATATGGTTCCACCTCCAAATGTCACCAACACCCAGAAGTGTAAACACAGGGTGTTCGAGGCATTAGGCGGGGGAGAAAAATAACAAACTAAAATAAAAAATGTGGGATGGGTAAAGGTAGGGTCAGCAGGGAAAGGATACCTGTAACAGAAGACAAGACAGGCATCAGTGAAGTGCTGTCCTAACATACAAGGGTACTCTCATATAGTCTCACTAAATAGTCTGCAAGTCTCCCGCCTACTCATGGGAAATGTAGTTTCATAGTACGGTAGGCGCTTAGGGGCTGCGTAACCTGACAGAAGGTATAGTAGATAGAAAAGGAGAAATTGCTTTTTTTCTAGGTGTCCCCTCACTCACCAGGGTTGCCCCTTGGTGACATGCTTCATCATTGGGGCCATCCCAGTCCTCTACGGCCTGGGGCGTGCTGCGACTTGCGAATTACGTAGGAGCACTTACAAATGACTATGTGTGGTGCAGATGTGATAGTGGAGTGGACTAAGTGATGTGTTAAGGGATCAATGTAGAAGCAGAGAGAGAGCCAAGAAATGCAGTCACAGTCAGAGAAAAAGGCAAGGGATACTGTATCTATGTGGTTGTAGTGGTCCTGTTGGAAGTGGTAAGTAAGTTGCCCGCAGAAAAAAAATCCTCCTATTAGCGGCACTCCTCCATTGCAGCCGACGCTTCGTCCATCGATGTTGGTCACCAGAAGACACCCTGTCCACTGCCTGCCTGATGCTGAATTGTGGCTCGCTACTGTGAAGCCTGACTCCATCCTTTTTTCCCCATTGCAGAGACTGAAACCCGGCCTGTAATTATTCAACAAAAAACAGGAAGTGATATAATATTACAACACCACTGATAAATAAATATAAGGTATGTAGGCTGTGGAGTGCAAAAAGTCACAATTTGTTTTTCCTAGTAGACAGTACAATGTTTTTGAAAGTGCGTACTCTGAGTCACCTTTTGAAGGATAAATAAGTATGGGCAAATTAATGTATCGGATCTTGCCCCTCAAGCTAGGTGTACTGTAAACTGTGTTTTAGAACAAAATTAGATCTTCCTAGCAGTGCTCCCACCCAGACCCTTACTAAAGCCAGTCGCAAAAATGTAGAAGACCCCCAATCAAATCTCAAAAAACGAGGCCTAGCAGAAAACTGGTGACAAAACTTACTTTGAAAGTAAAAGTAGGCCGAAGTACCCTAATTACCCATTACCCACCGTGGATTGCATTCAAACCACTTGCAAGCAACCAAGCAAAAGTAGCCATAGCCAGCATCGCTCCAAGACTCGAAATCCCCCCCACTCAAACACATGCAATAGAAATACTGCTAACCCTAACGAACCCTAAGTTAAGAATAGTGGCAAAGGCTTTCTTTAACTATGCCAAATCCCCCCTTTCCCACCATGGATTTTCTTCAAATGACTTGCAACCAAAATTACACATTCTCACGAGTGCTCTAAGACCCCAGAACTCAGTTTGAAAAATCTAGAACACCCCGAAACACATGCAATCCTGCTGCTAGGGCTAACCCTAACGAACCCTAAGTTACAAAAAGTGCCAAAACTAAAGGCTTTTCCGCGCGGATTTTGTCCCAACCACTTCTACCCGGTATTAGACCTTCCCAGGAATGCCCCAAGACCCGGCAACCCACCCGCCAAGAAGCGTAACACCCCCAAACAGGCCAAAAGCAAAATCTCATACTTGCAATATTTCTGGGCCTTCGGTCCAAACGCGCTGCGTAGCTAGGCCATAAGTCGGGGTTGGCACGACGGATTTCCTGAAAAGCAAATGCAATCAAGATTAGAGTGTCCCAGCAGTGCTCCCAGACCACGAAACTCACCCGCAAACAGACGGAACCCCCCCTAAGAGCACCTCAAAGGCAAGCAAGTCATCAAAAACACAAAAAAAATTCCGCCTGGGATTTGGTCCAAAACACTTTTATCCGGTATTAGAGCTTCCCAGCAATGGCCCCAGAGCCGTCAACCCAGGAGAAAACGAGTAGAAGACCCCCAAACAGCCAAAGAGCAAAAGTACAAAAATGGGGACTTAGTCACTTTTTCACAAATTTCCCAAATCACTCCGCGCGCGCTCTGCAGCTAGGCCCTAAGTCCCCTCAGCCACCATGGATTTGCTTCAAACCTCTTGCAAAGTAAAGTATATATAGCCAGCAGTGCTCCCACACCACGAAACTCACCCACAAACACCAGGAAGCCCCCCAAACAGGCCCCCGAAAACGCTACATAGAGCAAAATGTCAGAAATAGCCCCAAAAAAAATCGGCCTGGATTTTGTCCCAACCACTTCTACCCGGTATTAGACCTTCCCAGGAATGCCCCAAGACCCGGCAACCCACCCGCCAAGAAGCATAACACCCCCAAACAGGCCAAAAGCAAAATCTCATACTTGCAATATTTCTGGGCCTTCGGTCCAAACGCGCTGCGTAGCTAGGCCATAAGTCGGGTTTGGCACGACGGATTTCCTGAAAAGCAAATGCAATCAAGATTAGAGTGTCCCAGCAGTGCTCCCAGACCACGAAACTCACCCGCAAACACCAGGAAGCCCCCCAAACAGGCCCCCGAAAACGCTACATAGAGCAAAATGTCAGAAATAGCCCAAAAAAAAATCGGCCTGGATTTTGTCCCAACCACTTCTACCCGGTATTAGACCTTCCCAGGAATGCCCCAAGACCCGGCAACCCACCCGCCAAGAAGCATAACACCCCCAAACAGGCCAAAAGCAAAATCTCATACTTGCAATATTTCTGGGCCTTCGGTCCAAACGCGCTGCGTAGCTAGGCCATAAGTCGGGGTTGGCACGACGGATTTCCTGAAAAGCAAATGCAATCAAGATTAGAGTGTCCCAGCAGTGCTCCCAGACCACGAAACTCACCCACAAACACCAGGAAGCCCCCCAAACAGGCCCCCGAAAACGCTACATAGAGCAAAATGTCAGAAATAGCCCAAAAAAAAATCGGCCTGGATTTTGTCCCAACCACTTCTACCCGGTATTAGACCTTCCCAGGAATGCCCCAAGACCCGGCAACCCACCCGCCAAGAAGCATAACACCCCCAAACAGGCCAAAAGCAAAATCTCATACTTGCAATATTTCTGGGCCTTCGGTCCAAACGCGCTGCGTAGCTAGGCCATAAGTCGGGGTTGGCACGACGGATTTCCTGAAAAGCAAATGCAATCAAGATTAGAGTGTCCCAGCAGTGCTCCCAGACCACGAAACTCACCCGCAAACAGACGGAACCCCCCCTAAGAGCACCTCAAAGGCAAGCAAGTCATCAAAAACACAAAAAAAATTCCGCCTGGGATTTGGTCCAAAACACTTTTATCCGGTATTAGAGCTTCCCAGCAATGGCCCCAGAGCCGTCAACCCAGGAGAAAACGAGTAGAAGACCCCCAAACAGCCAAAGAGCAAAAGTACAAAAATGGGGACTTAGTCACTTTTTCACAAATTTCCCAAATCACTCCGCGCGCGCTCTGCAGCTAGGCCCTAAGTCCCCTCAGCCACCATGGATTTGCTTCAAACCTCTTGCAAAGTAAAGTATATATAGCCAGCAGTGCTCCCACACCACGAAACTCACCCACAAACACCAGGAAGCCCCCCAAACAGGCCCCCGAAAACGCTACATAGAGCAAAATGTCAGAAATAGCACAAAAAAAAATCGGCCTGGATTTTGTCCCAACCACTTCTACCCGGTATTAGACCTTCCCAGGAATGCCCCAAGACCCGGCAACCCACCCGCCAAGAAGCATAACACCCCCAAACAGGCCAAAAGCAAAATCTCATACTTGCAATATTTCTGGGCCTTCGGTCCAAACGCGCTGCGTAGCTAGGCCATAAGTCGGGGTTGGCACGACGGATTTCCTGAAAAGCAAATGCAATCAAGATTAGAGTGTCCCAGCAGTGCTCCCAGACCACGAAACTCACCCGCAAACACCAGGAAGCCCCCCAAACAGGCCCCCGAAAACGCTACATAGAGCAAAATGTCAGAAATAGCCCAAAAAAAAATCGGCCTGGATTTTGTCCCAACCACTTCTACCCGGTATTAGACCTTCCCAGGAATGCCCCAAGACCTGGCAACCCACCCGCCAAGAAGCATAACACCCCCAAACAGGCCAAAAGCAAAATCTCATACTTGCAATATTTCTGGGCCTTCGGTCCAAACGCGCTGCGTAGCTAGGCCATAAGTCGGGGTTGGCACGACGGATTTCCTGAAAAGCAAATGCAATCAAGATTAGAGTGTCCCAGCAGTGCTCCCAGACCACGAAACTCACCCACAAACACCAGGAAGCCCCCCAAACAGGCCCCCGAAAACGCTACATAGAGCAAAATGTCAGAAATAGCCCAAAAAAAAATCGGCCTGGATTTTGTCCCAACCACTTCTACCCGGTATTAGACCTTCCCAGGAATGCCCCAAGACCTGGCAACCCACCCGCCAAGAAGCATAACACCCCCAAACAGGCCAAAAGCAAAATCTCATACTTGCAATATTTCTGGGCCTTCGGTCCAAACGCGCTGCGTAGCTAGGCCATAAGTCGGGGTTGGCACGACGGATTTCCTGAAAAGCAAATGCAATCAAGATTAGAGTGTCCCAGCAGTGCTCCCAGACCATGAAACTCACCCGCAAACACCAGGAAGCCCCCCAAACAGGCCCCCGAAAACGCTACATAGAGCAAAATGTCAGAAATAGCCCAAAAAAAAATCGGCCTGGATTTTGTCCCAACCACTTCTACCCGGTATTAGACCTTCCCAGGAATGCCCCAAGACCTGGCAACCCACCCGCCAAGAAGCATAACACCCCCAAACAGGCCAAAAGCAAAATCTCATACTTGCAATATTTCTGGGCCTTCGGTCCAAACGCGCTGCGTAGCTAGGCCATAAGTCGGGGTTGGCACGACGGATTTCCTGAAAAGCAAATGCAATCAAGATTAGAGTGTCCCAGCAGTGCTCCCAGACCACGAAACTCACCCACAAACACCAGGAAGCCCCCCAAACAGGCCCCCGAAAACGCTACATAGAGCAAAATGTCAGAAATAGCCCAAAAAAAAATCGGCCTGGATTTTGTCCCAACCACTTCTACCCGGTATTAGACCTTCCCAGGAATGCCCCAAGACCCGGCAACCCACCCGCCAAGAAGCATAACACCCCCAAACAGGCCAAAAGCAAAATCTCATACTTGCAATATTTCTGGGCCTTCGGTCCAAACGCGCTGCGTAGCTAGGCCATAAGTCGGGGTTGGCACGACGGATTTCCTGAAAAGCAAATGCAATCAAGATTAGAGTGTCCCAGCAATGCTCTCAGACCACGAAACTCACCCACAAACAGACGGAACCCCCCCTAAGAGCACCTCAAAGGCAAGCAAGTCATCAAAAACACAAAAAATGTTCCGCCTCGGATTTGGCACAAACCACTTTTAGTGCTTCCCAGCAATGGCCCCAGACCCGTCAACTCACCTGCAAAGAGGTAGAACAACACCCCCACAAGTGCTGAGTCTTTCTTCATTGGGCGTAAACCAGCCCTCTGCTTTGATGGAAATAGGAGTCTGGAGGAGGAGGATAGAGGAGCATGTTCTTCTGAACTTGTGAACCTGAGGAATGCAGACTGCGGCACCTTCAAATAAATTAGCAAACAAGTGAAGACAGTTCTGCTGATGGGCTTGTTTTTGTGATTATCTGATTAAAGTTTGAATTATATTAACTGTGCACAACAAAGAAAGACAGACACACAGGAATAAAAGTGAATAAGGATGAAAAAGAAAGTTATTGATTCGTTGTCTCATTTTCAGGGCTCGAAGTCGGTATCACGGTCCAGGAATAAGAATAAGGCTTCGTCATCATACTCTGCGAATTCAGCCAGGGTGAGGTCAGTGCCACCTGACAGAGTAGAAATTCCCTCATCTATGGTGCTGGCCACCTCCTCTTCATCCGGCACGCTCTCTCGTACTCTTATATCTGGTGGTATGAGGTGCTGATTCATCTTGATCATTGTTAACCTCTCCACATTTTTGGGCGAGAGGCGGCTCCGTTTGGGAGTTACAATCCCACCAGCCGCACTGAAAACCCGTTCAGAAGACACACTTGCGAGTGGGCAAGACAAGTAGTTTAAAGCCAGGTTGGTGAGCTGTGGCCACAATTCTTTTTTCCCATGCCAATACGCCAATGGGTCAGAATTAACATAGACCTCTGTGGAGTCATTCAGATAGTCCTTCACCATCGACTCAAGGTCCTCCTCCAAGGTTCCTCCACTTTGCGTAGCTCTTGCTGTGCCTCTGACCTTTTGAGAACCAAACCCACGCAGAGCTAGCCAATCCTCTTCAGCCTCCAATGTTTCTGTTGTCTTTCGTGCAGATGATCCGGTTGCCGGTGTCTTTAACGGCTGAGAGGTCACTTGTGCCACAGCCACAGGTGCAGAAGTGGATTGTTTTGACTGGGGATGGCCTGCTGATGTACTGCCATTTCCTTCAATTTCCAGCCGTTCTGTTTCAAACTTCTTGGCTGACAAGGCTAGCCAACGTTTGTACTTTGTAACATCTTCATCAGCAAAAGGAAAGAATGCTCTGCCTGCCAGCGCCTTTTTGTAGCGTGGATCCAGAATAGTAGCACAAATGTAATGCTGTTCTGAGTGGATCTTTTTAAGACGTTCATCACCTTGTAGGAGCTCTAATAATTGCTCAGCCAGAAGCAAAGAGTCTTTCTTTTTGTCATCTTTTCGAAACACAGAACACACCTCCTTCAGTTGGTCCTCCAGCATGTACAACAATGGGATAGCTTTTCCCAAATTAGAGTCCTCCTTGCTGACTGCACGTGTGAAGACCTCAAAAGGACGAAGCATGCGTGTTAGGCTTTCAACTATGTTCCATTGCGGCCCACCCATCCTCAGCTCCTCTATACCCTCTTTCAAGAAATATTGATCGAGTTGCGTATACTGCTCATACAGACGCTCAAGCATGTAGAAGGTTGAGTTCCAACGTGTTACCACCTCCTGGATGAGTGCTTTCACTGGCATTTGACATTGATATAGCATGCTCCTCAGCTGCTTGCGGGCCTTAAAAGAATGCCTGAAATGCTTGCAAATTTTTCGGCAGTTCTCCAATACACTGTACGCTGCACTGCGTTTATTACCCAAGAATTTTTGGACAACCAGGTTTATACAGTGCGCCAAACACGGCACTCTGAAATAGTAACCGTCCCTCATGGCCTTAACTATATTGGAGCCATTGTCCGTGGAAACATAACCAACCTTGCGTTTTAGTGGGGACAGACAGTTAAGGACCTTTGTGTTAAAGACATCCAAAATGTTTTCTGCTGTGTGACGTTTCTCCAAACCAAACATGGCTAGTGTTGCATGTTTCCGAGCACCTTTAAAAACAATGTTAGTGTCAACACCTGAGTTTAGCTTTGCTTTAGCCCCTGAAAAAGAGACCCAGTGTGCAGTGATGCACATGTAATCAGCGCCTGCGCCACTGGTCCACATGTCTGTTGTCAGATGTATAGTGTGAACAGCACTCTTCTGCAAAGCTGCCCCAATCACCTTCAGAACATCTTCATGTAGTGCTGGAACCGCAACTCGGGCAAAATAGAACCGGCTAGGAACCTTCCATTTAGGGCAGAGCGCTGTCACTAATTCTAGAAAACCAACCCCTTCTACAAAAGAAAAAGGGAGAAGGTCCAGAGCTAGCATTTTAGCCAGCTTAGTGTTATACAGACGGGTCATTGGGTGGTTGCGTTCATATTGCGCTTCTGTAAACAACATCTTTTTAATGTTGCCCTGGACCAATGATTTACGGGATGATGATGATCTCTTCGACCCAGTTACGCTCGCTGATGAACTTTTCCGCATTGATGTCTCACTCTCTCCCACACTCTTAGTGTGGCTCCCATGGGGTGTGCTGCTGACATGGGAACTGGGTGTAAGTGAAGTGTTTGAATCGTCTTCTTCTACCTCCTCGTCATCAGCAGATGACAAATCAACGTTTTCATTACGTGCAATTCCGGCTTTCTTGACCGCCTCTAGGTGCGGAAACCATTCGACAGCGTGCCTTCTCTCAAGATGACCTCTCTGGCCTCCGGTACCATAGTTAGAACCAAGCTTACCACGACTAAATCGAAGCTTACAAAGGCTACAAATGGCTACGTTTTCCTTTTTTGGGCAAACACTAAAGAAGTCCCAAACTGGAGACTTGAAATGTCTTCGGGGGCCGGAGGAGGCGGCGATACTGGTGGTGGTGGTCCTGCTGCTAATGACAGATGAAGTGGAGGATGTGGATTGCCGAACTTCAGTACGTTTTGCACTTTCACCACCACGAATTGAGGTCGAGGACGAGGTGGGTACCTTCTTGCGAAGAAATATGGAAGCGGTAGGTTTTGGTGTACTACTTAACTCCAAATCTAATGATTCCATTTCCATTGCCTCCTCGCCGACATCATCATCACGCTCAGCAGCTTCTCGGGATAGGGTCAAAATGTCTCTTTGCTGCATGCCCGGTGGGGCTGCAGTGACCTTTGTGATGACTGGCTCGTCGTCATCGTGAGAGGCTTCATCACCAGCAGTATCTGTCACTTCTTGTTGAGCCTCATCACACTCCATAGGTTTGAGTTTTTGGACGACCTTCCTTTTACGCTTAGGTACCGGTGTCAGATCATGGTGTGCCTCTGCCTCACTGTCAGACCGCAGTTGTGGTTCCCAAGACAGATCACTTGCACCAGAACGAGGTGGGCTTGAAGAAGATGTAGACACCCCCCTTGATCTTTTCCTTGCTAGGGATGTGGAAGACAATGAATGATCATCAGGAGGAGTGGCTTCCAATGATACCTCAGCTTCATTGTCGATTTCCAAATGTGCCCCTACTTCGGGAGGAACAACTATTGTGGGCACTTGTGAACGTCCATGCACCTTTGCTTGCGCATCTCCTTTTGCTGCCTCTCCTTCCACATGTACTTGGGCGTGTACTTGCACATGGTGTTGTTGTTGCGGCTGTGGTTGTTCAACACTTGTCAGATGAGTTACAACAACCTGTGTTGATTCAGGGACATTGCTGCTACTTTCTTGCGATGAGCCAACATCACTGGTCGATGGTGATTGGAGAAGTACACTGACTGCCTCTGAAGCACTCAAGGGCTTTGACTTAAGTTGGCGTGGTGGTGGAGGCACTGAACCCAATGGAGCAGGGGTGCTGCTCTCAGGTTGGTCCCCAGCAGATCCTGCTGCTGCAGGCGTACTTTTTTTTTTGCTCCCAAAAAAAGTGGCGGGTGGCACACCAGCCTCCTTGGTAACTTGCTTCTTCTGCTCCTTACTAGCAACTTTCTTGCTAGAGGAGCTACGGAGAACTTTCTTTGGGGGCGGGGCCATCTTCTTCAGAGCAGGTCAGACAGCAGGCCGCAGTTGCACGAATTGTAGAGTTGTCTGAGGCCAGACGTGACGTCGCGTGACGTTATGCTGCACACACACACCGCTGCAGGACTTCTTCCTGGCACTGGTGGTTCTCTTGAGTCTTGTGCACCTAAAAAAAATGGAAGACAGAGGAACATCAGTTCAGTTATAGAGCACAAAAAAATCGAAAAACACTGCAAAATCAGCACAATCCCAATCCATCCATGCCCTCCATAATGTTTAAATTCAAGACAACCCACAGAAAGACTAGGCCCATGCTAGACTCAAATACCCCTGGTGAAAAGGCCACAAGTACAGGCCCAAAAATCGAAAAACACTGCAAAATCAGCACAATCCCATTCAATCCATGGCCTCCATGATGTTTAAATTCAAGACAACCCACAGAAATACTAGGCCCATGCAAGACTCACTACCCCTGGGCATAAATAAAGGTTGAAAAGTAGGCAAAATGGTTGGAGGCCTAACAACAAAGCCTGCATTCAAAATGGCCACTTGCCTGCCAGCACATGGCCAGTGCCTGTAGCTGCACTCAAAATGGCCACCAGCCACATGGCATGTCCCTCCCCATGAACACCCCCAAAAATCGAAAAACACTGCAAAATCAGCACAATCCCATTCCATCCATGGCCTCCATGATGTTTAAATTCAAGACAGCCCACAGAAAGACTAGGCCCATGCTAGACTCAAATACCCCTGGTGAAAAGGCCACAAGTACAGGCCCAAAAATCGAAAAACACTGCAAAATCAGCACAATCCTATTCCACCCATGGCCTCCATGATGTTTAAATTCAAGACAGCCCACAGAAAGACTAGGCCCATGCTAGACTCAAATACCCCTGGTGAAAAGGCCACAAGTACAGGCCCAAAAATCGAAAAACACTGCAAAATCAGCACAATCCTATTCCATCCATGGCCTCCATGATGTTTAAATTCAAGACAGCCCACAGAAAGACTAGGCCCATGCTAGACTGAAATACCCCTGGTGAAAAGGCCACAAGTACAGGCCCAAAAATCGAAAAACACTGCAAAATCAGCACAATCCCATTCAATCCATGGCCTCCATGATGTTTAAATTCAAGACAACCCACAGAAATACTAGGCCCATGCAAGACTCACTACCCCTGGGCATAAATAAAGGTTGAAAAGTAGGCAAAATGGTTGGAGGCCTAACAACAAAGCCTGCATTCAAAATGGCCACTTGCCTGCCAGCACATGGCCAGTGCCTGTAGCTGCACTCAAAATGGCCACCAGCCACATGGCATGTCCCTCCCCATGAACACCCCCAAAAATCGAAAAACACTGCAAAATCAGCACAATCCCATTCCATCCATGGCCTCCATGATGTTTAAATTCAAGACAGCCCACAGAAAGACTAGGCCCATGCTAGACTCAAATACCCCTGGTGAAAAGGCCACAAGTACAGGCCCAAAAATCGAAAAACACTGCAAAATCAGCACAATCCCATTCCATCCATGGCCTCCATGATGTTTAAATTCAAGACAGCCCACAGAAAGACTAGGCCCATGCTAGACTCAAATACCCCTGGTGAAAAGGCCACAAGTACAGGCCCAAAAATCGAAAAACACTGCAAAATCAGCACAATCCCATTCCATCCATGGCCTCCATGATGTTTAAATTCCGGACAGCCCACAGAAAGACTAGGCCCATGCTAGACTCAAATACCCCTGGTGAAAAGGCCACAAGTACAGGCCCAAAAATCGAAAAACACTGCAAAATCAGCACAATCCCATTCAATCCATGGCCTCCATGATGTTTAAATTCAAGACAACCCACAGAAATACTAGGCCCATGCAAGACTCACTACCCCTGGGCATAAATAAAGGTTGAAAAGTAGGCAAAATGGTTGGAGGCCTAACAACAAAGCCTGCATTCAAAATGGCCACTTGCCTGCCAGCACATGGCCAGTGCCTGTAGCTGCACTCAAAATGGCCACCAGCCACATGGCATGTCCCTCCCCATGAACACCCCCAAAAATCGAAAAACACTGCAAAATCAGCACAATCCCATTCCATCCATGGCCTCCATGATGTTTAAATTCAAGACAGCCCACAGAAAGACTAGGCCCATGCTAGACTCAAATACCCCTGGTGAAAAGGCCACAAGTACAGGCCCAAAAATCGAAAAACACTGCAAAATCAGCACAATCCCATTCAATCCATGGCCTCCATGATGTTTAAATTCAAGACAACCCACAGAAATACTAGGCCCATGCAAGACTCACTACCCCTGGGCATAAATAAAGGTTGAAAAGTAGGCAAAATGGTTGGAGGCCTAACAACAAAGCCTGCATTCAAAATGGCCACTTGCCTGCCAGCACATGGCCAGTGCCTGTAGCTGCACTCAAAATGGCCACCAGCCACATGGCATGTCCCTCCCCATGAACACCCCCAAAAATCGAAAAACACTGCAAAATCAGCACAATCCCATTCCATCCATGGCCTCCATGATGTTTAAATTCAAGACAGCCCACAGAAAGACTAGGCCCATGCTAGACTCAAATACCCCGGGTGAAAAGGCCACAAGTACAGGCCCAAAAATCGAAAAACACTGCAAAATCAGCACAATCCCATTCCATCCATGGCCTCCATGATGTTTAAATTCAAGACAGCCCACAGAAAGACTAGGCCCATGCTAGACTCAAATACCCCTGGTGAAAAGGCCACAAGTACAGGCCCAAAAATCGAAAAACACTGCAAAATCAGCACAATCCCATTCAATCCATGGCCTCCATGATGTTTAAATTCAAGACAACCCACAGAAATACTAGGCCCATGCAAGACTCACTACCCCTGGGCATAAATAAAGGTTGAAAAGTAGGCAAAATGGTTGGAGGCCTAACAACAAAGCCTGCATTCAAAATGGCCACTTGCCTGCCAGCACATGGCCAGTGCCTGTAGCTGCACTCAAAATGGCCACCAGCCACATGGCATGTCCCTCCCCATGAACACCCCCAAAAATCGAAAAACACTGCAAAATCAGCACAATCCCATTCCATCCATGGCCTCCATGATGTTTAAATTCAAGACAGCCCACAGAAAGACTAGGCCCATGCTAGACTCAAATACCCCTGGTGAAAAGGCCACAAGTACAGGCCCAAAAATCGAAAAACACTGCAAAATCAGCACAATCCCATTCCATCCATGGCCTCCATGATGTTTAAATTCAAGACAGCCCACAGAAAGACTAGGCCCATGCTAGACTCAAATACCCCTGGTGAAAAGGCCACAAGTACAGGCCCAAAAATCGAAAAACACTGCAAAATCAGCACAATCCCATTCCATCCATGGCCTCCATGATGTTTAAATTCAAGACAGCCCACAGAAAGACTAGGCCCATGCACCACTCACTACCCCTGGTCAAGGCCCCAACAACAGGTCAAAAATCGAAAAACACAAAATTTTACAAAAAAAAAAAATCGAAAAACACAGAAAAATCAGCACAATCCCAATTCATCTATGGCCTCCATGATGTTTAAGTTCAAGACAACCCACAGAAAGAATCAGTCCACCCACCACTGAGTACCCCTGGGGAAAAGGCCCCAAAACAGCCCAAAAATCGAAAATCCCAAAATTTTAGTTGCAGCAACTGTAATGCCCCAAACAAACTTACTTGTAAAATTTCTAATCCAACAGTGATCCAAAGAAAGTCAAAAAGGCCTCAAATCCAAAGATCCAGCAGCATCCACAAAAAGTAATCCTTCCAGGTCCACATCCGAATGAAAAGTGACCAGGAGATGGACAAAGCACTGGGAGGAGCCTGCTGAACAGGAACAGGAAGTTGAAGACTATGGGGCACTTCCTTCCTCCCACCCCCCTGCCCCCCTCCCCAAAATGGACTCCTCGCTAAAAAAGTGCAGGCAAATGTCAAACTAAGGAGTTATTCACATAAAAATCATCATTTCTAGAAGGTTTATGCTGCTTGCTGGTGGATTTCTTGTGCAGAATTGCAAATTTATATTTTCGCTCGCCGCATCTCAAATCTCGCAATTGCGAAGTACCGCGAGACGTGATCTCGCCGTACTCGCGTTGACAAACTATCGCTGGCAAGCCGCGATGACGTAATCGCGCTCGCAAATTCCCGCGGGATCACACAGCAAGATCCAAAATGGCGCAGCACTCGCAAACTATCGAAAAAAACAACTCGGCAAACGATGATAAACGCCGCGCGCCGCAAAAATTGTATCACCAACGCCGCGCGCCGCCAAAAAAATCCGCTGCGTGCGAATTTGCGGATTTTGCGGGAAATCCGCAAATCTCGCGGATTGCGGATTTCCCGAAAATCCGCAAAATCCGCGAGCGGAACGGATTTTCCGCCCACGCTTACTCCAGAGGCCCCACAAATGGATCAAGCTCTCTAGGCAAGTCAGAACTCACACAGCAGAGTTCAGGGGGGAATCTGGGGGTGGAGTCCTTTGTTCCTGGGACTACTTAGCAGGAAGCCAGCTCCCCTCAGGTCCTAGGAGATCTCTTCAAACAGGGGACACAGCAACCGCAATGTCCTTACCCTCTCCTTGGCAGAATAGCAAGTGCAGGTCAGCCCACAAGCATACAGCAGGTCAGTCCTTCCTCCTCAGTGTTCCAGCTTTTCTCCTTGGCAGAGAATCCTTCTTGATTCCAGAATGATTTCAGGTTCAGGGGTTTGAGGTCCTGTAGTTATACCTCAAAAAGTATTTGATCCCTTTGTGCAGGAGCGCTCTGAGCCTGGTCCAAACCAGTTCTGGGTGCTTTCTGCCAGGGGACACCTTCTTCCTTTGAGCGAGCGGGGCAGGGTCATCAACCACCCAGTAGGAGGTGGAGCCAGCATTGTGGAAGGCAGGCACAGCCCTATTCAGGCCCAAGTGCTATCCCCTCCCACCACTCAAGATGCAGATGGAGCTTTTCAGCCTAGTACTGACTCCCCCAGCCACCCCAGCCCCTGTCACTCACAAACCAGACAGTCAATTTACAAACAGGCAGAGGCACACAGAAAGGTCAGACAAGACAACAGCCACTTTCTAAAAGTGCTGTTTCCAAACACAGGATTTAAAAACCATCCTTCCTAAAAGATGGGTTGTTAAATTCTGAATTCAGTGATACCAGACTTCAATTTTCCATCTTGCTCCTATGGGAAGATATGCAGTTAAACATTATACACATTAACACAGCATTCCCCATTCTAGCCTATGGGTAAGAAAGCCTTTCAAAAGTGAAAAACAAACACTTTACTAGGGACCTATTGATGAAACAAATCTGCCAATCATGGATAACCAATCATAATTACAATTTATATAAAGAGCATATGCACTTTAGCACTGATCAGCAGTGGTAAAGGGCCCAGAGTCTTATTGCCAACAACCACAGGTCAGGAAAAACAAGGGAGGAAGTAGCAAAAGGTTAGGGGATAACCCTGCAAAAAGGGCATTTCCAACAGTCACCCTGACTCTGCCTTATGAGCGTGGTGGGTTTGGGGTACCACATTTTCAGGTTTACTACTTAGTGGGCTGATGCAGCTTCGCTAGGTACTGGAATCATCCAGCCGTTACAATTCCTTACATTTAATTTAATTTTAATTTAATAACGATTTCTAAAGCGCCTGGTGACCCAAGGGCATCCCCGCGCTGTAAGATTTGTGATCCTGTTGAGGGGGAGGAGAGGGAGGGGAGACAGTCATAGGGGACTTCATTTAGGAAACAGATGAGTCTTTAATTTCTTGCGGAATGCCAGGTAGTTAGGTTCAAGTCTGAGGGAGCGGGGAAGAGCGTTCCATCCCATAGCTGCTTGAACGGAAAATTGTCGTCCTCCTGTGCGGGTTCTTTTGAATCTAGGAATACTAGCTAGGTTCTCATTCTGGGATCGTAGGGATCTGGTTGCTGTGTAGGGGGTGATCATTTTGCTGAGGATCGCCGGACCAGATCCGTTGATCAGCTTATGCGTCGTGCACATCGCTTTGAATTGCACCCTTTGGCGCACAGGGAGCCAGTGCAGAGCTTTGAGGGCCGGCTTGGCGGACATTCTGGAGGGGATGTTAGTGAGCAGGCGTGCCGCCGCATTTTGTGTCCGCTGGAGCTTCGTTAGGGTGGCCTCAGGGGCTCCCAGATAAACCAGATTGCTGTAGTCCAGGCGGGACAGTACTAGTCCCTGGATGAGTAGTTTCCTGGAAGTAGGTGGCAGTAAGGGGAGGATCTTGCGGGTCGTGCGCATGAGCCCGAAGCAGGTGCCCGAGGTTTTGGTTGCTTGTGTTTTCATAGTAAGCTCTGGTTCGAGCCACACACCGAGTGTCTTAATTTCACGTTTCGGGGGGGGGATTTCCCCGAACACGTCGGGCCATTGTGCTGGAGGGATGGTCGTCCATTGTTTTCCTAGGAGCATCACCTCCGTCTTTGTCCCATTTAGTTTTAATGATGAGTTATTCATCCAGTTGTGAATTCCTGTAAGGCAGTTGGTCAGGTTTTCTGGATGATCGATCAACTGGGACAGGGAGACGACCAACTGAGTGTCGTCAGCATAGCTTACCATTTTTATGTTAAATGGTGTTACCACGTCCTCAAGAGGGGCCATGTAAACATTAAAAAGCGTCGGACTCAGGGAGGAGCCCTGAGGGACGCCGCTTGTGAGTGGGAGGGTGGATGAGTGATGATTGTCGTCCCACACTTGGAAAGTGCGCCCTGTAAGGAAGGATTCAATCCAGTTGATTGCTGTCCCGGTAAGTCCTGCATCCGCCAGTCTATGCAGAAGGACACGGTGTTTGACTGTGTCGAAGGCTGCGCTTAGATCCAGGAGGATCACTGCCACTGATCCTCCTGAATCCAGTATGCGCCTTGCTTCCTCAATGACGGCAAGAAGTGCGGTGTCTGTTCCATGGCCCGGGCGGAATCCAGTTTGGGATTGTCTAAGCAAGTTGTTGGTTTCAAGGAACTGTGATAATTGTGTGTTTACCAATTTCTCAGTTACTTTGCTGATACTAGGGAGTAGAGATATTGGTCTGTAGTTAGACAAGTCTGCTGGGTCTAGCTGAGGTTTTTTCTGAAGTGCTTTTACCACCGCACTCTTCCAGCTGTCGGGGACAGATCCGTGGGTGAGCGAGCTGTTGATAAGATCCGTGACAGTGGGTACGATGACTGAGGCTACGGTTTTGAGGAACCTGATTGGTGCTGGATCCAAAGGTGACCCACTTTTAATTTTCGTTAAGGTTCGTTCAACCTCTAGGCAGGTTACTGGCCGGAATGTCGGTAGTATGGGGCGTAAGTTAGTTTCGGCCTGGTCGGGGGATAAGCGGCTTTCCGTGTGGCTGGGGGGACCGGGGGGTGGGAGAGAGGTCAGGATGCGGGTGATTTTGTCATTAAAGTAATTCGCTAGCTCATTACTTCTGTCAACTTTGGGGGTGGTGGAGGGGGGAGTGATGGGGACTTTGAGCAGCTCCTTTACGATTAAGAAGGATTCTCTGGCTGAGTTGAATGATTCTTGTATCCGCGTATCATAGTATGAGGCTTTAGCTTGTCCGATGGCCTCTTTATAGAGTTTGACTGTGGTCTGGTAAGCTTCTTTGTTGGCATGTTGCCAGTTTTTCCTCCAGAGTCGTTCGTTTTTTTTGCAATTTTTGCGAAGTATTCGGAGGTCCGCGGTGTACCATGGGGCTGAGCCAGGTTTGCCGTTTTTGTCTTCCCTAGTTCTAAGTGGGAGTACTAAGTCCAGGGAGGAGGTGATCCAGTCTCTGAATTTTTTGTCTGCGGTAGCAGGGTCTTCTGCGTGTGCAGGGGTGGTTCTTTCAAGGGTCTTAGCCCATTCTTCCGTGGGGAGTCTGGACCAGGTCCTGTCCTTGCTGTAGGTGGGAGGTTTTTGGTGTTTCCTGAAAGTTCCAGGTAGTTGGAAGGGGACTAGGAAATGGTCTGTCCAGGGAAGGGGAAGGGCCTCCTTCGCTTGCATCGAGGAAGAGCTAGTGAACACCGGGTCCAATAGATGACCCTTGATGTGGGTGGCTCCGGAGTTAAGTAGGCGGATGTCGAGTGCCGCTAGGTCTAAGATCAGGTCATTAGCTACCGAGTCTACCGGGTCTTCCAGATGGATGTTCAGGTCACCTACTATCATAAAGTTTGATAGGGAATGGGCCTGGGTTGTGACTGAGTCCAGAAGGGAACTAGCGAAGGGACCTGGGAGGCCGGGGGGACGGTACACAAGTAATCCTGTTAGTGAGTTGGTTGGGTTTAGTTTGATGGTGAAATGAAGACTTTCTGAGTCGGTAATCTGCGCATCGCAGGTTTTACAGTGGAGATGTTCTCGGTGAATAATGACGGCACCACCACCTCTGCCTAAGGGGCGGGGTAGGGACTGAATGCAGTAGCCCGGAGGGGTTGCTAGTGCCATGTCTGATTGAGAATGTGGGCCGAGCCACGTTTCCGTGAGGAAAAGGATATCTATCTCCAGGTCTTCTATGAGATGGTTAATCTGTGTCGCGTGTTTGGGAAGTGAGCGACAGTTCAGTGAGGCAAGTTTGAGGGAGGCGGGTTTGTTAGGTTTTGTAGGGAGCGTGAGCTGGGCTGGCTTACATAGAGAGCAGCGAGTGAAAGGTCCATTTAGGTCATGGATGTAATCACAGGAAGAGGTAGGGGGTCTAAGGCTTAGTAGCTCTCTGCGTGAGTAGCCTACCTTTGGGTTGGCTGCTTTAGGCAGGGGTTCTGGCCCTGGGCCCGGCAGTGCGCAGACGGGCGCAGACGGGCTTGCCTTAGGCGCTCCCGCTGCGCTCGTCCGCTGCGCTGGTATGGCCGGCACATTTGTAGTCCTTGGGGTGGGCGTGGCCTCGCAGTGGGCGTGGCTTAGGCCTTGGGCGTTCCCTGTCTCAACGCGGACCGCTGTCTCAGGGAAGAGGGAGGAGGGCTGTGTCAGCACGTGGTGTGAGCGCTTAACAGGTGAGCTCCTTGTTTTAAAAAACACAAGTTAGGGACAAATACAGGTTTTAAAATTCAATTTTGTGAGCACAGTCCTCCGGCTTCCGCCTCAGAGGATGAATACAAATAATGGCGAACGCTCCGTTTCTAGCGTTTTTGTAGTCCTTGGGGTGGGCGTGGCCTCGCAGTGGGCGTGGCTTAGGCCTTGGGCGTTCCCTGTCTCAGCGCGGACCGCTGTCTCAGGGAAGAGGGAGGAGGGCTGTGTCAGCGCGTGATGTGAGCGCTTAAACAGGTGAGCTCCTTGTTTTAAAAAACACAAGTTAGGGACAAATACAGGTTTTAAAATTCAATTTTGTGAGCACAGTCCTCCGGCTTCCGCCTCAGAGGATGAATACAAATAATGGCGAACGCTCCGTTTCTAGCGTTTTTGTAGTCCTTGGCGTGAGCGTGGCCTCGCAGTGGGCGTGGCTTAGGCCTTGGGCGTTCCCTGTCTCAGCGCGGACCGCTGTCTCAGGGAAGAGGGAGGAGGGCTGTGTCAGCGCGTGATGTGAGCGCTTAAACAGGTGAGCTCCTTGTTTTAAAAAACACAAGTTAGGGACAAATACAGGTTTTAAAATTCAATTTTGTGAGCACAGTCCTCCGGCTTCCGCCTCAGAGGATGAATACAAATAATGGCGAACGCTTCGTTTCTAGCGTTTTTGTAGTCCTTGGGGTGGGCGCGGCCTCGCAGTGGGCATGGCTTAGGCCTTGGGCGTTCCCTGTCTCAGCGCGGACCGCTGTCTCAGGGAAGAGGGAGGAGGGCTGTGTCAGCGCGTGGTGTGAGCGCCTAAACAGGTGAGCTCCTTGTTTTAAAAAACACAAGTTAGGGACAAATACAGGTTTTAAAATTCAATTTTGTGAGCACAGTCCTCCGGCTTCCGCCTCAGAGGATGAATACAAATTCCTGAGGTGGACTTCATACACCTAACATTCAACAACAAGCTGAGCATGGAGGAAACTAATCAGATCCACATGTGGCCACCTTCTTTATTCATCGGACTTTCCCCTGGCAGGTAATATCTTGCTACCTATCCCACAGGAAGAAATCTTTAAACGCACTCTCTCTAAATTCTCTTTTGATTCGTTGGGAGATCTATGTCTCCAAGGTCACGTATTCTCCCGGACAGAAGACGCTAGATTTCACAATGCGGCACAGATGGATAATTGTATACTACATAGGCTACAAAACGCTTTATGTGTACAAATCCGTAGCTACAACTTAAAAAATTAGAATTCACCCCCTTAAATTTACTCATTAGAGACACGGGTAAAACCACCCATGCATATGCACAGACATGTGCACATACACAAATTCACCTATTTACAAGCACATGCACACACACTCGTACACCAGCCTATTTACGGTACATGATTGGAGATATACACACATTATACATTCTCAATTGCAGCCAACCCTTCAATGAAGCACTTACCTGAGGGCTGCGGCATTTAAGGACAGGACCAGTGGGTGGTGGGAGGGGGAAGCACAACCGCATTTAAAGAAGCTGGAGTGAGACATTTCTGATCCCACCCCAATCTGTGACCAGTGGGGATTCCCTGATTGACAGTCAGCCCTCACCACTTCAGGGTGCATATTCATACTTCAGGACTGTGAGATCTTCAGCTAGGAAACCAAGGCAGCATGGCACTTTGGCATCAACCTATATAAGGCACATGGCTGGCTGACTATGACATGTTGATTATATTTCAGCCCAAACATAAAGTGCCTGTTAGCCCAACCATAGCTCTACCTGATAGACACTGACTATACACTGGAAAATGGGAGGCTGAGGCCCCAATGCTTGCACTGATATGTCACTGCTAGAAGTAACATGTTATTTAATAAGAGGGTTTGAATTGTATATGTTTGAAGCTTTAATAGTCTATTCAGTGCACTTTGTAGGCACATGTGATCATTAGAATCCAATGGCTTCAGGTCTGACTCAGTCTTTTGTCATGCCAGTGAAGACAACATAAACACCAGCTTTATCTGAGTCACTGTGTCCAAAAGACCGGGTTCTGCATCCACTTAACGTCATCAGTTTGCATGGATCAGGACCACAAAAATATGACCACAAAAATATGATGTTCTGCTTAACCAGTGGCCCTGCTCTACATGTTCTTTAAAAGCCCCGATTCTACGTATTTTCCGTGAATTTGAGTTACATTTGAGTGCTCTAAAATGTATTGTGCACCCTAAAATGACAGATTCCAAGCCCCATAACCAAGATCTGCATACAGTTGTGGGTGTGAAGTGATGTTACAACTTCTGACAATCTACCAGGCAGCTAGATACCCACAGTGTAAGAGTGCAGTTTTGAAAAAGTCCAATTAGTTGAGAAATTGGAGGTTAAAGGTCCCCAAACATCCCCAGGTTTTGGGAGTGCAGGGCTTAGAATTTCCCCACATTGCCAAATGTTTTCTGTGTGAAGAAAAAGAGTACAGTAAAAAGATGATAAATTGCACATGTTGTCAAGGTGAATGAACAGGATAGACAGGAGCTAATCTAACCCTTGGGATCTTGTGAAGCCCAAGAACGAGTAAGTCAGCACAAGTCATAGGGCCGGTGTATGTAGGAACCGTTTTGCTATTTCCTAATTGCAAATCCTTGCGAGTTGCAATTAGGAAATCGCAAAACAGCATGTATGAAAGTGGTTTGAACCCTGTCTGCGATTCCTATGGGGTCTCAAATAACCTACCTCATGAATATTATTGAAGAAGGTCGCAATTTGCGCCCCCCCCCTAGTATCGCTAAAATCACAGAATGGTGGTCGGCTGGGGTCAGCAGGCCACCTTGTTCGTAATTGCTTTTAAATAAAGCAAACATTGTTTTTTTCAAAATGCATTCTGTTATCCTCAAAAGAAAATGGGTTGCATTTAAAAAAGAAAAATGAAAAGTTTTCTTTTCATTTTCTAAGCACAGGCAGTGGTCCGTGGGACCACAGCCTGCTCTGAAAAAATTGTTTCGCTGCCATTCCGAAAGGGTAAAGGGTCCCTTGGGGACCCCTTCTCATTTGCAAATGGGCTACCACCTACTTGAAGTAGGTGGTACAATGCAAATGTTTTGCGACCGCATTCAAGGTCACAAAACATTTAAATATAGCATTAGGATTTGCTATTTGGCAGGGATGCCCTAAACACGACCCTTCCAAATAGCGAATTGCATACCCATTTGGCGGTTTGGTAACATGTTACTGAATCGTAAAATGGGGTTTAATACATGTGAAAAGCATTTTTTTGCATTCACAACTAGCCCGTTTAGGAAGACAAACATGCTTGATACATGTGACCCATAGATGCGAGTGTGCAATGCAGAATAATTAGTATAGTAACAAGAAAAGGTTTGGACGTGTTATTAACTTAAGTTTCTTAAGACAACCCCTGTTGACACATAAAGAGGTTTTGGTCTTTTTATTTCACCTTTTTCTCTCACTAATAATTTGTATATCGTACACAAAAGACATTAAATTCATGCCATAGAAAAAGGACATACATATTATCATTCAACACTTCATCAAATAATGAATACAATATAATTAGGCTGTCTGGTTTTAGGTTTAAACCTATAATAAATTAAAAAATCCCACCAAGAGGGAAATAGCCTTCACTAGTGTAAATATATAAACACTGAAAAAACACCTGCACAACCGCAAACTAAATGTCATTTAAAGAAAGGAAAAGGAGAGTGAAAGAGTCATTTTTTTTTCTTCCTGAAAGGCCCAATACAGTGTAACTTTTTAAAACAAGGTAGCAGCAAGAAAGACTGGGCTAACATTATTCTGCTTGAGTTTTGTTTTTATTTTTTAGGCATGTCACTAAATATTAGTTCTTCTTTCTTTTGATTTTTCACTTTTGTTGGCTTTGGTCTAAAGTTGCAGGGTTTAGAAGCATGTTTTAGGTCTTGTTTAATTATTTTATAAACTGTATAGAATCAAGAAATATCAAAAGCATATTTGATATTTTGGCTGTTTTTGATTCTTTCACTAATAGGTAAAATACTAGTTTCATAAGAATCTTTCCCAACATGTGCCATCACATTTACCCACAGAGAATGGGTAAAAATCCTTACAACATCAACCTCCAACTTCTAGATAGTCAGTATTGATAGTAGGTGAATTGCAAACACCTCAGGTTTTAAACATGCAATGCAAGGTATAATGAAAGGTATATGTGACTAGAGTGCTATCAACAAGCATCTGGGATAGGGGTGAAAACACCAGATTTTTGGAAAATATGGAATGCAGTGTCACTTGAAATGCTGTTGCAAAAAGGTTCTTTCCAAGTTCAACAAAGATTTGAGTGATATTGTTTGTATTTGCAGTGATTAAGCTACCTATAAGAAACAGTTGTTTAATGACCTGTCAAAACTGATACCTGAGCTGAAGTTCTTCCCTGTAAGAGATCCTTTGCATTTGTTAGATGGTACGCTGAAAGCATCCTTAGAATCTTCAGAGTTAATGAAGAATGCATTTAACTTTTTAGTCCGTTTTGGTATGTGTGGAATCTTAAAAGCAAATATTTCTCGTTTTGTGTGGCTTCAAAGAAAGAGTCATTCCAACTGTGTCACTTACACTTAGCTGATGGTTCTCAGTCCAATGGAAGGGGCTTTAAATGCTATATTATCCATGTGGCAACCATATACAGACTTTTTGATGAGTAATGATGCCAAAGGTAAGAAATGAGAGGGTATTTGGTCACATATTGATAGTGATGTAAAAAGACAATAAAGCTCTACTGCATTCTTATCCTTTTTACAGGAAATAATAACTACTGTTGTGGACATCATAAAAAAATTAGAGTCTGAAATCACTCATGTCTGCCAAGTGTTCAGTAAACTTGGTTTGGTGTAGATGTGAAACATCTCCTTGAGAGTAGGCTGTATGACACCTTTAGTGAATTTGGCACTGCAACATGTTCCATGTTAGAGTGATTGCCACCTGGTAAGCAAAGCAATGTTGAAGAGCAATATAGGAGCTTTTTTTTTTACAATATATGAGAAATGGCTTGAAAGGATGCATAGAAATATCCCTTCACCAACCATGGCATCTGAAGTCAATGAAACCTCACTGTGGTACTCTGTACAAGTTCCAAATCCCTTCTGTAAAGGGAATCTTCTCCGTAGTTTAAAAAATGCTGCTTAGTTGTTGACCGCTTCAATAACTCGGAGGACATAAGCACCCACTTTAATGCAAATGTTGCAGAACCGGCCCAGAGAATCACAATTTGAAAGTGCACCAGTATTGGCATGAAAAGCTATGTCATTGGCCATAGTTAGCAAAATATGTACTGGCTGTTTTGGTGTTGCCTGTCTCAAGTGACAATGTTGAGAGGGCCTTTTCACAGAAAAAAAGTTTACTTGAGAAGGAAAGAGAAAGCGCACTTGACCAAAGACTCACTGCAAAAGTGTTGTTTGGTGTACTACAATAAGTTTGATTTGCAAAAATGTATTTGGACCTTGCATACACTGTACATACACCGTCTATACACCAAGCTCTATCAGTGCAGAAAGTAAGCAATAAGAAAAACAAAACATTCCATAAACACCGGAAAAACACTGGTTCTGTTGTTTTTAATGGCGTGAAAATGTGTAACCACTAATAACCACTGTTTTTTAAGGTATTCAAATCACCTGAAAACAGTGCAAAAAAACCACCAGAATTTACCAAAAATAGAAACTGAAAACAGGAAAGCATAAATATAATTGACATCTGATAAATACATGACAAAAACCATTAACAACATAAATGACCAGTCCTCAAGTTGGAAAAGATACAGTAACGATGCAGACTTATTTGTGATTTATATTACTGCAACCTGCTGCAAACAGCTAAGCAATAATAGAAAGATAACAGGCGAAATGCCTTGTTTGCACACTGTATCAATCAGAGAAATCGTAATTGTTACGGCTAGCTGTGTTTGGTCGATGTGTTTCTGAACCCTATTAGCATTTGAGCATTCTTCTCAGGACCAAGACTCGGTCAAACTCTTTCGGGTGAATAACACATCCAAACCTTTTCTTGTTACTAGCCTTATTGGTGGCCTAGCTTGGATGTGAATATAGGCCCAACCCCCTATTTCGATAAAATAATATAGGCAGTGTTTATGAGCACTATAAAGTCCTGTGCATGAAGATGTTGACAATGTGTTCTAATGAGACAAAGCTCAGAGTGAAGGTCCTGATTGCAAGTAAGGCGGTACTTCCATTTAATGTACACACTCCTGCATCAGTTGCAAACTCCCATGCCCCCATTATATCTACAGCAAAATATCAGTTTGAGCACCTGGAATGGATGGTTTTATGCTCAGTTTGTGCATAATGATGACCCATTCGGGGGTGTCCCTCTCAGTATCTGCTGCTAATTAACGCGCTCTGCACTAACAGTAATTTGAGGGTGTGAAATTTCAACCCACATATGTGATCACTCCATATATATACAAAATCATTCTGACAGTTTAATAAATGTAATTATTTTTATAATAAGCCTCTGTGTTAAAAGTATTGAAGAATGGAGTGAGGCCAAAGAAAAAATTCTACCACTATACACTATACAAAACACTAACTTAATCATTAAAATTCAATCTCATTGTAAGTGCAAGACATAAAGATGCTAAACTTTAAATATTCTCAAAAACTTAAAATACAGAAAACAATATGTGCATGTTATTGATTTTAATTTGTTCCTGCTCCTGGGCCAGTGCTACAAAAGAACACAGCATGGAACCTATCAGTTAGCATATTTCAACAGCAGTGACCAGTTATAACAGCGAAATAGTCATGGAGTGATGCCAACTGGCATCTGCTGTTTATAGTCAGTTGATTTCAGTTACTCTAAGACGTAGCATGACAGGGTGATTAATGGTGCCTAGAGCACCGTGGTAAACTACACCTTCAATTGATAGCGAGGACACTGTGTACAAAACAATGAAGTTTGGAAAATCAAGAGAAGGCTAGCAGGGAGGAGAAAAATAGAAACGTTAAACAGAGAGTAGCAGAGAGTGATACAAATGAGATAATTCAAATTTAGGACTTCAGCAAAATAAAAGACGGTTGGTGCCAGGGGCACAACTAGAGCCAAATTTCGGGAGGGGGGGGCTAAGAAACATTTTTGCGGGGGGCTGACTCTTCCAGCAATAGTTAGAATGGAGATGCAGGGGCTCTAGAAGGGGTGGAAAAAACAACAAACCCTGATTTACAAGCGAATGGTCTTTTAAAGACCTGTAAAATACTCTGGTGCAGCTGTGTGTGTACTTGGATACTGTCTCAGCCCGGGCTTATTTATAAACTACAAGGGGACCCAAGAAAAGTCAGCCCAGGCTGCCACACACGACGGGGGGAGCTGGAACCCTTTGATCCCAATGGGCATTGCGTGCCTGGTTGGTGCAGGAAACCACCACTTTTCCCCTCTGCACGGAGGATGCATGTTTTAACCAGGGAGGCCTGGGGATACCACACCCGAGTAAGCTGCAAAATATTGTTCCAGGGAGGTGGGGTTAAACTGGGATAAAAAATAGGCCAGGGCCCCAAAATAAAACTGGGCCCCAGGAGTCAACTAGACAGTCAAAAATGTGGCCTACATTTGATGGATTAAACCCAGATCTTTTGACTGGGTGTGAGTGTTTGATTGGTTCAGATGCTCCATCCATCACCACCCCCTTTTGTACCGCTTTGGCAGGGTATGCTCAGACATCAGTCCCTTGCTCACTTTGCCACTGGATTCAAGCAAGCCTGGCTGAAGACGACTGAAATGCCTGAAACTGGTCCTAAGAAGCTTGTTTCCGGTCCAGGGAAGGCATGGCTTGGCAGTTCGGGATGGACTGTTCCCATGAGGCACAGGGTCAGACTGGTTTGCATATGGCCATGTCTGAACTGGGGTGGCAGAGTGGATTAAAGAACGGTGATGGATTAAACCCAGATCTTTTGACTGGGTGTGAGTCATTGGTGCAGATGCTCCGTCCATCACCACCCCCTTTTGTACTATATATACAAATCAGCCCACGTTTGAGCTTAGAATGACACCCATTATCGGCAAGGTATCGGTGACTGCCTGCATTTGTGTTTGCTGCAGACAATGTTTGTGGTAATATCAGGGAAATCAACAGTAAAACTTACCCACCAGACCATGAAATAGACCCACAAAATCCTAAAAAAAGGCTGGCTCACTAACCTGTTCGACCAGCCCTTTAGGCAGTTCCAGATTGCCCTATGGGACAGTCCAACTCTGCAGGGAAGGATTGATAGACACCCAGGTCCTAATACAGAACAATGAATACCCTGATATGACATTTCTCCTTTAGTACAAAGGTAACTCACTGACTAAAGAAGGACAGCGTGGTGATGCAACATGATGGTTTCAGCCAGAGAAATTAAAGTATGACTTTCAGTTCAGGATTTGGTGGAGGCTAGCAAGTGAAAAAGACCTGTATGTTAACTCCAAACCTATGTGCAGATGATACTAGGGGCCAGATGTACAACCATATTTTGCACTCGCATAAAGGAAATTGTCCAGTTTGCGACCGCAAAATAGTTCTGTCTTTATTGCAAACCCTATTTTGCGAGTCAGTAACCTATTATCAACTCTATTAGAAAGGGGCGTGCCAAGGCCGTCCCTTCCTAATAGTGACTGGCACTTAAATGTAAGATTGTTTTGTGGCCGCATTTGCGGCCGCAAAGCACTAGCAGTTTACCACCCATTTCAAATGGGTGGTAAGCCACTCGAAAACAGGACGGGGTCCCCAGGAGACCCCTTCCCCTTTGTGACTGGCAGTTAAAATATTTTTTAAGAGCAGGCAGTGGTCCCACTGACAAATGCCTACTCTGAAAAAATGTAAATGTAATTTTTCCTTTTACTTTTTTTAAAAGCTTTAAGGAAAATGGGCTGCATGTAAAAAAACAAACTGCTTTATTTAAAATGTTGTCACAGACATGCGGGTCTGCTCACCCTAGCAGGCCACTATCCCTGAGAGTGCTGGCCATTCCTAATGGGGTCGCAAATAGCACCTGCTTCATAAATATTGATGAGGTTGGCAATTTGCGACCCCATTAGGAATCGTAAACAGTGTCTGAGACACTGTTGTAGATTCCTATTTGCAAGTCACAAATTGCGAGTCGCAAAACAATGCAATTTGCAACTCGCAAATTGGCAGGGTCCTACATATGGCCCTAGGTTAAAAGCAAAAATCTGAGCAAGAAACATGAAATCAAATGCCTGAAATACACACTAGAGGGCACCCATGACACAGTAACACCAGCACAGATATGCCAACTGCTTTCGGGGCACGTAGAGGTGGCACAAAGGGAACGTTTAAACAATGGCAAATATGCCAAAGCATGTGTCTATGAAGAGGGCAAACCACCGGGGAGATCACTGGTGCCCGTGACGTGACATCCATGAGCTGGTGTGGCAGAGATTAACGACACAACAGGAAAGCATCACCAAACAGCGGACTGCATTCTAGACACATTCACTACACATTACGCCGTCCTCTACTCATGACAATACTCTAGCCTCCCTCCTCAGGTGGCTGAATATCTACAAGAAACTTCCATTGCTTGGTTGAAAGAGAGTCAAAGAATTTCTGCTCCAACCATTTAAACTGAATAAATGGCCATTGTGAGTCTCCAAAACAGCACAGTGCCGGGACCCGATGGCTTCCCAGCTAAATTTGATGAAAGTTATATTGGCATCCTAGGCCTGCACCTTCTAGAAGTAGAAGTATATGATGAGAAACATAGGCGACATATACTGCCCCCTCAGTGAGAAAGGCATCCATAATTGCATTGCTAAAGCACCATAATCTTCCACCTAGATGAGATTCTTACAGCCCACTCTCTCTCATTAACTGCAATGCCAAGTTACTGGCTAAAATCATTGCTTACCTCCTCACGCTGATGGTGCCAGACCTGGTAAGACCAGATCAAGCAGCGTTTAAACAAGGCTGGTCCATGTCCCACAATTTATGAATCCTATTTGCATTGATCACAGATCTTAATCCGGATATCGCTGCCACAGCTGTATTTCAGGACGCTATCAAAGCGTTCGATTCTTTAGAGGGGAACTACCTCTTCATGGATTCTACCCTGTTTTACGACGTGTATCAAACTGTTGTACACAACCCCAATTCCCCATCTTCAGAAAAACAATGTTAACTCCTGATCTTTTTTGGTTGCCTGAGGAACTCGCCTCGGCTGTCCCCTGTCTCCAGTCCTATTTGCTTTAGGTCTGGATGATACAGTGAAGTATCTGGGTATCCACATTAATCGAGACCCACATACACTCATTCCAGAAAATGATGGCCTGGCACTGACGCAGATTACTGACTAAATCAGAAGGGGACTTGCACTACCAGAATACCTGGCAAGGTGGTTCGGCCTCCTCAAAATGATACTCATGCCTCGCCTGTAGTATCTTTTCCTCAGCATCCCCCATTCCTCAACAAAGCATTGTTCTGCATTTCAACGTCACAATTCACGCAGCTGGTGTGGTAGGAGTAAGTGGTGGGAGTGGCATAGGACATGCTTATATTACCATATCACGTGGAGGGCTTTGAGGCAACAGATCGAGAATTATAGTACCTCAGTGCACAGGCTCACCTTGTGCACTACTGGCCCACACGCTGCAATAGATTTGGGCAGTGTCAGCCCCTCCTCCATTGCCTCTCTGGTGGACATACCACGCATGCTTCTTTGAAAGAATACCTCAACAGTCACTTGTACCATCGGGGCCAACATAAAACAACAGCATATAATGTCCTGTACTTACCCAAACTGACATTGCACAACCACCCACTGCTGTCAACTACACAAGAACCTAGGGCCCAGTCACAATTGGACTCATTACACACCAAATCTACCACTAAACACATGGGGCCCGATTCACAGAACTAACTTAAGACAAAATCCTAAACTTACTACCATTTTGGTATTCACAGAAGGCACTTACTCATTTTGGTATTCACAGAAGGTACTTACTCATTTCGGTATTCACAGAAGTTAGGAGTCCTAAGTTTAGGACTCCTAAATGCCCTCTGTGAATACCAAAAGTCCTAAAGTTAGGATTTTTCTCAGTTTAGGAGTAGTAAAGTTAGGACTCCTAACTTTCGGACTCCTAAATGCCTTCTGTGAATATCGAAAGTCTTAAAATTAGGATTTTTCTCAACTTTACTCCTACTCAACTGAGAAAAATCCTAATTTTAGGACTTTTGGTATTAACAGTAGGCATTTAGGAGTCCTAAAGTTAGGAGTCCTAACTTTACTACTCCTAAACTGAGAAAAATCCTAACTTTAGGACTATCGGTATTCACAGAAGGCATTTAGGAGTCCTAACTTTAGGACTCCTAACTTCTGTGAATACCGAAATGAGTAAGTGTCTTCTGTGAATACCAAAATGAGTAAGTGCCTTCTGTGGATACGAAAATGGTGGTAAGTTTAGGATTTTGTCTTAAGTTAGTTCTGTGAATCGGGCCCATCGTCTTGAGAGCCGGAGCCAGGATGCTCAGCGAGGACAGGGTGGGAAGCAAAAACCAGATTGGAAATCACCCAGAGAATGTGGAGATTCTGCTGCACTTATACGAGCATGGTAACTGCTAGTAGCAGATTGAGAATCATGCACTTTAAGTTTCTGACTAGAGAGTTTTACACACCAAAAACTCGAAACCACTTTGGACTAAACACAAACTCTATGGAGCGCCAGTGGCAATTTCCAGCACCTGGAGTTAGCATGTCCGCAGATGATGATGACCTACTGGAATGACAACAAACTCCTTAAAACAAATGCTAATGTGATATTCCATTCGGGCCCAGAGTACCTCTATCAGTCTAGATTGAAAAAATCAACACAACCCAGATGAAACTTCTAGCAGTAGCATGTGGGTGGGGACAAGGTCGCTGGCCAAAGTCTAAATAATGGTTCAGGGTATGACGTACTGCAATGAGCAGCTGGAGGTATGTGCATAGCTCCTCTTCCTAGCCTCCAGACCGAGAGACATATGGAGCCTGTTCAGTTACTATCTCACACAGCAATCAGATGACCTGGGGGCAACACCTGAGACATCGTATGAACCTAGTCCCCACACATCAGCAAAGTGAGCAACAAAAGGAACAGGACTGCTACTATGTACTATGCAGAGAAGAGTGAGAAAAAGCAATGCTAGAGAACACTCCAACACATCACAACCCCTGAAGAGGAACATCGGCAAAAATGTGCAGCCAGGGTGAACTCTGTATGACGGAGTCCCATCCTGGCTGTTAGAAATGGGTTTTCTAGTTGGGTAGGGTTTGCACCTAAGCCAGGTAGAATCCACCACTCTAATCACAAAAAGGGGATTACACATCTAAAATAATCCCTGCTCACCCACTTGGTAGCTTGGCAAGAGCAGTCAGGCTTATTCCAGAGGCAGTGTGTAAAGCATTGACACATAACAACAGGTAATACAGTGCAAACACTTCAAAAGGACCCAACACCAGTTTTAGAAAAATATCCAACATTTATCTGCGTAGGACATGACAAAAATGATAAACATCCACCATACAGTAATGCACAGTACCAATAAAGCAAACATAGACTTTATATACAGTTCCTTGAAGTTAATAGCTCTGCCTGGGGCTATAACAGCGTAGTAAACAACAAATCCAACATTTCTGGCCAACCGGGCATCGCGGGCCAGCTACGGTGTTGGTGACACCCATAAAACAGCATCTTTTGAGATGCAGGGCATTGGTCCTTGTGGTGAGCTACAGAGGAGCTGCATAGGCAGGCATCAGATTTGGAAGTTGGTGCAGGAGTCGTCAGGACCTTGAAGTCACCAGCATTGCAGGTTGAACTCCTTGGGGCTAATTCACAGAACTGATCTGAGACAAAATCCTAAACTTACTACTTTTGGTATTTGCACAAGGCATTTAGTAGTAGTAAAGTTAGGATTCCTAACTTTACTACTACTAAACTGAGACAAAATCCTAACTTTGCGACTTTCAGTATTCACAAAAGGGATTTAGTAGTAGTAAAGTTTTCCTAACTTTTTTGTCTCAGGTTACTTCTGTGAATCGTGCCCATTCAGTTTGAAGTCAGGAGTGCCGGCATCAGCAGGTGTCGGCGCTGCGGTGTGAAGCAGGGTGGTACAACATGCAGTGCCCTCAGATCACGGTGCAGGTAGCGGCTTGGTGATGGTCGTCCAGCAGTGTTTTGAGACCAGGGCTGGGGTGCAAGGTAGAGCAGTGCTCGTTGTAGTGCTGAGAGGTCACAGTGCAAGCAGAGGTGCCGTCATTGCTGAAGGGCTGCTGTCGATAGATCTGAGGCTGTGGTGTGAGATGGGCTATGCAGTGTGCATGGCCCACAGGTCGCGGTGCAGGCAGAGGCATCAGTTGTCGATCTGAAGTCAATGGCGTAAGTGGGCCAAGGCAGCAGTGTGGAACGTGGTGGTGAGTCGTGTAACTTACAAGTGGTACCCTCAAATCATGCTGCAAGCAGCACCATCAGTGTCGGCATGGAGCAGCCGCATTGGGGATAACAGGGCGGCGGTCTGAAGTGAGGTGGTGCGAAGAGCGGTTGCCACAGGTCAGGGTGCAAGCAGTGTGTCGGTAGCAGCATCAGGTGTCGTCGTTGGTAAGACCAGGGTTGTGTTGCGAAGTGCAGCGGGCCCTCTGCGGTGCCTTGAGGACACAGAACTGGCTGCTGCATTGTTGACGCTGTTGGGTTGTTTTTACTTCTGTTGCAGCAGAAACACATACAGGTAGCAGATGAACTTAAAGTCTTTGCTGTTCCTGAGACTTTTTGAGCAGGGGGCAATCTTTACCTAAAGCTCTTGGAGAAACTCAAATAAGGAAGTTGTCGAAGGTTCAGTCCAGTCCTTCCTCTGCCCAAGACAGAACCAGCCACTGCAGGCAACACAGCAAAGTACACAGCAAAGTGGTGTTGCTCCTCACAGCTTCTCCAGTTCCAAAGTCCAGATTTGATCTTTGCTCTCTTTGTGGCAAGTGCCTCTGAGGCCAGTCCAACCCAGTTCTGCCCTCTGTGCCCAGCTTCACTACAGGAGGAGAAGACAGCATTGTGCTGAGGAGACACTGCCTATTCAGGTGCTAGTAAAAAAGTCCTCGCACCACTCTAAACACAGTTTAGTCCTTTTCAGCCCAACTATGAGTCACCCAGGAAAAGCAGGACACACCTCAACCTGCCTACTGGCTGTCTACAATGAATGCACATCCCCATCCCTGTCACTCCAAAACCAGACGGTCAATACACAAAGCAGCAGAGGCAGACAGAATGGTTCGGCAAGAAAATACCCACTTTCTAAAAGTGGTATTTTCAAACACATAATATAAAAATCACCTTTACCATAAGATGTCTTCTTAAGTCCTGAGTTCAGGCATACTAAACTCTATTCCTCTAACTTGTCCAAATGGAAAGTTGGGCTTTTTAGATGTTACCTAGCAACTCCTATGTTAGCCTATAGGATAGATAACCTGTCAATAGTGAAAAACAAAATTGGCAGAACTTCCCAATCAAGGCATATCAAACACACCAGGACATGTTCTACCTTTCACTTACACTGCACCCTGCCCAGGGGGGTACCTTGGACCTGCTTGAGGGGTGCCTTACATGTCAGAAAAGGAAGGGTTAGGGCCTGGCAAGTGGGGGGCGCTTGCCAGGTCGACATGGCAGTAAAAACTGCACTCAGATACTGCAGTGGCAGGTCTGAGACACCTTTAAAAGCCTTCTTGTTTGGGTGGCACTGTCAGTGCTGCAGGCCCACTAGCAGTATTTGATTTACATACTCTGAGCACACCTGTGCACTGTACTAAAGACTTAATAGTAAATCAAATAAGCCAATTATGGAAACACAAATCCATACACACAATTTACATAGAGCATATGCACTCTAGTGGGGCAAGATGGCGGTCTAAGCGTTAGACCGACTTGCAGCACTTCACTGAGCTCCGATGTTTTCCACCATGACCTGAGAGGACCGAAACAGATTCTGGACGGAATCGGCTCCTGAATGATATGTGCTTCTCTGCTGATTAAAAGAAAAGAAAAATCAAAGATCAAGTTACCGAGTTGCAGCCTCGCGGAGAGCCGACGGAAAAGTTGCTGACCCGACCCTCGCTAACGAGCTGACACTCTTTCTTTGTGTGATTACGGCTCCGCGATACTAACTTGCAAGGCAATATGTTATGAGGACTTGCACAGGACTTGCACAATGCTACAATGTTACAAATTTAGCAAATTTCACGAACAATATTTAAACCTACTCACGTTTGCTTGGGGATCCGCTGCTTCTTCGCACGGCGTCTTGGAGAGATTCAGACCTACGCTGTCAGCGGTGCTTCAGGGGGTGTGTCAGACCGTGCAGTCATCGTGGCAGAGTTCCGGTCTTACGGTGTGTGGCTTTGTCTGGCGAGTGCAGCGGTGCCTAAGGAGGAGAACTCCGAGGAAGCCAAAGACAGCAGCAATGCCGCCGAAAAGTGCCTCAGCCGCTGCAGCCAGAGCTCGGATCGCAAAGGCAGCCAGAGTGCTTTGCAAAGAGGCAGAAAGGCAACAACGAGAGGGCTCATTGGACGGTGAAGACTCTGATCATACACAGGTAAAAGCAACAAATTCAAGGACAAAGAAGCAATCGGCTTTGCCCTCAACAAACACCCCAAGGCAAGAAATCTTAGCATCACGTAGAAAGCTAAGTAACACAGGTGGGAGGTCTGTACTTGATTTATTACTGAAAAAAACACTGATTCAGACTAACTCGCAGGCTGAAGTTGAGTTAGTGTCTACTCCACCTTTGAATGATGAGCAGAATAGCATAATCACTTCACAATCAAATAACACACCAGGCTTAGATAATGGACTATCTGACCACCCAAACGCTCCTGCTCCTGCCACCTCTCTGCCTATAGCTGGTAACAATGCAGAGGATCTGAACAATATCAATATTAATACTTCTGAGACTATTGAGGCTTCTAATTCTAGACAAACCAGTGAATTGATAGAAGGAGCAGAAAATGGCGAGAAGCAAATTGAGGAGGGGCGCGCAATGTCATTCTCTGGTCCCGGCGGAAATATTTTAGGTGTACAAAATGAACAGGTTAATCTGATTACAGAAGCAACATTAATTAATAATCAGACTATATCTACAACACCAACTCCATGCCTAATAACCCCGGAAGAGGTATCATGTGTACCCCTACAACCAATTCCTGAGCAGATTATAGCAAATGAAGGTACTAATGATTTATTACTGAATACAGCTCTACTACAAATAGGACAACTCCCAGAGGGTGAAAAAGACTTAAGTGAGTTTTACTCCTTCTCCGACGAAACCGGGGAGGTTGAAGCAGATGCACTGGGGGAGTGGACAGAGAGCTTCGAGTCTACGGAGGGGGAGGATGATGACGAGGATTCAGAACCGCATCCATACTCCTCAGAAGATAGCTTCGGGGAAGGAATACAGAATGCTAATACTGTCAAGGCTAAGCCTAAAATAGGAGCTAGAACTACACAGAACAAGTCAGTTAAGGATCACCTTGAAACTAACCAAGGTGCCAGCTCTGACACCTCGGAGATAACTCCCACGGCAGTGGAGACCATCCTACAAGCGATAGCAGCTCACAGGGAAGAGACTGCTCTAGATAGTAAAAGATCTCGTGCAGCACTGCGTAAAATGCAAGGGGTTGTCAAGAAACTCTCCAAAACATGTAATCATATCGGCGAAAGAGTAAGAGAAATGGAACTAAGGGTGATGTCAGCAGAAAAAGACTCTTTGGAGAACCACGAGAAAATCAAGCTTCAGGAGGCAGAACTGATGGATATTAAATGGAAGCTTGAGGACTTTGAAAACAGACAACGTCGCAATAATCTGCGCATCTTAGGGGTGCCCGAGAAAATAGAAGGGGAGAATGTGCGAGCTTTCATTGTCAAACTTTTCAGCGAATCTATGCCTGAAATACAGAACTGGAACTGGGATCTGGAAATCCAGCGGGCCCATCGAGTCCCATTCAATCCACCACCGAAGCCAGGGGTATACCCACGTGCTATCCTAGTATATTTCGGTAACTTTCTATTACGACAAGCAGTGGCTGAGAAAGCGAGACCTGATCGTAAACTATCTTTTAGTGATTTCTCCTTTTTTTCAAGGCCAGACTTCTGCCACGCAACGGTCGAAAGACGATGGCGGCTGAGACTATTGATTAAGCCATTTCAGGAAAAGGGTGCTCTGGCATTCTTGAAAAACCCTGCTAGACTCAAGATTATTCATGGGGGTCAGACAAAGTTTTTTCAGTCTGAGGTAAAAGCAAAAGCCTATCTAGATGAAATATCTTAGACAACTCTGGGTAAAAATCATAGGTAACTGCAGTAGCAATTTGTACATGCGTAGAGAAAGAACGACATTCCAGTATTTCTTCGTGATGTTTTTGTAATATGTAAAATATTTGATGACAGTTCTTTGATATTCTAATGTCTGGTTGGTGTGAACCAAGAATTATATAGAAGCCTGACAAGATGTAGAGGTCACGATGGTCATGGTTATGGTATATAATGTTAATTTTTTTTTTCCTTAGTTTAAGCTTTATTCTTACTCACTCATTTTTTTTGTTATTTATGACAAGGAGCGGTAGCTCAGTAGAAGTGCAGCAACTTCATCACACAGACTCTGGTAGAGTCTGAATGCCTGTGTAAGGGGGGGAAAGGGAAAAGGAGAGGGTTTGTCGGGGGCCTTGGGGAGGGACGGTGGGAAGGGGGTGGAGAAAGGGGGGGAAATGAAAAATGAACCAGGTTCAGCAGCAGGAATAAAATTAATTTTTGAGATATTGAGAAAGGAGTTACAGCAGGACAAGGATATGGAACATTATTCGAGCAACGCTATTATTCCGTTTTTCCACATTAATAATGGGTAAGCTTAGTACTCAATCCTGGAATGTAGGAGGGCTACTATCTAGAGATAAACGCCTCAGACTAGAGGAATTAGTAAAATTACACCCTGTAGACATTTTGTGCATCCAGGAGACACACATTCCCTGGAGTAAAAGAGCTTTATTAGGACTTAAGGGATATAACTTACTGATAGCATCATCTCAATCATCAAATATTAGAGGTGTAGCAATTTTTGTAAAAATCTGTTATGGTCAAGGAACACGTTTTCTATCTGATGCACATGGAAGGTGGGCAATCGCTAAATTAGCAAATGGAATCACTATATGCACTGTTTATGGGTCAAACTATGATGACCCCACAATATTTGAAACTTTGGAAACAGAACTAGCTATGTGGCAAGGTCCGCTAATTCTTTGTGGCGATTTTAACATCTCCTTTTTACCACCCTTATCGGCGTATTCGTCTAAACCAAAATATATGGGCCGGAAACCAAGGGTTTATCGCGCTGTTAATAGTTTGATATGCAGCCTTGGACTAACTGACATATGGCTACAAAATAATCCAATTGACCCTGGCTATACGTATTATTCTCAACCCCACCAAAAGCATGTACGGATAGATTATATTTCTACTTCCAGGGACTTAGCACCTTCTTCTCATATAAACAAATTACCAAAAATAATTTCGGATCATAATCCCTTAACACTACTAATTATTTATGATACTAATCTCATTCCAAAATGTTCGTGGTCTTTTGATAGGAAGCTGTTATCCAACAAAGAATACATTGACTATATTAAAACCTGGACTGAGGATTTCTTTAATATGAATCGTTTCAGTGCATCAAGAAACACTGTATGGGATACTTATAAAGCTGCATTGAGGGGGCAGACCATGAGCTACCAAAACAAAATCAGAAAAACTGAAAAGAAAGAATTTGAAATGAAAATGGCGGCTTTAGCTAAGGCTGAGGAAGAACACACTACCAAAATCATACAAAAACAAGATACTAGTCGCTTGATGATGCAGGTAGCAGTACTGAAATCAGAATTAAACACCAAACTTAGCCAGAAAGCTGCCCAAACATATCAATCACATAGGAAACAAGTCTACGAAAGTGTAGAGAAGGTGTGTAGACAATTGGCACTTAGTACACGACAGAAAACCGCAAGAAAAGATATTACCTCTATAATAGAAAATGGGCAGACCTTTACCCATGCGACTGATATTAACTTTCAATTTCAACGGTATTACCAGAAATTGTATTCAGAGGAAGCTCCAATCTCTGAAGAGGATATAAAAGACTATCTAGATAATTTTCTTGTTAATCCTGAGGCCACGAAATTACTAGATGACGCTACTAAGGATGATCTCGAAAAAGAAATCACACTGACAGAGGTGGGTGCCGCATTAACATTATTGGCATCCGGTAAGGCAGCAGGCCCCGATAAACTACCGATCGAGCTGTTTAAGATTCTCAGCCATCAATTAGTCCCTATCTTGCATGACCTATTCCTTGGGATACAGTGTAATGGTGTACCTCCAACCTCCTGGGATGAGGCAAACATAATTGTTTTTCCAAAAAAGGGAAAATCCCCCGAACAGCTAACCTCTTACCGTCCCATATCTCTAATCAATTCGGACTCTAAATTATATGCAAAGGTATTAGCGCTCAGACTCAGCAGGGTTATTGAACATCCTGTCTCCCCGTGGGAACATGGTTTCATTCCTGGTAAAGGAACTACAGAACATATTCGTAGGGCAATTGCCTTATTTGACGCCATGGTTGCCAGGGGGGGACAAATGTCGATGATCTTGCTTGACGCTGAGAAAGCTTTTGACTGCGTCACATGGAACTTTCTTTGGGAAGTTATGACACGCAATAATTTTGGCCCTAAATTTATTAACTCTATCAAATCAATGTATCATTGCCCCAAAGCAAAAGTTCTGGCAGCAGGGTTATTCTCAGTATATATTAACATAACCAGGGGCACTAGACAAGGGTGTCCATGTTCACCCCTGCTCTTTGCTTTATATATTAACCCTCTTATTTTGAAATTATTAGAAAGCAATAATATCAAACCTGTTATTAGTCATCATTTTGAAACAAAAGTATTGGCCTACGCTGATGACATCGCAATTACTACATTTGAACCGAGTGAGGCTATTCGTGAAATAGAGAAAGTCACTACTGAATTTGGGCGCTGTTCGGGCTATTCTCTTAACAAAGGAAAAACGATTATCGTATGTACAGATAACACCACTTGCACGGACCAACGAAGAGCTGAAAAAGCTACAAATCTGGGAGTTGTACTCTGTGCAAACACTAAGTTAATCACAAAAGCTCATTTCGATCCATTACTGATTAAGATCAAGAACGACTTTGAAAGGGTTAATAGCCTCCATCTCTCTATTATAGGAAGAGCCAATTATGTTAAAATGAATACGCTACCCAGATGCCTCTATTTGTTTCGGGCAATTCCATTAGCCATTAAACATGAAACGCTAGTACTGATTAACTCACTTATATCTAAATTTGTGTGGCAAAATGGGAAGATTCGGAGATCCCTTGCATCATTATCACTTCCTCTTGATAGAGGCGGTCTTACTATACCTAATATAATTTTATATTATTGGGCAGCACAGATAAAACAGCTTACACCTATGATTAGAGGCTATAATCCAGAGAGCTCAGAAGGCTTCGGAGGAATACCTTCAATATACGAGCTCCTCGTAGGTCAGGAGGTAAAGGGCTTACTACTACGGGAGACCGAGACAAGAAATTATAAAGATTTTAAAGGAGAAATTATGGCTAGCGCATGGAGAACCTGGAATAAAGCGGCTAAATATATGAAAATAGAGAAGATTAATCGATATACGCCGCTTTGGCACTCTCTAACGCCATTCAAGGCCAAGATCTCACTAGCGTGTTAAAGAATGGGACAAGCTGGGAATTAGAACAATTGGTGAGTTCCTAACAAATGATTTCGAAACCACCTTTTTTGATTTAAAAGTAAAATATAATTTACCTAATGGAGACTTCTTAAAATTTGCACAGATATTCGCTAAATTAAAGGCCAAAGAGTCCCTAATTGCTCTTTCTAAAATTGAAATTTTGGACGCAATACCTAGAACAAATACTAAAATTGGAACCTTGTATAATATTCTTTTGAGTATGAAGAATGATGATCTTGATAAGACCGAAAAAAAATGGGCCACAAAATTAAATAATCCTAATGTAGACATCAATAAAGTATTAGAGATGAGCCAAAAATTACTGATGGCGAGTAATCTCAAAGCACAACTCTATAAAACTGTTTTTGACCTCTATTTCACCCCCGCTAAATTGTTTATTTGGGGTAAACGTGAGAATGATTTATGCCCTAGATGCACTCAAGGACCGGCAACTCTCACCCACATGTTTTATACTTGCCCTGATTTGATCCTAATTAAAAATATGATAGCTTCTTTTTGGGAAGAGGTATTCAGGCATAAAATACCAGAATCAGAAACCTTGTTTCTACTAGGCCATGATCATTCTCTAAATTTAACGAAATCTGAAAAAAATCTAATTTTTATTGGTATGGCAGTATTTAGGATAATTTTATCTGCTCGTTGGAAAGAGGTAGATCCGCCAAGCTTTCAGATGTGGCTAGCACGCTTCCTGGCAGTTTATAGATATGAAACTGCTATATTTGAAACAAGAGGAATAAACTCTAGGATACGCAGGGAAAAACTTTGGCGGCCAATAACTAAATGGAAAAACTGCATTATTCCCAGTGGTATTGGTTGATTTAAAAAGTATGTATGTGATCTTATGTTTAATTTGCCTGTTGCTGTATTTAATCTGACTTTTTATTTTATTCTCATTCCTTCATCATGGTTTTGACTTACCCTTCGAACTCTAGTACCTGCTGTATGGTTTTATCACTTATCTTATGTATTTGTACCTTATATTGCATTATTGTAAAATGATTCCTGTTTTGCCAGGTATAAAAATAAAAATTAAAAAAAGAGCATATGCACTCTAGCACTGAATAGCAGTGGTAACGTGGCAAGAATCGTAAAGCCAACAAAAACAGGGTAAAAAACTGGAGGCAAAAAATCCGGGGGTGAACCCGCTGAAAAAGCCAGGCCTAATACAGGCATATCTTGGCATGAAGCTCCTGTGTAGGCTGATAGATTGGCATTTCTGAGACATATTGAATGATTGAGTCTCTTTATGGTTGTTGTGTATGGAAATAATACAATATGAAAATTGATAAATAAAGATGGAAATGATACAATATGAAAATTGATAAAGAATTTGTAACCGGTTTGATGTGTTGGACATAATGGTTACATCCATGGCTGCAGTGCTGGTGTGCCATGGAGTTAACCGTTACATCCTTAGCAAAAAAGGAAATTCCTCTGCTGAAAACAGCAGAAGAATTATGCATAATTCTTCTGCTGTTTTCAGCAGAGGAATTTCCTTTTTTTGTTTTTAGCCTCAGGAGGTGGCGAAGAACTTGCCCAACCAGCCAAGGCATTTTTTCCCCTATGTAATGATGATCACGTGCATTGCGCACTGACGTCAATACATATGAAAATTAAATGAGCCGATTGACTTGTTTCAGTGCTTCGGTGCTCGTGAGGCTATCTCAGTCCCCAAGCACCGAATCGCATGGGAAAATTATCGTATGCAAGAAGAGAATCTCCCGTTTCCTATGGTAACCCCACCTAGTGGATCCATTCTTGGGAATTGCTGCAGGAGGGCGATCTCTAAGCAGGGATCCACCCACTAGACACAATGGAGGGGGGAGCAGCCCCCTGGACAAGGGCTTTTGCTCTCCCCATAATAATTCGGGCATAGACCCCATAGTAGGCCCCTTTCGGGTGAAGATGGGAGCAATAGCCCCAATCGGCCCTCGGGGGCAGAAAGCCCACTAGGCACCAGGGATGGTTGTTTTTTGTTTTTATAGAAAAGAGGGGTGGGGGCAGCCTTCAATGGCCATACCAATGTGCTGCACCCCAACACAAAAGGGACAGTATTTCTGACCACCAGGAGGCAGATGGGGGTTATCAAAAATGCAACTTTAGTTTGCCTAATTTCTCAGTCCCCTCAAGGAGAATCCACAAACCCCTTCTACCTTTAGAATCCTCAGGATATTGGAAGAAAAGGGCACAAATTTGGCACGGATACCTTATGTGGACGAACATTTATGGGAGCATATGCGCAAACTATCCCAAAGAGTCAAAAAAGGGCAAAGCACAGGGGGCTTGGCAGCAAAGGGGTTAAAGTAGCACACATCTGGTGCCCCCCCACCACCTGACAGAAATGTCTGGACTCGACCGCCACGCGCATATTCCGGGCATATTCAGCGAATAACATTCAATACAATAAGAGTGCTTAGTAAACTGCAGGTTTGTGAGTAGGTGGGTGTGGTGAAATGACAGAGGCTTATTACACAGCTCAAATGAATACATAATTCTTATTTATAAGCCTGCCTGTGTAATTTTAAAATAAACTTTCAGGGACATTTTAAGGATTTTGGGGCCTGTGGGCTAAATGTATTTTTGGGGCCCCTGTTCGGGCCAGCTTTGATTTAATGATCAAGTCTCTGCTCTTTCATGCCTTCTTTGGTCAAATACTAAATGTGTGTACATCGGATATTCAGGGATAGTGATGTGTGTTTTCAGTATGTGACACAACAGCAGTTCACTAATATTACTGTAAATAATCTGTCACCACCTTCTATTTCTCAATCCCGAGATTATAATGGCAGGTACAGACCCCGTGTGTCAGGGAGTGCTACTCGATGATGGGTCCTACGGGAGTGGAACATCTAAAATCGGGATTCGCCTGAATCCCAAGACCATTAACTTTAATTTTTAAAATGATGGTGACAACTCAACTAAATAAGCTTGTGGCCATTTTCTAGCTGTTAATCGTGAGCCATGCGTGGATTCTACTCCTAAATGTGTTGTCTATTGCCTCTTAGAACCCATGACAGTACTTCAAGGAAGTTGCTTTAATAGCCAATAGCTGATCCAAGAGGCCAAAATCTAGCCTTATTTGAGATTGGGAAGTGCTGGTAGGTAATTTAAATAGCTGTCTGCAGACGTTGCACTGTAAAGTGTTGCATGTTTAGGGGGGCTTTCCAAGAAAGCCTGGCTAGCCAAAGAGACGTGCACTTTAAGCAGTTCATCGACAGCCCGCCTTCTTCCCTGCTGCTGTAACTCAGCAGACCCCGACCTGTCCTGACGCTCTGTTCGGGACAGGTGGAAAAAAAATTAAATGGTAACTAATTACTGTTTTATTTATCATCCTGGAGGCATTTAAGAGGGGTGACTCTCCTCTGCTCCAATGGAGGAGCCCCCTCTGATCTCTTTCTGGGCAGTGAATTTGGGTATGCAGCTTTTCACTATCTTTATGTTGACGAGTTGTCTACTGCCATGTCTTTACATTGGGAAAAGCGCAAACATACCTCAGTCTGCTATGATCCGGGTTAGATATTTTATATTCTGACTCCATTCCTAACAATTGGGCCGCAATAAAAAAAATATACCTCCTCAAGCCAGGCATAGCATGTGAAAAAAGTTTTCTACAGCACACATAGATAACTAGAAAACTTTTTAACTATGTGAAAGCATACTATCTGCACTAAAAAGGTACATTTATGGTGCACACTGTGTAAACAGAATTTCAGCAAACACTGTTTCACGATGGTGCATGGCACAAGGCAGTCAAGAGAGAGCTAGCGCTGGGGAAGCGATTATAGTGCCTCATCCTAATACATATGGCGCTGCTCTGTTTCTTCCCTTTTGACGTCAAAGCATATATGCCAACATTTTGAAACAAGAGATAGGGATATTTTGATAAATAAATTGGGGATCCTTATTTTCCAATTGACGTACATTGAAGAAAAGGCAATTGCAGGTGGGAGACAGCTAAAAGTAAGCATTATTTGCGGTAAAAAATGGGAGTCTCTTGCCTGTCGGCATGGATGCAAAAACAGAGCAGAAGCTATTGTTACTGCGGTGAGTGAAATCTTAGTAATTGTGGTCCCCAGTGTCTACTTTGGTCTTTTCGTGCCAATTCCTTCTGCTGAAAGCACTGTATAAGTCCTAGTTAGCCCCGTAGAACACTGCCTATTTAACTTGACACGTGTTCCACCTGAGTAGCCAAACCTCCTTCTTTTGTGAATGCTCTGCACACTAACCCTTCCTGTCACCCTGAGTTGACTCTGCGCCCTGAATTACACCACACCAGTTTACTCGTTCATTATTTCATATCATTCAGATATGGGAAACGGAAGACCATTCTGCCCCGGTTTGCCCATATTATAGTTTCCTCTTGAATACTGTACTTTGTAAAACAATAGCCTAAATTATTAGAATCCATGTCTCGTGGTCTTTTTGGTGTAACAGGTCCAAGATGAGTGATGCACCGTTACCTTTTGTGTGTGAACCAGCTTTGATTGCACATTTATTTAGCTTGTTTGAAATGCGCCATTGAAAAAAATCGTAGTGGCTTGTGACTTCAGCTGCCAAAAGTAATTTGACATCTGATCGAATAGAACTAAAATGCTTAAAACCACAATAGAGCTTTTTGTCCCAATTTCCATTGCAACATACCACGCAACGCTGATGTAATTACTCCTAGCGTAGGGATATGTTTCATGGATATAGTTGCAAAAACAAGAAAACAAAAGGTGGTAGCCAAAAATGCTATTCTGTGCCCTGCTCTAACAACTAAATTGACTTCAAGACTTAACAGGATTTTTGTCCAATCACTCAGCTCCAAAAAACGAATATTAGATCATTTAAAAAAAAAAAAAAAAAAGTAGAGAGAATTGAACTCTGCCCCAAAACTTTGGGCCATATTATCAAGAAAGGGTGATCCATTATCGCCGCTTTTATCGGCAGGAAACTGCAGCTAAAGCGGCGACAATGGGCTTGATAATATGCCCTTGTGAATTCCCATAGAAGCCCAGGTTCTGGTGTTAACCTGGGCTTCTATGGGAATTCCCAAGGGCATATTATCAAGCCCATTATCGCCGCTTTAGCGGCAGTTTCCTGCCGATAAAAGCGGCGATAATGGATCACCCTTTCTTGATAATATTTGTTTAATCGTTTTAGTGCAGGTAATCATTGACTAATGATTTTTTTTTAAAGCAGTGCTAAAGATGTAAAGAAACTAATGATTGCATGTTAAATTACTTCAGTGCAACAGGCAGCTCCATGGTCTGGCCATGGTGCAGAAATCCATCACTCTGTCCGCATGGCTGATAAGCATTTGCCAGCAATTCGTTGTACTTGCGGGAGGGGGTGGTGCCCTCAAAGAAAGAGCGCACAAGCACATCAGGCGCCCCTGAAGACTTCCTAGACATTTGTTTGTGTTGAATAAAACATGAGAGATGAGCAGGGCTTTAAGTGGGCCGGGTCTCAACGGTTCTGAGCACTAGCAGTTTTTTAAAGGGGCCTCGAAACGGCTCTCTATCGGGCTCTGTTTTGTGCCCTGGCTCAATCGGTTCATTTTTTTTTCCGGACTGCATTGACAGCAGGCACACCCATGTGTTCTTGGTGAGTGTTGTTGGGGAAGGGAAATCCTTTAAAGATAGTAATTTTCTCTCTGGTTTCACCTTCTCTTTCTGAATCGCAGCAACATTGTCGTGGTGTCACCACCAGGGCTTTAAGTGGAAGTGTTTTCAATATTATATACAAGTCATAGGTGCTGATATTTATCTTATGCAACTAACAGCCATTGACAAAGCCAATAGTCCTGACTTGTAGGGATGATGTGACTTGTTGTATCATATATATGGATGCAATGACAGGAACAGCAAAATACAAGTTGGGCGGCACACTGTGCTAAACACAGATTTTTAGCTTACGTGTTTTAAGCCACGCCCTTAATTACATTGACCACGCCTCTTTGAGAGGCGCCCCAGTTTTTTCATCCCACTTAAAGCCCTGGAGATGAGAGTGCAACATGCAAGAGCATGGCATGAGATGTGCAAGAGCATGTTATGTGCTTTATAGGTAGATATTAAGATCCAGATTTATTAACCCTTTGCATCACACAAGGTGACTCAGGGCAACACAAAGACTTATATGGAATTTACAAAGTAATGCAAGGGGTGATTTGCATGGCTTTGTAAAGAAACACAACGCAACACAGCTGCTTGTGCTGCATTATGCTGCATTTCAACTTGGGAGGCATCCATGGGTGGAGCATATGCATTCCCATGCATCTGCCAATGGATTTTGGTGCATTCCTAGATTTACCAAATTGAGTAAACCTTCTCCTCAATATTTCTTCTTTCCTCATGTGCTGCATTCTGCAGCACACATAAAAAGAGGGAAAGCCCTGTAAGTATTGCTTTTGTGCACGGTGTCGCTTCCTTCAAAAAGACTATCCTGCCCATAAAGTAGGCACCTTTGCACTATGATGGAAGGGTGCCAGCGCTGGCGCACAGTGCGCCAGCACAAGAAGAGACCAGAAATGCTCCATGTATTTGTAAATATGGAGAACTTCTGCTCTCCCCTTTCAAACAATACAGTGCAGCAACTTTACTTGCTGCCTTCGTTGTGTGAAATGTTAGTAAATATGTCCTTAGGTTTACAAATACAGATACATTACATGGTCAATTGAAGTGGCCATGAACGCCAATTGGGCTTAACCAGTTTGTAGACTTCACTTGCCCTTTGGTAACTCTTTCATTGCCCTTGATTCCCTCGGGCAAGGAAGGCTAAAGGTGGCCAAGCCATTGAAGACTCAAGCCAGATTGGGGGCTCTGGCTTGGCCCCAGGTTTCTGTGGAGCCTCAAACCAAAAGCCAGCTGAGGCGCAAAGCTGTAGATTCTGGCTCTTCTGGATCCATGTAGGCACTGCATTATTTTCCAGTCCTCCCTAGGAGCACCAGAGGAGAGGCTGGACAGTACTGCTCACTGTTTGTTTTTCCAGAATCAAAATGCGCAGAGGCAGAAAAGGTAAAAAAAAAAAACTTAATGCAAGAGGGCTGATAACCGGGTTGGTAGAAAAGGGAGAGAATGTGAGAGCAAGAAATACAGAAGAATACATAGAGAGAGAGGAGAATAGCGATGCACAATGTGGGAGATGGTGAAAAATACAAATGGAAAGCGGGAGAAAGAGAAAAAGAAAAGTGAAGAGAGAAAGTCACCCAAGAAAAAGTACTGAGGAGAGTGTAGGAAATTACCATCTTTTGCATGATGTCCCTCCCAATTGTGTGTCTATTTGATTTACTGGCTTTAGAAACTCTGCGCACTTTACCCATGCTAACCAGGAGAAAAGAGCTTTTAAAGGTACTTAAATTGGTGTACCCCAGATTTACATATTTTACTTGAAAGTAAGTGCCTGGTGTAATTTATAGACAGCGCCACTGAAATTATGCGGCTGGGGGAACCAAATATACATGAGTGTTGACTAAATTATGCAGGAAGAAAAGACAAATTATGCAACCTAATGCAGATTGTTATGTGACAAAAGTACTTCATAGTTTTGCCATTTTGTCATATATAAACACTCTCTGGGCAAAGGTTTAACCTTAATCATACCGGTTTAACATTCAAAACCATTAATAAGCTACTGAAAGATGTCAATTTAACCTTTGCATAGGACTGTGCTGATCACAAGTCACCTCTATTTGAGTAACTTTTGATCTTTTTGAGCTAGAAGTAAATACAGCAAATCCATAATTATGCGGCAAACGCCACAGCCGCAGAGTTGCATAATTCCAGTGCCTCTGGGTATAGGAAATGCACTGAGGGCCTGAAAGATAAATGCTGCCTGTGGACTGCAGCAGCTTTTGCGCTGTCCACAGAGTGGGCCTACAGATGGCAAGTTTCAAACCTACCATTGTAAACTGCATAAAGCCTGCAGCGCCACGTGTCACTATAACTATTTTGACAGGCTAAGTCCTCTCTTTTAAATATTAATAAGTTATTGCTGTGTAGGCCTTGTAGCCCACAATGTAGGGTCCGTAGTATTTAAGAGTGGACATGTAGAAAATGAATGTCATCATGTCCCTAGAGTGATAGAGCCCTAACAGCTATTTTCACTGTAGCAGGCCTAGCAATTGTATACAGATAACCGGAGTACATATTAAAATATTACTTCCATATCTCAGGTTTAGACCAACTTCCAAAATAATTCAACCTCTCTTTTTAATAGTTATTAAAAGTCTAATTCAATGACAAAGTTGCATTATTAATAAATATTTATGAAAAGTAACTAACTATGAGTTACTATCTATATAAATAAATGAAGCGCTGTTTGTATAAGTGTTAGGGGTAGTGTTTTAGGGTTTAGGGTAGTGTAGTGGTGTTTCTGTAGTGAACGGGTCATCCTGGGGATAGATTTAGGGTTTAAGGTAGTACATAGGTCTTTGTCTAGAGTAGGGGGTTGTGTTGATGGTACATTTAGCGTTTAGGGTAGTACACTGGTGTTTGTGTAGTATAGGGGGTCGTGCTGAAGGTAGTGTTTTAGAGTTTAGGGTAGTCCAGCGGTGTTTGTCTACTGTAGGGGATAGTGTTTTATGGTTTAGAGAAGTACAGTGGTGTTTATGTACTGTAGAGCTTCATGCTGGGGATAGTGTTTAAGGTTTATGGTAGTGTAGTGCTGTTTGTGAAGTGTAGGGGTTGTGCTAGGGGTATGTATTAACATTACACTATCACCACCCTAAGCACAATTGTCAGTAGTAACCCCCAAAAAATTCCAAATGAAGTTATCAGCAAAATGCTAGGAAAACGTTTATCAATATTAAATGCTTCTAATCAAGTAAAATTGAAATCATCAAATTCAGTGTGCCACAAATGGTATTACCACAACAGTAAGTCTCCCCAACTTAGATTTAAAGTGCATAAACATATTTCATGTGACAGACCCATAGGCCAAACGCTGCAGCTTCCACATGCTAAAACACCCTCCACGTACTCAGCAAGACCTTCAAATAGACCATCCCACGAATCAAGGAAGAACATCACCCAAGCACTCATGACCAGCAGGCTGGATCAGGGGAACGCCCTCTATTTATTTATTTTCGGTTCTTGTATAGCGCCGGAATTCGATCTCCGAGGAGATATCTCCGCGCTTTGTTGTTCCGAAAGTAGGCAAGAACAGGATATCTGTATGGCATTGCTAGAGTCACTGAGTAGAGAATAGATACGTCTTCAGACATTTCCTAAAGGCGTAGAGGTTGGAATTTAGTCTAAGAGTGAGGGGTAGTGAATTCCAGAGTGTGGGGCCCCTGTATGAAAGGGCTCGGCCTCCCTGTCTTTCTCTTTTGATCCTAGGGATCTGGAGCAGAGCTTGGTTTTCTGATCGTAGGGTTCTTCCAGGTTGGTAAGGTTTAAAGATTTCAGTCAAATATCTTGGGCCAGTTCCAAACAAGCATTTGTGGATGGTACAACATATCTTGAATTGTACTCTCTGGCGAATGGGAAGCCAGTGTATCTTGTTGAGTAAGGGATGAGAGGAAGATCTAGCAGGGGCATTGGGAATCAGCCTAGCAGCTGTATTTTGAACTACCTGTAGCCTCCTCAGCTGTTCCTCATTAGCAGATATAAGTAATCCATTGCAGTAATCAAGTCTACTAATTACTAGGGTCTGCACTAGTGTTTTCCGGTGATGATATGCTAAATAGGGAAAAACCCTTCTAAGTAGGCCAATCACTCTCATACAGGTTCCTGTGACCTGAATGGCATGGTCTTTAAGCACCAGTGATTGGTCCAGCTTGACACCCAGATTTTTCACGCTTTCCTTTGGGCATGGAGCTGTGCCTAGTTCTGGAGGCCACCACTCAGGTGACCAAAGGAGTGGGGCATTTCCAAAGAGCATGACCTCCGTCTTACCCACATTGCATTGTAGGCAATTGGAGGTCATCCATCCGGCTATTGCTCTCATTCCAGCAGCGAAAGAATTATTTACTGCAGAGGTCATATTTTGGAATGGGAACAATAGCTGGGTGTCATCAGCGTAAAATATTGGTGTGAACCCATGTTTCCTTACAATATTCGCCAGGGGGGCCACATACACATTAAATAATGTGGGGCTTAAACACGAGCCCTGTGGAACCCCCTTAGTGAGCTCCCTAGAGATGGAATAATGGGAGCCCAGGCGAACATTTTGGGAACGGTTGGAAATGAAACTTTTCAACCATGATAGGGCAGTTCCCTCCACTCCTATCCCCTCCAGACGACTGATCAGGGTGTCATGAGACACCGTGTCGAAAGCAGCGGACAAATCTAATAGCACCAGAATCATAGAGCCTCCCCTATCCTGCGCCATCCGGATGGTATTGGTCACGGAGAGGAGAGCTGATTCTGTGCTATGATTTGGCCTGAACCCAGATTGAGAGGGGTCCAGGCCGTCCGCTGCCTCGATAAATTTAGAGAGATGAGAGTTGACATGTCTCTCCGTCATCTTACTGAGGTGGGGTAGGAGGGATATAGGACGTAAGTTGTTAAGGTCCGACCATGGTAACGCGGTGTTTTTGCGGATTGGGTTCACTACTGCCTTTATCCAATCTTTAGAAATCTTTCCTTCTTTAAGAGAAAGGTTAATCAGTGTTTTAAGGCTCGGCGCTAATATGCTACCCAAGGGAGCTATCATTTTAGCAGGTAGTAGGTCTGTGGGTGAGCCTGATTTGATTAGGTTAAGTAGCGTATATACTTCAGTAAGACTGATCTCTGGGATCGTCAGAGTAGGTCTATTTATTCCACTTTTAATTGACTCGGGGCTAGAGATGTTGGTAGTATATCTATTATTTGATGCCTTAGTGATTTCTTCGTAGATTAAATCAATTTTATTCTCGAAGAACTCAGAGACCTCATCACATAGATTTTGACTAAAATCATCTGGGCTTTCACAAGCTGTGGGCTTAACAAAGGATTGTAGGATTTTAAAAAGTTCCCTAGTGGAGTTTCCTGCCTCTGTTATTTGTGAGTCAAGTTTATGCCTCCGGGCTTTTTTTTATATTTTTAAGATAATTAGATTGAGCCTCCAGATAGAGTGTTTTGCTGATTGGAGTATGTGTTTTCCTCCATTTTTTCTCCAGACTCCCACATTTTTGTTTCTCGACTCTTAATTCTTCTGTATACCATGTTTCTGTTTTTGTTTTAGCACATTGCTTATGCAATTCCAAAGGTGCAAGTAAATCAATAGCTTCCAGGAGTGCTTTGGTGAACTTGGCTAAGCCTTGTTCGATGTTATCCTCTTCAGAGAGAGTGGGTTCTTTCCATATTTTCTGGAGTTATTTTATGCCATTTTCGTTTCCATATAGCAAGAAGGGATTTTTGGGGTCGTGAATGAGGGCCAAGTAGTTTAAAGGTTAACATATAGTGGTCTGACCAATTAATAATAATGGGAGGGCAACATATTATTTTGGGGCAGTTGGTTAAAATTAAGTCCAATGTATGGCCACCCAAGTGTGTTGGGCCATTATTCTGAATTTTGAGTCCCAGACTAGATAGATCACCAAGTAAAGATATAGTATCAGGATTGTTTGGTACATCTATATGTATATTAAAATCTCCAAGGAGAATAAAATCCTCATTGGCTCTAAGATACGGGGCTAATAATTCCATGAGAGTTAGAGAGAAATCAGAACATGAACCAGGGGGACGATATACTAATGCTCCTTTCCACTGTGATTTAGGGGAAAAAGAAAATCTAAAAATCATTATTTCCATCTGAGCATTACTACGTTGGTCAAGTACTGAGACCTTTAGGTTCTCTTTATAAACAACAGCCACACCTCCTCCAATTTTAATCAAGCGATCTAGGTGTAGAATCTTATATCCAGCTGGGATCCCTAGCATTATTGCGGGGATGGTGTGGGGTTTTAACCATGTCTCTGTGAGAAAGCAGATGTCTGGCATGTCTGAGTAATAAGATCCCACAGTTGTTGATAGTGTTTAGGTAAAGAACGTATGTTCAATAGAAAACACTTAAATCCCGGAGGTCCTTTTCCAAGAGCATGATTAGCATTGGGTGCGTTGGCTACTCCTAACAAGGGGGGTGTCTGATCAGGATGTTCCTTCACAGCTGTAATGCCCGTGTCAGTAAGGACATCCCTTGTTGGGCATGTGTGCATAGCCTGGAAACGGCAGTTAGCACAGGAGAAAGGACTCTCAAAGTTAGGCCAGGGTTCTCGCATGCAAGTCGTAATGGGGATCGGAGTCAGACTAAGGAGTTTTTCCCTAGAATAGCGTATGTTAGAGCTAACCTGTGTCTCAGATGCTCCAGGGGCCAACGCCATGTCCCTTTGTCCCGTCCTGGAGCGGACGGGCGCAGACAAGCTTTTCTTCGGCGCTTCTTAGCCGCGCTCGAAGGCGCCCCCTGCGCGCAACCGCTGCACGCTTGATGGGGGGCGTGGCTAAATAGCCCTGAAGACGGTGACGAGTAGAGCGTTGACCTCCGCTCTAGCGGAAGTGGAAGTTTGTATGCCTGGCTCTTACCTGTCCGCCCTCCGCTCTATGGCAATAATTGCCGAGTCGGACCGGGGCGGGCAGGCTACAATATCGAGCCCAAACAATGCGGGGGAGAGTATTTAGGAAATTGAGGCAATTTATAATTCTACTTGTGGATTATTAAAATCAATCCTAAACAATTTAAAATTCAGTCGCAAATAATAAAAAATGCCAAAAGTTTTGTTTTCCTTCCTAGCTCCTCGCAGCCCTCGCAGTCAGGACAGACAAACAGTCTAGGAACTCTACCTTTGTGTCAACAGCGGGTCGGGGAGACACTGCCACCGCCTCCCTACCGCAGCCACTCAATAGTCAGACCAGTCTAAATAGCCCTGAAGACGGTGACGAATAGAGCGCTGACCTCCGCTCTAGCGGAAGTGGAAGTTCGTATGCCTGGCTCTTACCTGTCCGCCCTCCGCTCTACGGCAATAATTGCCGAGTCGGACCGGGGCGGGCAGGCTACAATATCAAGCCCAGACACTGCGGGGGAGAGTATTTAGGAAATTGAGGCAATTTATAATTCTACATGTGGATTATTAAAATCAATCCTAAACAATTTAAAATTCAGTCGCAAATAATTAAAAATGCCAAAAGTTTCGTTTTCCTTCCTAGCTCCTCGCAGCCCTCGCAGTCAGGACAGACAAACAGTCTAGGAACTCTACCTTCGTGTCAACAGCGGGTCGGGGAGACACTGCCACCGCCTCCCTACCCTCTATGCCGGAATCAACAAATCTCTACTCCACAAACTTCAGACTGTCCAGAACACCGCAGTCAGACTCATCCTCAGCATCCCACGACAAGACCACATTACCCAGCATAAACGAGCACTCCACTTGCTCCCCGTCGAAAAAACAGTGACCTTCAAGCTGCTCGCACATACCTATAAAGCCCTCCACAACACCGGACTCTAATACCTCAATCTCCTTCCACACCGAAAAAAGAAACCTACACTCTGCTGACCAGGCCTTGCCTGAAATCCTCTGTATTCACATAACTAGACAGGAAGCACACCCTTCTCGTACATCATGGCCAAGACCTGGAATGAGCTCTCCCTCAGCATCAGATAAACCCCCACACTAAAAGTATTCAGGAAGACCATAACACCTGCCTTTTTGAATTACCAAAGCTGCACAAATCCCCTCCACATACTCTTCCAGCGCCTGGACACCCTCACAGGTGAGTAGTGAGCTCTATGCATCCCTTATTGATTAATTGATACACCACCACAGTTTGTGTTTGAGTGTTATGAACAGGACCTGCTTTTGCTTTCGTGTCTGTAACTCTTAAAGGTAGTGAAATGAGCAGTGCTACCTTTTTTGATATACACAGAATCTCTGAGATTGGTTTGGTTTGGCTTCATCTGTGAGAGCTACTTTCAGGGTGCTGGTGAGCTACCAGTAGCTCCCAAGCTACTAGTTGGAGACCCCTGGTATGTATAGTAAATGGGGGAATTGTTGTCCTCAAGCATAAATGTGAAGGTTATTACACCACTACATGCATAATGCATAGCACTTTGAATCACTCCATTCTCTAAAGCCTGCCTCATTGCATGAATACATGCTTACTGACTGAATGATTACATTAATATAAGTAAAGGCACTGGGTGAATTCTTAATCGGTTCACTTATACTTTATTGTATGAATTACTACATGGTACCAAAAGAGTCATTTTGACTTTGCAACAGCACTCACACTGTGTTTGCTGGAGTATATAGATACTGACTGGGGAATTGTAGTCCTGAAGCACAAATGTGAAGGTGGTTACACCACTACATGCATAATGCATAGGAGTTTGAAGCACTACATACCCTAAAGGCTGGCTTACTGAAAGAGTGTACGTACTTATGTAACTGCAAACACATCAACCAACCAAATCAATCTCTCAATTTTGCCAAATGGACGCTGATTCATAGTGTTATTCTACACAAATAACAGTATCCCTTGCAGTGGATAACAAAAGATTAAAAATATTAGATAAATAAATGTATTAAAACTCAGAGTAATGGAATTAAATAAATTAATACTCGCATATAAAGTTTCATAGAGAGTACCTCTTGCATGGGATGCAGGGAAAATAGGAGTTTACGATAACAAAGAATATTAAAAAGAGTTTTTCAAAAAAAGGGAAGTTACTAGAATAATAAGCTGGAAAAAAAGGGGAATGAATGTTAATACTCGTATTAAAAAAAAGTAACCTATAAAAATGCTTTAATAAGAAAAACAAGTTTAAATAAAGCATTTTTAGAAATTATTCGAAAGTTAAAAAGTATGGAAAGAGGCATGTTTACATAAACATGTGACGCACTAAAACAGTGGAAATGAGAACACCTCACAACTGAAAAACGTGACTTAAAAGTGGGAGGAGCAATACATTGATCCCATAGAGTGTTAAGTAACCAAAAAGTATATAAACCACACCCCTGGGATGATTAGTTTCGTGTCAGAGAATTAATACGGGAGAAGAAACTATGAGCAAGGAAATATTCGGGGGTGCAGAAGCATCTTCAGAATATCTTTCATTTCCTCAGAGGGAACATATTGTTAATGTATATTTAAAAGTACATTAAACATTATCTTCCTTCTAGAGGAGTTGGATGAATCTCGATGAAAGAAGGAAAGAATATCGAAGAGAGGTAAATTATCTAAATGGGTATATGTTTGATATTTTTAAAAAACAAAGCATAAATATTTAAATGATTACAGAATGTGGTATGATTAAGTTTAAATGGAATACAATTACAAGAAATATAGGTTAATTAAGGAATTACTACGTGCACAGTAATGATTAGCAGCAATGTCATTAACTTCAATGTATCTTTAATTTTACAGAGGGATCATATTGTTAATGTATATTTTAATTTATAGGTAACTTTATGATTCTTCAACTGGAGTTGGATGACTTTCAACTGAGAATGTCATGCATTAATAAATAATATTTTTTTTTAGTATGCAAGTATTTCTTAATGATTGAAAAATGTAGTATAAATAAACTATTGATGAAATACTTTGAAATAAAGGAAAATACTCTATATATTCTAGAGTGAAAATGGGCTAAAAGTATTTATATTGAGTAGTGCTTTTCCCAATTTTCACTTTTGAAGAACAGGAGGATTATCTTCGCAAGCACTTTTAAAAAAAAAAATAATATAATTGTGTCTTCAAATGTTAACAATTCTTTCCATTTTTAAAAATGATTGTTAAATATAATAATGACATGTAATAATGACATGAAGTGTACATAAAAAAAGAAAGATGAAGTAGGGAGGGAGTGTTTGTCGTAGCACTTCTATTCTACTTTATCTGAAAGTAAAAAAAGCCCAAACATTTAAATAAAGATGTTAGGGCAACACTTATATAATGTGAACATAAGGAATGAGTGCTTATGATAAAATAAAAAAAATGTGGTGCAACGCGTGATACCAATGAATGAAAAAAAGATTCTGCATTTCAACTGTGTGATGAATAAAAAAGATTCAATAAAAATATTTTCAAAAATTGTGCATTTTTCTTTTAAGGATGGTTGAAGAATTATACATTTAATGAAAGGACAAAGTACTCCACGCTAAAGGAGAAAAGTCAGCACAATTATGATAGAATAAAAAATAGAATAATATTTGTAAATACCGTTACAGTAAACAAAATAAAAAGCAGAGTACACAGTTTAAGGTTAAAACACCCTACTACAACTAGTTCTTGAAACGCATTGCAAAATAAAGTGCGTCAGAAATTGGGCTACGCACATGGTGAGGGTATCGTAACCTCACATAGGAAAAACAAGCCAATCAACATTAGGATCAGGAAGGTAGAGTTAACCACACAGCAGCCAATCAAATGTTTTTCAAAATCTGCGAAAGGAAAGGGATTGGTCGGTAATACGTCTTCTTACAATGCTTCACAACCAATGAAAAAAGAGGTGTACAAAGTTTCTCTTTTTAGCATACGAGCAAATCAGATGACCTTGCAAGTACACGCAGTGAGAGGCAATTATTAAAGATGACTTGCTTTCGCAAGACCCCAAAAGGCTACATCCAGAATAAGTACGCACTTCACTGCCAGACCCCATTTAATGATTAACCAGGCTCTCAAGCCTAAACAAGTCACAAATCATCTCTCATCACTTTCTCTTCTTCCACGTTCACCGTGAAAGTGCGTGTCTCCTTCTCCTTTTTCATAGTAATTGTTACTCATACACTATCCAGAAAATACCCCACAGATGCAACCCCCTGGATTTGCAATACTAATTGTTACTCATATACTATCCAGCACATACCCTACAGATGCACCACCTTGGGGTTGGAATATTGTTTTTTACTGATACACTATCCAGCACATTCCATACAGATGCCCCCCCTGGAGTCAGAATACTTATTGTTATCCCTACACTAACATGAACTTACCCTACAGATGCACCCGACTTGACATAGAATAGTAATTGTTATCCCTACACTAACCTGCACTTACCCTACAGATGCACTCAACTCTCTCTTTCAAAATCCAAACCAGATTTACAACACACTTGCACCACTTTCGCGTCACTTTTCCCATCTTAAATGTGATGCAATAGTAACGCAATGAACTTGTAAATCTACCCCTATGCACATTACGAGCAAAACAAGTACACAACTCATTCACTTCTTTATCAATCACAATTAGACAGTGTCGTTTCACGATTCACAATGAACTTCAATAAATACTTTGTACCTATTTAAATGGAAGACGAGATTGTCAACATTACAAAACTTAGTGGCATATTTACAAAAACAGAGTTAAAATTGTTGTCGCTTTAACGCCTGCAAAGTACAAAAAAACCACTGAAAATGGACTACAAAATCCTTTGTTATCTTACCGGAAGATTTTCTCAACTTTGCTGTTTCCTATACAAGACTGCGAGATTCCCCCCGGGGCTAGAAAATAAATGGTTGTGGGGACCTCAACAACCCCCCTCAATCTCCGGGAACCACCACCCCCGGGATTTAGTGTATTGTGGGAGGCAGACTGTGTGGCCCTACGCCTACAGCCCTTGAAGGCCCTGGGGATCGCCTCGCCCGAGGGCCGGCTCCTGCAGTGTCCCGGGGTGCATACCCCGGGACAATGCAGTTTGCTATGAGAGGGCGTGAGTTTGGTGCCTTCCGCCCTCCCATAGCAAACTTAGGGCCTCATTAGGATTGCGGTGAATCCGCATACTCCGAGCCAGCGGAAGCCACCGCCGGCCCGGAGTATGCGGATTCCACGCGGAGGACACACAAATGACCCCCAGCCAGATTAGGATGGCTGGGGGGTCATTTTTACGTCCGCTGTCTTTCCGCCATGGTCGCCTTCCGACCGCGGTGGAAAAGCTCTACCATGGCTGGCGGTGTCTATTAGACACTGCCAGCCATAATAGGATTACAATTTTGTAATGCCTTTCTGCGGCAGCAATGCCACCACGAAAAGGCACACGGACTTTTCTTTGGGGGCCTGTTGCGGGCCCCCCGGGTGAAGGGGGGTGGGGGTGCACATGGGGGGGTACCTATGGTACCCCCCTGCATTTGCATGCACAAAGCAGCAGGCACCGCGCGGTGCCTGCCGCTTTGTGCATGCAAATGCACTGATTGCATTTTTAACATTGCAGCGGTTGCTGCTTCAAGCAGCACCCGCCGCAATGTTAAACATACAGGATGTGACCACCAGGGTGGCCGTCACATCCTAATTTGCACGGAGGGACCGCCGCTGCCCCTGCGGACGGTCCCTCCTACTCTGGGGTGGCGGACGGACGCAGGTCCATCCGCCATCCTAATAGGGCCCTAAGTTTGGATTTTGAAAGACAGAGCAGTGAAATCTATTCTCACTTTCAAAATACAAACCAGATTGCTTTTCCATATACAACTTAGCATCTCCCCATGTAGAAAAGCAATGCCAGCTCTCGAAGGATGCAGACAGCCGACGGGACCGTGGGGGCATTGTGGCTCCCCAAATTTTTTTTATAAGCCTCGGGGGATGGGGTCCACTGGATATTAGAAATGACTGATAGGAACTATTTTTTAACAGTAAAATTAAAAGTCGCGCACCCAGCGCAGTGCTCAGTGCGGCACCCTGGTGTGTGCGCGCTGCATGCACGACTCATAATCTGTAGGGTGCACGAATCCAGCGCCTTTGGTGCACAACTTCTAAGCATTTGGGAGCCACCATTGCTCGGTGCGGCCCCCTGGTGTGAACGCACTGCATGCACAACTCATAATTTGTAGGGTGCACAAATCCTGCGTCTTCGGTGCACAAATTCCACCCGTTTGGGAGCCAGCTTTGCTTTTCCACATGGAAAGCTACTAACATGCAGCTCCCCATGTAGAAAATCAATCTCATTCAGATTTGGAAAGAGAGAACAGATTTCCTTGCTATGGGAGGGCGGAATGGACACCTTGGGACACTGCAGGAACCGGCCCTCCCACAATACATAAAGCCCAGGGGAGTGGTGGTTCCCAGGACTTTGGAGACCTTGCAGCCCCCCAACCATTTTTTTGTAGCCCCAGCAGTGCGCCCCCCTGGTGTGCACGCGCTGCATGCACGACTCATAATCTGTAGAGTGCAAGAATCTAGCGCCTTCACTGAACAACTTCTATGCGTTTGGGAACCAGCATTGTTTGTCCACATGGGAAGCTTCTACCATACAGTTCCCCATGTAGAAAATCAATCTCTGCAGGAGCTGGCCCTCCCACAATACATAATGCCCTGGGGAGTGGTGGTCCCGGGGCTTTGGAGACCTTACAGCCCCCCAACCATATTTTTGTAGCCCCGGGGTAACAGGGCTCTTGAGTGCTCCAGGAAGGAGGCCACGCAGTCCCCCTCCCACAATATATAAAGCCTCTGGGTTGTGGTCGTCAGGGCTTTGGGGACCTTAGACCCCTCCCCCCACCATTTTTTTTAGCCCGGGGGGTGACGATCACCGGGCTGGGAGGCCCCTCTAGGCCCCGGTATTTAGCCCCCCGAAGGTCTAATTATAAGGGCCCCCCAATAAAATATAATAATTTTGCCCCCAGTATTTACCCCCCGGGAGCTAATTATAAAAAAAGCTCTGTTTTATTTTATTTACTTTATGGCAGAGTCTGCCCACCCTACACACAACTGGCGTTTAAAAAGAAAAGGTGGGCCCTGGGGGTCCTTCTGGGACCCTCTAAGCAGGTCTACAGGGTAAAATTATTTCTACCCTGCCCCTTTCTACGCTTTGCACACATATTCCACTGACTTCCTCAGCCTCACTTCGACCGAAGCACAAAATGGCTGCCAACAGTTCCTGGTTTCGAATATTGACAACCGCTTGACAGCCAATTAGCATTGAGCGTGTGATTGGGACGGTGCGCTTATGGTACGATGACAATCCTCGCACAATCCGCTGATCCACCGTGCCCATAGATATATAAATGACTTTAACTGTAATTTTCTCAGGAACTACTGAACAGAATAACCCATTTAAACAAAAGGCACAAGTCTGAACTGAGGACTACCGCTTTGCCACATTTCGTGTAATTCTGTTCAGTTGTTCGGGCTGTAGCCGTGGCTTAAGGTCCCATGGGAAATTGCATGGGACCCCCTGTTTTTCTCCGCCTTGCTTGACCAATCACCCCCAAACTTGCAGGGAAGGAGCTGAACTGAGCTGGCCAAAAGTTTGGAGAATTTCTTTGGCAATAGCATGTTGCGGATTTCCTATGCATAATAGGTCCTAAATATAACTACCTACTGTCAACTGCCAGTAGGTAATATATATGGAGTGCGACAGGCTGGTGCGAGTGGAGCTGTTATTTGAATTCCTGTTGCACCGTGGACCCAACGCTGGATATACAAGCGGTTTTTTCCATCTACAGGACGCTGGTTCCCGAAGGCAACAATTGAAGCGCGTCCCCGGATGCTACCGGGTAAGAGATGAACCGCCTGTAACCCATAGACACAATGTTGGAATACCGCTGGCGAGATAGATACACTTTACGTGGTCACGGCTGTAACCACGTGTGGCGAGAATGTTTGATGAAACCGAGAGACGCAAAGCTGAAGAGGGCATGTTTAAAAATAAGAAAAAGGCTACGGGGGCGCAGGGTGAAGCGTCTGAAACTACAGACAAAAACGCAAGTGATTTAAACACGAAATTAACCGCGTTAGAACGTCTTTACGAAAGGGAATGCAGAAAATGGTGGGAAGCCACGTCACTGCAGAACTATATAGATGTTAATCGTGTGCCCAGAGGATTAAGGATCTACACTATCCCTGCATACGAGAACCCTGACCCTGAACTATTGGACGCATGGGCGGAGCACACTGCCCAATCATGTAAGGGAAGTCTCATGATATTGGTACGCTTTGCCTGGTCTGATAGAGAGAAAGCCCTGGCCGAAATTAAAGATATAGAACATGACCTGTCTAAAGAGCAAGATCAACCCAAACTGGAAGAAAAACGTGAAGCAATGAAAAAAAGATTAAAGAAATATGAAGAGAAAATCAAACTGAGAAAGGAGGAGAAATTCGAGAGGGATGAAAAGGACTATCGGATGGGAAGAGTACTTACCTTCTCAAAGAAGTATGACCAACCGCGCAAAGAACTTCCTGGAGGAAGGGGCAAACCCCCAGAAAGAAGAACACAAAGAGGAAGACGAGGAGGGGGGGCTGGAGCCACAAAAACCGCAGGCTCGCCACCCGTAACCAGGAGCATGAAGAGTGCCTTCAAGAAGAAAACCTAGGCACTGAAGATAACCTTACGATTGTGAATTTGACTCCTAAAATCCTGACTACCGAGGAGAAAAATATCCTAAAACTGGGATTGACCTTTTGCCCTGAAAAGAATTTCGAGTTCACACAGACACGAATAGATCTGTTCAAATACACCCGCAAACTTAAGCTGTTTAAATACTTTAAATTGAAACCTCCCTTACCCAAGCCAGCGGCTGCTGGAGAGACAGAAGAGAGCATGATGCTATGCAAAGATCTGGAGGGTATTCGATCCCTGGAAGAATTAAGGAGGGAGATTGATGAAGATGATCCTGTCAACTTAAGAGACACACAGATGTTGACACACATGGAGGTACAGCAAAGAGGGGGTGCAACGAACTTCAAACCGAGTTCCACTTTTATGCCTATCATGGGAGCAGATGCGATAGACACCTTTTCAGAAGCTGTAATTCAGAATTTAAAAATTCTCAGAAGTAGACATAAAACTGATTATGGCAAATCTAACTTCACCTATAAGCAAAGGATGTCTTTGAAAAAATTGTGTGAGGACTCTTCCCTGGTGTGTAAGCCCTCGGATAAAGGGGGAAACATTGTACTGCTTACTAAATCGCAATATGAACAAGAAGCATTGCGGCAATTAAATGATCCAAATACATACACAAAGGTGAATGAATCAACATACAATAAGAGCATCCAGGACTACCACGACATGATACTTAAGTGGTATAATAGTAACATGCTAAATGGTGATGAACACTTATTTTTGAGATGTTTAAATCCTGTAACTCCGACCTTTTACTATCTACCCAAGATACATAAGGATCCGGTAAATCCACGTGGGAGGCCCATTGTTGCCTCTCAAGGCAGCCTAACTGAAAACCTATCTATCTATGTGGACTCCTTTCTCTCACCCCATGTTGTCAATTTGAAATCCTATCTGAAGGATACGAAGCATTTTTTGAACTGTATTGAGAATATAGTTTGGTCAGAAGGGTATACTATGATGGTCATTGACATTGCTAGCCTGTATACGTGCATTGAGCATGAAGAAGGACTACAGGCCATTTCCTGGTTTCTTGGGAGTAGACCAGCGAAGTATTACGAGCACAATAAAATGTTAATGGAATTTTTAAGATTTAGCCTCATGAACAACATCTTCCTCTTTGGCACCAACCTCTACAGACAGCTTACAGGCGTGGCAATGGGCACTTGCTCTGCCCCTAGCTTCGCAAATTTATTCGTGGGGCACTGGGAAGAGCAGGTAGCTTGGTCCAATACCAACAAAAAATGGAACGAACTGGTGAAATGTTGGTATCGTTACATAGACGACCTGTTCATTATCATTGAAGGATCAGTGGAGCTGGCTGAAGAATATCTGGAGGTACTCAACAATAATGAGAATAATCTGAAATTTACAGGAGAAATCAGCCAAAAGGAAGTGAACTATCTAGATTTTACTGTTTTCATTGAAGGAGGCAATCTGCACACTAAGCTCTATCGAAAAGCCACCGCTGGCAATTCAACACTATATGCTACCAGCGGGCATCCCAAGAGCTTGGTTCACAGCATACCCTATGGTGAGCTTTTAAGGATAAGGAGGAACAATACTAAGGACAATGAGTTCAAAAAGGCCGCCAGCAATTGCATACAAAGGTTCAAAGCAAGGGGATATAATGCTAGAACTTTGCAGCAAGCATTAAGTAAAGTTGAAAACCTTGAAAGGAGCAAATTGTTGGAAGACAAAGAGAAGAATAAACAATCGCAGAATGGGCAATTCAGATTAATAACCACATATTCAAGGAACTCTTGTGACATTAAACGCATCTTGCGGAAACATTGGAACATTTTGATGACGGACAATGTCATAAAACATGATTTGCCCTCCTATCCTATGATAACATTCAGAAAAGCAAGAGCATTGAAGGACTATTTGGTCCATAGTCACCATGATGAATCAAAACCCAAACCGAAAATTGAACCTATGAAGGGTTTCTTTCCCTGCGGACGATGCAAGGCATGCAAGGGAAGCAAACGAGTAACTCAATACAGCATCCCAGGCGTCAAAGAGCCCAAAAGAATTTTGAAATTCCTCACATGTTCTACGCCTTACGTGGTGTATTGTCTAACATGTCCTTGTGGCAGAAGGTATGTGGGCAGTACCACCAATCCAGTAAAACTAAGGATACTGGAGCACCAAAGAGCGATACAGAACGCAGATGCAACTTATCCGGTTGCGAGACATTTTGACAAGGAGCACGCACGCAACAGAGAATTGTTGACATTTTTCTGCTTGGATTCTGTCCCGGTGAATGTAAGGGGTGGCGACAGACTCCTGAAATTAAGGCGTTTGGAATCACGATATATAATCGATTTGCTAAGTAAAACGCCGGTCGGATTGAACATGCATGAGGACTTAGCTGTGCACCTGGGATGATTTGATTCTTATTGACTGTAACATTGCTTCATGTTTACTTACTGTGTCCATATGAAAGGATGAATGAACTTCTATCATGTAAATAATTTAATTCCATAAGGGTTGTGGCACGTTGTAGATATCATTATGGATTTATGCCCATCCAGGGCGATATAGCATAAAGAAAAGAGAGGGACCTCAAACGTGGGGTTAATATGCCCATACAGGGCGTTATGATTTAGTTGATATTGTTGCATTTTGTGGAAACATATTGAGATATTACTCATGGATGTTTGAATATATGTGTATAACATATTGCAACCACTACTATTACAAGATGGCGACCGCCATTCTATGTTGAATTATCCTTTGAGGTTAGTCCTACCTTTATGTTTATTACCCGTGCAACGCGGGAGTTTAAATACAATCTATTGTTTGTTATTAGCGTCTCATACCTGACGAAGGCCGAGTGCCGAAAGCGCTTGTGAGATTAAAATCTTTGTGCATCTATCTTCGGAGTGCTGCCTCCTAATTCCCAAGGATTGTGGGGAGGGATTGTCGGAGCTGACATATATATATATATATATATATATATATATATATATATATATATATATATATATATATATATATATATATATACATATATATTGCCACACAATCCAACTTTGTGTCGTCAGAAGAAACGGCAAGCACGCAGGTATTCCGATATTTAGAGTATTTTTATTTGCAACCCCCCTCACCCCAGACAGACGCGTTTCGCTATAGAAGCTTTGTCAAAAAAAAAAAATATATATATATATATATATATATATATATATATATATATATATATATGTATTACCTACAGGCGGTCGCCAGTAGGTAGTTATAGTTAGGATTATTTTGAATAGGGAAATCGCAACATTCTATTGGAAATCTGCCGGAAAATTTCCTCAAATTTGCCTCGCGGCGCCCCGCTCTTTCCCTGAAAGTTTGGGGGGGATTCATCAAGCGAGGGCCGAGATAAAAGGGCGGTCCCAAAATGTGTTTTCCCCATGTTAATTTCCATAGGACGGTCGAACTCACTTTTAGCCCGAACGGCTGAATGGATTTCCAGCAAACTTGGCAAAATTGTAGGGACTGGTAGCCCGATGTGCCTTTGCTATGTCTCAAGATATGTGCTCCAGTGGATTTTGAGTAATTTAGGTTCAAAAAAATATATATATCTATAAGCGCGCCACAGTACGCACACCGGGGCGCGAACCAGCGCGCTAAGCGAGTTTGCGCGCGGAAAGCTGGGTGTCTGTCAACATTCCAAACAGTCCGGAGCGGCCGCCATCTTGTGTCTCGGTAGGATCGAGACACAAGAGGTCGCAAAAACAAAGGGGGAAATTACCATAAGGGGGCATAGTAGATCCCCCCTGACCCCCTAGGTTTGATGTGGGGGCCATAAAAGGGCCCCGCGCGGCAAAAAAATGTTTTTTTTTCAATTTGCGCCGGGGGAGCGCCCGGTATGCGCACCGGGGAGCGTACCATGGGGAAAAAAGAATGACAGAGTTTTAAAAAAATGTAGCCTTTTTTTTATAAATTGGAGGTAGTTCTAAAAAGAACTGGTTTTCTGTTGTTTTATATTTTTTTAATGTTTTTTGAACATTTTGAACTTTTTTTGGCTTTTATGAACTATTTTATTTTTTTTTGTTATTTTTATGGGGAGAAACAAAAAACAGGGAATTGAAAACGGCTCAACTAGAGCAAAAAAAATCAGGAAAAAATTATGGTTTTTTGGGGCAATTGTGGTTGTCACCAGCACAGTTGATGAGCTTTATGCTTTGCTCACCATAGGTGATGGTTTTACCACAAAAAATACAAGTGATCTTGTATTGCCCAAACTGTGGTTGTATGTTTAGAAACCATCTCCCTTGTCTCTGGTCCCGATGGAGTGGGTTGCTTTCTTTTGGAGGTGCTGGGTGAAGATTGGGGAGGGTTACTGGCCAGTTCTCTCACCTCTGCCGCAGCATAGTTGTTAGGGTACTTGCGTTGCATATGGCGAATCATGGTGTTATTGCCAAATGAGTATTTCTTGTTAGGGTTCCCCCTTGAAACTTGAGTGCCACAGATTAGGCAATAACCCTTGGCACATTCTCTCTTGCGCTCGAGTGCTTCCGGGTGCGCTTACGCCATGCGTATCATGCGGACGCGGCTACGCGATACGTCACAATAATGTTTTCGTTCGCGGCAAAAGCGCTAACGGGACGCTCACCGGTACGCGCCCTGGGGCGTGCAGAAAGACTGCGCTTACCGGTGCGCTCACCGGGACGCGCACCTGGAGCGCTCCAGGGCAAAAAAATAAAAAAATAAATAAAACCATGAACAATATACATAAAAAAAATAGCATTACATAAATATACAATATAGGATTCATTATAAAAAATATTACATTTCATAGCTATAGAAATTTGCTATTAAAAAACCTTTGAAATTCACTGAAAAAACCAAAGGTTTCACACCAGTTATAGTTAGGAATTAGCATTTAAAAAACCTAAGAAATTCACTGAAAAAAACATAGGTTTCACACCAGTTATAGTTAGGATTTACCATTTTAAAAACCTATTAAATTCACTGAAAAAACCATAGGTTTCACACCAGTTATAGTTAGCTGGAAATTTTACTGACATATTACATCACTCATGACATGGTCAGTGACATCACTCATGACATTACTGATGACACCATCCTTGTGACAGACTGACAGACGTCCTGTAATATGTGACGTCATCAGAAGTGCATTGCAGGCGCGCAAGTTATAGTGAGTCCAACTAACTATAACGTGGGAATTTCAATGGTTATATGTCAGTAAAATTTCCAGCTAACTATAACTGGTGTGAAACCTATGGTTTTTTCAGTGAATTTAATAGGTTTTTAAAATGGTAAATCATAACTATAACTGGTGTGAAACCTATGTTTTTTTTAGTGAATATATATATATTTATATTTTTTAGATAAGAAACAAGTACTTTTCCCTATTTTTTCCCCATTCTTTCCCATTAGGAGATTTCCACCAGGGTGGCAGAGATCGCCATTTATATGTTAAAAGTTACTAGTTTTAGTTTTGCACTCATACAATCAGTCTCAAGATGTTTCAAGATGTCTCCACCAGCCCTTAAACAGAGAGGGTTGAGACTTGTAAATCTATACTTAGGTGTAGGTCTACACTCGGAAATAGTGACAGCGAAAAGGTGTAGACTTACACCTAGGTTCATCAGTAGATTTGCGTGATAAATTGGGCTCTTGGGCGTTTGACAATATTATTATATCCCTCTACCTTGACTCCCCTATCTAATATTATCAGAAGCAGTTCAATAAAATTAACCTGTTCATATTATGTAATCCCTGTATCTGGTACTTCCAGACCAGGCCTGCTGAGGAACGGGGAGGCTTGCAAAGGAGTTTGTCCATCGATCCTGTTATCAGGAATACTTTTTTAAACTTTTTTAAACTTTTTTCACACGGCACTACTGGAGCATAGGAGGGCACCCCAGGCAGAGGCAGCTGAAGCTCCGGGAGCCTGCCAAGACAACACCGCCCGCCCGCTCCACAGCAACAATGAGTCTAGCGCCACTACGCAGGATCACACAGGAGTGGAGCCCCGAACCAGGCATGTGAGTTCACGCACATACATGCAACTTGTCTCTGCAGAGCGAAAGGGACTGAGATACTCTTGGTTCAAATAACGGCAAATCAGATGGGACTAAGACACTCTGTGTACAAAAGCTCTGCAAACATCTGCTGACATACTCAAGAGGAACACAGAGACTTAAGGTATTTACTTCTCCTTCCCTCTGGCTCATTTTTAAACTTTTTAAACTTTTTAAACTACCCCTTTGTTCAAAATGGCTGGAGCCATTGAACTGTAGTCATAAATCTCCTCCGGTACCTCTGTCCACGAGGCTCCTCAGCCTACTCCCCCACACAGAGATAAGCATTCCTCAAAGCGAGCCTTGCTGGCTCTAACAATAAGTGCAATTCCTCCCCCTAATAGCAATTGACAGAGGACTAATAATTCTATCCCCACTGCTTGTATGAATGGGAAGGGAAGCAGCTCTTCCCTGCTATCTAAGCAACAGCAATAAACAGAGGACTACTATCTCTATCTCACCTAGATGGCGGCCATCTCTGACTAGTCTCTCTCCGGGGTGGGCTTCATTGTTTGAACTTTTTACCGAATACTTTGCTCTATTATGTATCTACACCTTCTCGGGTAAGAATGGCTGCCGGTTATTGCAGTACTATACTTCTACTTGCATTTTGAACTTTTTGTATTGCACAGATTGCTACCTCATATATGGAAAAATGTCTGCCTTTTATTGCAGTATTTTACTTATACCTGTACTTTGATCATTTGTAAATGCACAGATTGCTACCTCATATACGTCGGTTGATAACTAATGCCTAATTTTGCAGTATTATACTTATACCGGTATTTTGAACACTTGTAATGCACAGACTGCTACCTCATATACGTTGGTTGATAACTAGTGTCACTTTTGATGGAATGTGGGATTTACGTACGTTATTGTCTACATCTGCATTCTGTTCCTGTAATTTACTTAACTGGTACCTTGCAGTATTCTGTACATTCTCGCAACTTGCACTCATCTCCACTTCTCTATCCTGATAGGCACCTACTGTCACCTCATATATCATATATTTCTTCTTTAATCGGCATTATTCTGCACAGTTCTGCAAACTGCATCCATTCTCACTCTTCTCTCCTGTAATGCTACCTCATATATCTCTTGTTGCTCACTAGTGTCACCTCTACATGTTATTTTTAAACATTTGTAATGCACAGATTGCTACCTCATATAACTTGTTTATTAACTAAGGTCAATGTTGATTCTTGATTTTTAATTTATGTAAATTGGTGTCTGCACTTGTATCCTCTCTATCCTGATAGGCACCTACTGTTACCTCATATATCATATATTTCTTCTTTAATAGGCATTATTCTGCACAGTTCTGCAAACTGCATCCATTCTCACTCTTCTCTCCTGTAATGCTACCTCATATATCTCTTGCTGCTCACTAGGGTCACCTCTACATGTTAGTTTTAAACATTTGTAATGCACAGATTGCTACCTCATATAACTTGTTTATTAACTAAGGTCAATGTTGATTCTTGATTTTCGATTTATGTAAATTGGTCTCTGCACTTGTATCCTGCTCCTACACTCTATCAGTATTATACTTTCTCCCGTATTCTGCACTTGCCTGCTCACTTCCTCAACATACACCCACTCCTACTTTTCTACGTATCACGCATCTACGTAGATTTTTGTTTCCTGCCCTTATACTATATCAGTATTGCACCTACACTTACACCTTGTACGCTGCACCTTGGTAATTTATAACTTATTACTGTGTAACCTACTGAACGCATTTGTTTTAGGCACATTTGTACCACTATAGTGCATTAGTGCACTCTCCCATTGTACCCTACCCCATATACTATCAGTATTATGCCTACTCTTACACCTGTACCTTACAGTGTAACCTACTGTACGCATTTGTTTTATGCACATCTGTACCACTATAGTGCATCGGTGCACTCTCCCATTGTACCCTACCCTTATATATTATCAGTATTATGCCTTTTCTTACACCTTGTTCCTTACAATTTACCGTATGTATTTGCCCTACTGCTCACTCTTACATCCTGGATATGCTGATTGATTACTAATGTCACTTTGGTAATTTATAACTTATTACTGTGTATCCTACTGTATGCACCTGTTTTTCTGCACACTTGTTTTTCTGCACATCTGTACCATTATAGTACACTAGTGCATCCTCCCATACCCACCTAATCCTTCAACGCAACATGGACCCCATCGGCAAACACACATACAAAATCAACTACCCACCATCACTCACCAAAAAAGCCGCCAAACGCTTTAAACACAACTTCCTTAGGTCACACTCGGAAACGCCCTTTGCTGACACCTACTTCTCACCGGTCGATGGATCCCTGAACATCGATATCATCTTCCACACCACACGCAGAGCTCAATGGAGAAAAGCGTTCTTCACCCTACTCACCGTCTCCTCCACCAGAAAATCCGCTCACAGCCTAACTCTCTCCATCACTCCATCCCAAGCCTTTCCAGGCAGTGCCACCATCACTATTTATTATAACGGGATTGTCCTATCACAATCCACAGACAGGAACCTAGAACTGCTAGACAACATGTTCCCCACTTTCAAAGAACACCTCTCCAATTCACGGGCAAACACTCATATCTCCCCCAGTCCCACCAACCTTGACCTCACAGCTACATACTCTTCAAGCAGGGACACACCCACCACCCCTGACCTCCCATCCCCTACCCACAACCCCACTATCCCAATTCAGCACTCAATCACAGACACAGATCGCTCCCCCTCATACACCGCTCTTTCCCCCGCCACTTCTACCAACTTGCGGACCTCCACACATACCTTCAACACTCCTATCACAACTACAGCGGGCAGTAACACCCCGCTCGCCGCTGACAACACAGCTCCCAACCAGAACACACCTGATTTAAACCATAACGCCGCTGACAGCACAGCTCCCACCCATAACACACCTCACTTAGCCCAGCACCAGAATAACACGCACTCCAACAATTTCCCTCCTTTATCCCCCCCTTCCTCAGTCCTCATTACCCTCTAACCAACGTCGCAGAACATACCCCCTCTCTTAATTTAACTCCACCTCCCTTCAACAGGACCATCTCCAATCTCACTTCCCCTCCTACTCTCAGCCCCCATTACCCTCCCTACACACCCACCACGGCTACCAGTCTCCCAGCCTACACCTTGACCCACCCGCCCACCACCAATGCCATCAACCATAACGCCAACTTCCTCCCTACCTCATCCACACCCCTCCCACCCAAAACTTCTCACCCCCCTAACTCCATCCCGCACACCAACACAACGCAGACCTGCTCGAACACCAGCCCTCCCTCCCACCTGCACACAAATTCCCTGGTCAACCATTCACCCCTGACTGCCACTCCCACCACCTACCCTACGATGGAATACATCACGGCCACCCTCACTCAGATCAAAGAAGACATTCACGCCATCAAAGAACTACTCTCCACACACCCCACACACCCCCCACCCACCTCCTCCCCCCCTACCAACCTGTCCCCTACTCCGCCGGCGGACTCCCACCCTCATCACGCCCCACACCTGGCGTCAATCCCTGCTCATAGGCGCTACTGCCCTCGTCCCCCGCATCGCCCCTGCAAACCCTCACACACCTACACCCCGCCGCCAAACTTGTCTCCCACCCATCCGACCAACTCTCGCACTCAGCTATCCCCCAATCTGACCTCAATCCCAGCTCCTAATCGCAACAACCGCCCTCACCGCACCCACAACTCTTCTTCTGACCTCGACACACTCACCCTTCTCCGCTCCTATGACCCAGCCCCCCAAATTGACACAAGCACCCCACACTGCAACATTCCCTCAATACACCCAAATCCCCTTAGACCACCCACACTAAACAGCAGATTCTCCATCCCCCATAATCTTAGAAAAGTCCCTCTCTCGATAGAACCAGCTAACACCCTCTACACACCCTGTCTCAAATGCATTCTTCTCAACTGCAGATCGGCCACGAAACATTCCGCAGCCATTGCTGAACTCCTCCTATCGCGGGACCTTGACCTAATCATCCTGACTGAAACGTGGCTAACTGAATCTTCGACACCCATAATGGACATTCTGGTTCCTCCCAACTACCACATTATCAGGCTCGACAGAACAGGCCAAATAGGTGGTGGAATCGCATGCATATACAGGGACAACCTCTCTGTTCAGAAAGTCAATTCCACATCCCTACCATCCCCAACATCCTGGGAATACATCTGCCTTGACATTATTAGTGAGGGCAAACCGATATGCTCTCTTCACAGCATCTACCACCCACCCAGGGACAACCTCACCTTTTCCCAACAAATCATGGATATGATCTCAACCAATTCCGGACGGCAGCTCACCCAAATATACCTTGGTGACTTCAACCTCCACTGGAATGACCGCAACGACGCGGTGGTAAATAGTCTTAAAAATTTCCTCGATGCCCTTAACCTCACCCAAATTTGCAACAGCCCGACACACGAGAAAGGTTCTACCCTAGACCTGATCATCTCCAAAGAGGACTCTATCCAACTCGAATCCATCCAACCCTGTGACTGGTCAGATCATCATATTATCACATTCTTTATCAATGAAAAAGTCAAAGTCAACCCGGCTCAACTCCCCAAGCCCAAAGTCTGGAAAAGAGACGCGAAAAAGCTCAACCCAGGCTCTTTGCCCCCTAACAGTTGCAATCTCCTACTCCCACCTACAGGCACCACGGACGTCCAAACTCTGACTGACCACTATCTCAATGCTATGACCTCTATAATTAATGAGGCTGCACCTATGCAGCTAAAAAGAGTCTCTACTAAAACCTCCAAACCATGGTACGACGGGAGTCTCAACGAGGATAGAAGAGACATGCGAATGGCAGAACGGACCTGGAGATCAGCTCCCTCCGCAATGCACCTAAAAGATCTGAAGAAAAAGAGAAACGCCTACTTCAGGAAAATAAAACGCTCAAAATTGGACTTCTTCAGCCTCCAACTCGACCAAGCAAAAAACCGCCCGAGAAAACTGTTTGAGCTAATCAAGTCACAATCCAAGGAGCAACCACAACCACTCAACACTGGGCGTGAGGCACCCTCCTGTGAAGACTTCGCTGCTTTCTTTACCCAAAAAACTGACAAAATAAAAAGCGATCTCCTCACTGACGCAAGCCTCTACTCCAAACCCCAATGCCTAGCACCCACTGAACCAAAAAACAATGCTACATGGTCAACCTTTGGCACATACTCGGAAGAAGAAATTGGCAAATTACTCAGCACCCTGAAACCATCCAATCACCTCACGGACCCCCTCCCTGCCTGCGCAGTAAAAGACTTTACCCCTTTGCTTCTCCCTCTCTGGACTAAAATCATCAACAGCTCTCTCCAACAAGGAAGCATACCTGACTCCCTCAAAATTGGTCAGGTCACACCTCTACTAAAGAAACCAACAGCCGACCCCTCTGATCTCAATAATTACCGTCCCATCACCAATATCCCCACTCTCCACAAACTGCTGGAAAAATGCGCACAACTACAATTGACTAAACACATTGAGCAATTCGATCTCCTCAACCCTCACCAGTCAGGCTTCCGAGCCGGACACAGCACAGAAACTGCTATGACTCACATAATTGATGACGCACTTCAAATGCTAGACCAAAACGACACCTGCCTCCTCATCCTTCTTGACCTCTCCTCAGCATTCGACACCGTTAAACATGAGAATCTACTAGAACTACTAAACACAAGAATGGGCCTATCTGGAACTGTCCTCAAGTGGTTCACTTCCTTTCTTCACAACAGGTCGCAGAAATTCAAGAGCAACAACCGGATGTCCTCGCCAATACCTGTAATGCTAGGCGTCCCCCAAAGATCCTCTCTATCCCCAACTTTGTTCAACCTAGTCATGGAACCTCTCACCACCTTGCTACAAGCATCCAATGTACACTTCCACATGTACGCCGATGACACTCAACTTTACCTCAAATTACAATCACCCAATGACATCCTGCTCCTGAACTCAACAATCAGATACACCCAATCCTGGCTTGCCGACAATCACCTCAAACTCAATGCCCTGAAAACAGAGTTCCTTCTGATCTCACCCCCAGCGAAGATATCCACCACTCAACATTGGCTTAAAAACCTAACCGCACTCAATGTCCAACCCACCATCGTGGACTCAGCAAAATCTTTAGGCATAACACTCAACACCAATCTCAGCATGCAGCAACATATCAGCAAGGCAACAAAGGGAGCGAACTTCCAGATCAATACTCTGAGGAAACTTAAACCCTACCTTCCAGCCAAAGACTTCCAAACTGCAGTACAAGCACTAGTCATCCCACGAATTGAATACGGCAGCACCGCCCTCTGCGGACTCCCCCTAACTACAACCGCACCACTAAAAGCGTCTCTAAATGCTGCAGCGAGACTCATCACTGGGTCAAAAAAGCACTCCCACATTACCCCTGACTTGAAATCCCTGAATTGGCTGCCTTTTGAAGCCAGAATACATCTGAAAATCGCCTGCATGACACACAAGGCGGTACACCTAAACTCACCCGGCTACCTTGCTCAGAAACTGACAATCTCTGGGGGAATTAGAAACACGAGAGGCACAAACAATCTTCTGCTGAAACCTCGAAGATTCCGGAAGGAAAAAACATACAAGCGCTCCTTCTCGGGAATGGCGCCTAGAATTTGGAACTCACTCCCTCCCGAAACCAGGCTTATATCCTCCACTACACTCTTTAAAAAAGAAGTAAAAGCTATCCTCATGGCTAAATACACTTGAACTACTTTCTCGAATCATATTAACACCCTGCACCGACCTGAACTACATATTTGACCCCTTTACTTATCTGTTTGAGTTGTCTTATTATTGTCTTATTATTCATACTCTCTTATTATTCATATTATTGTCTTATTATTCATATTGTCTTATTATTCATATGATTGGCTTTGCACTCATTTATTTGTACTATTTGTACTGGGTGATATATTGATGTACTTGTCTGACTATGTTCCCTCATGTACCCTTCTATGTAAAGCGCTCTGATATCTGCAAAGATCTTGTTCGCGCTATATAAAACTTTAAAATAAAATAAAATTAAAATAAACTCACCCAAACTTGTAGATCTCATCAGGAAATCTAACCTTTCCTACTTTTTATTGCTTTTATAAGCCCAATGTCAAAAAGCCAACTTTATACATCCGAAAAGAATGTACACAACATTATGGGAATGCCACAATTAAAGAGTAACATAGATTGGTGTACCACCAGATAAGTTAAAAAAAAGGTAATCCCATCTGTACATACTTTCAGCTATAAGGTGGGCGTATGCATACACAGGCATGTCTCTATTGCTGCACAGAAAATTTACAATCAACGGGGGATAGTCTCAAGAATGTGTGATAATTGTCGCAAAATTAGCTTAACACAACTTTGCACATCGCAGTCTATCGCGACAAAATTACACTGTGTTAACATTGTATTCCCAACCCGGCGGCACCATGCGATAGTCTCATGATAATGTGTTAAATGACCGCGTTAAAATTAATGCAACACTGAAAAAATGCAAAATATAAACGCGAAAAAAGTTGCGAAGGCCCAAATCGCGATACAAAAATCAGCGATAACCAGCGACAGGCCTTCAATTCCCAAGCATCATGCCAGAAAATGCACTATAATAGCAGAAAAAAGGGAAAAATAAATAAACTGTGTAGCACCATGGATGCACCCGGACTGAGTGCAGAGGACAACACAAACCCCACAAGCCCCACAGACGACCAGTACGGAACCTCGGGGTCAGGGAAGGCCAAGGAGAAGAGGACACACTTAGATAGTTTGTGGAACTGGCTACGGGCACGTGCGCCCGGTCCCTTTTATTGCCAGGGTCACATGTTCAGTGACGCCTGTGCTGGATGGGTGTGGGGTGAGTGCAGCCCAGACCTCAGGGAGTGGTTGGTGCTGGCAACAACTACAACAGTGATCAGACAATTAAAAGTTCAAAGTTCACCCAGCAAGGTCCATGACATGAGCTGCACAGAGTTAGTAGCCCCGGATGCACTGCGGCTGGCACAGGCACACCGCCACGGGACGGTGACTTGTGGTGCACTGAGGTAGGGCATGAGACCTGAGCGGGTCCTGTCGATGTCCAAGGTAAATGTCGCAGAGTGTTTCGGGGGACATTGGAAGGTGTTCTTCCATGGCATGATCCAGAGGGCAAAACCAAGCAGAAACAGGCAATATGGAGGAGATGAATGCTATAGATTCATTTTTAACTCCAAGTCAGTATCAGCTACATGATGATGAAGACAACCCCCAGGCCACATAGTCAGACACCACCAAAGTTTAACCAGAGAGTGTCCATGAATTTCGGGGCACATAGTTAGTGGCACCAGAGCTGAAAGGGGATGCAGTCTGCAATGAGGCCTGTACAATGATATCAAGTCTGGAATAAAGTAAGCATGGGCGGATTTTGCGGATTCGCAATCCGCGAATTTGCGGATTTGCGAATTTGCGGATTGCGAAAATCCGCAAAATCCGCGAATTCTCGCGGATTTTTTTTTTTGTGTTCGCACGGGTTTCTGCAAGTTCGCGAGAGTTTTTTACAATTTCGCAAATTGCGAACTTACTTGTCAGGTCGCCAGTTTTGCGAACTTGTTGTTTCTACGTGCCCAGCCTGTTTGCAAGCCTTTCTTCATCACTGCCACCCTCTGTCACCACTGGCACTCTCTTTGTTCACCCATGCCACCCTCTGGCTCACCCATGTCGCCCTCTGTGTCATCACAGCACCCTCTGGTTCACCAGTGTACATTATTGGGGGAAAGCAAAGCACTGCCATCCTCTGTCAACACTGGCACTCTGGTTCACCCATGCCACCCTCTGGCTGGCACACCCATGCCACCCTCGGTGTCATCACAGCACCCTCTGGTTGACCAGTGAGTGTATATTATTGTGGCAAAGCAAAGCACACCTGCTAAGTGCTTTAAGTTTTGCAAAAAGGCCTCAAATCCAAATATCCAGCAGCATCCACAATAAGTAATCCTTCCCAGTCAAGATCAAATTCAAAATGGACAAAGCAATGGGAGGAGCTTGCTGGACAAGAACAGGAAGAACTTGGTGACTGGGGCACTTCCTTCACCCCCCCCCCCACAAAATGAACTCCTTGCAATTAATTATGGTGCCTGCTGGTGGTTTTCAATTCATGTGCAGAACTGTAATTTTTGCAATTTCGCGAGTGCGAGATTGTTGCTGCGCGGGACGCGAGCAGTGCGAACACAAGCAAAAAATCCGCAGCGCGCGGATTTGCGGATTTGCGGTAAATCCGCGAGAGTTCGCGGATTGCGGATTTACCGAAAATCCGCAAAATCCGCGAGCGGAACGGATTTTACGCCCACGCCTAGAATAAAGAAATCAAGAGTTAGTTCCAAATGTGTGACCTACTTGACTGCAGGGTAAGCCGAAGGCAGCGGTCTGCAGGGGCCCACAGCCATTTTTTGTTGGCTTGCGATGCACAGATTTAGTGGCACCAGGGCAGTTGTGGGTAGTGTCCGATCACCTCCATAACAATGATCCTTTTTTCCTCCGGACTGAACTGGTCTTCCTCTTACTCCTCTCCTTGTGTACAATGATATGAACTTGATTGAAAAATCAAGACTCAGTTTCAAATTTGTGACCTACTTGACCGCAGTGTAGGCCGAAGGCAGTAGTCAGCAAGGGACCACAGACATGTGTCGTTGGAATGCTATGCACAGAGTTTGTTGCACCACATCAAAGGGAGTACCATGATATCAAACGTCCCATTAACATATGAACTCGGCTATCATGATATCAAGACCCAGTTCCAAATGTGGGACCTACAAGACCGCAGTGTAGGCCAGAGGCTGAGGTGGAGTATGTCAATGAGAAAGGAGTGCTTCAGACCTGTGTCGCGGAGGCCAGCGATGGTCTGAGGAGGTTGCCAAGGTCACGGGCCTCGGGCCTGGAGCTTGCAATGGCACGTGGTGGGCCCTTTTTGACACACACCAATGTCGGCAGGTGAGCAGTGAGGCCTGGGTGAGCAGGGGTGGCCAAGATGGGTCTGGGGACCAGCGGCCTGGGTTGCAGCAAGCGCACAGGATCGCAGGCACCGCCGCTCAGAGCATCGGCCTTGTGGCGGGGTGTGGGGGCCGCCCTGGCCGAAACGTTGGCCATTCCGGAAGAGAACCACGCCCAGAGCAACGTGCTTTTTATTCACACCCCTATGCTAGCCTGGCATACGCCGGGCCAGCCCACTCTGCTCACCCATACGGGGGGGACGTAACAAGCTACATTTCCGCGATGTTCCCCACTGGCTGAGATATCATGGTTGCGTCCACTGTCCTCTACACTCCAAACACCAGCAGTATATGTCGACATGGACATGTCTGTGGTCTGCATACTGCAGTCTGGACAGCACATCCATGCCACACTTGGCATTGTGTACATTCTCATTCATTGGTCACTTGCCTCCTTTGCACATGCCTGGTTCCCACCTCACCCCACATTCTGCTGTTGTGTGGCTGAGGTGCCATGCCGTTGATGGCTTGTGTACATGGCTAGCCCAGGTTACCACAGTAATTTGTTCTGTTGTGTCTGGTTGGTGGGCATGTTGTTTGGCATGTTGTATGTGAGTTTGTAATGTGTGCATTCCCAGAGTTGTGAGTTGCATGATTGTGTAGTTGAGGTGTGTGGTGTGTTCATTTGGTACTTACCAACGAGCAATGCATTTCCATAGGTGCCAGCCTCAAAGCGCTGGTTGTTGCTGGACTGTCGGAAGATGAAGGAATCATGCACACTACCTGGGTAGTTGGCAACGACATTGGTGAAGTCCCAGGAGGTCCACTATTGCCTGCACATTGATGGAATGCATGTGCTTCCTGTTGTGGTAATTTTGTGCAGTGGCAGCAGGGGACACGAGGAGTACATGTGTGTAGTCGATTGCCCATAACACGTGCGGGAAGCCAGCTATGGAGTAGAAGCCTTGTTTGGTCTCCAGCTGTTTCTGCGCAGTGGGGAGGAAGTGAATGTGCTGGGGTACCAAGCTGATGATGGCATCCAAGACAGGTGTGAGGAACTTTGATAGGGCTGTGAGGCGCCTCCGACTCTGGCGGTTGTTGGTTGGAAAGTACCAGAGGCCAACAGGTGCAGCACAGCGAGCAGCTTTGTCTGCGGAGGGATGATGGTTGTCCGCTGTGTTGGTACCGTCAGTCTGTGGGCAATGATGGTCAGGATGCAGAGGATAGTTGTCCTTTTGAGCCTGTGATGGGCAATTACATCCTCTGGTTTAAGTCTGTGAGGCTGGTGCATTATCTGAAGGTCCGCTGTCTTTGTCTGCGCTGCCTTTGTGGTAGTCTGGGTGGGAAGGGGTCCGGGGGGGAGGCGGTGGGTGTTTTGTCCCTCTTGGGTGTCCGAGCTTCATGATCTGTAGCTCCATGGCATCCGTTGTTCTTCAAGTGTGGCTCTGGCTGGGCTCCCTTTTATGGTGCAGGTTGTCGTCCGACTTAACACCAGGTAAGAGCAGGTGTTAGATCCCTGCTGTTAACGCGCCTTATCGAATGTTTTGTGATCTTATCGGCGATCTGGCTGGTCATTGAGAATGTTGCAAAGTGGTGTTGTTGTGGCTTGTTGCACAGGAACGCCTACTATGCACATCATTAGCGTCAGTTGGCGGGGTCATCTGTGGCGATGTTTTTGCGGCGGCTCTCGCAGGAAAACTGATGATATCGGCTATTAGCACTAGCTTGTGAATAGGGTGATTAATTTATCACCACTTTGGCTGCGATAAAGTGCTGCTAACTCGGCGATAAGTCCTCGAGAATATGCCCCAATGTTTCTTCCTCTTCTACAGAGCATACATATAACACCTTCTCAATTGTAGTTATGGTACAACCACCAAAATAACCCATAATTCAGTAGTAAAACTGATTTAAAATTCATTCATACCATATCTATGGTCCGGGACTATATAAAAATAGAATTAAGTAATTAGCATTGATGACATCCGACAATGAGAATTTTATCAGTGTCTTTATTTATTGAAAGTATAGAGAATCCCAAACCAGGAAACGCTAAGGAATCTCTTTCCCAAAGCCACACACACCACAAATATTTTGGACCTGCTGTGGTTTAGTTTTAAGTGTTCAAGCTCCCATAATGTTAAGCAGTCACCACAAATTGGAATATAAACATGGAACACAGGGATTAGCATTGTGTTTTATGTTATACCCCTAACCTATATTTGTTTTGTAGATTTTGGTTTGTCAGGGAAGAGTTTGAAGCCTACATCATCCTCTCTCAGTGAGTGAACTGTATGTACTACTACCATTGACTACTCTTCATAGAATTTTGTCACACAATTGGGAGGTTCAAGATAGAATATCAGCATCTAGGGCAGTATTATAAGTGACTTAATTGTTACACATTTGCGAAGCAGCTTTAGGGCGTTTCCTTCTTCTTTCTTTTCACAATACAGATAGCACCTATTGAGATACATGTTGGTTCAAAATGTTGTTGTCTGTTTCATGTCTGTGGACTATGGAACTGACAAATATTAATTAAGCATGAAGGTTGCTTTATTACTCATAAAGCCATCTTCATCGTCCCATTCCTTATCATAATGTTGGCCTTTTGACCAGTGTGTGGGAGTTTAGGACTATAGTATGCTATCATCTATATATATTATGGGAAAGGTAGTTTTTTAAGTTAAAAGGAACAACAGAATATTAAATCTCTTTCGTGGAGGGACACCTTCCTCATAGACTAAGAAATTGGACGAGTAAGACAGCTGCAAGAGTAATAAAGATCACTGGTAAGTAATCCAAACATTAACATTTTGAAATCTTCCAACTTCTCTTTTCTCATCACCACATTTCATGCTCATTTGCTCTTGGGTTATTTTATTTTTTCTATTTTTTTATCTAATGGCCTTTTCATTTTCAAATTATTCTGTTGTTTGCAGAACATCTGTTCACAATTGGATGTTGTGACATAACGTTCTGTTTTTCATTTAGTGGCTCTTGTTTTGTAAGTATTTTTATATGCTTGAAAGTACAAAATTAAAAAAGAATGATTTGGAATGATAAGAAATGCTTTGTAAAACCAATTCACCCACACAAATCCCAATTGGGCCTGATTGAATTATTAACTGAAGAATGATCTTGACAAATATTTTCCTGGCTCCTGTTGCTGTCCAGGAAAGATATTCCTCACTGCCACCTAGTAGTGCAGTCTTGGTAAGTGACATGCTGTGACCCAAAGGTTATTATCACAGAGTGCAATGCGATGTTGCTGTGTTTCTCAGCTTGGAAAGAACAAGCCTCCTATATTGTTTACCTTACATAGCTAAGCCAGCTAAAGCATCTGTCCGGGGCCATGAGATATCCAAGCAGGGCCTCAGAAGGACATCAAAATGAGAACTGGATCGTGGTTTACCCTCTGGGGAAAAAGGAACCTGCTCTATCGAACAAAGCAATAGCATTTCCAGAACTTCTGCTCCTTGCTGCAATGTGCCTCCGAAGGACCGTTATGGATCCATCCAGCCCCTCAAGATTAAGCCAACCTGCCACACATCTGTCCTACTCATTGCTATTGTTGAAAAGGATCATCAAAGACGATATCCAAGAACCTTTCTATGGATGCCATGGTAGCCTAAAAATACATGTAACCATCTTCCTTTGGTGCTAGTGTCACACAGGCCGACCTATTTTAGCAACAATAGCCATACCCCTTCTCTTGGATATGGTATGTAAGCATGCCATGGATTGGAGATAGGACCTCATTCTGCTGGGAGTTCTCTTTCATAGGATACAACTTCTTAGTGTAATTTTATTTCAGTGCATGAAACAGGACAGCCCAGAATCTCCTCGACTCATTGTCTGGTTATTGAACCAGCAGTGCAACCCCAGAAAAATCACACGAGGTTCGATGAGGGAAAACTTCTTGAACCTGAATAAACCTCAATCTTAATCGACGTCTGCCTCACATTGTTTTAAACCAATTGGCATATTATTCACAATGATTAAATGCATGAATGGCACGCATTTGACAAGAAACTACACATTTTGTGATGTTGATCAACATTTTAGAGTGAATAAATTGCCACTCTCCCCACAAGTCTGTGTTACCCACACAAATAGAGTTCTAGGACAGAACTTCCTGACAGGTAAATCTAGGGGTAAGTTATAGTCAAAAGGTACCTATGTGGGTTTAGACAAGGGATGGTAACCAACATTCAATGCTTACATGAAAAAAAACAGACCTTATGAAAAAACAGAACTAGGAACACATCTACTTAAGAAACATAGGGGCATATTATCAAGGGGGTTTATCTCCGCTTTTTTGGCTTTAAAAGCCAAGAAAGCGGAGATAAAATTATCTCCCTATTACCAAGCTGTCGCTAACACCAGTTAGCGACAGCTAGTAGGAGATAGCGACCATCTTGGGCCCCACTTTGCATGTCAGTGATATTTATCACTAATGAGATGCAAAGTGGGCGTGCCAAGATGTTAGAGACTGAAAACAGTCGCTAACATCGCTATCTCCTTTTACCAACTTTTGGAGATATTCGCGCTAAGCGGGAATATCTCCAAAAGCTAACACCTGCCCTGAGCAGTTCTTAGCCATGTTATCCAATGGGAGGTGGATAACATGGCTAAGAGCATTTGCTCGATAATGCATGAATATCGCTGACTTTTCAGCGATATTCATGCATTTCGGCCGTTTTTTATCGCATTTGCGATAAACCTTGTTAATAGCAAGGTTTATCTGCGATAAAAATCGCCGATGTGCGACGATAGTTTTTGTCTCTAAACAAGTTAGAGACAAAAATTATCGCTAGTTGTTGGTAATATGCCCCATAAATCGATAAAAAAAACTAGCATCTGCAATTCATTTACATGTATTTTATCTATATGTGTACAAGAACATGATCAATTTATATTATTGTTTCTGACCACATGCTAACCACATGCTAAAGATCCAATTGATATTTAAAATTACTTAGAACACTTATGTCATTATACCAGATGTAAATGTCATATTAAATTTTTTTAACTAAATGGTAATTACTTACAATGAAGTTTGTATTGTTTGTGTACACTGTAGTATTATGTTTTTACAACTTTTTCATACTTTCTTTCCCAACACCGCTGCACAAACTAAATATTATTAAAAAGGGGTAGACAATAAGTATAGACCGCCTGTCAATAGTTACATTTTTTGCACATAGAATACATTTATCTATTGTACATGCTATTCCGAGGTTCAGACAAGTCAAAAGTTTTGGTAGCCTTCAGTTTGGTCTTGGACTCCTCCCTGGGCCCTGCAGACAAGATGGAGTCTGCGTTCAGTTTCGAAAGAAATTACTTTCTGCAAATAACGAAATAATCAAATATATTTGCCTTCAGCTATTTCTGGCATTGGAATTGCAGAGCTAAGCCTAGATGTGATAAAGGTATCGTCTCTTTGTGCTTCCAAAACATCAACTCCACCCTCTCTTCAAGTGTATCACGGTAATGGACCTTTCAGCCTCTTCAGTGAGCCTAGACAGAGCTCTCTTGAAGAAAACGATGTGTTAGGGCAACAGCTCGTTATCTTTCTTGGCAAATATTTTAAGCTTTCACATTCTCTAAACAGTGTACACAACCGGAATACCAGTGATATGTATAACCTGAGACTCGAAATGTCAGAAGCACTAATGTAGGGGGCAGGATAAAATGCAAGGGAGTCTTACCCTTGAAGTGGAGCAAAGAATGAAAGACGTCAGAAAATGCACTTTGCTACAGTGTACGGATCACAGTGGCTCAAATATGGCAAACTGAATAGTTTCTACGGAAAATAAGTATGTCAAATTACATAATTCTGCCGGGTCAGCACAGTATTGTTTATTAAATCGGTCCATGTGTGTATTCAGCTGTCATCCGTTGAAACTAAATGCTTTCAACACGAAAAATATTGCAAGAAGAGCAAAGCAAAGATTATTTACTTCTTTTTTTCAATTTATAATAATTTATTGAGCGCTCATTCAGAAAGTTTCTTGTTGCTGAAGCATAACACAACAGCCAACGACCTAAAGGAGTAAAGCCAGCTAACCTTGACCTGTGCCCTGCTACAGATAAAAACTACAGTTTATAAACTAAGCAGCAGTGACCGGTGATGATCTCCAAAATTATTCGGCGTATTTCCTGTCGTAGATTTTAATGTGCGAGTGAGCAAAGCTAGTTAGCACGGCTGTCTCAAACAGGGTTTGGCCAGATTCGGTCCTGGAAACGTCTGGAAAAATGGGGCAAAATAGTGCATTTCGAATTTTCATATGAGTGCTAAAAAAGCAAACGCTGTGAAAGGGCATATGTTACTATTAATAATTATTATGCAAAATAATTTTTTATATTTCCATTAATTAAAGATTTATCTCAAAATTAAGTTACTAGCCCTGTACCAATATTTATTTTAATGTATGAAATGTAATACAAATAGCTTAGTTATATTTTGATAAAAATGTTACATTAATATTTTAATTCAAGATAGGGTATTAAAATATTTTATAATCAAATAATAATTGTGCACTATTTTTAGATATTTTTTCATGTTAAATTTAATGCATTCATATTGTTACTATTTTGAATAATTCATTTTTATTTTACATTATTTCCTATGAAGTTTTATGTAATTCCTTACCTCCATTATTTTCGGGACAGTGTTGCAATTTTCTGTAATTTTGCATCAAAATAGTAATGCAAAATTACAGGAATTACTCTGATTACTACTCTGTTTATACAGGTGTAATTAAATTGGTGTTCTACAATATCAGAGAGTAGACCATTCAAGTCAAAAGGCACAGGGTATCTAAAACCAATCAAAAACAAACTTCCCTTTTGTGCTCACAGTTAACAACCATTCCTCATTAAGCCAATCAGAATGCACTGAGTAACGTTCCATGTAGATAGTCCTGAACTTCACCATTTATAACAACTGTCTCCTTGTTTATATTAAAAGAATATATTTATTACAATGATTTAAGCTCATATCATTCAACACACTGTGTAGAGATCAGTATATATACGGTACAATAAAACACAATACAATTGCAGATCTAAAAACATTCAAGCTCATAATCAATATCAAAAATTATCTGTATAGCAATTTCAATACTTAATATTCCTGATAACAAAACCTCTATTTGTATACTTCTTCTGTGAACCATGCATTGTGAGTGCATACCTATAGAGTGAATGTCCTGAAGAAGGTGGGGATTTGATTTTAAGAACTGCAAAAACATTGCGCTGACATACTCCATACAATGAAAAGATATTTTTATTTTATATATAGTAATTGATTGCCCCTTTAGGTATAGCCTTTCTGAAGCTATTTGGTTCACTGTGATTGATTTGTGTCAAGCATTTTTTTCCATTCCACTCCATGAGGAAAGCCAATTTTAGTTGCTTTCCATCTGGAGAACCATGTCTTAACATAGTGTTGTATCCCTCATGGGTATTCTGAACGTCCACCTTTCTTCAATCAAGTTTTGGAAAAGAACTTTGAGAGCTTGAGTTTGCCCAAGAATCTGGTGTTATATCGATGCTCTCCTGATTACATCGGAGACATGAGAGGCTTGCAGGGATGATACCATTGCCTTACTAAATCGTTTGGCTGAAAATGGACGCAAGGTAATGCTGAACAAACTTCAGTACTGTTTGACTGAAGTTCAGTACTTGGTTCATCACACTAAGAAGGGCAAGAGGAAGTTGTCAGCAGAGTGAATAGAGGCGATCATGTTAATGAATCCACCTATCACACAAAAAGAAGTCAGGTGTGTGTGGGAATGGTTGGCTATTGTCGACTATTGATCCCAAACTTCTCCTTGAGGGCAAAGCCCTTGCAGATGCTAACCCACAACGATGTGAGTGATCCAGTAACCTTGGATAATGACTGCTTTATTGCCTTTTTGGAGCGGTAGGAATGCCTGATTACAACAAAGCAGTTTTGCTGTTCTGCTGTGAACGGGAGGGTTGTGCTCTTTCTGTACCCACCCAGACACATCGGAGTGTCCGTAGACCAGTGGCCTATTTCTCAACTAAATTAGATCTTGCAGCATCAGCATTGCCCGGATGTCTTAAATCCGTTGCTGCAACAGGTGTCTGCATTGAAAGATATAAAAGCATTGTGATGGGTCATCCACTTACTGTATATGTTCCACACTCTTTTGATGGCGAGAAACGAAATGTAGGATTTGATGAATAACAGGTTGCCAAGGTATGAACAGATTTTGTTGGCTGTGGAAAATGTCACCCTGAAGCAATGTTCTGTGTTAAATCCTGCTACCTTGTTACCTGTTCTGTCAGGTTTCACTAATGCGCCTACCTAAGTATTAGATCAAATACTACATTTCCCATGGGCCTGGGGGGTTTGACTACAACTCCCATGATCCTTGCTGTACACCCGGATATAGCGCGGCATGCCCGTGAGAAAGGCATGCTTGACACAGATTTCGTGAGCGGGAGCGGCTGCTCTCGACCTTTTTGGACTGTTACTGTGTCTCGTGGCAGTTGGAGGATTCGGCGTCAGGAGTGAGGCGTTACTCTGGTACTGTTCGTTGCGTCTGTGTTCTACAGAACGGGTGGCTCTAGTAACAGTCGCAAGTCCGTCTTGTTTTCTTTCCTCGTTTAGTTTTGGGCTTATTACTCTAACTGTGCTCCCCTGGTTTGCGAGTGCTGCAGTAGCTTCTGTTTATGTCTTGGGAACGTTCTGTTCTGGCGCCAGTGGCGGAGTGCAGGGGGAATAATCTCCGCATTGCCGTCATGATGATATGAAGATATGGCATATACTTCTGTGATTTGTGGAATATAAGTACCAAAGCGGATGGCAGTGGTAGTTACCACGCCCTACCGTGTTTGGGTGGCGTAATTGTGTTAAACTGGAGGATCACTAATTGTACTAACCATTGCAGATGAGGAAATCTGTTACCAGTTAGCAACAAGAAAATACCCTTTCTTTTCTGGGTAGAACAAGTGTGTTTACTTGTTCATTTACTTATTTCTGGAAGACTGACTGCTGTCAATGAATCAATTGGCACCAAAGTGTGTTTATTTTCCGGATTTCATTTAAGTTTTAAGGGGTATGTATTTCGTATACACACTGCATACGTATAGGCATTATTTGCTGCTGGATGTTTTGTAGTAACGGATGTCCTTGTGTTCTTTAGGAATAGAAGGTGTTCTGTGTGAGACCACTATATGGATGAAGATATTGCTAAGATAGCACAGGTGACCTCTATTTCCCTTAGCGAGAATATAATGAGAGTAGGATTTACGTGCTGTATTAACCTGCTGTGTATTTTGTTTTACAGCTTCCTTTTCCCTGCAGCCCCCTTCCTTTCCCTTCCCGGTTTTTTCCCCTTTGGGGTTTTTTCCCTCACCGTATCACTTGAACACCCTGTGTTTATACATTCAGGGTGTTTGGGACGTCCTGAGGCGGAGCCTTGTTACTGCGGACGGATCCTGCAGAGTGGAAACCTGACATGTTCCAAATGTTGATGGCAAAGATAGTGAAGACTATGACTGTGTGGATGTTACTGAACTTAGCACCAAACCGAGATCTGGTGTTGCCAATGAATCATTAACTGATCCTGACCAATTCATTTTTGTTGATGGTTTGTGCTTAAGGGAAAATGAAGGTAATTTGAGAGCAGCATTTGCTGTCTGCACCATTTCTGGAGTGGTGAAAGTCGCTCGTCTACAGGGAGTATACTCTTCACAAGTAGCTGACGTCATTGCCTTAACCCGCACATTCCTTGTTTCTGAGTAAATCCGAGTCACCATATATACCGATAGCCAGTTAAGTTTTGGGGTAATTCATGACTGTGGACAGCTATGGTTGCAGAGAGGATTCTTAACATCTTCAGGATCTCCCATAAGAAACAGGGAATATGTGACACAATTGTTGGAAGCTTTGCAATTGCCAAAGGAAATAGCAGTTGTGAAATGTGCTGCCCAAAGGAGGGGGGATGAATTTGTTTCAGTGGGTAAACGCTATCCTGACGAAGTTAACCCCCATTGTGTGACACATGCATGTGTCTTTAATTGGAATGTTTTTGAGAGAGCACAGAGAAGACCAAACTCAGCATGATGCTAGCTATTGCAGATACGTGGGATGAAGTCAGGTGGTTGCAATTGGAAGCAACATGTCAGGAACCAGACAGTTGGATCAGAACAGGTTGTGAAAAAAGAGAAGATGACATTTTTTTTTCAACTGATGGTAGAGCAGTGTTACTGGATAGTTTGTTGAGTCAAATGGTGAAGCGAATTCAAGGAGCAGCTCACATAGGTAGAGATGTGACGGTGAAATTGTTCAGGCAAACTTAGTTCAGCCTGAGTTTCTGTGTAATTGTTGATGCAGTGTTTCATCGGTGTGTCACACGTCAAAAAATGATTTCTGGAAAGAAAACTGTGGTTGCTCTGAGTCACACTGGGAGATTGGGGGGTCCTTTCAACCAAATTCAGTTGGACTTTGTTGAAATGCCTTTGTGCAATGGATTGAGGTACATCTTGGTTGTTTTGTGCATCTTTTCACGGTGGGTGGAAGCTTATCCAACTAAAAGGTGTGTTAGTGTACAGTAGCAAAGTTGTTATTAAGGGAGCTGATCCCGCACTTATTGCCCTAAACATGGATCAGAGACTTAAATGTAGCTACAGACCAGAGGCCTCAAGAATGGTGGAACAGATTAATGGGACGCTAAAGACAAGAATAGAAAAAGAGTATGCTTCAACATCTTTAAATGGAATGATGTGTTGCCTTTGGTCCTAATGAGTTTGTGCAGCATTCCTGGTAGTAGAACTCGACTTTCTCTACATGAGATCCTCATGGGCTCATGGGTAGGGTGATGCGCTTACCTGCAGTACTGTCTACAGCATTAATTAACATCACATGTGTTTCAGGTAAGCAGACATGAAGTTGGTACCTCTGTCTGAAACCACCTCCTTAGGAAACCCTACCCGGGTGAAGACACCTAGGAAGGCCTTGGCTACTACAGGAGCTGTAGTGACCCTAAGGGGAATTGCTTGCTTCAGGGTACCTAGTAGCATGATCCACTACTACTAGAATGGCTTTGTTCCCTGAGGCTGTGGGAGGTTCAAGTGGACCCACAATGTCCACACCTACCCTTTCAAAGGGTATCCACACCACTGGTACTGTTTCTTGATGAAATGTACTTTTATGATTGTAATGTCTACAATCGAATAAAGTTATTTGAATTGAATTGGTAGTGGTATCAGGGGGGCCTTTGATTTGCCACCTGTCTTGCCACTGGCCTGACAGGTAACACAGGATCTCACAAACTCCTTCACTTTTTGGTTCATCTGGGGCCAGTAAAAGTGGCTAACCAACTTTTCCCAAGGTTTGGTTTTCCCCAGGTATCCAGCTAGGGGGATGTCATGAGCTAAAGTTAGGAGGGACTAACTGTACTTATGAGGCACTACCACTGTCCTGGCAGCTCCAGGATTGGAGTTTCTTGCCTCAGCATACAGTTATCCCTCTTCCCAATAAGCTCTGTGGGTACCACTGACATCTCCCTAGGCTTCTGCAGCTGCTTGCTGCCGCAGGCTTTCAAGAGTGGGGCAGTCTTGCTGACCCTGGCACAGCTCTTCCCTAGAGGGTCCCCCTGGGCCCAGGAGTCCAGCCTGGTAAGGCTCACGCTCCATAGGCTCAGTTCCCTCCAGGGTTTCCAAGTCCTCTCCTTGGGGAGAGGGGTCCTGAGAGGCTGGCTGTGTAGAAGCTGGTTCCACAGTCCCCTTGCTTTTTCTCTTGGTTGGTTGGGCCATACTTTCAGGCTCCAACATCACTTGTTCACCCTTCTTTTTGCTCTGTGCTCTGGTTTGGACACACACCAGTCTAGGGATACCCAGCATGGCTGCATGGGTTATTTGTTCAACTTCAGCCCAGGCTGAGGTCTCCAGGTCATTTCCAAGCAGACAGTCAGCTGGCAATTGTGGTGAGACCACTACCAGTTTTAGGCCAGTAACCCCCCATCCTAATGTTACCATAGCTAGGGGGTGTTGGGTGGTAATGCTGTCAGCATTGGTGACTGGGTAAGTTTCCCAATCAGGTATTGCTCTAGGGAAACTAGCTTTTCCCTTACCATAGTGATGCTGGCACCTGTATCCCTCAGGGCTTCTACTCTAGTTCCATTGATGGAGGGGTATTGCATATATTTGTTACAGTTGGTTGGCCAAACTGGCAACCTCCATATTCCCCAAGCAGACTAAACTAGCCTGAGTGTATTCCCAGATTTGCTCTGGGCACTCCTCTGATCCCATCTGTAGATTTACTGTCCCTGGAGTAGCTGGAATGGGTGCCTTGGCCGCTTTGTTGTAGGGGCAGTTTTTGTCTACAGTTAAATGTCCCAACTTCTTACAGTTGTTACAATAGGCCTTGTAAGGATCAACATTTCTTCTCCTATAGGACTGAGGCACATAGGGAGTAGATTGGGACCCGCCCACCTGAACAGGTTTTTGGGGCTCTTTGGAAGACACAGACTTTCTCACCACCTTTCCCCTGGGGGGGGGGGTTGAGACCACCTTCTTTTGGTCACCCCCAGTGGCTGTCCTTGTCACCCTTGTCTTGACCCAGTGGTCTGCCTTCTTTCCCAATTCTTGGGGAAAAATTAGACCTAGGTCTACCAAATGCTGATGTCACTTTTCATTTGTGCAATTACTCAAATTGTGTTCCTTCATAAAAAATTATACAGTCCAGTAAAGTCATGCACATTGTGTCCAGTTAACCAATCATCCAGTGTCTTTACTGAGTAGTATACAAAATCTATCCAGGATTGGGTCTGGGTTTTGTGAGCTCCCTGAACCTAATTCTGTACTCCTCAGTGGTGAGTCCAAATCCCTCAATCAGAGTCTTATACATGAGATGATAGGACCCTGCATCTGGCCCAGAGAGGGTCAGAAGTCTGTCTCTGCAGTTACCAGAGAACAGTTCCCACAGGAGTGCCCCCCAGAGAGGTTTCTTTAGCTGTTTGATATCACAAGCCCTCTCAAAGGCTGTGAACCACTTGGTGATTTCATCCCCTTCCTCAAATTTAGGGACCATCCCTTTGGGGAATTTAGGATCATAAGATTGCTCTCTATCCTTGTAATTGGTATTGCTGCCACCAGAGCCTCTTTTCTTTCTTTTTCTAGAGCCAGGAGCCTGGTCTCTAGGTCTAATCTCTTGGCCAACTTTGCTAGGAAGTTGTCCTCTTCACTGGGGCTTTCCCCAATGTGTTCCCTGGGGACTAGCCCACCTGCGTGGTTCCTAGGCTTCCAGAAGTTGATTCTTGGAGTCAGGGGTACAGGGACCCCCTCCTCCCTAGGAATGATGGGGGGATTATCAGTGTCATCCTCCTCATCCCCTCCTTCTTCCTCTGGCTACGTGTCACCCTGCTCAGAGGGGTGGTCTTTTCCATACTCAGCCAGGAGCTCTTGGAGCTTTTGTTTGGTTGGATGCATACCTACAGTTATTTTCTTTACTTTGCATAGGGCCTTCAATTCCTTGAAGTCCAGGTACAAGTAAGGTGTGAGGTCGAATTCCTCCACCATGTTCGTATTATCTTCACTAACAGCTGGGTTCTGTTGGGACATTCTAACATGATAGTTCTAACCCTCTACCCTAGCTTGTAGTGACTTTTATTTTCACAAAATGCTAATGGGTCTTAAGCAAGGCCCTATCAGATTTTTAGTATTTTTGGAAAAGACCAATTTCAGAATTCTAAAGGCAATTTATGAGTTCTGTTGTGTGATCAGATGGCAACCAAGTAGTCCAACAAATGCAAGTTTGTATCTCACCGCTGCCACCAATGTGGGAAAGTGGCTCTATATATACTGGACTAGAAGGAAGTACAGTGTGTATAGAGTCCACCAACCCCAGAGGTATAACAGAGGTTAAAGTCGGAACTGACCTTACTCTCCAAAGTGGTAGCTTGGTCGAGCAGTAAGGCAGTACCAGAGGACAGTGTAAAGCATTTGTTGTATACACTCAGTCAGCAAAAGGTTTCACACACTCAATTGTTGTTATATCCTCAGATATTGTTGTTTTATTTTTAGAACCAACAGTTATAAAAATATACTTTTCAATGTACGAGTAATCTCATGTAAATACTTTGCAGAGGAGCAATAAGTTTGTACACCCACTAATTACAGGATACATAATAAGCAACACAGTTCTGAAACACACTCTAGCATTGAGTTCAATGGGTTTTTCATAGGAAAGTACAGTTGATTACTTTATGGATTACTTTGGTAGTTCCAGGACTAGATCTTAAATTCAGTCCTGGGGCCTAAGCTGAAACCAGATTAGCAAAAACGTTTTAGTTGCTGTGTTGAATTTTCCTGAATATAAAGCTGTTTTTTAAAGTTCACACTTTTCAAGGTGAATCTGACAATGTTATCCTAGGGCCAGCACTGGGGGCTTAAGTCAAAACAGGTAGGTAATTGCGTTTCAGTATTTCGTACGATTTTTAAAGAATATTTGCAGTTTTCAAAAGTAGACACTTGGAAGAAATGTCATAGAAAAGCAGACAATGGGTCCCTATGGAGAAAATACAGGTTACTAGTAAACCCGCTAGGGATTACTTTTGGGGTTCAGTGCTGGGCTGAAAGGTACAGTACTGACTTCTCTCCTGATCACAGATGAGTATTTTCGAGTTCGGACTTTGGCTGATTTTATAGGAATATTTTCAGGTTTCAAAACTTCACACTTAGAAAATGTTCGAGTCAAAATGGGTCAATGTTATCCAACGGCAGGTAAGTGAATTACCGGTTTCCAGGTGAGTACTCGGTTGGTGAAGTTAGGGTTCTGGGCGTAGACTCAGGGGTCCCACAGGGTCAGGTGAGTACAGTTAGTTCAGTCCCAGCAGCACAGGGGCGGCCGGGTGCAGAGGAAGGTAGGCCCAATGCTATCCAATGAGGGAAGGGGGGCCTACGGTTGGTGGCGGCTGGCTAGCAGGCCATGCGGTTCTGGGAGCTGGGCTCCTGGTCACTTGCTCAGGGCAAGAGGGAAGTCAGATAGGACAGAGAGGTTACATCCAGCGGTACTCGGGCGGCTGGGTGCAGGGTGCTTTTGAGCCGTTGTGCGCTCAATGTTATCCAATGAGTATCTTGAAAAAGGAACAAAGGCTGCAGGCTCGGGGACCGTGACTCTCCAGGGGCGACCAGCACTTCGAGAGGTAAGTTGGGATCTTGGAGCACAGGTAGGTTCCCCAAAAGAAGGCACAGGGGGCCGTGGGGCGCCGGGTGCAGGGGTGTCTTTCGGGGTCGGAAAAGCTTACCCTCGGCTGGTCGCAGTTGGGTTGGCCCCTGGTTCTGAGTCTGCAGGCGTCATCTAGTTCATCGAAGAGGGTTTTTCGCCACTGGACTTCAGGTCCCAGTTGCCGGGGGGACGTCCTCGTGGTCTTGGTTCGGGTTGGCCTGGCCCGGGCTCGGCTGGTGCAGAGTGGGCTGGTCCGGAGCTTCCTGTTGGGAACCAGAGCCTCTGCTGATGGAAGTCCCAATCTTCAAGAGGGTCAAGGCAGGCAGGTCCTCTGGGTGTCCCAAGGTTTCTGTCTGCGGAGGTCCCCGGGATTAGGCAGGAGCAGGTTCCAGGATCAACAGGCCGGTAGGGCTGGGGCCAAGTCAGTTGTTATTGTCCTGTTGTTAGCAGCTGCGCGGCAGGTCTTCTTCTTCTTGATCCCTTTTCTTCTTTTGATATCGGGATCTGAGGAAGGAAGGTTCTATACTAATACTAAATTTAGGGGCGTTACAGGTAGGGCAGGGACCAATGGGTCCCTGTCCTGGGATGAGGACACCCGCTAGCCTGCTCCTCTCCTGTGGGAGGGGGGCAGGAGCCTAGCTGGGATTGGGCAGGGCTCCCCATCTACAAGATGGCTGGAGCCCGGGTCGTGCTTCACCTCGCCTCCTCCACCTGAGGGGTTGGGTTGGCAAAGGTTGGCACACCCTTCTTCCTGATGTAGTGTTTCCCACCAATCTTCCCTCCAGAGTGGGGGTAGAACGGGTGGGGGTCCAGTTGCTGGGGACAGCAAATGGTCTGAAGAAGCTTCCCCCTGTCCATCCTGTTGGAGGAGACATATCACCTCACCCAGGATGTGCATTGTTGCAGACCCAGGAGAGCGGGGGCTCTCCACCCACGGGTCCAGCAACATGTCTGCTATGTGGCAGCCTCTACAGCCACTCAGCCCAGACGTGGATTGTAGGTTTGGGTTTTGGAGGTGTTAGATCTGGGGGTCTCTAATTGGCAGAGGTAAGTACCTTAGACCAAGTAGGGACCCTTGCTTCTAGTCAGGGTGAAGGAATACACACAGTAGATAACCCCTGCTCCCCCTCTAGGTAGCTTGGCATGAGCAGGCAGGCTTATCCCCAAGGCAATGTGTATAATAAATGCACTTAACACAAACAATGATCCCCCATCCACCACAAACTGAGACCACACAGGTAAGTATATTTATAAAAATATATCTTTATCTATTTGCAGCAGTAAAAATCAACAGTATGCGATAATTACTTCTTTAGGAAAACGTTGCACATAATCCTAATGGTTGCACGTAATTAGGAAGTTCTTATCATTAAAGAAAAATAGTCTCCAGTCTCTAAAATCAGTAATAATGATACTGCTCCTGATTTAGTTGAACAAATGCCCTTAATATGTTCTGTGAAAATAATATTAGGGCGTGATCTCCCTCAAGGGTCAGTCCCACGAACTGATCAGCCCCAGGCACTCTCAGCGCGCCTCACCGTTGATCTTCGCGCCTTCGTGCCAGCAGTGCAGACTTTCTCTCTGCCCCGGCTCTCCGCCCGCTCTCAGGTCGTCGGGGAGCGGCGGGGAGCTGACTCAGCGCTCCAGCGCAGGGACACAGGCCAGGGGGCAGAGAGCACACACACGCGATCCCTCGGCGAGGTCGGGTCGGTCTTCTCCGGCTTCGGCCTTTCTCTCACGGTTCACGGTGGTTTCCTGAAGGTCCCGGTCCCGCCAGCCAATCCTGTCGCGGCTCCATAGACGAGCCTCCCGATGACGCCACACAGCTTCCAGGAGTCAGCCACTCGCAGCGCTGCTCCTGGAACAGGCCCCTGTGATGCGGGGCACTTGCAGGACGACGCGGCCAATCGGAGCGCGGCTCTCAGGGCAGACCTACTGCAAAGGCCTATCAGAGCGCGGCTCTCCTCGTGGCTCGGCCAATCAGGTCGCGGCCTCTTTGTGTTTGTTCTCTGCAGCTCCGGGAACCCTCGGATCCGTTTCAGGCCCCTGGGCCGCGGCGGTGAATTGCGGGCAGATGAATTTTAATGCGCCCAAGGACAACAGGGTGATCTGAGTTTCGCGAATCCCCCACAAGGATTCCTTTGTCCTGGGAATACTTTCGGGCGCACTACCACCACTTTCCACGTGCCGATGAGCACGTCGATATCCCGGCACAGCAGCTGATGGGCAGGCACTACACAGCACGGCGCTCTCAAGCCAGACAGAGGGCAGCCAACGCTCCACACGGGCAGATGATCGACAGTTTAAGCAAACAGCTCCCGATCTCTGCAGCTCACAACAGGGCTTTGTAGTCTTTGGTAACCTTTCTGTCCCTGAGTTACCAAAACAGGAGGCCAGCTCTTCTCAGGCCCTTGGAGATTCAAGTTGAAGACACAGCACACAGCAAAGTCTCTTTAGTTCAAGAAAGCAGGGGCACAGCACACAGCAAAGTCCCTCTTCTCCTCAGCTTCAGTTGGTCAGCAGAACAGGTCAGCCCTTAGAGCACACAACAAGGCAATCTTCCTTTAGTTCTCCAGCAGTACTTCTTCCAGCAGAGGTTCCTCTTGATTGTAGAATCTGATTCTCTGTTGTCAGGGGTCCTTCTCTTATACCCCAAAAAGTATTTGAAGTTCTTTGAAGTCTTTGTGCAAGTGGGCCCTGAGCCCGGTCTAAACCAGTTCTGGGTGTTGCTGGGGCACTGGGGGTTTCCTGGCTTCCTTCTTTCTTTCAGTATCAGGGACAGAGGTGACAGTCGCCCAGCGGGAGGTGGAGCCAGCATTGTGGTCAGGCAGGCACAGCCCTAGTCACTCCCAGGTGCTATCTCCTCCCACTTCCTTGGCAGCAGATGCAGCCTTTCATCCACGGGCTGACTCAGACAACCTCCTGGGGGCTCTGCAGCCCCTGTCACCCTCAAACCAGACAGTCATTCCAGAAACAGTCCCAGGCACACAGAAAGGTTAGACAAGAGAACAGCCACTTTCTAAAAGTACTATTCTCAAACACAGAATTTAAAAACAACCTTTCCTAAAAGATGTGTTATTAAATTCTGAGTTCAGGGATATCAATCACTTATGTCCCATCTTGTTCCTATGGGAAGATAGGCTGGTATCCCTTGGGACCAGCCTCCCCCATGTTAATCTATGGAGCAAGATAACCTTGCAGCAGTGAGCACACAAATTGGCTGCTGCTCACTACCAGAGCATGTTACCTGCACTAGTACATGCTCTACCTTACCCATACACTGCACCCTGCCCAGGGGGGTACCTTGAGCCTTCTATAGGGGTGACTGATGTGCACAGACAGGGAAGGGTTAGGCCCAGCCAGTGGGGACACTGACCAGACGGACATGGCAATACACTGACTGCACACAGGCACTGCACTGGCAGTCCTGAGACACCATTTTAGGGCTACTCATGTGGGTGGCGCAATCTGCGCTGCAGGCCCACTAGTAGCATCTGTCATCACCAGCCCTGGCACACACAGTGCACTTTACTAGGGACTTCATGGTGATACAAATATGCCAATCAGGTATACCCAATCAATATAACAATTTACATAGGGAGCACTTACACTCTGGCACTGATCAGCAGTGGCAGAGTGTCCAAAGCATCTAAACCAGCAAAAAATAAATCCAGCACAGCATCAAAAATACAGGAGGCAGAGGCAAAAAGATGGGGGAAAACCATGCCAAAGGTGTCAGGTCTAACACGTGTCTCCTCCAGCTGAAAGTGGGGAGAACTACCCAACCTCTTGGGAGCCCTCATCACTAAGGCGGAAGAATCTGGACAGACCATTAGCATTGGTGTCTTCTGTACCAGGGCGGTGCTCCACCGTAAAGTCCATCCCCTGTAGGGAAATGGACCACCTCAACAGTTTTGGATTCTCACCCCTCATCTGCATTAACCATCTGAGGGGCCTGTGGTCGGTCTGAACACGGAAGTGAGTCCCAAACAGGTCGGGCCTCAGCTTCTTCAGGGCCCAGACCACAGCGAAAGCTTCCCTTTCAATTGCACTCCATCTCTGTTCCCTGGGGAGTAGCCTCCTACTAATGAAAGCCACTGGTTGGTCTCCACCCTCATCGTTGATCTGTGAGAGTACTGCTCCCACGCCTTGCTCTGAAGCGTCAGTTTGCACAATGAACTCACTTGAAAAGGCAGGTGCACATGGCAGTTTTGAGGGCGTCAAAAGCAGTTTGACAGGCCTCGGTCCAATTCACTTTCCTGGGCTGATTTCTAGATGTCAGCTCTGTCAAAGGGGCCACAATTGTGCCATATCCTTTGACAAACCGTCTGTAATACCTGGTGAGAACTAGAAAGGCTCTCACCTCAGTCTGGGTCTTGGGGGGTTCCCAAGCCAGAATGGTATCAATCTTCGCCTGTAGGAACGCCACCTGGCCACTTCCCACCTGGTGTCCCAAGTACACTACTGATCCCTGCCCTATCTGGCACTTACTGGCCTTGACAGTGAGGCCTGCCCTCTGCAGAGCCTTCAACACTGCGCAGAGGTGTTGCAAGTGTTCCTCCCAAGTGGAGCTGAACACAGCAATGTCATCCAGGTATGCTGCGCTGAATTCCTCCAGCCCTACTAATACCTGGTTGACCAGTCTCTGGAATGTTGCAGGAGCATTTTTCACCCAAAGGGCATGACACGAAACTGGAAGTGCCCCTCTGGCGTTGAAAATGCTGACCTTTCCTTGGCCCCCTCAGTTAAGGCAATCTGCCAGTACCCTGAAGTCAAATCAAAGGTGCTCAGGTACTGGGCAGCTCCCAACCGGTCCACAAGCTCATCAGCTCTGGGGATGGGGTGCGTGTCAGTCTTGGTGACCGCATTGAGCCCACGGTAGTCCACGCAGAAATGGAGTTCTGGGGGGCCACCAGGTGTAGCAGCTTTCTTAGGCACTAAGACCACTGGGCTAGCCCAGGGCCTGCTGGAGGGCTCAATTACCCCTAGCGCCAACATCTTGGAAACTTCTTCCTTGATGCTAGCTCTGACCTTGTCAGCCCCCCTGTAAAACTTCTGTTTCACAGGAAGACTATCTCCAGTGTCCACATCGTGGACGCACCAATTGGTGACACCTGGGGTCAGGGAGAACAGGGGGGCGAACTGACCCAAGACTTGGCGACAGTCCTCCTGCTGTTCTGGGGTCAGGGTTGGCGAGAGTATCACACCATCCACTGACCCATCTTGCTCCTTGGTTGCCAGGAGGTCAGGGAGAGGATCACTATCCTCCAGCATCTGTAGCCATGAGCATAGTCACTTTAGACCTCTCAAAGTGGGGTTTGAGGCGGTTCACATGCAACACTCTCAGGGGCTGCCTGGGAGTCTTCAGGTTAACCAAGCAGGTAACCTCGCTCTTGCGCTCCACCACCTCAAAAGGCCAGGTCCACTTGTCACGGAGCGCACAAGGCTCCACCGGCGCCATCTCCCACACTTCCTGACCAGGGTGGAATTCAACCAGAGAGGTGTTCTGATCATACCATCTCTTCATTTCCTCCTGGCTAGCCTCCAGGTTCTCTTGAGCGAGCTTCCTGAAGCGCTTGGTCTGGTTGCGGATGGCCAGCACATAGCTGAACACATCCTGAGGGGTTTTTCCACGGGATTTCTCCCACCCCTCCTTCACCAGAGTGAGAGGTCCTCTGACAGGGTGGCCATACAGCAACTCAAAGGGACTGAACCCTAAGGATTTCTGAGGCACCTCCCTGTATACGAACAACAAGCATGGTAACAAGACGTCCCACTTCCGCCTCATGGGCTCCTCTAGGCATATATTCATGCCCTTCAGAGTGCGGTTGAACCTTTCAACCAACCCATTTCCTTGAGGATGGTAAGGAGTGGTGAACTTATAGGTCACCCCACACTCCTCCCACAGAGACTTCATGTACCTAGAGATGAAGTTTGTACCCCTGTCAGAAACCACCTCTCTGGGGAACCCCACACGGGAAAAGATCCCCATTAAGGCACGGCCCACCAGGGTGGCTGTGACTGTCCTGAAAGGGACTGCTTCCGGGTACCGGGTGGCATGGTCCACCAAGACCAGGATAAACCTGTTGCCTAGGGCTGTCTTGGGGTCCAGGGTCCCCACGATGTCAATGCCCACCCTCTCAAAAGGGGTACTCACCACAGGAAAGGGTTGGCGGGGTCCAGCGGTCCGCCTCTTTAGCAAGCTCACTGGGATCAGTTAACTTGCTGTCTAAAAGATGCTGGCGCAGCTCTGGAACACATAGACTACTTAAGTGCTCCCAACTAATCAAGTGACACAACCCCACATAATCAGCAACTTTGCTGCCCTTTATCCAACCTTCCAGTGCATGCGTGTACATACTCACACACTCCACCCAAGTACTTAAATCAAGCTTCTTGAAGTTCCTAAACTTCTGGCGGCACTGTTCTGGAGTGAGCCCATACCTGAGGCATAAAGCCTCCTTCATAGCGGGGTAGGATAAAGTACCTGCTGCTTCTAAGGGTGCCAAGACATCCCTCCCAGAGGCCTCAAAGTGCTTCCACAAACCTGCCCCCCAATTCTTCTCAGGCACTTCATTCATCTTTAGGGCAAGTTCATACGATCTAAACCACGCATAAATATCCTCACCCCTTTAATAATTCTGTACCAGATCCTTTGGTATGTATACTTTACCCGCCTGTACTGGTTGTGCGCTGCCACCATTAGGACTGGACTCTACCTGTTTAGCTTTAATGTCCAGCTCCCTCATGCTCAACTCATGAGCCAACTAGAGTTTCTTCTTTTCAAAAGCAAGAGCATTCCTCCTCTCCTCCGCCTTCTTTTCACTTTCAAGGTGCAGTCTCCTTTCTTCTGCCTGGGCTTTGAGCTTAAAAAGCTCAATCTCATGGGCCCTGGCTCTCTGATTATCCTCCAGCTCCTCTGGAGAAATAACCCCATTGGAGTGGTTGCTGCCAACCCTAGACGCTGGCCTATTCACTGGAAAATCACCGGATACAAAAGCATTCTCCTGTGTGCCTCCCTCTCCAGTAACATCTTCTGAGTCAACATGTTTGGCCTCCCACCAGGCCCTTAGAGCTTTCTGTAGCTCTTCCTTGCTAGAACTGCCCTTCACTGGGCATCGAAGCTGCTTGCAGAATTGCTTCAGCTGCTACTTTTTATAGATGAGCAACTCCTGGATTTCAAATTCCACTTCCACTACTTCGCTCACAGCTTTCTGAGACATGATGCTTCCTAGGCTTTCAATAATAGGTTTCACCAAAAAGAAAAAATCTTGTGCAACCTGTGCTGCTAAACTAGACTAGTGATGTACAAGAAATCACTGCAGGTCAAGTGCAAATATTAGTTCAAAATCCCACCGCTGCCACTAATGTTAGATCTGGGGGTCTCTAATTGGAAGAGGTAAGTACCTTAGACCAAGTAGGGACCCTTGCTTCTAGTCAGGGTGAAGGAATACATACAGTAGATAACCCCTGCTCCCCCTCTAGGTAGCTTGGCGTGAGCAGGCAGGCTTATCCCCAAGGCAATGTGTATAATAAATGCACTTAACACAAACAATGATCCCCCATCCACCACAAACTGAGACCTCACAGGTAAGTATATTTATAAAAATATATCTTTATCTATTTGCAGCAGTAAAAATCAACAGTATGCGATAATTACTTCTTTAGGAAAATGTTGCACTTAATCTTAATGGTTGCACGTAATTAGGAAGTTCTTATCATTAAAGAAAAATAGTCTCCAGTCTCTAAAATCAGTAATAATGATAATGCTCCTGATTTAGTTGAACAAATGCCCTTAATATGTTCTGTGAAAATAATATTAGCGCGTGATCTCCCTCAAGGGTTAGTCCCTCGAACTGATCAGCCCAAGGCACTCTCAGCGCCCCTCACCGTTGATCTTCGTGCCTTCGCGCCAGCAGTGCAGACTCTCTCTCTGCCCCAGCCGGTCCAAGCAGCCTTCCGCCCGCTCTCAGGTCCTCGGGGAGCGGCGGGGAGCTGACTCGGCGCTCCAGCGCAGGGACACAGGCCAGGGGGCAGAGAGCACACACACGGGATCCCTCAGCGAGGTCGGGTCGGTCTTCTCCGGCTTCGGCCCTTCTCTCACGGTTCACGGTGGTTTCCTGAAGGTCCCGGTCCCGCCAGCCAAACCTGTCGCGGCTCCACAGACAACCCTCTCGATGATGCCACACAGCTTCCAGGAGTCAGCCACTCGCAGCACGGCTCCTGAAACAGGCCCCTATGACGCGGGGCACTTGCAGGACGACGCGGCCAATCGGAGCACGGCTCCCGGGGCAGGCCTACTGCAAAGGCCAATCAGAGCGCGGCTCTCCTCGTGGCTCGGAAAATCAGGTCGCGGACTCTTCGTGTTTGTTCTCTGCAGCTCCGGGAACACTCGGATCAGTTTCCAGCCCCCGGGCCGTGACGGTGAATTGCGGGCAGATGAATTTTATTGCGCCCAAGGACAACAGGGCGATCTGAGTTTCGCGAATCCCCCACAAGGATTCCTTTGCCCTGGGAATACTTTCGGGCGCACTGCCACCACTTTCCACGTGCCGATGAGCACGTCGATATCCCGGCACAGCAGCTGATGGGCAGGCAATACACAGCGCGGCGCTCTCAAGCCAGACAGAGGGCAGCAAGCGCTCCACACAGGCAGATGATCGACAGTTTAAGCAAACAGCTCCCGATCTCTGCAGCACACAGCAGGGCTTTGTAGTCTTTGGTAACCTTTCTGTCCCTGAGTTACCAAAACAGGAGGCCAGCTCTTCTCAGGCCCTTGGAGATTCAAGTTGAAGACACAGCACACAGCAAAGTCTCTTTAGTTCAAGTAAGCAGGGGTACAGCACACAGCAAAGTCCCTCTCCTCCTCCGCTTCAGTTGGTCAGCAGAACAGGTCAGCCCTTAGAGCACACAGCAAGGCAATCTTCCTTTAGTTCTTCCAGCAGAGGTTCCTCTTGATTGTAGAATCTGATTCTCTGTTGTCAGGGGTCCTTCTCTTATACCCCAAAAAGTATTTGAAGTTCTTTGAAGTCTTTGTGCAAGTGGGCCCTGAGCCCGGTCTAAACCAGTTCTGGGTGTTGCTGGGGCACTGGGGGTTTCCTGGCTTCCTTCTTTCTTTCAGTATCAGGGACAGAGGTGACAGTTGCCCAGCGGGAGGTGGAGCCAGCATTGTGGTCAGGCAGGCACAGCCCTAGTCACTCCCAGGTGCTATCTACGCCCACTTCCTTGGCAGCAGATGCAGCCTTTCATCCACGGGCTGACTCAGACAACCTCCTGGGGGCTCTGCAGCCCCTGTCACCCTCAAACCAGACGGTCAATCCACAAACAGTCCCAGGCACACAGAAAGGTTAGACAAGAGAACAGCCACTTTCTAAAAGTACTATTCTCAAACACAGAATTTAAAAACAACCTTTCCTAAAAGATGTGTTATTAAATTCTGAGTTCAGGGATATCAATCACTTATGTCCCATCTTGTTCCTATGGGAAGATAGGCTGGTATCCATTGGGACCAGCCTCCCCCATGTTAATCTATGGAGCAAGATAACCTTGCAGCAGTGAGCACACAAAATGGCTGCTGCTCACTACCAGAGCATGTTACCTGCACTAGTACATGCTCTACCTTACCCATACACTGCACCCTGCCCAGGGGGGTACCTTGAGCCTTCCATAGGGGTGACTGATGTGCACAGACAAGGAAGGGTTAGGCCCAGCCAGTGGGGACACTGACCAGGCGGACATGGCAATACACTGACTGCACACATGCACTGCGCTGGCAGGCCTGAGACACCATTTTAGGGCTACTCATGTGGGTGGTGCATTCTGCACTGCAGGCCCACTAGTAGCATCTGTCATCACCAGCCCTGGCACACACAGTGCACTTTACTAGGGACTTTATGGTGATACAAATATGCCAATCAGGTATACCCAATCAATATAACAATTTACATGGGGAGCACTTACACTCTGGCACTGATCAGCAGTGGCAGAGTGTCCAAAGCATCTAAACCAGCAAAAACGAAATCCAGCACAGCCTCAAAAATACAGGAGGCAGAGGCAAAAAGATGGGGGAAAACCACGCCAAGGGTGTCAGGTCTAACAGGAGGGCATGTCTAAGATGCCCTCTCGTGCATTTTACATTAAATCCCACACTGGCATCAGTGCAGGTTTAATGTGCTGAGAAGTTTGGTACCAAACTTGTCAGTCTTCAGTGTAACCATTATGGTGCTGTGGAGTTCGTAATGACGACCTCCCAGCAAAATATATACTCTTAAATGGCATTACTGCACTTACAGTGCCCAGGAATGGCCCTGGGTACTGTAGGGGCACAGGGCTCATGCCCCTGTGCCCTCACCTCTGGCATAGGGCACCCAGCTAGAGGGGTGACTGAAGTATGCCAGGGCAGTGGGTTCTGTGGGCATGGCACACAGGGATGTGTGCCATGTCGACCCTTGTTTTAGTTCTGTACGTAGGCACTCAGCCTGCAAAGGCAGTGTGTGGGTGCCAGGTTACAGGGCCCCTGAGGGTGGCACAAGAAGTGCTGCAGCCCTCAGGGGTCTCCTCTGGTCACCATGCCCTGGGTACCTAGGGTACCATTTACTAGGGACTGAAAGATAGGTGGCCATAGGTGCCAATTGGGTTTTGTTTCAACCCAGTTTTTAGGGAAGGAACCCAGGCCCTGGGTACCTGATTGGCAGGGACCCAGGGCACACTCAGTCAAGCACATCAGCAGTTCAGAAAAAAGTGGGGGCATACCAAGGCAAGAAAGATGGCACTTTCTCACGCCTTATTTAGGCATAGAAATTCAGCCCTTAGTTACGCATTATCCATGCTAATGAAATACAGGCATGGTCACGTACATCCGTCCATACATGTCCCAACGAGATCTTGGAAAACCAGACTCTTAAGCCTTTAGGACTTCCCCTGCTTGGATTATTGATTTCCCCAAGAACTCATTTATTATGCATGAACATCTATTCCTTAGGGGTTCATTCATGACGTTCCTCTGCCCAACTTGTACGTCAATACTGGCAAAACTAAACACCTTCAAGGTATAAATATACCTTGCCATGGCAAACTACGGTACGGTTCAGCTGTATACTTTTTTATTTATTTTTTATTTTATTTATTAACCTTTTCAACAATAATGCACATACATAGCTTTCCACATTCTGTGTACATATAGTTTGAACATGAGCAGGATCGGATTGTCATGTCCAATATCACGCATGGAGCAACATGGACAGATATAATCAAGCAATGAAGGACATGTATACATCATGCAGGAGTATCATATGGACAACTTTCACATATTAGCCATTACAAACTGTAGCATATTGGGAACTTTAGGGAAGTCAGTCATGTAAAAGAGGAGCATGGTCGTGCAGAGTGAGCTTGAGGATGGGGTTCTCTGCATATGTCAACTGGATCAGTCACAAGAGGCAAATTCAGCTGTCGGACCAATTTGTGGTACGGACGGGGTGTTCCAGCAAATAGGTCTGTAAAGGGCCCCAAATGTCGCGAGGATGTGAGGAGGAGTGTGGGAACAATTTACCATAACTGCAGAGTTGGTCTTGCCAAATGATCATGTCTCCCAGCCACTCTTTAGATTTGGGCGCTCGCCCTCGACCCCACCTGCAGGCAACTTGTCATTTGGCCAGTACAATACAGAAAGATACAAATTTGCGATGTTTGGCTGGAATTTGCTCTGTGTACCCCAGAAGCTCCACAATTGGGGATCTTGGAATGGGCATTGAAATCATAGAGTCTAGGGCAGTGAGGACCTGTCACCAATATGTGTGCATCGCTATACATTCCCATGCAAGGTGCAGGAAATCAGCGTGTTCTGTGTTGCATCTGTCACATCTACTTGTTTCACGTAAGCCAAACTTATGAAGCTTGACCGGGGTGTAGTAGCTGCGTTGCAGGAATCTATAATGTATAATCCAGAGTCTACTATTGGAAGAGACTTGTTCAGTCGGTTTACATCAGAATAGCCACTGTGCGTCAGTAAGATCTTGACCTAGCTCCGTCGTCCATTTACCACGGGCCGCGCCTGGGGGGTATTCAACATCGAAATACAATGTGTGGTAAAGGGTAGATACCAGATGTGAAGCCGGGGGTGCACGTAAGACGTGATGCCGTGATGCCAGCGTTGTAGGCTCGTAGGGGAATGTGGTGTTGCAGACTTGGAGTCCGTGTCGGAGGCGGGCATATAGAAAGGTTAGGGTACAATTGTTGGAGAGTGCGAAATCTGCCATTCACGTATAGGTCCCCCCAGCAGTGTATGTTTCGGGTGTCCATAGTTTGTTTAAAAAGACCTTCTTGTAGAAGTGTCATTTCTGGATGATAGGTGAGTGGCAACAGGGGGGAATACATACTGGGTGTGCGTGTGTGGTCTTGGATGCGGGACCAGGCCTTGATCGTACATTCCACTGAGAATGGGCTTTTCCCCCGAGCTTCAACTTTAGAAATTATAACACCATCTAGTGGAATAGGATCAGCAAGCCAGTGTTCTGAGGCGACATGTGGGGTATAGCAAGGCAGATGAAACAAGTAATGAGTATAGTATGCCTGAGCACATATATAATACAATTCAAAGTTGGGTATATTGAAGCCTACATGGGCGTAAGGGTGCATGAGTGTGTCCCATTGTATGCGTGGTTTCTTACCACCCCCACACTTAGCGAATCAGTTCCATTCGCAGGGAGGCGAAAAAATGTCTTCCAGGGTTGTACGGGATATTTATGAATAGATACTGGAATTTGGGGAGGATTATCATCTTAATGAGGGAGATACATCCAGCCATACTTAAGGGGAGTTTAATCTAGTAATCCTTTGGGGAGGATTATCATCTTAATGAGGGAGATGCATCCAGCCATAGTTAAGGGGAGTTTAATCTAGTAATCTATACAACCAGTGACATGGTCCATGGCACACCCATAATTGAGCCCCATTAGTTTGTCTCGTTCTGCTGTAGATATTTAGCCTCATCATCACACCACTCAATGGGGAAGTCAGTTTCAAAGGGAGTGACTGAGCCAGTTATTGGAAATATTTGTGATTTGGACTAGTTAATCTGTATCCCTGATTGGCCCCCAAACTTAATGAGAGTGGGTTAAGGTTCTGGCGTGGTTCATTAATGTATAGGGTAACGTCGTCTGCATAAAGTGAGATAAGTATTGGGCATAAGAAGCATCGGAGCCCCACATGATGATAGTTCCATTACTAAAGCAAAAATTAGAGGAGAGAGTGGGCATCCCTGCCGTGTGCCTTGAGAAAGAACTATGGATGGAGATGTGTGCCCATTTAATAGAACATTCGCAGACGGCGATGTGTGCAGCAGTCAGACCCAGGAAATAAAACCGATAGGGAATCCCATACATTGCAAAATAGCAAAAAGATTGTCCCATTCTACAGAGTCAAATACCTTTGAGGCATCCAAAAAGACTGCCACCAAGGCCAACTTTGGGTCCACTACTTGGAGAATGGAGAAAAGTGTTCTAAGATTATGGGAGGTGGCTCTTCTGGGGTTAAACCCAGCCTGGTCCGGGAGAACCAGTTTCTTCATCAACAGACTGAGGATGTTTGCCAGTAACTTAGCATGAATTTTTGCATCTGTGTTTATTAGAGATAATGGTCTACAGGACTCACAACGGTCCGCGGGTTTCCCTGGCTTTAGCCAGGATATGATTAGAACTTCTCTCATGGCAGCAGGAAGTATCTGTGTTTCCTGGGACTCCAGATTGACCTCCTTTAAAACAGGGAGCAGCTGATCGATGTAAGTTTTATAAAAAATCAATGGGTGGGACATCGGATCCTGGTGCTTTGCCTGATTTCATTTGCATGATGGCTGCCCGCAGCTCATCGTCTTCAAGTGGTGCTGCTAGAAATTCACGCTGAGTGTCGCCCAGCCAACCTAGTGCTATGTCTTCCAGATAGGGAGTAAAGTCGGGGGGGGATGTCCGTTGTGAGGTGTATAGTTTTGTATGGTATGTAGCGAATATATTTACTATTACTAGACTGCCCCTATGGCGCACTCCATTATCATCCAGTACAGGTAGGATGTAGGTGGAAAACCGAGGTTGCTTAATAGCAGTTGCCAGTGCACGGCCTGGTCTTTCACCCTCTCCGTACCGACATGCTGTGTAATATTTGTCCCTGAATTTAACTTCTCGGTCTGCAGTGGTGATGTAGTCAGAGAGTTTTTCCCGGAGTGTGGCCCTTTGGGCACCTGAAGCTGCAGTCCACAGGTTTCTCTCAAGGTGCTTGATACAATACAACTGTTCAAAACAGAGACGTTAAGATAGCACAGGGGATCTCCCATATGGGGGCACCAGTGGGCAGTGAACCCTTCCCAGAACCCGTCTCTCACTGCATTTCAGCCCCTGGGGTCAGGCCATATGGGGGGTAGAGTGATGCGGGGGGGAAGGGTGCCTGACGACGCATCAAATAAATCTACCAACTGGTATGACAAAGCAATTAAGGTATATAGTAATAAGCATAGTCAATGATCAAAGCCTTTGGGCACTTATCTGCTTGCGAATAGGCTACAGGAGTAGTAGTCCAACTGTAGGTCTCTAACTGGTGCCTTGACAAAAAGATGGAAAATGTCACTCATAACGATAGTATCCCATTGCAATGTAGTGGAAAATCGACAAGGACCAGGGGGTGGGGCACACAGCATTTCCCGCTCATCCACGGTGTGGTGAAGGTGATCTGGAGGTACAATCCTGTCGTGGTGAGCATCTCGAGGTGGTCTTCAGAAAATCGTCTACTTGCTGCGGAGTGGTGCAGAAGACATGTTTGCCATTATAGGTAATTTGAAGTCGCGCAGGATACAGGAGAGAATATTCTATTTGGGCTTTGCGGAGTTTCTGCTTGACATTGAGGAATTTCCGGCGCATCTCCTGCACCACCAGAGTAAAGACTGGATAGATGGTGAACGTGTTCCCCTCAAATTACAGTGGTTTCAGTTCTCGGTCTTTGTGAAGTGCCACATCTCGGTCCTGATAATTAAGTAGCCGGGCAATGATGGGTCTTGGTGTTTTGCCTGGTGGAGGTCTTGGACCCAAGGAGTGATGCGCGTGCTTGACTACCAGGTGTGCTGAGAAGTAGTCTGTGCCAAAGGAGCTTTTTAGAAGGCGCTCAATATATTCTTCCATGCGCCCCGTGTTGGTGCTTTCCGGTATACCTATTTTACGAACATTATTGTGCGACTCCGGGATTTAATGTCCTCATTCTTGGTCGCAATAACCTTCAGTACTTTGTCCATCCGTGTTACTTGCGCCTGCAGCTGAGATGTGGCATCTTCATTGTCAGATATGCGGCGTTCAGCTTCTTTGATTTGTCCATCATGTTTGTCCACTTTTTGCACTGAAAAATACAGACGGTTATTCATTGTATCCAACTTGCCAGACAGATCGATCAAGCTGTGCTGGACAGTCCGGAGGAATTGATGTGTTTTATCTAGGAACCCAATCAATATTGTGACCTTATGCCCCATATACGGCTATAATCAATAAATATCCCTATAATGGCATAATAATCAGAGCCATATTTCAGTAACTCGCCTCTGCAGTCCATGACACAGCAGAAGCTACTTCCTTAGATGCCTAGAGAGCACACCAAGTTCTTTCGACACACCAAACCCCCAGCAACCTGGGAAAGCCCCGCTTGCTTTGTTTTGATTTGTAATAGAACTCCTGCGAGCACTGTAAGAACGACCAGTTCTTAGTGACATCTTTATTGACGTCTTATGTCCAAGACTTACGTCAAACTCGGCACCTTTCAGGTATAAATATACCAACGTTGCCTTAAGCAAATACACAGTGGTGAATACTGGAGCAGAACAGCTGTCCCCTTGCAGAGAGCCCAGCAGACGCGAGAAGCCCACAGACGCTGCCCCTCCTCTTTGACGTGCTGAGAAAGACGCTGTCTTTTCTCCTGCCGAGAAAATCCAGCTCCGGCGTTTCCAGCCTACCCTTGCGGGTGACTGGGATATCGGGTCCTGAGAGGGAGATACCAGACCTCCCACATTCTATTCCAAAGGTACGGTGCTGACTAAACCCTTCGAGAGAATTCTTGAACAAACTCTTGGCAAAACCAACTTAACTTAAACTGCTACTTACTTACTCCCTCCCACGTATTAGGCTTAGGTCAGGTACACCGGGGTAGGCGTAGTTAGAAGCACCAGTTGAGGTCGTTAGCCAATGTATATTTGAATGTATATATTGTATATATTTTATTCATTTAACTATCTTATGGCTAAGAAACCATATCAATGCTTTTACAGTATTATTTCATAATACTCCTTTTACTGTACATAATTTACTTCATATTAAGTATTGCGAATGTGGCAATCCATTTCTCTTGCATGAGAAGGAAGACTGTTCAATAAATCAAACCCTTTATTGAAAAAGCCCGTCTCTTTCTCCTCTACACTCTGGTGAAACTAAGAACTCACGTCTGACTGAGTGAAATAATTGTCTATTGTTTTCACACGACTCTAGAGATTGACTCTTATTCTGGGGAGCAAAGTTGTCATGTTTATGCGGTTGTCGGAAGCTGAATCCCTTCTTGTCTGAGCCAGGGATGCTGATCACTTCCTATTCAGTCAAGATAGTTTCCAGTGACCTCTGAGCTAGCTGGCGCAAACCTAAATTAAGTCTAACATAGTCAGTAGAGACCTAGAAGACCACAGTCCTACGTCTAAACTGCTGTTCATGTTATTCCAATGCGCAGGGCCAATAGGGAAAATAGGAACTACACTACATGGCGCCCAACGTTTGGTAAGGCGATAAAACTAACGCAAGACGTTAGAGTAACTCAGTCGTGCTTTTTCACACAGACCCTTTCTCCCGTAAATACTCCAAAAGACGTCTGGAGTGGGTGAAAGGTTAAAATCCGCCGGAACTTAGTAGGAAGAGATTCCTATGTAGAGTTTCTGGTTTAGACAACGTTGAAGGATACAGTGTTCCAAAATATTGTGCACCTAATCTTTTGTCTCCTTGGAAACCTGCTCTGCAAACTTTCATTAAAACAATGTCAGAAAATGGCGATAACAACGGAACCAATGAAGTCGCAGTAGATGCGAATCAAGGGGGTTTCGATGTTACAGGTTTTAATGAACCGGGTGCAATTATCATCCCGGCAAACAAAAGAAAAACTATAACTTTAAAACTTATAGAAAACGGACTGACAGCACGAGGTGGTACAGTCATTTTCGTGATAGAGGCACACGAATATCGGCAGACAGAGGTATTCTATTCATGGATAAACTTTCCAGCGGCAAACGCTACAACACACGAGTTCCACTATTACAAAATAGAGGAACCTCCGGAAGAATACGCTCCTTTCGAGGAGATTGAAATTCCATTAAAATACCAAGAGCACCTGCTCTGGTTTAAAGGCGCCCTAAAACATAATGATCACATCACAAGGCTCGGTCCACTAGGTAGACCAGGAGCAACGTGGCCGGTTCTAGCCAGCTACACACCACATCCAGACATTGATAAAATGTCAAGAGAAGAACTTTTAGCACAGCTAAAATTATTAATTAAAATACACAGACAGTTTGTCCAATATGTAATGCGGACTGCAACAGTCCAAACAGCTGTTAATATTCCACAGCTGACCCCTCATCAAGGAAACACAAATAAAATTACACCACAGAACATACAATCATGTCTTGGAAAAACACCCGCAAAACGGGAACAAATTCCATTCTGGCTAGCACGGAAAATAACTCAAATAGAGGCAGTATTCCGGAATACTACCCCTATTGAGAAACACAGAATTCTGACTATCTGCCTTCCAATGGGGGTCGCACCACATGGGGAGGACTGTGACACTTGGGGCACAGTCTTTGCTTTCATTTACACAAAAACACATGGTGTTCCGTCCATGGCGGTAATACCAGATGTGCTAAAACAAATTCAGAATGAATACGGTCCAGAGCCTGCTTTAACTCTTGGTATGAAATTACTGAAAGACTTCAAGCAGGTCTCGGCTATATTATTAGCCAACATAAAAGGAGAAGCACCATCTGTGGCGATCCGCCAAAAATTGAAAGAAACAGATATAACAGATCAACCAATTGAGCTTGCCAGAATCATAGAAAAATCCTATGAAGAACTAGATAGGGATAGTTTGGGTGGTAAACCGGTAAAACCCCAACTACTTGAAAATCCTGAAAAAATATTTATTAAAAATAATCAAAATACTCCAAAACAGAGCTGGGATGGAAATAAACAATCTAGTCCAAAAGAAAAAAGATTCCAGTCTAGAGGAAGGTCTCCTCGGCGGAGGGAAAGAACTCTGAACCGAGAACACCAGTCTCCCCAAAGGGAGCCCTCTGAGAAAAGATATAACCTTAGAAATAGGGATAACTTGAAAAAGCCTGATAGATATCAAAGTAATGATACACGTCCCTTCGATCTTTTTCGCAGAAATCGGAATGAAGAGGACGGTCAGAACCAAGGGAAGAGCACACCAAGTCCAAAGACAAGGAAACTGCTCAAAGTAAAAAATTACAACTTCCAAGAAAGAAGGTAGCCAGTATTAGAGTAATCGAACATGCCGAGAATATTGAGGACACAGCTGAAAAACGGAGAGTGGGCACAGACAATGCTAGACAGCGCAGCAGAAATCAGCATAGCTCGCAAGATCCTGATGAATCATCTGGAGACAGTGGACACAAATGAATACATTCAAGTAGAAACTGCAGATAGCAGAGTTAGCGATCCTCATAAGATATACGAAATAACACTGCGTATAGAGGGAGATAAGACTAGGAAAATAAGGGGTCTGTTTTGGGATAACCTCTCAAAGGGCTATGACATCCTGTTAGCCGAGAAAGATTGGCCCCCAGAGTTTGTCAGGGAGTGCCCTCATGGCAAAGAAATGATTATGCCTGCCTTCTCAAATCATATTCCAATTCACACTAAATATATATATGCAAGGAAATGGGCAGTAGCACAAGCACCTGCACTATATAAGAATCATGAGGATGGGATGAGGACTCTCCTCCTCACAAAATCCAGTTAAAATGTCAACCAACTGCACAAAGGCAGTACCCAATTAATCAAGAAGCTAAAAAACAGGTCAGGGAGATTTTAGATCAACTTGAATACCAAGGGGTGATTGAAACATGCACCTCTCAAATGAACAATCCTTTGTTTCCTGTCTCCAAACCAGACGATTCGTATCGTCTAGTCTTGGACTACAGACACCTTAACTCATGTTGCAAAACAATTGCGGTACAAAATTCGCACAGTGCGGCACTAATGAACAACATAGTTCGCAAAAAATACAAAACAACATTAGACATATCTAATGGGTTCTTTTGTCAAAATATTGCACCAGAAAGCAGGTACTTGACTGCTTTCTCAATAATGGGGTCACAGAAAAATTTCTGTAGGCTCCCACAGGGATTCAAGAACAGCCTAGGATTATTCTCAGCCAGAGTAACAGAGTTACTACAAATGTATGATGATGAGGCATTCTCTTATGTCGATGACATCTATCTCACAGACGACGACTCGGATACTCACTTGAAAAGAGTGAACACCATAATACTTGGGTTCGCAGCAGAGGGTTACAAATTCAACTTTAAAAAGTCACGAATTGCCCATCTAACAGTCCTATTTTTAGGATACGAATTATCAAGTGAAGGCAAAAGCCTAGCAGACAACTTCTTAGAGAAGTGCGCTGTACTCCAAGCACCAAAAACGCTGAAGAACCTACAATCGATTCTAGGCTTCCTAAATTTCGGAAGAACTTACATTCTAAACTATGCAGAGAGGGTTAGACCTCTCTATGAATTAATAAAACCTGATTTTAAACCAAGCAACTGGACTCAAAAACACACAGAAATTTTGAGATCACTGCAAACAGACATGTTAGCTAAAACAAAATTAGAAACACGTGACAATACACGAAACCTTGTAATCCGGGTCATCCCAGGAAGATGCGGATTCACGTACCTGACCTCTAATGAGGGAGAAACGGTACCAATAGCTTACAAATCACATTTGTATACAAAAGCTGAAATAAAATTTAGTTCAACGGAAAAATTCTAACTGCGGTTCAAACTGCCGTAGCAAAAGAAAGGGCCCTAGCACAAGGTAAACGAATAATAATCGTTACACCTATACCTGCTTTAGAAGCGGTAACGAAAGCGAGCATTCCAAATGCTAAAGCTCTGCATCCAAGATGGATCCAATGGGTTAATTCTCTTGCTGCAACAGACGTAGTATATGAATTTGATCCTAATCTAAAGACACAGGAATTTTTACACTATGAATATGAATGTCCTCTGCCAACTGAAATCCTGCCCCTAGAACAATACGGATGTATCATATATACAGACAGATCAGCACAACCCGCTGTTGGGGGTAAACAAGCTTACAGTGCTGCGTGCGCGATTGTTAAAGGTCGTTGGCACAAAGGTAAATTTAGACCACTGGTCACTAAAACGCAATCTCTAGGAGATTGTACAGCTCAGCGAGCTGAACTACTAGCATTTAAGATGGCGCTTGAAAATACCGATCGCGAATTCCCCACACTTATAGTGTGCGATTCATATTATTGCGTTCAATCTTATAATGAATACTTGCAGAATTGGGTTGATAACGGGTTCAAAGATGCAAAAAGTGGCACAATCAAGCATAAAATACTTTGGGAACAAGTAGTTCTTTTACAGAAGGAACTACAAAAGACTCACGTGATACACACTCTGAGTCATCAACGTGATGGCGTTCACGTTGCAGGGAATTCATTGGCTGATGAAGCCGCAAAGGCAGCTGTGCAAACGGCTTCCGTAGCTGCTATCACCCGGTCAAAAACAAAAATAGACAGCGATATACTACAAGCTGTCAGTGCGTCAGTAAAAGAAGATAGAAAAACACTCCCAAGAGGCTTTCCAGAAAAGTACTCATATATAACAGATACGAATAATGTTCCTTTTGCTCGAATCCCTGGAGTGGGGGATAGAGTAATTCCAAACATGGAACACAGGTTAGGACTAATTACAGCGGCACACGAAGGGCTTGCTTCTGCACACGCTGGCGTTTCCGCAACAATATCATTATTAAAACAGAGATATTGGTGGCCGCGCATGAGAATACAAACTAAGAAATATGTGCTGGAATGCGAAATATGCCAAAAAATGAAAGTATCAACAGTGAAACGACCAGCGAAGACACCCCTTCTCATCTCAGATAAACCATTAGCATGTGTTTACCTGGACCACTGTGGTCCCTTACAAAGGGATGGCAACTATAAATATATCATGGTCGCAGTAGACTCCTGTACGAGATTCATATGGATGTGGCCCCAGCGCTCGGCTGACGCCAGAACTGTTATAAAAGATTTGCAAGTCTTTATCGGCACATACGCAATTGCCATGCTTCATTCTGACCAGGGTGCTGCTTTTAGCTCTCGAGCTTATAAGGAGGCCATGACCAGCATGGGCATTGGGTTGCGGTTCTCTTGTCCCTTCCATCCTGAGGGAAACGGGGTTGTGGAAAGAAAAAACCGAGACATAAAGCAATCTATAACGGCAAAGGTATTAGGTTCGGGTGATGGGTGGGTCCAGCATTTAACAAGTGTCCAACGTAGTCTTAATAACTTGCCAAGAAATTCTCTAAAAGGTTTCAGCCCGTACGAACTATTGTTCGGAACTAGAATGTATGTTCAGGACTTAGATAGTCATGCTTCAGTGGTAGAAAATAAGAAAAAATGCTTTGACATCAAAGATCGTTTGGCTGTTTTACAGGACTTAAATGAAACAAGAAAAGCCCTGAGCAACATAAAGTTAAAGCAACAGCCAACAACCACTGAAGACACACCACCTGTCCCAGCAAGACCTGTCTGGATTCCAAAGATTGGGGATCTGGTCAGAGAGAAAATAGCGGTGAACAAGGAATTTGGGCCTTCTTACAGAAAAGCAGTACCTGTCTTAGCAATCAACGGAACAAGATCAGTTGTACTACCGCCCCTTGCTGGTAAAAAGGAGAACCGAGTTGTATCCATCGACCTGGTAAAACCACAATCATGTGGCCAATAATAAGTAGTAGGCCCAGTGGACTCCCAAGAAATAACAGAATACCCAAATTTGCTAGTATCCAAGAGGTTCAAACTGAAAGACTAATCACAGATAAACCTGCAGTAAACAAAAAAGGTCTAGGCAACAACAATGTCATGGAACTTGTGCTTCTTGAAACCCAAATTGAAACAGTTCGTCATGAAACACCAGTCTACAATGATGTAGCATCAGAATGTGCTAATGAAAGGCAAATTGAAAAAACAATTCCAACAATTGACAGAACTGCATCTGGCTACTTCATCAATTTCGATAACTTTTCTGAAGATCAAAGCGACCCTGAAGTAACGCCAGCAACAAAGACTTTTAAAGACAAAGCAACAGTACAATGGACACAGCAAGTCAGCACATCAACTTAGTTCTGAAGCCTCACAAGTCATCTCACATCGTGAAAAGAGAACTATCATCAGTGAATGTCACAGCCATTCCAATACCCGGTGGGGTAGTTTGGGACAAAACAGATTACGAAATATATGGACCAGTCGAACTCTTGAAATATCCTCATCAGTTTAAGGTTTCATTAAGTGACTTTGTAAAACCAAGTACATTCGCTGATGATTGGGACTTTGAAAGCATAAATAATATGATGTCGGATTTAGTTTTGTCAGCAAAATTTACAGAACATGATTATTTGCAAGGTTCATCGAATTATGAACAGATGTATTGTTTTACCCATTATGCAGACAACTATTTGCATAAATCTGCTCCACCTAGAAATGTTTTTAAATATAACCAATGAGAACATTGTGCTACTCCACCTAAAAGCAGTTTAAAAACATTCTATGAGAAATTCCAATACTTCTCAGGGTTTAACACAAGTGATTTGGGAACATTTTATTATAAACTGATAGATAAAACAGGGACAAAAACCATGCTGACAAATAATGAATTGATATATTCAGAAGCATTTTATGAAAAAATGATTACATTTGATTTTGATTTCTGGAAAAACAACATTGAAACAAAAACCATCAGGGGTAGAAAATATTGGCAGGTAAAAGGCCTAGAAGCAGTATTTCGAGCCTGCATGATCTCAGAACAAATAATGTTCTTGAATGACACAATTCAACAAACGACCTGTCTTGGCCTAGCCAGGATTAAAGACCTTAACAAACCGTCTATTCCAAAGCCAATACCTGATAATGCAACCACAGATATTGAGGTAGACGTATCCCAAGTTTTACATGAAAACAGAACACATCCTGATTGGAAAAAGTGGTTAATCTGGCCTACAGACACAAATAACTGTCAAGCCAGATTCCTGAACAAAATACAGGTGTTAGACCTGGCACCTTGGCGTGAGTCTCCCTTCCACTTTTTGCTGATGTGCCTCCGATGTTTTGCTGGTTTTCCGATACTCAGGGCACTGCGCCACGGCTGACCCGTGCCGCAGTGCAAGTGCTCCCTACTGTAAATTGTACATGCGATTGGTATCCATGATTGGTCCATTGGATTTACTGTTAGTCCCTAGTAAAGTGCACTAGAGAGTGCCGGGGCTTGTAGATGCCAATACTGCTAGTGGGCTTGCAGCGCTGGTTGCGCCACCCACCGAAGCAGCCGTAAAGATGTGTCTGGGAACTGCGACCGCAGAACCCGCGTGCGGTCTCGTACTGTCACGCCAGCTGGGCAAGTGCACCCACTTGCCAGCCCCGAACCTTCCCTTGACTACATATAAGTCACCCCTATGGTAGGCCTGCGGGCAGGGTGCGTTGTAGGTGTAAGGTAGGACAAGCCCTGATGTGTGTGGCATGTCCTAGTAGTGACTTACCCCCAAAACCGTATTTCACTATTGAAGGCTACCTGCTCCATTAGGCCAGACTGAGCTGCTGGAATTATTACACCCTATAATCCCAGCAGGCTCAAGGAGCATGGTAGCGAGTCATGTTTAGTATGCCTGAACTCAGGATGATAAAATATTTCTTTTAGTAAAGTTTATTTTAGTATCCTGGGTTTGCAAATGCTACTTTTAGAAAGTTAGCATTTGCTTGCCTAACCATTTCAGCCGCCTCTGCTGGTATGTGTATCTGACTGTCTGGGACGTGTGAGTGACAGGGCTGGGGGGATGACAGGTGGTGAATGCGCAGATTACACCTTAGTGGGAGGTGGGAGTGCCTCTTGACTCGAACTGTAACTGTGCTCTGCCACCACAATGCTGGCTCCACCCTCCTGGGGAGCGACTGATGACTCAGCCGGCACCTGGCCCAGGAAGGGCGAAGCCCCCATCAACAAGGTACTCTGGCCGCCCCTGTCCCCACAATGCTGGCTCCACCTCCTGTGGGGCGTCTGATGCGCCTGCCCCTCACACTGAAAGCAGAAGCCAGAGTACACCCGCCAGGGTACTCAAGGACTGAGAGTGGCTATGCAAAGGCCCCCCTGGCCTGCGAGAACAAAAGAATTGGCCTATAAAAGAAGGAGCCCTGCTCCTTGAAAATTAGATCCTGTTTGGGCCACAGAAGGACTCTGCCCGACGAGAAGGACCGTGAGAGACAAGGAAGGGTGCTGACTCTTGCCTGTGTCTGGTGCCTTGCTGCCGAAGGAGGGGAAGAAGAAAAGACTACGAGAAGACTTTTGCTTTACTTTGTGCCAAACCTTGCTCAAGAGATCTCCAAGGGCTTGCAACTGAACTTGCCCCCTGACCAGCGCCCCAGGACCAGTGGGCGCTACCCCCTGAAAGAAAGCGACTGCGGGTGCTGACCCTCGCTGCAGTACCGACGGAGGAATCTCCTCCAAGGCGACGACATCTACCTGACCACCGTGACCGGGGCCCAAAGCAACAGCGAAAGCAAAGTGAGGACCAGCCGCCGCTGGCCCGAACACCGTGACCGCAACTGCACCGGGAGCCCGAGAGCAAAGCGAAGGAGGACCCGTCCGGTCCAAGCTCTCGAGTGGACTGCGCTACGAACAGCCACTCACCTGCAAAGACGGACAGTTGCCCTGTGAGAATCCGCAAGGTCGGTAACCTGCCCGACAGCCCAGCTGTGAGCGCACAGCTGCACCGGCACTTGGCTGGGTACGTCCTGCACTTGTGGACCGTACTGCCACTTGCCACCACCGCACAGCCGCCGCCGCCAGGGTCGGAGCGGACGACGAGGAGAGGACCCTGCCGCCACAGAACACCGCTGCCCCGGATGACCCGTGAAATGCTCGGCTGAGAGCCGCAACGAACAGCGACCCCGGGAAGGCAACGCGACGTGGGACAGATCCCCTGAGAGCCGCCTGCTCCACAAGAACTTTGTTGACATCGGCCTGAGGGCCCTAAGAGAACGCTTAAACTGCTAGAAAGAACTGTGGTATTCTGAACTGAGTAATTTGCAACCGTTATCGTAAAGTACGTTGACTGTATTCACAAGCCTGCTTAAAATCTATATAAAGATATATATTTTTACAGAATACAGTCTGGTCTCGTTGTGTGGTGGGTTGGTTGTAAAGGTGTACTATTGCAAGTGTTTAACCCTATGTGCCCCAAAGATTAGCCTACGACTGCTTAAGCCACACTACCTAGAGGGTAAGCAGAGGTTGTCTGGAAGGTAACCCTCAGCCCTGACGAGGAAGAGAGAGTCCCTGCTTGTCGCTAGTGTTGCACTGCGCCAACTAGAGCCTCCCCCTTCCTACATTGGACGCAGCGGTGAGGTTTTTCGAATTTACACTTGCGATATCTATACCTGAGCTTCTGACCACTACATAAGGATTACAGTCCAGTTACTTAGCCACAGACTTTGCTTTTGAATTTTGCCAAAAAGAAGATTCCGAGTGCAGAAACCATGCCGGGCACGAAGAGCCTGGATGGAGCAGAGTCCACGAACTCCGAGGTGTTGGAGGTGGAGTGGGACCCCGCAAAGCTGGATAAATACTCCAGAACGGAACTGAAGTTTTTTTGCAAGAAACTCAAGGTTCCACACACCGGTTGCAAGAACAAGCCACAGCTCTACAAGGCCCTGAAAGCCTGGATAGAGTCCAGAAAGACCCCGGAGGACCAAGACGCCCTCGCAGAGCAGGATGCAACAGAGGAGCAGAATGGAACGGAGGAGCAGAATGCACTTGGAGATCGGATTGATCTCGAACGATGAGACAGCGAGCACAGCTTTGGTAAAGGCCTGTCGCCAGAGGAGCTGGCGGACAGGAAGGAAACAAGGAATCACGAAAGAAAGCTGGCAGAATTGAAAATCCAACTGGAGCTTGAAACAAAAAGAATGGCGCTGGAAGAGCGAAAGCACCAGATGGATTATGAAGTAAAAATGAGGGAGATAAGTCTCAAAGAGAGAGACTTGGATCGTCCTCCCTCTGGTGGCAGCACATCGCCAGTGCAGGTAGAGTCAAGAGTGCACATCCCGAAGGACGTAGTTAAGGAGTTCTTTAAGGGGGATGACATAGGACAGTGGTTTAGGGCATACGAGGTAGCCATGTCCTCCCACCGGGTCCCTGACAAGGATTGGGGAGCGGGGTTGTGGGGAAGGTTCCTTAGCGAAGGGAAAGATACCTTGCTAGATTTGCCCGTTGAAAATCAGAGATCCTATGCCCACATGAAAGAAGCTTTAATGAACAGGTACGGGCTTACCCCTGAAATGTATAGACAGAAGTTTAGGGGATGTACTAAGCGGCCTGGGAATACGTATGTGGAGTATGTGACTTACTTTTGCAGAGCACTGGATGGTTGGGTGAAGGGTAGCAAAGTTATTGATTTTCAAGGTCTCTTTGATTTAATTGCATGGGAGCACTTGTCTGATCACTGTTTTCCTGAGTTACGCCAACACCTGATCGATAGCAAGCTGTCCAACCCGAGGAAGCTTGCTGAGGAGGCGGACCGCTGGCTCAGCACCAGGGTCCACAAGGGTCCCGTGGGAGACTCCGCCAAGAGTGGGCAGGGTCCCCAGCAGAAGAGTGGGGGGGACAAGGGGGGAAAACAGAAAGGGTTCCAAAAAGGCCCCCAAAGTAGTTCCCAGGGGAGCCCGCAGCAGGGTTCTCAGCCTCCCCCACCCCCAAAGCAGAGTGGTGCCCCGACAGGTAAACCTGTTCCAAAGGGGCCCTTCAACTGTTACAAATGCGGCGAACCTGGTCACATCTCCAGTGACCCCAAGTGTCGCCTGTTTGGAAAACCCGCACCCACTGGTGCTCCGCCCCGTCAAGTGACTAGCGTTCACCTGGGAGAAGAAATGATGGTCCCCGGGGGGTGGAGATCCCGTTCACATGACCCTGGTCTCGCTAGGAGACAGTGAGATGATCCCTACGAACTACCTGCCCTCTAACACTAAGAAATATGGGCAGGTGGTGATCATCAATGGTAAGGAAGCTGAGGCTCTTAGAGACACAGGAGCCAGTGTGACTGCAGTGAGGCAGCACCTGGTGTCTCAAGAGCAGGTTGTACCCCATGCCTACTGTAGGGTTATCAACGCTGATAATTCAGAGAGTCAGTGTCCGATGGCTCAAGTTCCCTTCGAGTGGGGGGGGTCTCTGGTACTCTACAGGTCTGTGTAAGGAAAACCATGCCTGTTGACTGTTTGCTAGGGAATGACTTGGAGCACTCCCCTTGGGAAAAGGTGGAGAAGACGACTCACCTGCGGATGGTGGGTCTGCCTGACTGGGCGTGCGTGACCACCCGGTCGATGGCAGCCAGTAGGGGTGATCAAGAGGTCCTGGGGCCTGAAGGAGAGGCCCAGGAACCGGCCTTAGGGAGAAGGCGCAAGGGGCGCGGGAAACCGGCCCCTGAGGTTCCCACGGTCCAGGAGGAAGCAGACCTTGAGGGGGATGCCCTGGAGCCTACAGGGGAACAGATCGCCGAACTGGGGGACCTGCCTGAGCTGACCCATTGGCAGCAAGAAGGAGGACCCTCCAGGGAGGAATTCTGCAAGGAGCAGAAAGAATGCCCTTCTCTCGTGGGTATGCGGCAGCAGGCTGCAGACCAGGCCAATGGTGTTCAGGCCAAAACACATTACGTGTACTGGGAAAACGACCTCCTGTATTCAGAGCCTAAGGCTGCTGAACCTGGGTCAGCCCGTGTGCTGGTGGTACCCCAGAAGTTCAGAGCCTTTCTACTGGGTCTGGCTCACGATGTGCCTTTAGCAGGACATTTGGGGATGGACAAGACCTATGACAGGCTTGTCACCCACTTTTACTGGCCCCAAATGCATAAGAGTTCAGACGCTTATTGCAGAACCTGTCCGACTTGCCAGGAAAGTGGGAAGACCGGAGGGAAGAACAAGGCTCCCCTCCAACCCTTCCCTGTGGTCGGTACGCCATTCCAGCGAGTGGGTATTTACATCGTTGGGCCTCTGGACCCCAAGACAGCCATGGGCAACAGGTTCATCCTGGTCTTGGTGGATCATGCCACCCGGTACCCTGAAGCCATCCCTCTGAGGACAGTGACGGCCCCCGTGGTGGGACGTGCACTGATGGGAATTTTCTCACGAGTGGGATTCCCTCTAGAGGTGGTGAGCGACAGGGGGACCAATTTCATATCCAAGTATATGAAGTCCCTTTGGCAAGAGTGTGGCGTAACGTATAAGTTCACCACGCCTTACCATCCCCAAGGTAACGGGTTGGTTGAGAGATTCAACCGAACCCTGAAAGGCATGATCATGGGCCTAGAAGGTCCGATGAGGCGTAAGTGGGACGTCCTCTTACCATGCCTACTCTTTGCATATCGCGAGGTGCCACAGAAGTCCCTAGGGTTCAGCCCCTTTGAACTACTGTACGGCCACCCCGTGAGAGGACCACTGAGTTTGGTAAAGGAAGGCTGGGAGCAATCTCCCAGGAAACCTCCCCAGAATGTATATAGCTACATGCTGGCCTTCAGAAACCAGACCAGACGCTTCAGACAACTTGCCGAGGCAAATCTGGAAGCGAGCCAGGAAGAAATGAAGCGGTGGTACGATCAGAATGCCACTCTGGTCGAGCTTCAGCCTGGACAAGAGGTGTATGTCCTGGCCCCAGTGGAGCCCTGTGCCCTTCAAGATAAGTGGACAGGCCCATTTGAGGTTGTGGAGCGCAAGAGCCCCGTGAAATACTTGGTGGACATGAAGACGCCCAGGAACCCTTTGCGGGTCCTACATGTCAACCGCCTCAAGCCCCACTTGCGAAGGTCCGAAGTGGGCATGTTGTTGGCAACTGATGACGGAATGGAGGAGGAGTCGGAGCCTCTTCCTGACCTCTTGGTGGCCTGTGAGAAAGATGGGTCAGTGGATGGAGTTAACCTCTCACCCACCCTGACCGCCGAACAACAGGAGGACTGCCGCCAGTTGCTGGGGCAGTTTCCAGATCTGTTCTCCCTGGTTCCGAGTGTCACAGATTGGTGCGTCCATGATGTGGACACTGGAGACAGCTTACCTGTGAAGCATAAGGCTTACAGGGTGACTGACAGGGTCCGGGCCTGCATCAAGGAGGAGGTCTCCAAGATGCTTGCCCTCGGGGTGGTTGAGTCTTCCAGCAGTCCTTGGTCCAGCCCCGTGGTCTTGGTTCCGAAGGCTGCTGCGCCGGGAGCCACACCCGAACTCCGGTTCTGTGTGGACTACAGAGGACTCAATTCAGTCACGAAGACTGACGCGCACCCCATCCCCAGAGCTGATGAGCTCATTGATCGGCTGGGGGCTGCTAGGTTCCTTAGTACGTTTGATTTAACGTCTGGGTACTGGCAGATCGCCTTGACCGATGGGGCAAAGGAGAGGTCGGCATTCTCTACACCAGATGGGCATTTCCAGTTCCGGGTTATGCCATTTGGAATGAAGAATGCCCCTGCCACCTTTCAGAGATTGGTCAACCAGGTGTTGGCTGGACTGGACGAGTTCAGTGCCGCCTACCTGGATGACATCGCGGTGTTCAGTGGCACCTGGCCAGAACACCTGCGACACCTCTGGGAAGTGTTGATGGCCCTGCGCAGAGCAGGCCTCACAATCAAGGCAAGCAAGTGCCAGATTGGGCAGGGTTCAGTGGTGTACTTGGGACACCAAGTTGGGAGTGGCAAGGTAGCACCCTTGCAGCCCAAAATCGAGACCATCCTGGCTTGGGAACCCCCCAAGACCCAGACCGCAGTGAGAGCCTTCCTGGGTCTCACTGGGTATTACAGGAGGTTTGTCAAGGGCTATGGCACAATCGTGACCCCCTTGACAGAGCTGACTTCGAAGAAGCAGCCCAGGAATGTGATTTGGACTGACACCTGTCAGAAGGCTTTTGACACCCTGAAGACTGCCATGTGCACGGCGCCCGTGCTCCTGGCTCCTGATTTCTCCAAGGAATTCATAGTGCAAACAGACGCTTCAGAGCATGGTGTAGGGGCTGTTCTTTCACAGATGACTGAGGAGGGCTTTGACCAACCCGTAGCCTTCATAAGTAGGAGGTTACTTCCACGGGAAAGTAGGTGGAGTGCAATAGAGTGTGAAGCATTTGCTGTGGTCTGGGCGCTGAAGAAGCTAAGACCCTACTTGTTTGGGTCTCACTTCCGAGTTCAGACGGACCACAGGCCCCTCAGATGGTTGATGCAAATGAGGGGTGAGAACCCGAAACTGTTGAGGTGGTCCATTTCTCTACAGAGTATGGACTTTACGGTGGAACACCGCCCTGGCACCGATCACGCCAACGCTGACGGTCTGTCCAGATTTTTCCGCCTTAGTGATGTGGAACTCCCTGGGGAAGGGTAGTTCCCCCCACATTTCAGCTGGAGGGGACACATGTTAGACCTGGCACCTTGGCGTGAGTCTCCCTTCCACTTTTTGCTGATGTGCCTCCGATGTTTTGCTGGTTTTCCGATACTCAGGGCACTGTGCCACGGCTGACCCGTGCCGCAGTGCAAGTGCTCCCTACTGTAAATTGTACATGCGATTGGTATCCATGATTGGTTCATTGGATTTACTGTTAGTCCCTAGTAAAGTGCACTAGAGAGTGCCGGGGCTTGTAGATGCCAATACTGCTAGTGGGCTTGCAGCGCTGGTTGCGCCACCCACCGAAGCAGCCGTAAAGATGTGTCTGGGAACTGCGACCGCAGAACCCGCGTGCGGTCTCGTACTGTCACGCCAGCTGGGCAAGTGCACCCACTTGCCAGCCCCGAACCTTCCCTTGACTACATATTAGTCACCCCTATGGTAGGCCTGCGGGCAGGGTGCGTTGTAGGTGTAAGGTAGGACAAGCCCTGATGTGTGTGGCATGTCCTAGTAGTGACTTACCCCCAAAACCGTATTTCCCTATTGAAGGCTACCTGCTCCATTAGGCCAGACTGAGCTGCTGGAATTATTACACCCTATAATCCCAGCAGGCTCAAGGAGCATGGTAGCGAGTCATGTTTAGTATGCCTGAACTCAGGATGATAAAATATTTCTTTTAGTAAAGTTTATTTTAGTATCCTGGGTTTGCAAATGCTACTTTTAGAAAGTTAGCATTTGCTTGCCTAACCATTTCAGCCGCCTCTGCTGGTATGTGTATCTGACTGTCTGGGACGTGTGTGTGACAGGGCTGGGGGGATGACAGGTGGTGAATGCGCAGATTACACCTTAGTGGGAGGTGGGAGTGCCTCTTGACTCGAACTGTAACTGTGCTCTGCCACCACAATGCTGGCTCCACCCTCCTGGGGAGCGACTGATGACTCAGCCGGCACCTGGCCCAGGAAGGGCGAAGCCCCCATCAACAAGGTACTCTGGCCGCCCCTGTCCGCACAATGCTGGCTCCACCTCCTGTGGGGCGTCTGATGCGCCTGCCCCTCACACTGAAAGCAGAAGCCAGAGTACACCCGCCAGGGTACTCAAGGACTGAGAGTGGCTATGCAAAGGCCCCCCTGGCCTGCGAGAACAAAAGAATTGGCCTATAAAAGAAGGAGCCCTGCTCCTTGAAAATTAGATCCTGTTTGGGCCACAGAAGGACTCTGCCCGACGAGAAGGACCGTGAGAGACAAGGAAGGGTGCTGACTCTTGCCTGTGTCTGGTGCCTTGCTGCCGAAGGAGGGGAAGAAGAAAAGACTACGAGAAGACTTTTGCTTTACTTTGTGCCAAACTCTGCTAAAGAGATCTCCAAGGGCTTGCAACTGAACTTGCCCCCTGACCAGCGCCCCAGGACCAGTGGGCGCTACCCCCTGAAAGAAAGCGACTGCGGGTGCTGACCCTCGCTGCAGTACCGACGGAGGAATCTCCTCCAAGGCAACGACATCTACCTGACCACCGTGACCGGGGCCCAAAGCAACAGCGAAAGCAAAGTGAGGACCAGCCGCCGCTGGCCCGAACACCGTGACCGCAACTTCACCGGGAGCCCGAGAGCAAAGCGAAGGAGGACCCGTCCGGTCCAAGCTCTCGAGTGGACTGCGCTACGAACAGCCACTCACCTGCAAAGACGGACAGTTGCCCTGTGAGAATCCGCAAGGTCTGTAACCTGCCCGACAGCCCAGCTGTGAGCGCACAGCTGCACCGGCACTTGGCTGGGTACGTCCTGCACTTGGGGACCGTACTGCCACTTGCCACCACCGCACAGCCGCCGCCGCCACGGTCGGAGCGGACGACGAGGAGAGGACCCTGCCGCCACAGAACACCGCTGCCCCGGATGACCCATGAAATGCTCGGCTGAGAGCCGCAACGAACAGCGACCCCGGGAAGGCAACGCGAGGTGGGACAGATCCCCTGAGAGCCGCCTGCTCCACAAGAACTTTGTTGACATCGGCCTGAGGGCCCTAAGAGAACGCTTAAACTACTAGAAAGAACTGTGGTAACCTGAACTGAGTAATTTGCAACCGTTATCGTAAAGTACGTTGACTGTATTCACAAGCCTGCTTAAAATCTATATAAAGATATATATTTTTACAGAATACAGTCTGGTCTCGTTGTGTGGTGGGTTGGTTGTAAAGGTGTACTATTGCAAGTGTTTAACCCTATGTGCCCCAAAGATTAGCATACGACTGCTTAAGCCACACTACCTAGAGGGTAAGCAGAGGTTGTCTGGAAGGTAACCCTCAGCCCTGACGAGGAAGAGAGAGTCCCTGCTTGTCGCTAGTGTTGCACTGCGCCAACTAGAGCCTCCCCCTTCCTACAACAGGGGTTAAAAATGACCAGACCAGACCCTAGATACTCCCAGAGACAACATCAAGGGATAGTAACAACATACAGTGTAGGGAAACTATGCCTTGAATGGCTACAAACATCCACACTGGCAGAAATTAAGCAACACTTATCTTTACTCAAAGATGGTGCTGACTTGCGCGATTTCATAATGGGACCACGCAAACAGCGTCAAAAACGTTTCATAGCGGCCAGTGTATACGCTGCTTACAATGAGGCATGGAAAGTGACTCAAATTGAGACAGCAGAGAAAATACGAGAAATTGATCGTATTAATTTGGAAAAATCGCTTTCTGTTTTGGGCAATGGGTTAATGACTCTGTCCTCCAGAATATATTCACTGGACAGTATTGTATCATCTGCTATCGATATAATAGACCAGGACTTGCTAAGTTAAGACATGGCCAGTCCCAATTACGTTCTATTGTACAGCTAGGCTGGACGTTGCAAAACCTGTGTTCAGGCTACCTTCTATTGTACAGCTAGGCTGGACGTTGCAAAACCTGCGTTCAGGCTATGTGCCATGGCGTTTAATCAACACAACGTCATTGTTTTCTATCTTTAACCTTACTGATAAACAAATCATTTTGGCACAGAAAGGAGCAGACTATACAATCCTGAGCATTGAAAAACTAGAGAGATTGCCATTGACAATGTCAGAAAGACCTGTCATTGAATGGATAATACACAGAATAATCACAATTCCGATAACAACTTTCCAATTTAAAAATTGCCTGGAGTATATACCAGCAGGCCAGTATGAAAGGTTGGGTAAGGATACATTAAGTCATCATGGAAATTACCTTATACACACACATATTATATTAAGCGTCAGTTCCATGGTCACTTGCTGTATGCAAGCATTGTATCCAAATGGCCCTGGAGACTCAGAGGCTCCGAGTTGGCCTCCGTTTAATATCTCTTCTATACGAATTGATACTTTAAGCAGAATGAAGTCTGTGCTTTTACAGACAACAGTGCCCATCACGTCATCAAAAGAGACATATGATCTCCAAGTTGCAAGGACAACTGCAGAGATACATACATTTTTATCAACAAATTGCCCCGTGCATTTCGTAGAAATGTTAAGCCAAATCCTAAATATGTCAGATGCCGGTGGTATCTCGTATGTATTTAAGACAATTTTTTTTCGGGACTGTTAACACCCTTCGAAGCAGTCCTGGGCATCTTTCCCAATTTTGTCCATTCGGTCTTTGGCGGACTACCACTACTTTTGGGACTCGTAGCAGGGATTTTTTTTTACCCTTCTGCTCCGATATGGCAAGCCTGAAGGACTGGGTTATTTAATACCCAGCGGTGCCAGGGGACAACACCTGAAACCTTCGTGGGTAACCTGTTCCGGCGTACAAATGACAGAGACACGGGACACTTCCTTCGGCGTCAAAGATTCGAGGTTTATTTACTGCAGGGAACACAGAATTCACGAGAAGTACACAACGGGTATGTTTTCGGGATCTGCTTCAATTTGCTACTGTGGATCGCTCCTTTTTATACACATTTCTCTCATAGGCTAACATGGTACACAAAGGTTTACAACTTGGTTCCCATAATTATCCCCGAGAGGGGTCGCTTTGATGCATTCAAGGTCCGGAATATAAGTACAGAAACATTTGTGGTTCCCAACTGTAAAAACCCATCTTCCCACCATTAGTACATTCCAATCGGCAGTAAACAGATCGAAGAAGGAACAAGGACAGGTGCAGAGGAAGGCAGAAACAGTGGGGAGATCGAAAAGGGTGTAAAAGGGGTGGTATCGGGAAACACGAGCTACAGGCATCAAAGAGATGTGCCTAATGAGATGCACGGCTGAGACAACAGACCGGCACGGCAAGATGAGCCTCGAGCGGGGCCATCTGCCAACATCATCCCCCTCATCATAAAGACACTTTCAAAGGAAACGTGTCTTCCGCAAGAGTCTTGGGAATCCCAGGGTCGCGAAGCGGACAACGTCCGTTCGCTGGCTACTTGAGGGCAAGAGACAAAATGGATGCCATATCTAAGATGGGACCCGTGGGTACAGATGTATAAACCCACGAAACAGACGAACGGTTTAGGTTAGCACAGCGAAACTGCGCACACCCACTAAACTCGTCATTTGCGGTTCGTAGATACCAGACTCGACCATATTCGTGCGAGTCGAAAACACCACTTACAATCGTCACGGAACCTCAGACGCTCCTTTTGCCCTCATGTAGGCAAGCACTAGTCAGAATCATATTCAATATTCATCAGACCATCTAGATGTTGCTGCAACATAGCTCTGTCCAACCGAGTTCCTTTGGTAACAGGCGGCTGTCTTATACACGTTGTAGCACAGAGGCCACATAAGGCAGGACCACACTGCACACAAAGGCAACACGTGAACAGGAACACCACAACAACTCCGATGATCATCAGAATCTTCCAACCCCACGTCGACATCAGGCCCCAAAACCACCCAAGCAGCGTCCAAACCCCTACGTCCACGTGTATGGACTCAGAGATCTTATGCAACCTTGAGATGGCTTGATAGACGGTCGGAGCGTTATCTGGAATGAAAATGCAGCAGCTCGAATGGATCACCTTACATACCCCACCTCGATCTGCTAAGACCACGTCTAAAACCATACAGTTTTGTAACGTCATGAGCCTTTCCGCCTGAAGTTCTGTGGTGATATTACCAAGGGCACTGGCAGTGATATTAGCTGTCGATTCCACCACACGAGTCAACTGTCTCAGGTTCCTACTATTAACCATAGGTCCCCAAAACGGGAGGAAACCCTTGAAAAAGTCTTCTGCCTCTTGACCAGCGGTGTCCTCTTCGCTAATCACGCCTCTCACAACTCTAGTTTTGTGATAGTCTGCATCTACAGTAAACGTCGGAGGCAACAGATTTGCGATAAAACATGAGCCCACAAAGTCGGAGGGCAACCATGTATACGCACGGTCATGGCAGACAAAGTATGTACCCTTGGCAGCCAGAAACACAGGGGACGAGACCATCGGCAGGATATAATTCTCGGAGCAAGCACTGTCTCCAAGACGAGCTTTCGATCTTCGGCCACGACCCATTAGACAGAGATTACCAATGTGGGGTACGACCCATATTGGAGGCGAGCTTCTAAGCTGTTTTTCACTCGTGAGCGCACTATACTCGACCTTACTCAGGACCCTAAAGGCTTGTACCTCTTCCTCTGGGATGAGCGATGGCTCATAGATATCTTTATCCAAATCTTCTATCGCTATAGACAAAGGCTTATGATACGAGCCAGGACCAGAGTAGGGAGAACGTGGCTCTCGACTGGGGTAAGAATCTAGTGCACTTCGAAACATTGTTTGAAATGCTCGAGCTGAACCCTGGGAACTATAAGGTAGGACCAGATATGGAATTCCCTTATCCGTGGTATGTGGCATTAACCCACACACCCAACAATTTGTAGTATTAACCACTAACTGATGCTGATGAAGGAGCTGGATAAAGGAATTATTTCTGAATTCCACACGTCTAGCCTGTTCGTGTTCGGGTAAGATATGAAAAGAATGAGGGGATGCAGTGGAGGTAGATTTAGGTTCAGAAGTAGGAGTAGGTATGGCAGAAGGTAAGAAGTACGACATCATGTAATACACCCCACCCGCCAATAGCAAGGAAACAGTCAAAAATAATAAGAACATTTGGAACATAAAACATTTGGTACGAATAATTTGTTGCAGTTTGAATCTTTGCGCCTGAGCTTCCTCCAAGTCCATCAGCTTCGAAAACGCCATCCCCTACTACCGTCCGCAACGTTTCTTGACGCACTTCGTTCTGTGTAGCAGTAGTCAATCCCTAGGAGTTCCCAGGAACCGACGGTCTGCGGCCTAGCGCCAAGACCTACTAACCAGAAGGAAGTACACGCGCGGCCCTACGGTACACCTGGATGCAAGGTATCTTTATTCACAATGTATATACAGACAGTCTCTTAGCTGTGGAAGTAGAAAGCATATAAATGGAACGAAGCTCAATTTTTACAAAAATAATCACAATAATACGGATGTTTTGAACTGATCGTGGCAAATGGGAAAATGCAGTTGTCAAGGGACAGAACGGAAATTTATTTGTCTCTGGTGTTAGATCGCAAAAAGTATCGAGTTTTCCCAGGACGTGTCTGTTCGTCAAACAAAAAATCAGATGAAGGAACAGAGTTCTGCCGATCAGTTGATTGCTCTAATCTTGAGTCTTGTGATGGCAAATGTTCAACGATGTCTTTCTGCTGCACTGAGGATTCTCCGACAGGCTGTGCGTCGCTAAAGGGTACAAAAGTCTGTGGTCCTTCTGTTTCAGATGAAGCAATGCCCTTCCTCACCCACGAGTCTGCCGGTAAAGGTATAGGAACCTTCTTAGTATGGGTGGCATGCACCCAATTTTTTCGCCCTTCCAAACGGACGGCAGTTCTCGTGGCAAGGAGGACCTGGTAGGGTCCAGTGAAGCGGGGTTCCAAGTTCTTTTTTCGGGCAAAGTTGCGGGTAACCACCCAGTCCCCGGGTTGGAGCTGGTGGCCTGGACCCTCCGTCTGCGTCGGCAGTGCTTCGTAAACCTGTTGGTGAATTAACCTCAGTTTAGCAGTCAGATCATGAAGATAATCAATCAACATTAGGTACTCAAGATTAGAAAATACACCCGGTCTAGGAACCCCCCAAACATTCGCAGGACGGCCGGACACTATTTCATAGGGACTGAGCCCTACTCGGGAGTGTACTGTCGTCCTTGTTGACAACAAGGCAAGGGGCAAAGCGTCAGGCCACGAAAGGCCAGTCGTAGCCTGAATCTTAGCCAGTTTGAGTTTAAGGGTGCCATTATACCCTTCAACCAAACCTGCTGACTGGGGATGATTGGCGCTATGGAATTTTTGATTAATTCCAAGGCCCTTACACACACTCTTCATCACACTCCCTACAAACTCACTTCCGTTATCAGACCACACGATTCTGGGCATTCCATAGCGAGGAAAGTATTCCTTCAGCAGGATTTTCGCAGTAGACAGGGCAGTATTGTCTTTAAGAGGGTAGGCTTCAATCCATCGGGAGAATGCGCAAACCACAACTAAAACGTATTTCAGATTATTGCATCTCTCCATATGGATGAAGTCTAACTGAATTACTTCAAAGGGATATGAAGGGGGAGCAAAATGGCCAGGAGGTGTGGGGGTCCCCTTTCCAGGATTGTATAACATACATATCATGCAATTCTTCACCAATCTCTCAGCACACTTCGTAATACCATCATTCTTCCACACAGGAGACAACAACTTACAAATACCTTTCGCACTAATATGTGCTAACCCGTGTGCCATTGTCACAACAGCCAGCACATATGCATCTGGTAACATCCACCTCTTGTACTCCGACAAATCGACCCAGCAACCATTCGCATCCAACTTTCCCGTACTCTCTTTCCACTTCGTCTTTTCAGTCTCAGTGGCCTCATTCTGAATTGCTTTCACGCTCTCGATAGTGTCCTCACACATACTAGTCTCTGTAGGCCACCTAACCGAACTCGTTACATACATTCTAGTGCTAAGGTTCCGGGCAGTCTCCTTAGCAATCTCATCCGCGAACACATTACCACGACCAACATCATCCGTCACCTTACGGTGCGCACTACATTTAACAATCGCCACTTGCTTAGGTAACGTAAGTGCATCCAAAAGGTCATTCACAAGCTGTCCATGCTGAATTTTCGTACCATGCGACGTCATAAAACCTCTCTCTCGCCACAATCGTCCAAAGCTATGAGCGACGCCAAAGGCATATTGGCTGTCGGTAAACACATTCACTCGTTTCCCTTTCGCCAACACACACGCTCTAGTTTGAGCGATCAGCTCTGCAGCCTGGGCAGAGTTCTGATTCAATCTTGCAGTTTCCACGACAGTATTCAAAGTTACAACAGCATACGCAGTCGTCACATCACCATTCGGCAATTTAAAACACGAACCATCCACATACAAGGTCCCATCGGGATCTTCCAAAGGAGTGTTTTTAAGGTCCACTCGACCTTTTGTTTCCTCCTCACTCCTTAAATAGCAATCATGGGCTGCTATTTCATCTGACTCTGTACTAATTGGCAATAAAGTCGCCGGGTTCAGGACATTACATCGTTTTATCTGAATATGGCTTGCCAACAACGTCAACTCGTACCCTGACAACCTCGCACTCGTCAAGTGCTGAGTTTTCGTACGATTCAAAAGAGTGTCAACTGCATGCGGAACCATCACCGTAAGCATATTATCCATGACCAATCCTGCTGATTGTCGGATGGAGACCGCGGCTGCCGCTGTTGCTCTCAAACAACTCGGCAATGCTCTAGCTACCGGGTCCAAGGTCGAGGAGAAATATGCACATGGACGTTGCTTATCACCGAAAGGTTGCGTTAAAACACTCAACGCACAACCTTCCCTCTCGTGAACGTATAGTGTAAACGGCTTGCTATAGTCAGGAGTACCTAACACAGGAGCCGAACACAATGCGTCACGCAGTTCCGAAAAACTTTTCTGACATTCTTCCGTCCATGGTAGAGGAGTTGAAACATCCTTGCACGTAAGAGCCACCAATGGTTTCGCTAACAATGAAAAATTCGGAATCCACTGTCTGCAGTATGACGTGATACCTAGAAAGGCACGCACATCTCTTTGGGTTGTTGGCACAGATATGCGCGCAATGGCTGCAATTCTCTCTGGGGTCAACCTTCTTCCCTCCTTTGACAATAAGTGACCGAGATAGGTTACTTCTTGACAACAATATTGAAGTTTAGAAGGAGACACCTTGTGATGTAAGTCACAGAGATGCTGCAACAATGATATAGTGGCAATTTTGCAAATGTCCTGAGTATCTGCAGCCACCAATAAGTCGTCGACGTATTGGATCAAAGCCGCACCAGCCGGCAACATAAACGCATCTAGGTGACCCTTCAAGGCTTGACTGTAAATAGATGGACTCTCACAGTAGCCCTGAGGAGCACGTTTGAAGCGGAAGCTACGGCCACCAAGAGAGAAACCGAAAAGGTCTCTGCTTTCTTCAGCAATCGGAATACTGAAGAACGCATTCTTCAGATCGATCACTGAAAACCAGGATGCAGAAGCTGGAATCAGAGTCAGTAACGCCATGATGTCAGGCACAACAGGGAACTGAGGAATCACGATTTTATTGACCTCCCGCAAATCGATAACAAAACGATAAACAGGTGGCTTAGAAGGATCGGTACGTTTCAGAATAGGCAGTACGGGGCTGTTGCACACGTTTCCCCGAGTCTCCTCAATGACATCTTTCTCGATCAAATCATAGATGATCGCCAACAATGCTCGTTCACCATCAAGGGAGATACGATACTGGGGAATACGAGGCAATCGCACATTAGATTTCACATGCACAACATAAGGGGAGATGTCAAGCAGGCCCACGTCATTGGGACCTGTTGCCCACAAAGATGCAGGAAGAGAACTCAATTCCGGTGGAAGCTTATCGAGAGACAAATACATAGGAGAGACAACTCTCTCGCCCAAAGTAAGCTTCACTCCCGCAGGAGAACAATACAAAGTCGCATACAGGCGTTTTAGCAAATCCAGGCCCAAGAGATTTTCACCACAACCAGTGGTCAAAACCAACGGAGCTTCAAGCTCACGTGGCCCAATTGTGAGTGGCAATGGGCACGAAACCGGATTGCTAACAGGGGCGCCAGAGAATCCAACGGAGACATTTGTTAAGCCAGACAAAGGTGCGCCAGGGAGTTTCGAATGCATGATGGAACTTTTCGCTGCACCAGTGTCCAACAGAAAAGGCTCATTGACGCCCGAGGTGGCAACTGCGACGTAAGGCCCTCTCTGGTCAACCGGAACTGATACCACTCCCTCTCCTTGTCTACGGCTATCCTAGTAATTACCGTCGTCAGCATCCTGATCGACGTAATAATCATCCACGTTGTACTGCACAGATCGTCCTTGCGATGATCCACGTTGATCAAAACAATTGTTAGAATTTGATGAATTGTCTGAACGATCGTTGGGAGCACCTCGACCCCTACCGCGTGATGTCTGCTGAGCACCACCACGGCCTCCTCTAGATGTGTTACCACTATTACGCTCATTTAGAACAGGACAATTGAATTTTAAGTGACCCTCCTGTCTACAATAGGCACACTGGTTGTACCCTAATGAAGATCTTTGCGAAGAGGAGTCATTTCGCGATTGCGACCTATTAGATTGCGACTGCGATCGATTACGTTGCTGCGAATCATTCTGATTCGAGCGTGGAGGGTACGCTTGCTGCAACAACACCTTAGTTTTAAGTTCTTTCGTCTTCCTATCGGCACGATCATTCTCTTCCTTCTCCCTATTCTCATAATATTGTGCCGTAGCCAATATTTGAGCAGACGTAGAAACAGCCCACGCACTCTCAGAATTTTTAAATTTATTGCTCAAGTCGGGCAATAAGTTTGAAACAAATTTATCCACAAACAACCGCTGACCACCCTCGGTACTCATATCCTGACCACTATGGTCGATGAATGCCTCCTCAAATCTCGTAAAGAAATCGGAGACACTCTCGTCTTTCTTCTGTCTGCAAGCTGACAACTTGTCCCAATTTACCCTCATACCTGGCATAAGCGTTTTCATTAAGGTAATGATTCTCTGAGGGAGATCAGTAATGAGCTGTTCAGGCTTAGCCCCGCCAACTTGTTGTGTATCGGCCGCAGTAAGGGCAGCCCAATCGCCACCTAATTCGTTTGCATGATCTTCGTGCCGAATCTTAGCCCATACCGGTTGCGGTACAACATTGCCAAACAACATATCGATATCGGCAAGATTCATTATCGTAGCGTCTACGAGCTGCGACAATTCCTTATAATACCCTGCAGGATTCTTGCGAGGGTCAGGCAAAGATTGCTTCACCTGTAAAACTTCTGATCGTTTCCATGGGAGATGTATCCATACTCTCTGGAAATGCGCCACTACCGGAGGTTGAGCCTGAGGATTAGCTGGCATCCATACAGGTGGAACTTCACGCATGGGAAACTGACCAGACGGATCTAACTGTCTCTCAACATCCTCAACGAACAATGCTTGAGGTATCGGAGAGGGACGAAGAGCTAATAATTGCTCGATGGCACGTCGAACATTAGTACCCACCACCATTCCGCTCGAAAACTGAAGCTGTAAGTTAGTCAAAGCAGTTAATACATCTTCCGATGCATCTGCCGATATTTGATCGCGCAAAACTTTGCACATTTCTTCAAAAACATACCTCTGTGTCGGTATATTGAATTGACTAAACGTATCCAACACCGAACGTGGAGGATTTCTATAAGGATGCAACATCCATGACATCGCCATATTGTACAACGCGGCACGTTCACTATTACCAGGAAGCTGACTACGTCTTTGTGGACCGTCCGAATCAGCGGACTCAAGAATAGGTCCAAGAGAATTGAAAAAGTTAGCAGCCATTGAAGGGGTACGACATCGAGTAGTTGGAGAAGTATACGATAGAGTAGAAACGAGAGAAGGAGTGGGAACAGAAGAAGCAGTAGGAGTAAGTAGAACAGGAGCGGGAGCAGGAGTATGTGGAAGTACAGGCGGAGGAGCAGTAGGAACGACAATAGGCAAGGGAGCAGGAACAGTCGGAAGAACAGGTTGAGGAGCAGGTACAGGAGCAGGTACAGGGGGAGCCACAGGAGCTGCGGTACCCTGTGCGTACGGAGGTGGTGACTTCATAAGATAGGACATTAAAGGATCCTCAACTAATTCCTCCTTCTTATCCGACTCCGTTGGCAAAGCAGGATAACATTTATCTACAGTCATACGCTGAAGCCTGTCAAAAACTTCCTTTTCCTTATCCTCCTTATCACGCTGAAACTGCTCTGCTTTCTTTACAATAGTAGCAACACCATCTCTCTGATTACGTTTAGTCTGTCTGATCTCTTTCTGTCGGGCTTCTTTACGCCACAACCGAAAGGCATCAAACATGGCCGGCCTTGACTTTTTCTTAAACAATTTTGCCTCGAGGTTATCTAAAATTGGGGTCTCGAAACTACCATGGGGTGGCCAACTAAGGACACCGTCCTTTTTAGTGTAACAAATCCAATATTCATTAAAAGTAATAGGACCTAACCCATGCTTACTGTAAAGTTCGTAAGTTGGAGTTCCAACCGGAGGTATCGGACACGAGTCCTCCAGTCGGGAATCCGTACCACAACGTCTGAAACAACTGAACAAAGTACTACGACCAGGCATCTTGCACACTAGCCGAGTTTCACAAACTTCAAGGGTTACGGGATTTACCAAGTCCCAGCAAAGAGCAAAAACCCTCGGTTTTTGGCGACTGCAGACGTCAAAGAACACAACAAAGAACCAAGTACTAAGAACCACAAATGCAATGGAACCATGCAACAACGAAGCAACCACAACCAAGGACTCTGGGAGCGACCCACAAATACTTAACTCAAAGATCAATGGCGTCACCAGGAAGGCCCGTCAATCGTCTCGCTATACCAAGGTCTACGCCAGGCGCCAAAACAGGTCTACAGTCAGGGCAGCAGTCCGTCGCAGCCGTCAGGAGGCGGGAATCTTCGCGGGAAAATTCGTCGGGCCACTTGTTTCGACAACAGGATCGATGAAGCGGAGTGCACCTTCCCTCGGAGATTTCACACGAAGTTCCTCACGATCGTCGGGCTTGGACCGGTACCACTAATGCAGCCCCACGTGGGGCGCCAACTGAAGGACTGGGTTATTTAAGACCCAGCGGTGCCAGGGGACAACACCTGAAACCTTCGTGGGTAACCTGTTCCGGCGTACAAATGACAGAGACACGGGACATTTCCTTCGGCGTCAAAGATTCGAGGTTTATTTACTGCAGGGAACACAGAATTCACGAGAAGTACACAACGGGTATGTTTTCGGGATCTGCTTCAATTTGCTACTGTGGATCGCTCCTTTTTATACACATTTCTCTCATAGGCTAACATGGTACACAAAGGTTTACAACTTGGTTCCCATAATTATCCCCGAGAGGGGTTGCTTTGATGCATTCAAGGTCCAGAACATAAGTACAGAAACATTCGTGGTTCCCAACTGTAAAAACCCATCTTCCCACCATTAGTACATTCCAATCGGCAGTAAACAGATCGAAGAAGGAACAAGGACAGGTGCAGAGGAAGGCAGAAACAGTGGGGAGATCGAAAAGGGTGTAAAAGGGGTGGTATCGGGAAACACGAGCTACAGGCATCAAAGAGACGTGCCTAATGAGATGCACGGCTGAGACAACAGACCGGCACGGCAAAATGAGCCTCGAGCGGGGCCATCTGCCTTACAACATCATCCCCCTCATCATAAAGACACTTTCAAAGGAAACGTGTCTTCCGCAAGAGTCTTGGGAATCCCAGGGTCGCGAAGCGGACAGCGTCCGTTCGCTGGCTACTTGAGGGCAAGAGACAAAATGGATGCCATATCTAAGATGGAACCCGTGGGTACAGATGTATAAACCCACGAAACAGACGAACGGTTTAGGTTAGCACAGCGAAACTGCGCACACCCACTAAACTCGTCATTTGCGGTTCGTAGATACCAGACTCGACCATATTCGTGCGAGTCGAAAACACCACTTACAATCGTCACGGAACCTCAAGCCAAAACGCAGACATGACTCCGGCAAGGATGGAAGAAAAGATCCTAGCAATACGCTACCAGGACCGCATAACTAAAGTCCTTGGACTAGCCCGGCTAAGAGATCTGAATATGACCTGGTTTCTTTCATTCAGACCTATATGGCAGACCTGCATCTTACCTGTGCTTCGATGTATGCTATGCGGAGAGGAACGCGTGTTAGACACCTGTCTTGCACTACAATCAGCAGTACCAATGGATATCGATACTTTGCTAAGTCCAGTAACGGCTCATGCATCGTGTTGTCCCCAGCAGTTACCAATCCTGATGACGGCATTTGTTGAGACTCCTGCGCTACGAGTAGGTGGTGGCAGTGAAGCAAGAAATGAAAGCAACATCACCCGGGTACGACCCTCTGTGAGCATTGCTGATCCTGAAATCGATGATAGCAATCATTCTCACGACTGTCAGGTTACAGCATTTTCAAACTTGGTCGAACTGTCACCTGAATATGTAGACCAATTTTTTGCGAGTCTGTCTGAAATGATGTTCTCCCCTGAACAGAAACAATAACTGTTTGGAAAACAATCCGGCACACAGCGTTCCCATGAACTCTGAATTTGGCCTTCGGCTTTGATAAACAAGAGCTACTGAAAAACGCTTTGGAACTATTTTTTCCCCCGCTCATCTTATTTTTTCCAAAATTCCAAAATATTTACCTTTTTTCTGGCACACGTACTTTGCTTAAAGTAGAACTATTCATAAAGAACAGAGCTTCTATTTTTAGATAATCTAGAGACAATATATTACCTCAGCCTCTAGCACATTTTGTGCAACTGTATTTATATGTGATGAAATAGTCTCGCCCTTCTTTTCTGTATTAAGAGACATTTCATGTGTAATTTTTCGCAAATCGTTCAGTTGATATAAATAAGCAATTTTTCTGAATGACCATACTGCTTAAAACGTACAGTACCTATTATCATTTTCATGTATTTCGTATACACCATTTCAAATGCAAAATGTGTTTTGGGGTGGGTTGGAATACACATGCATCTTTATTGCTTAAGTTATTAGTAATTGATGGACATAAAACCGTGGAGTGGGTGATGTGTTTTATCTAGGAACCCGATCAATATTGTGACCTTATGCCCCTATACGGCTATAATCAATAAATATCCCTATAATGGCATAATAATCAGAGCCATATTTCAGTAACTCGCCTCTGCAGTCCATGACACAGCAGAAGCTACTTCATTAGATTCCTAGAGAGCACACCGAGTTCTTTCGACACACCAAACCCCCAGCAACCTGGGAAAGCCCCACTTGCTTTGTTTTGATTTGTAATAGAACTCCTGCGAGCACTGTAAGAACGACCAGTTCTTAGTGACATCTTTATTGACGTCTTATGTCCAAAACGTACGTCAAACTCAGCACCTTTCAGTTATAAATAAACCAACGTTGCTTTAAGCAAATACATGGTGGTGAATACTGGAGCAGAACAGCTGTCGCCTTGCAGAGAGCCCAGCAGACGCGAGAACCCCACGGACGCTGCCCCTCCTCTTTGACGCGCTGAGAAAGACGCTGTCTTTTCTCCTGCCGAGAAAATCCAGCTCTGGCGTTTCCAGCCTACCCTTGCGGGTGACTGGGATATAGGGTCCTGAGAGGAAGATACCAGACCTCCTACATTCTATTCCAAAGGTACGATGCTGACTAAACCCTTAGAGAGAATTCTTGAACAAACTCTTGGCCAAACCAACTTAACTTAAACTGCTACTTACTTACTCCCTCCCACGTATTAGGCTTAGGTCAGGTACACCGGGGTAGGCGTAGTTAGAAGCACCAGTTGAGGTCGTTAGCCAATGTATATATGAATGTATATATTGTATATATTTTATTCATTTTAACTATCTTATGGCTAAGAAACCATATCAATGCTTTTACAGTATTATTTCATAATACTCCTTTTACTGTACGTAATTTACTTCATATTAAGTATTGCAATTGTGGCAATCCATTTTTCTTGCATGAGAAGGAAGACTGTTCAATAAATCATACACTTTATTTAAAATGCCCGTCTCTCTCTTCTCGACACTCTGGTGAAACTAAGAACGCACGTCTGACTGAGTGAAATAATTGTCTATTGTTTTCACACAACTCTAGAGATTGACTCTTATTCTGGGGAGCAAAGTTGTCATGTTTATGCGGTTGTCAGAAGCTGAATCCCTTCTTGTCTGAGCCAGGGAAGCTGATCACTTCCTATTCAGTCAAGAAAGTTTCCAGTGACCTCTGAGCTAGCTGGTGCAAACCTAAATTAAGTCTAACATAGTCAGTAGAGACCTAGAAGACCACAGTCCTACGTCTAAACTGCTGTTCATGTTATTCCAATGCGCAGGGCCTATAGGGAAAATAGGAACTACACTACAGAATGACTTGAGGTCGTCTGCAGAGGATTGTGAGGATGAATTAATCCATAGTGGCGGGGTCTGCATCTACAGAGGTCGAGCGCGTCGCGTTTTTATTTGGTGTCAAAGTTTAGCCTAGGCTGGCAACCATCATGCTTTCCCATTATACCTCTCCACGTGAGCAGATGACACAGCTACAGAGGTGAAGGAGTGTCACACGCACCAGATGTAGGTGTATCAGACTGAGCGTGATTAGAGGCACACCAGGGCTGTGCAGCAAAAAAGTAGAAGGTCACCTAGAGACCGTGGCAGCAAAAAAGTAGAAGGTCACCTGGCAACCGTGCAGGCTGTAGGCTCAGAGTGGTGTGGTGCAGGACCAGAATCAGCCAGCTAATCACTCAAAGAGCGGCTTACAGTGTGGACTCTGTCTTGAATGGCTGCCGTGCATCAGGAGAATGGGCAGATGTCCGGAATCAGACCCCCAGCAGAGCTAAGCAAAGTAGTAGAATGTTCAATGTCTCCATGACCAGTTAGCAGTGTCTAATGGCAGCTTGATGGTACTGGTGTCATATTATAGCAGGCAGGATGTTGCAGTATGGGGCCAGAAGGAAAAGAACTGTATAACTGTCTCTTAACGGTAGCAGCATCCCACGCAGACATATACTTGATTATGCAGCGCAGGAGATCAAGGCACCAAACCACTCACCAAATTATCCCCCCTGGCAGTGCGTGGCACAGTACGTTTTCACTCTCCCTGATGCAGGTATATGTGTAGCAGGTTGAAGTCTTCAGCAGTGTTCTATACCCAGGGTAAACGGCGCATAAGCACGGACCCCCAGACTGCAGCCGCTGCAGGACCGCCTAACGCCATGTGGGCTCCCCGGGCTCAGGCAGGAGCAGTAGCTGACCCGACCCCCAGCACAGGTTCCCGACAGCACGCCCACTAGGCACCCTCAATTACGGGCGACCCACAGAGGAAATGCAGCTGAAAGTCTCCCTGCCGTACACCGCTGCCTTATTTCAGGATCTTTGCCTCCCCAGGGGTCGATCTTCCAGTGGGTGATGAGCGTGCCTTCCCCCAGACATCTATTGGCAGCAGGCAGAGCAAGAAGAAAATGTCGCTGCACGCTCTGCGGAGCGGTGACTCGGAGCTGGTGCAGTTCCTACCCCATTTCCGTTGAGTGGAGAGCTTCGCCATGTGGCAGCGGGGTCCAGAGCTGTGCCATGAGCGGAGAAACGACTAACGCCCAGCAGGAGTTCTCCAGCACGTGGATGTCACCGGTCGGGCCCAGCAACGTGTGAGTTTACGGCTTCAGGTGGACAGTGCTGCCGATCCGGTCTCCAGTTAGGATGCCAGGCAATGCTCCTTCAGCACGTAACGACCTGTAGGTGATCGCTAAGGATTATAGGAGCCGGGATTTTCACCCTAGTGATGCCGGATGAGTCAGCAGACAGGTAGGTAGTGTTAATGCAGAGCTATATTCAGTAGAATACAGGATAAATTCTAGATTTATTCATCAGGCGTCCCGAGCCTCACAGGTGTGTGGGCATCCTAGATGTGCGCCACTTATCGCCCCACGATTCAGCTGTATACTTGCACAGCTCGGCTAGGCGGCTCGCCACGGCAAGTTCGGAAGGAATTCGGGTCCCCCCCTGACGCACTGACCAGACACTGTCATCCTCCTCACAGAGAATCCTGCTCCAGTGTTTATGACTCCCCTTGCGGGGTGTTAGAGATCGAGACCCGGAAAGAGATTCCAACCTCTCTCATTCTAAGGTATGGAGCAGACTGGAACCTAGTGGGACTCTTGGCAAAACTAAACTACAGCTAGCTATACTTTAGAAAACAGCACCTACGTCTTGCCTCGTACTATACTTAGGTTAGGTACACTGGGCCCTAAAACATTTAAATCACATTACCAGGCTCGATCCACTATGTAGACCAGGAGCAACATGGCGGAATTTAGCCGGTTACACCCCTGACATTGAATCACTGTTGGACAAGGAGTTACTTAGTTACATACAAAAGTTAATAGGATTATACAGTTAAACCACAACTGTCTGAAGGGCCTGAAAAGGACTTTACTAAATACAATCCTACATCTTCTAAAAAGAAGTGGCATCATAGTAAACAACATTCAAAAGAGAAACGTTCTCAATCCCGAGGTAGGTCTCCTCAAAAGGAGCCCTCTGAAAGGAGGTATAACCTCAGGAATAGGGATAATTTGAGAAAACCTGAAAGGTATCCAGACACTGATACACGTTCTTCTCGTACCTTTCAGATATCGTCACAGACATCCAAAAGAAGAGGACAGTCAGACCACAAGGAAGAACGCGTGAAGTCCAAAGACGATCAACATGTTCAGAAAAACAAACCAAAACCTCAATTCTCCTAAAAGAAGGTAGCAGGTCTGAAAATTAGACATGACGAGGACTCTGAGAACACAACTCAAGAACAGAGAATGGGCTCAGACAATGCTGGACAGTGCAGCACAAGTAACACTAGCTCACCAGAACCTGAAGGGATTTCTGGGGACAGTGGACTTGAATGAAGACATCCAAGTTGAGACTGCAGACACCAGGGTTAGTTCTCCACATAGGTTATATGAAATAACACTCCAGGTGGAGGGAGACATGCCAAGAAAAGTGAAAACACTCTTTTGGGAGCGACTTTTAAAGGGTTATGATATACTTCTAGCAGAACAGGACTGACCATCAGAATTTGTCACGGAGTGCCCACATGGCGAATACATCATTCTGCCAGCCTTCTGTAACCATGTTCTAGTACATTTAAAATATACTTATGACAGGAAATCAGCAGTTGCCCAAACCCCAGCATTATATAAAAATCATGTAGGATTTGATAAGGACTCACCTCACCTCAAAATCCATTTAAAATATCAACCAACTGCACAAAGGCTGTACCCAATTAAGCAAGAAGCTAAAAAACAGGTCAGGGAGATTTTAGATCAACTTGAATACCAAGGGGTGATTGAAACATGCACCTCACCAATGAATGATCCTTTGTTTCCTGTTTCCAAATCAGACAATACATATTGTCTAGTTTTGGATTACAGACATCTGAACTCTTGTTCTAAAACATTTGCAGTGCTAAATGCACATAGTACAGCATTAATGAATAACATTGTACATAAAAAATATAAAACCACATTAGACATCTTTACCGGTTTCTTTTGTCAAAACATAGCACCTGAAAGCAGGTATTTGACAGCTTTCTCTTTACTTTAATGGTGACCCAGCGTCACTTCTGTCGACTCCCTTAAGTGTTCAAGAACAGACCAGGGTTATTCTCAGCAAGGGTAACAGAGTTACTAAAAACTTATGATGATGAGGCATTGTCATATGTCGATGATATCTATCTGACAGACCATGACCTGGATAGATACTTGAACTGGGTGAATACCATTATACTGGGGTTCGCCTCTGAGGGCTACAAATTCAATTTCAAGAAATCATGAATAGCCCACTTCAATGTCCTTTTCTTAGGCTATGAGCTCTCAAGTGAAGGCAAAAGACTGGCTGCCAACTTTTTTGAAAAATGTGCGCTGCTCCAACCTCCAAGCACACAGAAAAACTTACAGTCAATTCTAGGTTTCATGACTTTTGGAAGAATTTAAATTCTAAATTATGCAGAAAGGGTTGAACCTCTCTACGAATTAATCAAACCTGCTTTTAAAATCACAAATTGGACACAAGAACACACAGAATCTTTGCATTCACTTCAAGCTGACATGTTAGTATCAAATCACTTACAAACACGCGTAAACGTACGCAACTTAGTGATCCGAATCATTTTGGGTCAATGCGGATTCACCTACTTAACTTTTAACGAAGGTGAAAAAGTACCAATTGCATACAAATCACATTTGTACACACAAGCAGAAATGAAATTTACATCAACAGAAAGAATTCTGACAACAGTTCAAACCGCTGTAGCAAAAGAAAGAGCCCTAGCACAGGGAAAACGCATTATGGTCGTGACACCTGTACCAGTCTTAGAGACAGTTACAAAAGCGAGCATTCCGAATGCAATAGCTTTACATCCAAGATGGATACAATGGGTTAATTCTATTGCTGCAAGAGATGTGGAATATGTTTTTGATCCTTATTTGAAAACACAAGCATTCCTGCAATATGAACATGAATGTCCTCTGCCTACTGAGATCCTCCCTCATGACCAGTATGAATTTCATAATTTATACTGACGGATCTGTACAACCTGCCACGGGGGGTAAACAAGCTTATAGTGTAGCATGCTCAATTGTTAAAGGTCGTATGCGCAATGGCAAATTCAGACCCATGGTCACAAAAACGCAATCTATAGGAGATTGTACAGCTCAGCGAGCTGAACTACAAGCATTCAAAATGGCCATGAAAATACAGATCGCAAATGCCCCACACTCATAGTGTGTGATTCCTTTTACTGTGTTCAATCATATAATGAATATTTACAGAATTGGCTTAAAAACGGATTCAAATATGGAAAAGGTGGCAAAATCAAGCATAAAATGCTTTGGGAACCTTTAGTTCTGTTGCGAGATGAACTACAAAACACTCATGTGATACATGCCGAGTCGTCAATGTGATGGGGTTCACATTGAAGGGAATTCATTGGCTGATGAAGACGCGAAGGGGACTGTGCAAGCGGCTTCCGTAACTGCAATCACTCGTTCAAAAACAAAAATAGACAGTAAAATAATACTGTCTGTCAATGCTTCAAGCAAAGACAGTGGTGCAGCATTACCTAAAAAGTTTCCACTCAAATACTCATATACAATTGATGCGAACAATGTTCCATTTGCTTGACTCACTGGAGGGGGATGGGGTAATTCCAAACATGGAACATAGATCTGGACTAATCCTAGAAGCACATGAAGGGATCGCCTCTGCTCATGCAGGTGTTCCCACCATAGTATTGTTATTAAAACAGAGATACTGGCGACCAGGCATTAGGAAACAGACCAGAAACTATGTTTTGGACTGTGAAATATGCCAGAAGATGGAAGTCTCTACTGTGAAACATCCTGCGTAGGTGCCCCTGTTAATTTCAGATAAACTATCAGCTTGCATTTACCTGGACCCCTGTGGTCCCTTACAGAAGGATGGTAACTATAAATATATCATGGTTGCAGTGGATTTGTGTTCAAGGTTCCTGTGGATGTGGCCTCAGCGCTCGGCTGACACTCGAACTGTTATAAAAGATTTGCGAGTCTTTATCGGCACATATGCAATAGGCACAATACACTCTGACCAGGGTCCTGCATTTAGCTCTCAAGCTTACAAAGATGCCCTGGCCAGTTAGGGTGTAGCATTGCGGTATTCTTCTCCATTCCCGTCTGAGACAAATTCGGTTGTGGAAAGAAAAAAACGGGACATAAAACAGTCTATAACAGCTAGAGTATTAGGTTTGGGTGATGGATGGGTTACACATATTTATGGGGTCCAACGCTCATTAAATAATTTGCCATGAAGTTCTCTAGGGGATGTCACTCCATATGAGGTCCTATTTGGGACTAGAATGTTGGTACCGGACCTTGACATGCAAGGCACAGTATTGGAAAATAAAAAAATTTGATATCAAAGATCGTTTGGCTGTTTTACAGGACTTAAATGAACTATGGTCGTAACAAAGCAATGTGTTCCTGAAGCCAACCACCACTGGGGAAAATCCGGCCGTCCCAGCAAGGCCTGCCTGGACCCCAAAGCTTGGGGATCTAGTTGGAGAAAAGATAGCGGACAAGAAGGAATTTGGGCCTTCTTACAGACAACCAGTACCTGTCCTAGCAATCAACAAATTAAGAACAGTACTTTTTGCTGCCCCTTGCTGGTAAAAAGGAGAAAAGATTTTTATCCATCGACCTGATCAAACCACACTATGTGGCCGATAATGAGCAGTAGGCCAATTGGACTCCGCCAATGTAGCAGACACACTCCTCTAGCTACTATCCAAGAGGTTCAAACTGAGAGAGTCATCACCTTTGAAGATTCTACAGTGAGAAATGAAGGACTAGTCAATAAAGCCATGGAACTCGTTCCTCTTAAAACTTAAATAACAGTTCATCCTGATACACCTGTCTATAACGAAGTAACAAGTGATCAACGAATCCTTATGCAATTGCAACCATTGACAGAATTGCCTCTGGCTATTTCATTAACTTTGATATGTCTTCTGAGGATCCTAGCAAACCTGAAACGACTCCAGCACAAAGATCTTTCAAAGAACAAGCAACTGACTTTTTTATCACCTGAAAAAGACTTATCTGGTTTCCCCATGGATTGAACTATGGCCTGCTTTGGGAATATCTTTCTTTCTACTTTGGCTAGCTCTGGTAATAACTCTGGGTATGCGGATAAATGGAAAATATGTTAAAATGGACACAGCAAGTAAAAGAGTGAACTTACTTCTCCAGCCACACAAATCATCCCATCCTGAAGCAAGAGCCTTGTCAGCAGTGAACATCACAGCCGTTCCTATACCAGATGGTATAGTTTGGGACAAAACAGAATATGGCATTTTTAGCCCGTCGGAAATTTTGAAGATTCCACACTTGTTTAAAATTTCATTAAGTAACTTTATTACCTCTACTACCTTTTCTGATGATTGGGACTTCGAGATAGTTAATAACATATGGTCATCATTTATTGCAAAAACTGCATCACCTAGAAATGTATTCCAATGGGAACATTATCCTACACCTCCAAAGGGTAGCTCACAAGCGTTTGCAAAGAAGTTTTAATATTTTTCAGGGTTCAACTTGTCAAATCCAGAATCGTTTTATTTTAAAAATGTTAACAAGACAGGAACAAAAAATATGGTAACCAATACAAAACAGATTTATTCTGCAGCCTTTATTGCCCAACTGTCTAGAGAGGGTTTCGACTTTTGGAAAGACAACATTGAGACAAAATCTGTCTGGGGTACAAAAGATTGGCAAGTGCAGGGGGTAAAAGCTTTGTTTAGAACCTGTATCATCCTTGAGCAAATAATGTTTTTGAATGACACTGTCCAACAAACATCTTGCCTTGGGATAGCCAAGATCAAAGACATGAACACTCCGTCCATACCTGCACCTGCAAGTAATAGCACTACACAGGGGGAGGTACATACTATTTTGCATGACAACAGATCAGATCCTGAATGGAAAAAATGGTTGCTCTGGCCCACAGACACAAACAACTGTCAAGATCGATTCCTGAACAAAACACAGGGTTTCACATTCAATAGGCCAGACCCACGATATGTTCAAAGACAGCATACAGGGGAAGTAACAACATACAGTGTAGGGAAACTTTGATTGGCTACAGAAAGCTAATCTAGAGGATGAAAAACAACACTTATCTTTCCTTAAAGAAGGCACAGACCTTAGGAACATCTTGCTAGGACCAAGAAAACCGCGTCAAAAACGTTTCATATATTCCGGTATCTACGCTGCTTATAATGAAATATGGAAGGTTACCCAAGCAGAAACTTCAGAAAGAATACGAGAAATTGATCGCATTCATTTAGAGAAATATCTCGCTGTAGTCGACAATGGGTTAATAACTCTGTCATTCAGGATATATTCATTGGACAACATTGTATCCTCTGCCATAGACATTATGGAACAAGACTTGGTCATGTTGCAACATGGTCACTCTCAATTACGTTCTATCATGCTATTAGGCTGGACGCTACAAACCTTGCATGCAGGCTATGTCCCTTGGCATTTAATCAACACTATGTCACTGTTTTCAGAATTCAATCTCACTGATAAACAGATCAAACTGGCATAAAGGGGAGCAGACTATACGGTGCTGAGCTTTGAAAAACTGGAAAAATTACCATTCACAGTGGCAGAAAAAACAGCCACTGAGTGGATCATACATGGTAAAATGTTCTGCCTGTTACAACTTTCCATTTTAAGTATTGCCTTAAACATATACCAGCAGGCAGATATGAAAGGTTGGATAAAGAATATATCACGACATCCTGGGATTTACCTTACACACACAGATGTTGGAGTGGGAAGCCTAAAGTGTTTCTTAGCGGTACTAACTGTGAAAACGCACTAAGCAGTTCTCTCCTATGTCAGGGTAATAACTTACACGGGGCCTGTGATGGTACCACAACAAACTTATCCTGTCACCTGCAAGGTTCAAAGCTGCAGTGATTAATACAATTTTTGGCCAACTTTCGAAAGAAAGTTACCTCATCTTGAATGATCACAGCTGCTGTGGCATGTTGCCAGGTATCCCATATCTAGTAACGTTTACATCCAGGGTCAGTTGCTGTATGCAAGTCTTGTTTCCACAAATAGAAACAGACAGGGAGTCGCCTCTATGGCCTTCACTGAACATTTATTCTATACGAGTTGATACTCTAAGCAGAATGAAAGCCATTCTTTTGCAACAAAAAGTGCAACTGACCTCGGCCAAAGGAAACTATGAACTACAATGCGCAAGGACTTCAGCTGAGATACATGCACTTTTGAATACAAACTGCCCTATACATTACTCAGAAATGTTGGGACACATCTTAAACATGTCTGATACGAGTGGTATTGAACATGTATTTAAGAACGTGTGTTCAGGACTGTTAACACCTTTTCAAGCAGTCCTCGGAATCATTCTAAATTTCGTGCACTCTGTGTTTGGCGGACTGCCACTACTTTTAGCACTCATTGCAGGGATCCTGTTTTTATTCCTACTGCTACAATATGGCAAGCCAAATCACCAACGTCACTCCAAGCACCGTGGAAGGAGCTCTACTGGAGATGAAGTGTAGTGAGCGCAACATCCACATTTTGGATTTACCTTGTCTACGAGAATTAAATACCACATGGTTTCTGTCATTCAGAACAATCTGGCAAGATTGCCTCTTACCTGTTCTACGCTGCCGGCTTTGCGGTGAAGAATGCTTGCTAGACATCTGTCTAACACTCCCATCAGTCACGCCTGCGGATGTTGATACTCTGCTGGACCCAGTAACGGCCCATGCTCTATGTTGTCCCCAGCGGCTACCAATCCTGATGACAGTATTCATTGAGATCTCACAGTCGCAAATTGCTGCTGCTGAGGTACGAGCTGAAACAACAGCCACACAGGTAACATCCGATAGGAACATTGCTTATGCTTCCAATGCTGAAGGCGATGGTTAATCTTCTAAATGAGGTATTCCAACTCTCACCTACAATGGTAGATTACTTTTGTCTACAGAAATAGAAGATTCCATGTTTTCCTCCCAGCCCACACACTGACTTTTGAATTAGCACACAGTGTACTGGGAAGACTCTGAATCTGACCTTCAATTTTTCAAAACAGAGACTAACTTTGGAACTTTTTCCTATGATTAATTTTTATTTCCAAATTTGTATTTTTCATTTTTGGTACAGTAATCTGCTTATAGTAGAACTATTCATAGAGAACAGAATTCTTTGAAAAACTTCCCGAGACAATATGTCACCTTGTCAACACAATTGATTTATGTAATCTGACATGACATGGTTTCGGCCCTTTTTCTTCTGTATTTACGAGCCATTTCATAATTATGTATATATTTACAGTACATTCATTTAGCATTCAATGTCAACATATGCTTAGAATGAAACTTTGCTTTAAAATGTACAGCACCATTGCATTTTGTGCATCACAACAGTTTTAAATGCATTTTTAGGAATATGTTTTAGACATGTTTTTTGCAATTCATGTAAAGCTCTATTTTAGATATGTGTAGAAGGTTTAGAATTTAGTAATGTCGTTCATACGAAACTGGAGTGGGTGTTGTGTGTCTATTTAAATACTGTATATATGTTTCCTGATGTATGCCCTTATATAGGCACAATTCACATTGCCCTTATTTAGGCATAGAAATCCAGCCCTTATTTAGGCATTATCCATGCTAACCAAATACAGTCATGGTCACCTACATCCGTCCATACACGTCACAACGAGTGCTTGGAAAACCAGACTCCTAAGCCTTTAGGACTTCCCCTGCTTGGATTATTGATTTCTCCAAGAACTCATTTATTATGCATACAAATCTATTCCTTAGGGGTTCATTCATGACGTTCTCTGCCCGACTTCAAGGTATAAATATACCTTTGCTTGCCAAGGCAAACCACGGTACGGTTCAGCTGTACACTTGCACAGCTCGGCCACGCGGCTCGCCACGACAAGTTCGGAAGGAATTCAAGTCCCCACCTAACGCACTGACCAGCGCTGTCGTCCTCCTTGCAGAGAATCCAGCTCCGATGTTTCTGACTCCCCTTGCGGGGTGTTAGAGATCGAGACTCGGAAGGAGATTCCAACCTCTCTCATTCTAAGGTATGGAGCAGACTAGAACCTAGAGGGACTCTTGGCAACTCTTGCAAAACTAAACTAGCTAGCTATACTTTAGAAAACAGCACCAACATCTTGCCTCGCACTACACTTAGGTGAGGTACACTTGGGTAGAACTATTTAGAAGCACCAGTTGAGTATTTACATTTTATCCTGTGTTATTTATGTATGTATATTTATAAATATATGTCCTAGCTACAAACCATGGTATTGCAGTATTATTATATCTTACTCCTAACACTGTACTTATTATACTTCGCATTCTATCTTACGATTGTAGCAGCTCATATCTCTTGTATGAGAAATTAGACTGTTCAATAAACCCTTTTTATTGAGACACCTGTCTACCTATTTCTGTGTAACTCTGTAGAAACGAAGCATGCACGATTGACTGAGTGAAACTGTTTCCTATTGTTTCCACGATTATGAAAAGAACTGTTCCGATTCTAAGGGAAACAAACTTGTCATGTTTATGCGGTTGTTAGAGACTAATCTCTTCTTGTTCATTCAAGAAGTTTCTAGTGACCTCTGATCTAGCTGTCACACACAAATAATTACGTTTAATGTACTCAATGGAGACATACTGACCTCAGTCCTATGCCAAAACTATAGTGTATAGTATTCCAATGTGGAGAGCCTATAAGGGGTATAGGAACTACACTACAGTTGCTTTTGTGTTTCCAAAGATATGCCATGTGGAGGATTCGGAGGGTTTGGAAGGAAAGTCAGCTTGTACAGAGAAACGTTGAACGAGTGCTGGTGAGATCATAGGGGATATATTTGGAGTGATGATCCCTAGTTTGGGAGAGGTCTTGAATGACATCAAGATTAGGAGGTTGTCAACTATCATGGATAAGTTTTCAGTTAGTACAGCTTAGTCACAATTCCTTGCAGATTGAGAGATAGTTTTGATATGGGCTATGGTAATGCAAAACTGTCTTGCTTTAGATCTGTTACTTGCAAAAGAGGGCAGAGTCTGTAAATTCTTGAAGGTCCAACAGTGTTCCACCTACATACCGGATAACAGGAAGGACATGAGGAAATATATAAGTAACATCATCAAGATACACCATGAGTTACAGGACCTGGCGACTGAGGGAATTTGGGATAAGCTTGGCAAATGATTTGGAAAAGTTGGAATTTGTTTTACAAATCTTGTTAAGGGAATTCTTGGATATATCTTGAAGCCGATAGTAATTTTTGTGGTTTGTGTTATAATTTTGTTGGGCATATAAGAGGATACAAATTTCACAAATTAAGGCAATTAAAAAATTCCATCCAAGAGAGTAAGAGGAGAATGGAAATACTGCAGGACAGTCATTATGAAAATCTTAACCGTTTGGAAGAATTTAGAGAGAGTCGATTAGCGAAGACATCAGTTTAGGTCGGCCTGCTCTACAGGGAGCTAGAGTATGCTGTGCTGACGCAGGTCATTAGAGGGGGAGACTGATATAGCTCAAAATCGAAATTTAATTGCAGGGATGCATCATAATCACATGCTTAGACTACATCCTCATATAATATTTTGTTGTGTTGACCTGAGTGTTAGGATCTTGTAATGTAATAACATGAACGTGACATGTGTAGGCCAAAACGTAGAACATAAGTGGAATTCTGTAGACAATCAAATGTAAGCAGCAGAGAACACTAAGTGAAGCACTTGTGTTGTCCCACTGACAATTGTTTTATTATTGAATGTGTTTATTAATTGTGTCATTTTATAAGCAGATGAAACATTAACTGCACATGTATTCTTTTCTATGTAATTTCATAAAGCTCATGCTCATTTCTCTTATGTTAGCTGAATATTGTAGGCCTAAAATGCATTTTCCATGGAGGCTCTCGCATTAGGAAATAATAGTTGAATTCTGTGTGCATGTTAGATTCTGTTCTTTCCCACGTTTGTGTTGCAGGTGGAAGAAGCGCACTTGTTAGTTAGAATAATGCCTCTGTTTTAGGAGTTAGGCAAGGAGAGAAGAGGATACATTGGGAGCTAATGCAGATAAGGAGAACTGTTGTACTTTCTCACCGGAGAGGACCTGGAAAACAAGGTCATCATGCTAAGTTATCGGCTCATGGAAATTTCCTACTAGAATGTGGCCTGATGGGATGCCATGACCTGAAATGCATCTTGGGAAGATACCTGAGATATTGGGAGTACTAAAATTAGGGAAAGTGCCCTCTTCTTCTCTGCCTTTGGAGAGAGAACATCTTAGAACAAGCTCTGCCTCAGTAGCTTCATGCTACGTGACCCAATAGAAGTGGAGAGACTTCTAAGAATGACTCCACATGCTGACACCTTAACGGATCCTGCCCCCAAAATGCTTGATTTGGGCTGTCATCTTACTGCTAGTGTAGGTAAAGATTAATGCTTTATTTTCATCAACCTTCAATGCAGTGGAACTTGGATACTTGTTCCTTAATTTTCTGTATCCTGATCTTCGAGCTAATAATCTTTTGTATGCTACATCGTCTTAACTGTATTCGGAGATTTGGCTTTGTACTAGTCCCGCTTACCGCCGCCACCGCCGAGAGTCACGAAGCTGCCAGAGGCACTTGCCGCCACCGCTGAGAGTCAGGAAAACCGCAAAGACCGAGCCGCCGCTCCGGGGACTACAACACCCGGCAGGCCACGCGCCGGCGCGCAGGAGGTGACGCCAGACGCAGGGAGAACGCACCAGGAGGCTGAATAAAATCCCTGACACACCGGCAGAGCGGGGGGAGCTAAAACTTACCGCCGCCACCGTTGAGAGTCACGAAGCTGCCAGAGGCACTTGCCGCCACTTGCCGCCACCGCCGAGAGTCAGGAAAACCGCGACCGCGCCACCGCTCCGGGGATTACAACACCCGGCAGGCCATGCGGCGGCGCGCAGGAGGTGACGCCAGCCGCAGGGAGAACGCGCCAGGAGGCCGAATAAAATCCCTGACACACCCGCCTCGCGGGACGCGAGCGGGACGCCCGGGGTCAAGCCCGGGCAAAGGGCGGGCCCTCTACGGCCCTCATCGGCAGGAAGAGGCTGGGCTGGGCTGGGCCAGAAACGCTGCTGAAAAATTGTCAAAGATGCCTTGTCAAGTAAGACTTGCTGTTTAACTGCTTTTTTGTTTACTTAAACACTGGTCTTGTGTGGATTTCGCTAATTATGCCTAAGAAACCGGAGGAAATTCAGTCAAACACCATTAACAATTACCTGGTACAGACTGTTAAAAAGAAAAACATGCAAAGAAGAGAGTCTCTGGGGCTGAGCCAATCCCCTGATATGCGATGTCTGTCTCCCTCTGCATCTATCTTGATTGATGACACTACCTTGCAAGAAGCTCATTGTGTGGATACTAGTAGCGGTCTTATTTCCCAAGGTTCTATTGACATATCTGTTAATGCTACCCCAGCACCTGAGGAATCAAACGAAGAGGCTGAGGGTAACACAGACATTGACACTGAACTTGAACTAGAAAAACAGATTTGTGTCTCAGCGGACGAGCAGTCTTCCACAAGGATGATGCTAGGCCAAGACGACTTTGCACTAAAAACCCACCTAAGCGGGTGGGGCTACGCTCAGGGGCAAAACGGAAGCGGGTTACTACCCCAAAAGTTAAGCAAGGTATTAGTGATGAGGATACACTAAAACAAACTCTTGAGGATGCCTTTTATGAAAAAATTACTGAATTCCTTGAGATAAAAATCAATACTATCATCAAACCTCTAATATCAAAAATTTATAAATTGCAAGCAGAGGTTAAGAAGTTGGGTGGACTTCATACTTTGGTTGCCGGTGGGGTAGAAAATATAACCACAATAGTCACACATCTAAGTAACAATACAGGGGGAAATGTTGCTGGAGATGTCGTAACTGAAAAAGTAGGAAATCAATTGCCGGAGGAGACTTCATCATCTCACCCACCAACATTGATTGTTAACAGTGAGGGTCCCTTGTCAGTTAACATCCCCACAGATATAACCCCTCTGGTAAATACCCCCTCAGTACAAACACACTCATCAGACCCTCTACAATTTTTAGTAGAAGCTACACCTGTGGTCTTAGTCTTAGCAAATGTCCCCCCACTGGAAGAGGAAACAGTGGAAAGCCCTACTTCCCTTAGTAGTAAGGCTTTACACTGGCTGACTAGTAATACGCGGTTTGCACCAGGGGGAAAGCACCATCTGGCTAGTGTTATCAAGTCAGTAACCAGGGTCCCCTGGTTAGGAAACCGACCGAAAAAATTTAAAGGGGATTGCGTGGCAGTGAGTTTCTCAACTAATGATGTTCTTCCCAATATTCTTGATAACATATTCCCTCCCCAACGCAGACGGGGTACTGTTGTTCCCTTGACTTTAAAGTTCTTTTACGGCGAACAGCAGAATGTCACTTATCCAAGGACCCCAGCCCCTGGGTGGGACAGTAATTGGGATTCGAACTTTAGATGGGACCAGGATTCAAGGCACAACATAGCAGCTTACCACCGTCACCCATTACAGTTTAATCCGGTTGCACAACCCCTCCAACTGTTCAACCGCTATGCTCCATTATCCTTTATGGATCAAAACGATTGACTCTCCCCAAGAAAAGATAATAGAGGCGAGGACCTTCAGCCTGCTCTTAGTCCATTAGTACAGAGCTCTGCAGGTATTAGGGCCTGTAGAATTATGAGCTGGAACATCGCTGGTCTTAGAGCCAAATTTAATGACAAGAACTGGCTGGACATAATTAGATCTTACGATGTTCTTGCCTTTCAAGAAACGTGGGAAACGTCAGACAGCTTGGTTCTGGAAGGCTTTTCCCATTTTACTGTACCCGCAGACCCTAGCAAGGCAGGAAGGGCAAAGGGGGGCTTGGCTATATATACTTCATTAGATCTTCAAGGAAAGCCAAGACATATTAAATCTAACTCAACAAATTGCTTAGCGGTTGAACTAACCACACCCTTCCCATATTATTAGTTAATTTTTATAATTCCCCTGTCAGTCAAACCCTTAACGAGCATTTGGCAACATTAGAGGAATTCCTGTCTACCCACAGTGAGAACAGTACCTATGGGTACGAGGTGATCCTCATGGGAGATTTTAACATCCATCCTTGCCTTGCGGATTGCCACGTGGAACATGAGGAATTTTCCCCCTATTCCTCTCCACCGCATTTTGAACATACATCACGTGGACAGATTTTGGAATGGCTCCTAGCCACTTTTAACCTTTATGAATCATCTAGTTGTCCTATAGGCCCGAGGTTACCGACATACGTGGGCAATAATACAGGCACAATTATAGATTATATTTTTTTATCTTCTAGTTTTCTACCTGAAGTTATTAACTATAAGGTAGAAACTACAGCTTTTAGTGATCACAACCCTGTGATTCTAGAGACTATATCGCAGGGAGTCTTGGGAAAAAGAAAGGTCGATACTTTATGTGCTACAGAATTAGTCTTAAAAGATCAGAATCGGAGACTGAAGTGGGACCAAGTGACCCCTATCGCCTTTTTACAGGAAACTCTGGCAAAAGTAGAGGGGGAGGTTGCAATTTGTCTGGATAATAAGAATTCTGGTGCCAACATGATTGAGGCTTTTGATGCCATCTGCCGTCAGGTCAACTTAGACCTGACCGTAAAGACAAAGGCAAATAGGATCAGGGGCCCCAGATGGTTCGATTCAAACTGCTCTAAGGCTCACTCAATTCTCTTAAAGGCACTAAAAAACAAACCTAGAGATAAAGTACAGATAGCGTTACTGAGGAAGCAATACAACCACGCTATCAGGGTGAGGAAACTCGAGATAAAAAACGAGGCCTGGAGTGAATTATTATTGCCCGAAACACAACGAGATAGTGCTAAATTTTGGGCAATCATAAACCACCCATATTTCGTGGGACAAGACAATCAGAGAGCAGATTGTATAATACCAGACGATCAATGGGTGACACACTTTAGTAACATCTATAGTCGCCCTGATACCCTCTCAGACTGCGAGACGTCACCCCCGCAACCAACAACCACAATCTCTCCCTTTACTCCAGAGGAGGTTAAGAAAGCAATTAACGATACACTCTATAAAAAGGCACCGGGGCCCGATGGGGTCCCTGCAGATTTTTTCAAAAGTGCCCCAGAATTTAGTACCAAGATTCTTACAAATATTTTTAACGTTACTAGGGATCTCATTTTTCCTTTTAGCTGGACAAAGTCTACAATAGTACCTATTTTTAAAAAAGGACAAAGGACAGATCCGGCCTGTTATAGGCAAATTTCCCTCATAGATTCAAGTGTTAAAATCCTGGGGAGAGTCCTTTTAGGAAGACTGACCCAGCTCATAGAAGGGAAGGGTGTTCCATCAAATGCACAATATGGCTTCAGAGCCAAAAGAGGTACTATAGACCAATTCCTAAACCTGGAACTAATTTTAAATAAATATGTAATCGCCAAGGGGGGCTCCCTGTACATGGCCTTTATGGACCTTTCATCAGCTTTTGACCTGGTCAACAGGGCTAAGCTGTGGAGGATCCTTTTGGCCATGGGCATTGACCCCCCTTTGGTTGAATACCTAGCTGAATTACACAGGGAGCTTACGACCTCGGTCAGAGTGACCAGGGAAGGAAGATGCACTTGCCACTTTAACTTGGAGAGGGGGGTTAGGCAAGGGTGTATCCTTGCCCCCCTCCTCTTTACTCTTTATATAAACGACCTGGAGAAAGTCATGGCTGCATCTCACACCGACATCCCGCGCGCAGGTGAGACAAAGTTACCTGTCCTCCTGTACGCGGACGATGCAGTCCTACTGGCACGCTCCGGAGTGGCACTGAATAAACTCCTCTCATCCTTTGGAGATTTCATGACCTCGCTGGACATGAAAACTAATACAGAGAAATCCCACGTAATGATCGCAGGAGTCGCAGGCAGGAAAAGAAAGACAAAAACATTTTTCTGCACAGGGAAAGAGGTTAGGAGAGTCCCATCTTTCCCTTACCTAGGGGTGACCTTTGATGAAAAGGACCCTTGGGGCCCCCAGCATTCCGTTAAAAGCAACGCTGTTGCTAGAGCGGCAGCAGGGTTGCTTGGATTTGCTAAGAAATTAGGTGCCCGTCCCATGGAAAGCATTATCAAAGTCTATAAAGCAAAATGTGTGTCCGTTGCCCAGTACGGCTCTGCCATTTGGGGGTATACTAGTCATGATAAAATCCAGAAAGTAGAAAATAAATTTCTGAGATCTCTGCTTTCAGTCCCCCAATAGACTCCCACTTACGCATTACATGCAGAGCTAGGATTGGGCTATATAACGGACACCTTAAAATTAGCCCCAGTTATTGGATGGATGAAAACTTGGCTTAACCAGGAGCTTACATTAAATCACATTATTTTAAAAGATTGTTTAGCCCTGGATAGAGCCTTACATATTCCGTGGGTAAAATTTGTACAAATGCAGCTGACTCTTGCCGGACGACCAGAGCTTTTCTCTTCTCCAGACTTGATAAGACAGGATGATCTTAAAACAGTAAAAAATACCCTGACTGAGTTATATGTTCTGGAGAGGGAAGCCATAGAGTTAAGAAAACCCACGGTAAGGAAACATTGTATGTTGACATCTGTCCCAGGAATGGAACCATACCTTTTCCTGGTAACTAAACCATACCATCGTTTCCTTTTAACGAGATTTCGTTTTGATCTGATCCATCTTATTTTGGGCAATTTTAAAACTTGGAGTAGACCTGATGATGCTGAACCATGTGACTGTGACCACTTTTCCACTCAAGATACGACACATTTTATCATGTTTTGTGGACATTACACCGACATCATAAAACAATATTTGCTTCCAATCCTGCGTAACCAAGGTTTTATTCAGGCTAAACCAGCTTTGATGTTTTTACAACTCCTTCCTAATGTAAAAGTAGCCTTCCATGTTGCTAGTTTTTTAGTTGCAGGAGCACGGATAAATAAGAACCGCATTAGAGTTAGGCACCTTACTGAACACTGAACATTGACTTCCCTTTTATCTTTTAAATTTCTGTTTTCAGGAGGGTCTCTTTTTAATATTTTTTAATATTTTTATATGTTTTGTCTGTATATTGTGGTTTTAGTGTTTTTAAATATTGATTATTTGTAGAATTATGTATTAACTTGTGCTCTGATGAATTGCTATGTAATTATGCTCGTTCTTTTATGATTTTTAATAATCGAATAAAGATAATTGACTGACTGACTACTAGTCCCAGTGTATTTCCAAACCCTTGTCTTGAAGTGTTTGTATATCCAGTTGTTATTGGGTTTGTAATACATTGACTAACTATATTCATTAGTATGTTATTCTTAATGGCCTTTGCAAACTGTAATTGGATTGATTGACATTGCTAAAGATTTCTCTCCCACCCCCATGCTTTCATGCTGAGAAAAAGTACCATCAACTCGAGGTTCTAGAGCTGATCTAGAACACGTCCTCCGACTCCTTCACAGGTAAGAATAAACTTCTTACATAGCCTGAATGTGTCACCTAAAAAAAACACCAATACTTTATGCACTTAGACCTTTGCCATGCCCTCTCCTTTTAACTGAAAGTGATTAATGCCCTCCCAGAGTGTAACCCACTAAAAGCCAAACTACTGCTGGGTGAAGTGGACATGAATAGCATATCTGATCACTGGTAATAACACCCCAATTCCTTTTCCTGTGCCCAGCTTGGGTGACAGACCTTGACCACTTAATATAGAGAAGATGCGAGACATCTTAATTGTGGCAAAGAAGGTGGCAGTTCTAAACCAATTCAGATTAATCCAATCCAAGTACCTGGACAACATCTACTTGACACACAAGAAGCTATATAACCCTTGATGATGCAAACGACCTGGCTATGCCCTGCGTAACAGATATATTGTCATAGCGTGGCCCACACACTGTCACAAGAGAGGGAAATCTCTTGAGCTCACACTCAAATATGGTCTGTTCAATATTCTACTGGGCACTGAAACAAATAGATAAACCAGAGAATGTTTACACATCCAAAGCAACTAAGCAACTAAGTAAGACATTGCATGCAAATGATGTAGTGTGACTCCCCCAAACTTCGAAACATGGCTTAAACCACAGTGTAATGCCTGAGATCCCTTTATACATGCAACAGGGCTGCCCTCACAAACACCAGAAACATGAAACTACAGGGAATTATTATTACTCCTGTGTTCCACATAAAATAAACAGTGGCAGATTTAGTTGAGACGGACACTTGTGGTAAGGGCTTCCTGAGTAGATGTCCAATGAGAAGTAATCATGACTGTCGACATCTATTGTTCTTGTAGTGCTACTGTCAGCACTGACTTGTCGACATGAATAATCAGATTGAAATGATATGCTGGGTGATGATGCAAGAATATGTGCTTTGTCTTTTGTTTGTTTCGTTGAAAACTACCAATAACGTTTATTGTTAAAAACACATTTGTTCGTATTGAGCCACCACACCCACCCACATCCATCCATCCATCTATCCATCCACCCATCAATCCATCTATCTATCTATCCATCCAGCCATCCATCTATCCGTCCATCCATTCATCCTTCCATGCACTCACCAAGATCCATGCTTCCACCTAGACCTATCCATGAATCTATACATTAATCCATTTGCTAATCCATATACCCACCTCGATCCATCCATCCATTCATCCACCATTAAACCAATCTAGGGGCCTTATTTATGAAGGTCTTGCGCGACTTTTACGTGACTTTTAAAATGGGAAAAAGACACGCACCGGTGGCGCAAGGCCTTCATAAATAAGGCCCTAGGTATCTATCCATTTATGTACCTACATCCATGTATGCAGCCAGATCATCCATCTATCCATCCATCATCCATCCACCTTCCTGACTAATGCAGCACCCACTCGCCCATCCACCCGTCGACAGCCTCTGTATAACTTTCCACACTCATCAACTTTCTATGCACTCATCCGTTCGTCAATCTGCCCATCCACCCATGAGTCTCTCAGGCTACCATAAACAAAAGTAATAAAAACATGAACCTTATTTAACATGCTCAAGATAAATAAAGCATTTGGTGCATGAAAACCTTTGTGACAAACTATATGAGAAGAAAGCAGCAAAGAATTAAAAAGAAATTGAAAATCGTTATAATAACAATGAAAGCACGGCATGCAACAGACAAGAGCTTTTCAAATGTTCCACATGTTCCTCAGCGTTGCTTGTTCTGTTGAAAACACCTCTTTTTTCCATCCAGTGCTCTTTATCACATCAACATTTCTAAGTACATGAGAAGCTTGTTCTAATGTCTGTCTGGCAAATGCAAACCAGGTTCAATGACATCACATCAACTGCTAGCTGCACAATAAACCTGTAAATTGTAAATTCCTGCAATTACGGACAAATGCTGCCTGTTATAACCTCAGAAACGTAAAACGGACACCGCTCTCAAATTACAGACAATTCATGTAATTAACAGAAGGTGGTCACCATGTGGTTTGCTGTCACCCCTTCTCTATGTAACACACCCAGGACAGGAGAAATGATCCACTGTCTGTCACAAGGACATGCTTGGAGCACCACTCCAGATCACAGGTCAGGTCTTGGAGGTTGCATTCTCATGGATAGACCTGCATACAGACTAGACCAGTGTGATGCTAGGGCCCCCCCAAAAGTCAAGATACCAATTTCACATCCAGCAGGGCTAACGAGGCTGAGGTAAACCCTCATTCACCATGCAGAAGATATTTCTGTGCCAACAAGTGTTAAAAGAACACAATAACAGGTGTACTGGCAGAAATATTAGGCTTAAAAAATTCCCAAGGCGAGGAAGTAAAGTAGCAGTCAGATTGGAAGCTGAGATGCGCCTTACTCCTACTCTAGAAATGGTTCTAACATTTGTTGGACGCAGGGTTTCAAGGAGTGAAAGTGAGAAGACTTTTCTATAAAACTGTAGAGACTACAACTACTATTCTGTTTGGATGAGGGAAGAAATTCTGACTTTATGGACGTGTGATCAAATGAATAATATTCTCAAAACTCTTCCCACATCTATAAATATTTAGACAATGTCTGAACGGATGACAACAGGTTAACTGAAAATTGGCATATGAGTAAAAGTCATACGATTAATAATGCGTGTACATTACATCTCTCCACCGTCATCCCTGCACTCTACTGCACTGAGCTCACTGCTACAGGCGACATCTTGATACACGAGGTTAAACCGTAGATTCGAATTCATGTGTCGACAGCACAGAGTTTCTGATAATGTCATATGAATTATGTTGGTAATGGCAATGGATTTATTCATATTTTTATGTACTTGGAAGGGTGAATGAATGAGAGAACACCCTCCCATTATTCCATATTATATCATATTATCCATGCAGCACACAAATAAAATATGCACAAACGTATCTATGTGGTAAGGTAGAAATACGAATGTATGAGGTTATTCCACATTTTTTTTCCCCGCAGGGAATCCCAATGCGGTTGTTACAACGACCGCACTTTCATTCCGCATACCATTACTCCGCAAGTCGGAACAACGACTTGCGGAGGGAGGGCGCTGGATGTTGGAATAGTATAATTTATTCTTCCAACTCCAGTCGGTGCGGACACTAGGGAAGGTGTTGGATTTTAAATCCAACACCCCCCCTCCGCAAGTTGTTGACTTGCGGAGTAATGGTATGCGGAATCACGACGCAGTCGTTGTAAAGACTGCGTTGTCATTCCCCCCGGGGAAAAAGTTTTGTGGTAAATGTGGTTTACCTAGAAATACATATCTCTATGGACAGGCAAATCACATAGACTGTGTGGAAATCTCTGCTAAATTGTTGGGCTCATGTATACTATCAGCAATAGCAACCAACCCGTTTATCGAAATAAAAACGAAGTGTGGCCATTGCATAAAAATATATACTTATATATAAATATCTGATGCTGAAACCATGACATTTTTTTTACCATTTTTAACAGTAGTGATCAAATCTCTGTTTATGATATTTAGGTATATTCTCGAATGTTCAATAAGCTAAGGTTTTAGCGGAGTGGTATCCTTGGAGCCGTCCCTGGTCCTTCCTCCAAAGATGAAGATACACTATTACAACCGATAGATAATTTAGAGGCAGCATCAATCATCCCTTCTGGCAAGGGACGAGACGTTTAGAGGGTGTACAATCCAAGCACCAGCCAGCTTTTCTAGGAGCAAATAAGAACTCATATTCCTGTGGATGCTGAGGTCCGGCTGGTAAGTTTGAAATGTGCATCTCCAAGACAACATAGTTATTGAGCTGAACATGGGCAATGTGACCCCCTTTGAGAATATTAATTGAATCTGGATATGCCTATGCCCCAATAAGCACATCAGTGAGTCAACCAAACACAGACATGTATTTGCCCTTCTCATAGATGAATCTCTTGCTGACGATATTGCTCTGCATCCAGGCAGCCGCTTAAAGGGACAAGAGAGTACTAAGTCTCTCAAAGATAATCAGGAAACCCTGCAGAGATGAAGGAGTTAATACACAGATTCCAAGAAGGAAAACAAGATGTACTTATTGGTGGATGTTTTGAATGTACGTAACCAGAACATTGCATCAGTTATTGTCTCAAAGAAATCTCTTGCCACAAATCTGACTACAGCCTTAATTTGCTTTTCTTTGTTCATGGCTGGGAGGACATGCCATAAACCTCAAATGTGTCCCCCACACAGCCACCCACAACAGTGCCTCTTGAAACAACATTGTGGAGCAAGAGGGGAATCTGAGGATGAGTTACAGCCATAAATGAACAGCCAAAAATCATAATAAAAACACAAAACCTCTCCTAGGACACATCTAATCTAAAGGTGATACATCCATAGATCCATATATATCAACATTGTCCAACACACAACAGAGTTTATTTGAAAAACATATTTCTTATTTTATTTCTTTTTACATGTACACAAAAGAAGTGTCATCACAATATTTCAAAATACACTGTCAATATAAATATACAACACAACCCCCAATCATCCTGAAACACCCAACCATCCTCACAGTCACTCAAACAACCATACACAATACCGTAAAATATTTACAATACAATTGGAGAAGACAAACAACGAAAGGAAAAAGACAATACAATAATAATCACTCAACAAACACAGGCAAGCTTTCGATAGAGTGTCATGGCCTTTCCTCGATCGCTGCATGCAAAAATTCGGTCTAGGTGCCAACTTCAGGAAGATGGTGCTGGCACTATACAACGAGCCTAAAGCGTGAGTAGTGGTGAACAGCGTTACATCTGATCCACTCACCCTGGAAAGAGGCACAAGACAAGTCTGCCCACTCTCCCCAGATCTCTTCCTATTAGCCCTGGAACCACTCCTAACCATGATTCGTAACAACAAAGACATTAAGGGAATCTCAATCGGGGACGAGGCAGTAAAGTTAGCGGCATACGCAGATGGCATCCTCATCACCACGGAAGGGATGTATGACGGTACAACGCGTACCGTCACAACGCATCCCTTTACCACGCATCCCTTACAACGCAAGTCGTTACCACGACTTGCGGTGGGGGTGCGGATTTCGAATAGTATAATTTACTATTCTAACACCAGTCCCCGTGGACCCTAGGGAAGGTGTTGGGATAGTAAATTTACAATTTTTAATCCTTTAGCGCCCTCCAGCGCAAGTCGTGGTAACGACTTGCGTTGTAAGGGATGCGTGGTAAAGGTACCGCGTGGTAAAAACTTTGTGGTAAACGATGTTTACCCCACGGAAGACCAGGGTCCCTCCATAGCGGCACTCATGTCCACCATAGAAGAATACGCCCAAGCCTCAGGATACAAACTGAACAAGGACAAATCGAATTGCAAGCCGCTAAACATACACACAACCAGAGACGTGCGAGGATACTCCGGACTGGCCTGGCAGAAGAAATCCCTGAAATACCTTGGACTACACTTCGGAGGAGACCTCAGGACCACGCTAGACCACAATGAAATGGCGCTACTGAACACACTGAAAGAAAGACTAGAGACGTGGTCACCCAGATTTATCAGCTGGTGAGGTAGAGTTGAAACAATCAAAATGATGCTGACACCCATGGTAAACTACATACTAAACATGCTCCCACTGATCAACACAGAAGACTTCCACAAACGCCTAGACAAACTAATAAACACATTTCTATGGAGGGACAAGAAACCCAGAATAAGCCTACAAAAACTCAGGCTAAACAAGAACCTGGGAGGGCTAAACGTAACAAATTTCAAAACATTCCAAACGGCATGCATTGACAAACAAGGACTGTACTGGCTAATCCCAAAGCAGGACTACACGCCGGCATGGCTCTCTCTAGACAAAATAATATTAAATGGCCTCGACCCAGCAGCCCTACTTACAGCAAGCAAACACCCTGAGATCGCTAACAATCCTATACTCAAGAACACCAGGAACACCTTACTTAAAGTAGACAAAAAATGGATACAAGCATCAAAAACACTAAGTGGGAATCAATATGGTTTAACCCCAGAATAAAATACCGTGAGAAAACGCTAAACATGGCCTCCTGGTACAAACATAGCATCTCCACCACTAATCAACTAGGGATCCAAGACACGCACATCACTTTTGACGCCATAAAACACACACACAAACTAGGAAACATTGAGCTCTACAACTTCCTCAAAATAAAGGTGGCAATCACAAGAGCAGAACTCAACAAAGTGACCCCCTCGATCCTACAATACGCAGCAAACTTAAATAAGGTCGGACACCAAACATCACACCTCTACAAATTACTAAGCGCAGGAACAACAAACCTCAAAAACAAAGCCGTAGAATACTGGGAGTCTCTCCTCCAAAGACGCCTCACAGAGGGGTAAAAATGCAACCTATGGGCGTCAGCGTCACACAAAAAAGTCACCACCACCCTAGCACAAACCAAATTCTGGATCCTATACAGGACATACTGGACCCCGTCCAAACTAGCTACACTAGGGATAAAACACAGCGATGCGTGCTGGAACTGCAACGAGGACAAAGGGGGCCTTGCACACCAACTTTTCCATTGCCCTAAGGTCAAACGATTCTGGAACAGAATAAGTGACTTTATAAACAACGCTCTAGGCCTCTCAATACAACTAGACTTCCACGGGTTGGTCACAGCCTTCATGACACTGTCAATCCAATCCAAAGAAGTCAAAGAACTGATTTACCTCCTACTAACTGCGGCGGTCAAAACAATCCTAAATGAAATTAAATGAATGAAATGAAATGAAAATGCGTCTTATAAAGCGCGAAATAGTTGCCCGGAGGCGTCCAAGCGCTAAGATTGCAAGATGTTCTAAGCAGTGAAACCAATTGACACCGAGAGAAAAAAAGAATTTATTTATTAAACAGAAAAGTTTTCAAGTGTTTCCTGAAGGAAGTCAAATCTGGATTAGACCTTAGTTGAAGGTGTAAGCTGTTTTACAGCTTAGCAGCATTCAAGGAAAAGGAACGGCCTCCTGATCTAGCCCAGTTAACTTTGGGCACCATAGCCAGGAAGGCACTAGCTGAGCGCAGCTGTCTGCTAGGGAGGTATGGGGTGATTAAGGGACGATTAATCAGCGGGCCAGTTGACCAGAATGACTGGTGGGCAATACAAAGAGATTTAAAAGCAATCCTGTCTCTCACGGGAAGCCAATGCAATCTTGTTAATCCAGCGGAGGACCTACGAGGGATTTGAAGTAGAGTCCGGGCTGCACAATTTTGGATCACTTGTAGCTTCCGCAATGTGAAGTCAGGGGCTCCCAAATAGAGAGCATTTCCGAAATCCAACCTAGAGTGGATCAGTCCCTGTACAACAATTTGCTTTGCTTGAAGAGGTAACAGGGGGAGAATCTTCCTCAGCATTCTAATAATACCGAAACAGGTAGCAGACAATTTAACAGCCTGGTGGTCTAGCGTTAGAGCCCTGTCCAACCAGATGCCCAAGCTCTTAATGGTATCTTTTGGTACTGGTGGGGAGCCCAAACAGGCCGGCCAGATGGAGTTCAGCGAGGTCGGGGCCGAGCGTCCCAGCATCATAACCTCTGACTTGCCTCCATTAAGTTTGAGGCAAGACAGGGTCATCCAGCTGTTCACTTCGCTCAGACAGCCAGCCAAGTCTACTGTGGCCGTGGGGTCCTCAGCCCGCATCAGAGAGACCACCAGCTGGGCATCGTCCGCATAGGTAACGATCTTAATACCATATGAACGGACGATACCCGCCAGTGGCCTCATATAGACATTAAACAACGTTGGGATGAGCGAGGAGCCCTGCAGGACTCCACAGCTCAATGGTCTACTGGTTGAAATGGTGTTTCCTTCCAAAACCTGGAATGTTCTATTGGACAAGAATGACCTGAGCCACTTCAGCGATCCTCCTCGGATCCCGATATCATGGAGATGCTGCAATAGCATCTCGTGGTTCACAGTGTCAAAAGCGGCACTCAGATTGAGGAGGATGACTGCCACCGATCCTCCCCGATCTAAGATGCCTCTTGTTCCTTCCAGAACTGACAACAAAGCCGATTCTGTCCCATGTTTGGGGCGAAAACCGGTTTGTGATGGATCGAGCAGTTGATGGTTTTCCAGAAAATTGGTTAAAAGGTTGTTAATGTATTTTTCCAATGTCTTTCTGATCCAGGGGAGCAGGGAAATGGGACGGTAGTTGTTAAAGTCATTCATGTCCATATTAGGTTTCTTTGCGAGTGCCCTTACCCTTGCCTGTTTCCATGCTGGTGGAACCATGTTGGTGGAAATTGAGGCATTAAGTACCTCCAAGATGACCGGGAGGATAATGTGATTAACTGCCTTTAAGGAGCTCGGAGGGGCAGGGTCACTAGGAGAGCCCGATTTGACCTGCGCCGTTAAAGTGGCCAGAAGGTCCAAGTGTAGCAAAGGAAACTCATCCAACACAGGTGACAAGTTGTCTGTAATATCCTGCTTGAGATGCTCCTGGATGATAGCAGAGGCATATGGGGAAATGATTGGGAAGGATGAGTAAATAAGATCCACTTTTTTATAAAAGAAATCGGCTAACTCGTTGCATCGGACTTGTAAGTCATCACTATTTATAGGGGACTGGGGAAGTTTAGTGAGACATTTTACGATCCTATAGATCTCCTTAGGATGCGAGCTGACTTCAGAAATTTTTTGTGAGTAGTACTGGGTTTGAGGTTTCTTTATTTCAGTCTTATAGTCCCTAATTGATTTCCTATACAAAATTTTGTCTGGGTCAGTATAGGCCAAGTGCCATTTCCTCTCTAGCCTTTTGCACTTACGTTTAATATCCCTGAGCTCCTTCGAGTACCAAGGAGCCGAGGTCCTAGATCTCTTTGCCCGAGTTGTCTTGGTTGGGAGTATGGTGTTTAGCGTTCTTGTTATCCAATTGTTAAATTCCTCGTTAGCTAACAAAGGATCTGCACTAATCGATGGTATAGTGGCTTGTAGCTCATCTGTCCATTTCTCTAATGGAAGTTTGGACCAGTTTCGGGCGTCCCGTGATCCTGGCATCAAAGCAGGGGGTTTGTGCGTGTGCCAGGTTAAAGGGACTAAACAATGGTCTGTCCATGGAAGCACGGTGGGATGTTCTACCTCTAGATCTGGGCAATTACTAAATATAGGATCAAGCAAGTGCCCTTTCACATGTGTGGAGGATCGGACAAGCTGCAATAACTGCAGAGCGGACAGATCGGCGATGAGCTTTTGCACCGTATGATCGCCCGGATCCTCAAAATTCATGTTTAGATCGCCCAGTAATGTATAATTGGCAGAGGTGGAGGCTAGGTCTGCAACAGCCGAAGGTAGAGAATATGCAAACTGTCTAAGCGGACCCGGAGGGCGATAGATCAGTGCTCCAGCAAAGTTAGTGTTGGGCGAGAGTTCCAGACTGAAGTACAAGCTTTCACAGTCTAAAAAGGGGCTAGGGAAGCAGCGGCAAGAGTAGGTGTCTTTGAATATTATTGCTAGACCGCCTCCTTTTCCCGAGGAGCGATCTAACCTTGCTATTTGGTATCCTTGAGGCAGAGCTTGTATTATGTCAGGCTCTGAAGACGGAGTTAGCCATGTCTCAGTAAGAAATACTATATCTGGTGTGAGCTCGTCGAATAGCAGAGATAATTCTATTTGGTGCTTGGGTAAGGACCTACAATTAAGAAGGAACATCTTAAAGGAATGCTGAGATCTCGAGAAAGGAGTGGCTTTGAGAAGAGAGTAGCAGTGCGGACATTGGATGGGCAACTTCAAGGGATGGTAGAAATGGTTGCATGCTGTCTTAGCAAGTGGTCTTAGGTTCAACAGTTCACTGGAGCTGTATCCCTTTGGGTTTCCTGGTGGAGGGGCAGGGGTTATGGTCCCTAGTCCCGTGTGGTCGCGGACGGGCGCAGAGGGGCTTGCCTTAGGCGCGCCTTCGGCTCGCAAACGGCGCACCCGCTGCGCCTGTCCGCTGCGCTACCGGAGGAAGCACATTTCTATAGGGGGTGGTCGGGGCGTGGCATCGTGTGAGTGGGCGTGGCCTGTGGTCAGGCCCGGTGATGGCGCCGAGGAGTGATTCCCTCGCCCACAGCAGCGTTTACCTCGGCTGCGCGGGGGTAGCTGAGAGAGAGAGAGCGCCCAGAAGTGCAAAGAGCAAGGTAGGGAATGGTATCTAAAAACAATTTAAAAGTTTCAAGAGATATTTTTTAAATAAGGCTACATACAACAAACAATGCTCCCGGCTGTGCCTCAGGAGTGTGTCACGATCTAAATAACCGGAAGGACGCGGGGAAAGAAACTTTCAAGATTTGGTTCAACTGGATCACCTTCCTACCATATGCAGACACCATAACATCAAATAGAACAGCAACAACACACACAAGAGCTGAAATGTGGCTCTCACTGGACAACTACCTGTCTTCTCACAAGCCCCCCTAGACGGCCACCCAGACGGTACAATACACCGGCGCAACGCAGGCGGAAAAGCCTGTCCAAAGCCAACAAAACGTGCACTAGTGTCTCTCCCATCTTCTCACTTCCTCTTCTTCTTTCCTTTCTCACTTCCCCTCCCAGTCACCTAGGGGTACTCACACGAGCCACCGTTAATGCCATACACAAAGCATACGGAAGTAATATGCATGCTCTGACAAAGGCCGTATGTAACCCTACCGGCATATAATGTTTTGTCAAACCTGGATGACCGAGTTTGTACTGTACCCATGTATCCTGTACCTTGTAAATACTTCAATAAAAAGTACTGGAAATCAAAGGGGCCAATTGGTTAGCCAATATTTTCGAACATATCTTTGTGTCTATATTTACAAGTGATAGTGGCCTGTATGAGGAGCAGACCTCTGGTGGCTTGACTGGTTTCAGTTATGTGACAATAAGGGCCTCCCTCAAAGTTGGGTGCATCTCCCCTTTTTTAGCCATCTCCTCGTAAAGAGTTACCAGGTGGGAAATAAGTTCTTCATGGAATGTTTTATAAAATGTCACACTGAGGCCATCAGAGCCGGAAGCACTACCTGAGCGCATCGACTTAAGTGCAGTACGTATTTCCCTGGGGTGTTCCCTATGCATTTTAGAGAGCCATGGCATTTGGATGTATTCCAAATAGTTTCTGATTGACTCCTCCTCTGCTGCAGCTTTGGTGGTGTACAGGTCGGTGTAATACCTCTGGAACATGTCAGCTACTTCCCCAGGAGATGTAAGCTTGTGCCCTTCCTCATCTATGATTTCCGAAATTACAGCAGCATCCCTCCTGGGATGTGTAAGCCTCACAAGTGTGGCACACCATATACCCTAACGGAAGCATATTTGCCTAAGTGTTTCACCTCCCCATCTGCTGCTTCATGAAAGTTCTTCAGGGCCCCTTTAATCTCCTCAAGCAGTGCAGCGTCTCCTGTGCATTGATATGTTTGTTCGAGACAAGCAATGTTTCTCTCCAATCTCGTCAACTTGTCACAATGGCATGGAGCACCCCAGCATGCTTAGCTAATGTCAGACCCCTGATGTTCACCTTGAAGGCCTCCCAGACCGTAGCAAACCTGTCTACTGAGCCCACGTTTATTTTGAAAAATGTTTCAATAAGCTGGGGCAATTCAGACTTAAATACAGGGTCTAGCAACGAGAACAGTGGATATCGCCAGAGAAAGGACCCCAGCACGTCGACACCGACTTCCAGTTCCAGTATAACCAGAGAATGGTTGGAGTATGGTCTGGGGAGTACCTCACAGGTGCCAACCTGTGGTAGCAGGACCCTAGAGACCAACCAGACTAGTCAATGCATGTGTGAGTCTCATAACTAGATGAGTAATAAGTGTACCCAGCAATGTCCGTTAATTTCTGTTTCAAGAAACCCACCAGGCCTAGCTGGTCAATAATCTCCAATATAGTACTAGCAACTGCAGATTGTCTGTGAGGAGGGCCTTTAGACCTGTCTTTGTTTGGGTTTAACATGCAATTAAAATTGCTGCCCCACACTATTGGCACCTCTTCCTTCCGCAGAAGCAGTGAAGCCAGCGTTTGATAAAAGAGAGAGTCGTCGTAATTGGGACCGCAGACATTGACCGCTAAGACTTGTTGGCCTGCTTTGTGACATTTTGCGACAATTTACCTGGCATTAGGGTCCCTCTGCTAGCATTCCAATGTCACTCCAGACTTTGGGTTGAGCCAAATCAAAACTCCCCTAATATGTGAGTTGAAGCCTGCATCCGTGACTGTGCCCTGGGGAATTCTATGTGGGAGCATTTTACTGTCTAGGGCGAGGTGGGTCTCCTGCAGCAGCCCAATATCTATTGTATGATGTTCTAGGTATGCAACAACCCTCCGGGCTTTTCTATACTCATTTGAACCCCTGACATTCCATGTAAGAAAACTTATACTATTTGTCTGTAAGTGTTTAAGCTCCATTCATTCCTACCGCAAGAAGAGAATTTCTATGCGTCCTCTTGCAACTCAGGCATAGTCGAAGCAATCACCCCCTCCCAAAACAGAGCAATACTCAATACGATTACAAGCACAAACATAACATTCCCTGTGTGGATCGCACTCTGGGGCGGAGGTTGCTGACAACGGTGATGTAATCACAACCCGGCACACCCTATGTAAGTAAGTTATTGTGTGCTTCCCATTAATCTGATAAATACTCTGTCCAACACCCTGCTACCTGCAGCGAACCCGCCCCTTCAAAGGAAGGATAGTAGGCAATACCCTCACAGGCAGTCAGGACCACTGCAATGCATCTCAGAACTCTGGATTTCACAGAGTGGTAAAAAGCCCCCCCCCCCCATCCCGCACCCGCGAGAGGTTACAGACGAGGCAATGCCACACTGGTGATCAGAACATAAGTTATCCATATAACGGTCAATGACTTTAAATCATCAGTCTGGGTGTCTCTACAATATCCTTACTGTTACTAGGATGAATGTGTTGTCCCAATACTGCACAGCCTCAGAGAAAAGCAACCTTTGATGTAACTCACTGCAACCTTTAATGTAACTCACTTCAAAAACTTTAAATTTTCGACCATCTGCACCCTCTCAGACTAATTACAGTATCAGGGCCCGATTCACAAAGATAACTTACATTTTTGGGCTGGTTTACTATTTTTAGTATTCCCAACTGCGAGTTTTGTTTTACTAATGGTATTTTTACGACTGCTGAGACTTTGCACATAAATTAAGGCCAGTCCTATTTTTTACACATAATGGTGTAAGTTTACCTTAGTGAATCAGGCCACCTGTCTGCTTATTGGAAATTATTCAATTTGTCATGCTTTTTGTTGTCATTTATTAACCCACAGACTACCTAACCCTCAAACCCCCTTTGAGCACACTCCCCACAGTGAAAAATCCTGTCTCAAGCAGACCCCTTATCACATTGAGAATATGAGACTGGGGGCGTGGTCTGGCCACGTAGGAAGATGGCCGCCTGCTAAGTGAGCTCCGCCGAGGGACGGACCCCCGACGAGCTTCTATGACTTGCCTGCTGGAGCGGGACGTCCTTTTCCTCATGACAGTGCTCCGGAACTCGTGAGGATTGCAGCGGTGTTCTTCTTCTCTGGGGAGCGGCTCCTATTCCCATGATAGCGAAGTGACGGGGAGGCGGCCGGCTCCCACAGCGTATGCCTCGGCATTCGCACGCTTTTGTGGCCGCGCCTCTCTTCAGCCGAGGCGGCGCCTGAACTACTAAAGGGCCGCGCCTCCTTAATATCAGGGCCGCGCCTCCTCAGACGCTTCAGAAATGCTGCAAGCTGCTTCTTCACCATTCTATTGCCAATGTGAGCAGTCAACAGCGCCTTCCTCAGGTTCCTTTCATATTACCATTCCTCAGAAGCTGCAATTAATGCTTTTTACATGGGGAAAAGACACCTCGACAGAAATTAAAAGAACCTAAAAGTCTGGCACGCTGGTTCTTTCACGACAACATGTCTATTTAATTACTTTTAATATTTGTCATTACATATGGAAACCAACAATTACTAATATTTGAAGGGGCAGACATAATACTTCTGTCAGATTTACATGCAGCAGTACTGATCCATTTCGTCCCCTCACCAGTTGGTTTTCCACCTTTTGTTTAACTGCTCTCTAGAC